>NC_135752.1:15790403-16390403 GCF_041903045.1 Epinephelus lanceolatus
GTGAGTTGGGGGTTAGCTCAGCTTCTGCCCATTTGCGCCAATGTGTGCAGTCAATTGTAGGTTGCTTCTTCTTGCCGAGACTTCTACTATGATAAATAATGAGAGCAGCGGATCCTGAAATAGAGTACCCCCCCTCCCTTGTCCCTGTGGTCCACTCTTATGAAGCTCCCGTCCAGCCGTGACTTTTCCAAGCGATCCCCTCCCTGCTGCCTCCTCCGTTATGGTTAGCATGCCGGCTAAATCTGTAGCCATGCGTCTGTAATTAGGCTTCGCCTCTGCTGGATTGAGAGCTACACACTGGCAGCTGGCAGGCCGGGGCAACTGCAAACACACACACACGCACACACACGAACAGCGACATGCATGAACGCATGCACGCAGGAACACATTTTATCTCATGTAAAATAAGTGGATAGAGGGTATGCCAGGACAGCACTGTCTGACAGTTAGTGCAGGGTGGAGTGCTGGGGTTAAAGAGCAAAAGGAACTAATCATCACCCGTCTCACCTCGGCCTTCGTCATGCTCGTCCTCATCGTCATGATTCATCTTAATGCATCAATTGTCTCCTCTTTTGATTCTTTCCCCTTCTCTGAGTGTTTTTCAGCCTTTTATTTCTCCTCTTACCTCATCCCCACCTCCTCATCCTCCCTCTCCCTTCGACCACCTGCCTGCCATCATTTTTCCCTCCCCAAATTCTTTCTCTCATTCCCACTTCTCCTCTACTCACCTCTTCCCCTGCTCAACCCATCCCATCCCAGTGCTGTTGAGTGTAGAGTGGGCAGGTTGACCTGGCAACACTAAAAACCACAGTAGTTATGAGAGCTTTTTACTTCCAGCTATATATATATTTTATCAAAAAAAAAAAAAAAAAAAAAAAAGAGAGAGAGAAAGAAAAAAGCGTGTTATGTTACCTCAGCCCTGTTGCCGCCTAGTGAGGGGGCTCCAGCACAAGGCAGCACGCACATGCAAAAGCACATGCTCACACACAGGAGCACAAACACCTGCAGGTGTGCACGAAAGTCAAATAACGTTACACACACACACACACACACACACACACACACACAATCAGCTCTTTATCAACTGTTAGTCCTGTTTAACTCAGCACTTAAACCAGTCATACAGTAAACACTGGCTCCCATAGTGAGTGATAGTAACACACTGTTGAGAAATACTTTAAATGGGGATTTAAACATGCAATAAAAAACACATTATACTGCCAGTAGCTATTTTTATGCATGGAGTACTTTTGTTATTGATACTTTACTCTCAACCAGGGATCCAGGTGTATCCCGCACCCTTCCAGTTCCAGGGGGTCCATACAAAAATGGGGGATAGTTTATTTTCACTATTCAGTTCACCAGAGAAGTGAACCCAGTGTGAGTAACGCCCCATTCCCACTGCACAAACAACCCACTAACACCCACTAACATGTGGCTTTTTTATTCAATGGGAAAGGTTACCATCCGTATTCACTTCCAGATAAAATGACTCTGCGGTAGTCACAGGTATGTATGGGCTCCGGCTCAGATCGGCTTCGATTAGCAGTGATGGAAAAACAAGATCCGGGCTGACATGCTAATTTTAGCCCCTTTACAAAATACTGTCCACCTTCATCCAAGCAGTGATCGAACATTGTTCAAATTTATCACAGAGTTTGAAACAGAGACTGAATAAGTAAGAGATATAAAAAGAAGTAACCACCATAACTATTCCACTGGCCTCCATGCTGCTTTACTGTTTACTAACCTGTTTTCTGGTCAATAATGACATCAATTCTGACAAACCAGTAAAGAAAGCCAGAAAGGCATGCTTGTCTACTGCAGAGCCATGTGTACGGCTCCAGACTACTCGCAATGTGAAAGGAGTCAATCCCCTATTTTTAGTGGGTGTTCATGTGTTTAAAAAACACACATACATGAGCTAAATTTGGTGTAAAAGGGTATAAGAATCATAAGAGTGACTCCTCTGATAATAGGTTTCCCTTTCACCACAGTTCTCTCCTGAACTGTAGCTGACAACTGTACACCTCTGGTCTTATCTTACATTCAAAATATTTTCAGATGGAGGTCCCTGGGGTAAAATCCTATCATATGGGGTCCATGATCATCTGTTTAGGGGGCCTTGAATTAAAAAGGTTGAGAACTACTGCTTTTAAGCAACCTCATTTTTTAGACGATTTTATCAATCGTCTCATCTAAAAAAATGAGTCTAAATGCTGAACTATTTATTTTATTAAGAGCCTTCATTCTCAGCTAATTCAGATAATCCAGATGTTGAATGTAGAATGAAATCATTTTCATGTGTGGACTCCCACATTTGACGATCTGATGACAAACCCAGGCACTGTATCACCCAATAAAAGTCAAGTATCTTCTTCAATCAAACTACCATGAAGATGTTTAAATAAAACATTTCCTGTCCTTTCGGCAGTGTGTGTTTTTCCTTCTCACTAGCATGGCTTGACACTCGTAACTTGTGCTTTTGTGGCCTATAACTGCCTGCTTGTTTCTGACCAGGGCCTCTGATTCCCTGTTGAGATGAAAGCCATCGAGGCCAGTCATTTGTGTCAGCGTGTGGTTTCATCAACCCTGCCAGGACGCTTCCCGAGCTCCTCTGGTCCCTGTAGTCACATGCCCCACCAGTGGCACGGCTATTTTAGCTGCTCTGAACTGCAAAACCCACAATCCTCTACTGACCAGCGCCCTCTCCTCTCTGCTGGCCATAATGATTATGTGGATATTGATAGACCAGGGGGATTATTATCATTCACTGAATATACTTTTATATTGTCCCGCATGTGTCTGCCTCAATCTGGAAAACAGTAAACAAGCAATCTCGAAGGAGTGCTGTATCCTACTCTGTCTGACTTTCTCTCTCTTTTTTTTGTTGCATTCCCCTGGGGCCTGAGGTTGCCCTACAGTATGTACATTCACAGTATTTTAGCTGAAGAATGTGTGGCTATACTGAAACACTCTATCATAATCACCAAAGATTATTACATTCAAAACAATAATCCAAATAATCCAAATACTATGATGGACAGTTTGGGGGAAATGTGGAGAATTTAGTGAAAAAACAGTAAGAAAAATTGATGTAGAAACAATTGAAAATAACAAATTTTGTTTTCCATTTGGCATGCTCTCACTCTAGAATATTAAGTTAATAAAATCAGCTGCCCAAACTGGCTGCTGCGTGGATCTGAGGTCAACACCATGCACTTTTGTTTAGAGAGCAACACATGACTTTTTATTTTTTGAGTCTAAATAAAACATTTCTAACACAGCCACTCTTGGCTGTAGTTTTCGGCCAGTGGTTAATTAGACAGCTATGAGTTGGGATCTGACCTCTGATGAACCGGCACTGTATGCTGCATAATGTGAAAATATTCTACAACATTATTTAATTTCATTAGATCTGGTGTGTTACCACTCAGTGTTGCAACTGGACAAAATGTGTCAGTCAGATTTGTTCAGGCTCACTGAGGGATAACTTCGTTTTACTGGGAAGAAGACTATTTTTGTGAGTGAGATAAAAACAGAATTCGATTTGAAAGTGTGGTAAAATTCGTCTGTTTGTTGATTGCTGTTTGATCCAGATTGATATATTTCAACAATTACCGAATGGATTATCATTGTCAGAACTCAGGAAATGAAGGACTGGACCCAAACGCAGACAAAGCAAGCAGACAGGCTTAGTTCAGAGTGATTTTTACAGTATGTAGGCTCACAGACAGGCAGATCGGTGAGGTTACAGAAGCTCATAAGCAAAAAGCAACATCACAGTTTTGACAAATGGGTAGGCAAAGAGTGTAAATTGGCCATTTCTATACTGCAGAGCTGACGAGGGAAAATGGAAACAGGTGACTGGAGCAGGTAGAAAGGTCTGAGTGCATCTTGAGCTTGCAGAATAAAGTCTGTTTAATTACTGATTTGGACATTAATGTTCTCACATACAGCTTCTCCGGGTAATGTCTAGATAATTTCAGGTTGCAGTGTATGCATGTAAGGGTCCTGAATCCATCATTGTTACACTGCAGTTCCAAGGTGGAAATGTTCAGCCATAGCGTTTATGTCACTCATGATGTCTTTTAACATGATAAAATAACATCATATGGACATGTTAACAAGATTAAAAAGTTGATTTGCGTTGGAGGTGGTATTTAACCTTTCATAATGTGACATCATCAGATGTCTAAGTTTCACTTTGTCCAATTATCTGGTGTATTAAAAAGCTACCTGCATAGCGACTCAGCTGTGCTTTATGTTTAGCGCTAATAAGCAAATGTTTATATGCTAACACGCTAAACTAGGATGGTGAACATAATGCCTGCAAGATATGTTTTTTTGCATCCGTAAAAAAGCCCTGAGAGAGTTGTTCTACCAAGAAGCAGTGAAGACAATGTGGGGTAAACTATGGGACACAAAAAGAGAGAGGAACAGGGTGCACAGTAAGCTATCATTTCCTCACTTAGATAGCCTACTTCAACAGGTCAGATAGTAATATTAAGGTGGACGATGATGATGAGGAGGAGGATGACATAGAGGATGAAGACCACATACAGACAGTGAGAGCAGAAAGACAGTGTGGAGACAGAAATGAAAGACAGTTCAGGCCCTTCAGGTAAAGCAAGACGAAACAAGGAGGCAAATGTCTCTTTCCATCTTGTCTGGTACTGCAAATTTTCTCAATAAATAGAACAATAAATACATTGTCTTCAGAATGCTCGTAACAATTTTGATCTGATGACAGTCAAAAACGCATTCGAAAAAATACAGACTTGGTAAGCTAAGGTGTTTCGTCTAGTTTAAACATGAACAAAGCACAAAGACTGAGTTTGCTATTCACACACAAAATACTCAGTTGTATTTGTTTTCTTTCTTTTGCTATTCAGTGCACTTTTTATGTTATTTAAAAATATGTGCCTAATGTTATGATTTTTGTTTGGTCTGTGTCCCCAGAAGATGTTTTTTTTATTAGTTGTTTGATATATAGTGGTGTCTTGTGACCCCAAGTGGAGTAAGCTTAATGTTTAGCATGACACCAAAGCAAACTAAGTAAGTAACTAACTAACTTTAAATGAGACAACTGAAAGAGGGCAGAGTTGTGACAATTAGCTTTCCCTCTCATTCTCAAGAGTTGTTGTCTCATCTAGAGTACACCAGGGGGGTGTATCTGCTGAGACCCACAGATGGATGCTGTTTCTGTTTAAGGGCCCTACTGAGAAAACCACAACAGACGGATGGCGGGTACCGAGACCTGCTGAAAACAGACACCTTAACCTTTAAAGCTGTCTTTCTCTCTGTGGAGAGGAATGAATCCTACACCACATCCTGTCAACCCCACATCATCATGGCCTCAACAAGACTGCTGCAAAAACACCATGCAATAAGCAGAGCAGAAATGTGTGCCAGCAGAGGGATCGAAACCTGGAAAAGATGCATCGTGAAAGCCCACAAAATATTTTTTTTTCATTCATTGAAAGCAAAGCGGACGAGCGTGGAATCATGTTCACATTTCCTGCTGATTAAAAATCTTCGTCAGTCGTCTTGTTAGTGAAATAGACACACACTGCCTGTCCCTCAGTGATGGCGTTATTGCCCACCCAAAGCTCTCCCACCTCCTCTCTCAGTGGGTCATCTGGGCCCAGGGTGTGTGGGATGTTGCTGTATGTTGAGGGAGAGGGAAACTGTGTGAAAGCTGTGTAGGAGAGGCTAAGAAAAACATTACGGCCTGGCAGCAGTGTTGTTGGGAGTGGAGGACGAGGAGGAGATCAGGGGGAAGCAAGGGAAGGGAATGTGGGGGGAGGGGAGGAGACGGGGAGTGGAGGGTATGGGTATGACAGAGGGGAAGGTAGGAGTGTATGTTTGTGTGTGCATGTGTGTGTAGGGGGGTGGCTGGTGAGGTAATATCTCTCGGAGTGTGGTTAGATCATATTCCTCTCCCTGTCTTCTCATGCTGTGGGTGGGGCTTTGTGGTGGGGCTGGCTGGAAGAGAGGGAGGGGATGGAGAGATGGAGAGAGAAAGAGTGAGGCAGAGGAAGAGAGGTGGGGGAAGTAGGAATGGATATGGTGAAAGACGGGTGGAGGGGGTTGTGAGATGGGCAGTGCCGACGGTTCTCACAAAAGCAGCACCAGCGTTACGCCCCTGAAGTGGCAAAACTGGTTCACACGAGCTCTTTCTCCACCCTCCTTTCTGCCATTCTCTTTCTCTTGCTGCCTCCCACTTGTTCACTAATTAGATTTTACTTTTTAACAGTTTAACATAAGTTTAGTGATTTAGACTGACAGAAAAATCTGACAATAATATGAAATACAATGAAACATATCAAGAAGACAGGCACTTAAAAGTTGGCAGAAATCACTCAAATTACTTGACTGTGGCAACACTTAATAGGGATGTCCCGATCCAGCTTTTTCACTTCCGATCCGATACCGATATTACAGCCTTGAGTTTTGGCCGATACCGATACCCATCCGATCCAAGCGCGTATTATACATATTCACTTATTTTGTTGTCAGTCATGTTAGAAAAGGTTTGATCAAGCGATATTACTCTAATCAAGAACAACTACTTAATCAGGTTAGTTAGAATGATCCACAACAGTTGGTATGAGAAACTGACCTGTTTATTGTTAACAGGGTTAAATAAACAAACTTTAAACTTGAACATTAACATTAAATAAAAAATATAGCTGGTTTGCTTTGGCTGCTTTGGCCCCTTAATAAATAGAAAATAAATCAACACAAGAAATCTTTAAAATGTCTAACATTGAAATTAAAATAGCAGCAAGACTCCACACACTTGTGCTTTGCCCCCTAATAAATAAAAAATAGATTAACACCACAAGACATTGTTGACATTTAACAAACAATGCAGCCTTTCCTTTTCAGTTATTTTAGTAGTCAATGCCAGCCTGGTGCACAGGCACACAATATTGTACAACAGTTTAAACAAGCAATAGTCCATCCATGGCTCCAATTTCACTAATTGTGCCCAAAACAATGCCATCAGTGCTCTTTACTTAAACAGTAAGAGTGTAAACCAAATAAAAATATCACTCTCAAAAAAACAGAGCAGAAAACAAATAGTCAGTTAACTAAATTGACCACTACTCTTCCTACCCTTCCCTTTGTGTGTGTCTGCCGTCTGCATGCTGGCCTGGTGGATTGATAGTAAGAGCTGGAGCGGATCACTGGAATGGACTGCTTGAATCGCGGAGTGCTGGGCTGGCTGAAAAACCTGGAGCGGACTCCGTGAAAAACTGGATCGGAGTTCTTGGATCTGCATTTTTCCATGCAGTCCGATCCGATGCCGATGCCCGTTTTTTGCTAATATCGGCGGCCGATACCGATCCGAATATCGGATTGGGACATCCCTAACACTTAATTTAATACTGAATACTGTATTCTACAGTTGCTTCAGTACATGCAGGGACCAAATACATTACTTTGAAGATAATTCTAACAATGCTGTGCTGTGACCGGTCAGTCCGCTACTTTGGTCCAAATAGAATTATCTCAGTAACTGTTGGATGGGTTGCTGTTATATTTGGTACAGATATTCCGATCACAATGATGAATCCAAATGACTCCGGTGATCCGCTGACTTTTTGTGTAGTGCCACCTTGAGGTTAACATTGGTGGTTTTAGCGAACTGTAACGACAACTATTATATGGATTATCATGAAATTCGATGGAGCCATTCATCTTCCCCTCAGGATGAACAGAGTGTAAAGTCCCTGCCATTCTGGTGGACCACCATGGGACCGTATTTTGGAAAAAATACGCCCGGTAGTTTATGGAGAGAGACCAATAATTTTTGGTTCTGGTTTAAATTGTGCTATGAATTACACATAGGATATTTGTCAATTTAAAAGATAACTTTGAAAGTCAAAAAAGTCGCAGTTTGTTGTAGAACTGTTCAAGTATAGGACTGTAAAAATATGTAATTTGAAAGACTACACAAGTGACCTAAGTGACCTAAAAGCTTTTTCTTTTACTGAGGCTATGATGCCTCTATGTTGCGTACCCGGATGAACTCACATGACCAACGGGGTCTTGCCTGTTCTTTCACTTCCAAGCTGATAAAAATACCAGTAATCGCTGAATACAACACATCAGGTCAGATAAAGTTACATTTGTGACTGGAAAATAGTTACCTAGCTAACTAGCTAGCTGGTGTTCGTGACATATATTGTGTGAGACAAGAGATGTAGTTCATTGAGTGGTTACACACCAAATTAATGGTGCAATGACAAACTGATGACAAACTGCAACTTTCTTGACTTCCTGAGTTATCTTTTAAATTGACAAACATCGTACGTGTCACTCATGGCACAAATCAAACAGGATCAAAACTGTCTCTCACTGTTAACTACCATACATATTTTTTTCAAAATAAGGTCCCCCGGGGGACATCGGAAGGGGATAGACTGCCTCTCTATTGTAATAACTTTGGTAATAAATCAAACCAAAGGCACGCACATCTCACCGTGGGAGGGCAGGTGCTGAGTCGATAGTCGTAGATGAAAAAAGGGTGAATGACTTGCAACACTGCAAGACTCTTTGCAGAAAAAAAATATAATTTATTGCACCGTGACGTACGTTTTGAGCTGTGTGTTCTTCATCGGACAGTTCTGAGTGAAACAATAGCTTTGGTAATCCCATAACTTTTCAGCTCCTTTCACACATACAACCTGAAATTATCTAGATAATACCCGGAGGAGCTCTATGTGAGAATGCAAATGTTCAAATCAGTTGGATCGGACATTAAAATGGACTTCACCCTGCCAGCTCCCTTGTACAAAGTCTGTGTAATGTCCATGTCCATGTGTGAAAAGGGCAAGTAATTATCCAGAGAATTCACAGCAAGTGAGTGGACATGTTGATGACTTTTCTGTTGTGCGGCCCACAGGAAATCAGGCAAAAACAAACTACCAAAAATGAAGAAGGGTCATTTACTGTACATGAAGACGGCAATGAAAATGTCTTACTGGAGAGAGGATGAGATTTGGGAACTTCTGGTGGTAAGGGCGGAAGCCAAAATGGTCAGACAAATTCAAGGAACAGCAAGAGACTGTTGTTTATGACTAAATTATGAATCGGCTATCTGAGAACAGTGTAGTCCACGTCATGTCCCTCCCTCCTGAACGCTCTAGCCAGGCGCCACCCCTCGCCTAAACCAAGCGAAGTATTTCCAGACTGCTTCTGACACAGACAAACTCCTGTTGTGTGCTACATGTGTGAAAGAGAAACTCCAGACAATGTCCAGACCTGATTCCCCAAACACTGTTCAGAGTTCATTTGAGAAAACGGCTTCAGTTGTGTGTATACACTTCTAACAGTGACTGAGGGGGCAATGAGTTCCTGAAATTAGATCATTTCAGCCTGAGATGAGAATAAATGCAAATTCCTCCATAACTAAATGTCTAAGCATCTTTATGAGAATAAGCCTGCAGTAAATAGTGCTGTATTTTGTTGTGAAATATATCTGCATTTGCTACATTTGGTGTGCTTGGCAGGATATAAGAAATCATTGTGTGGAGGGATGCCAGTGTAGTGTCAGATTTTATTTGAAGGCTTTGGTACAGCAAATGGTAATCCGCACCGAAGATAGGCCTAAAGGAATTCTACCACCCTCGGTCCATGAGCTGAAAGACAAAGAGGCCACAAATCCAGCATTTTACTGCCATTAATTTTCTTAATTTATTGTAGACTTAGTCTTTGTTCTTGGGGCTGTTTGATTTAGACCCTGTCAGAAATCAGACAAATAGAAATGTTAAGGGAGCAGATACAGTCCTCATAAGATGCACATGAACACATCTGTGGCCAGGATTGATAGGAATATAACCTGCTGGAAATAAAATGCCCTAATTTTCCACATAGCTCTACAGTGATGCAGAGACGAAACAAGCTAGTTCCAAGACGTTTTTAGGGCTTACACTTTCTGGTTAGTTGGTCGATTGGTTGGTTTTTATGCTCGTGTCTGACCAAATTGTCATTGGTCAGACAATAACTGGTGTAATTTTCAAAGGGTTTCTTTTTTACCACCCAAAACACCAGGCACCCTTATGAAAACGCCCTGCTGGGAGTGCTTGAGTGTTTCGGAGGCGCAGGTTCTTTTTTTCTTAGCTGAAATGCTTTGGTTCGTCTGGTTGCTATGATACAGAATATCCACAGAAGTAAGGAAAATTTCAATATAGGGCAGAGTGCTTGTTCTGGATGGAGGAAAGGCTGAAGCATGTATGGAAAGAGGATGGACCCACCAGTCTATGTGGCCAGCAGTATTCATTCCTACTCTATTGCTGATGTTTAGCACTGTGTTGGTCCTTGTGGTATTTGTCCCATGCTTCCTTCACTGTGATTGTATGGCTGGGTAAAGTCTAAGTGGTGAGTGCAGCATTTTTACCCAAAGTTAACATTTTTTTGATAGTTGGCGACCGGAAAACACAACCAAGAAGAGTGCAGTCAAGGTTACTTAAGACGATTTAGTTAATCTAGCGATAACATAGATTTTTTTTCCCCTGTCAAGCAATCAATTGAATTTCAGTTGACCAAGACGTTCTTTGGTAGGCTACATCCTGAGATGCCTTTATGAGAGATTATTCTCCATCTGACAGATGTGGGACAGATCTGTAATCATATTAAAACATCAGTTTAAAAAAGAACTGGTCTTGACCACCTTGAACTATGTCTAGATGTCTTCTGGTTCCACTGTTTAATTGCAACTCACAGTCTTGCTGGAACAAGATCAGGTTGTAAATGACTTCCCTCCTTAACTTAGTCTCAACAGCATTGATTAAAGCAGAAAATGTGGAAGCTTATTTTCCACTAGTTAATGTGTTCAATAAAGTACCTTCAGCCAGTGCATACTGATAAATCCTCTGATTTTCAGGGACCCCAGTTCATATTCAACAAGCTAACTACTCAAGGCCAGGTGACAGAAACATCCTCTTTAGCTTTCACTGAGGATGTTCTGAGTCTGATTTGGAAATAGATGGACAATGGCGACAATTACATGGAGTTTACACCTTTTATCGTAAGTCACATTGCAATTGTGCATGATTTTATGATCGTACAACTTCAAATTAGCCACTTTTCCAATACCCAGGTCTTTATATAAGAGATGAAGGAACTTGAAGACTTGAAATTCAAAGGTTTGAACTGTGCTGTATTATTGGCTGGAAAGTAGCAAGTAGTAAATATTGCCACAGAAAACAAAGCAGAGTTTGAGGAGTGCCTGTTGTGCTCTGGAAACACAATGTTCACTTGTGCTTTCTCTTTTGTTTGTGTTGCCACATTTATGTGCCATGATCCCTTTCTCCCAAAATATTCTTGTTTCCTTTGGCAAAACGTAAGGTGAAGAATCTGTGCAACTTTCTGCAACTTTTGCTGGTCAAAGTAATTTATTCCAATATCTACAGTGTTTAGACAGTGTTCCTCAGTTGAGCTCTTTAAGTCTCTCTTTCATCCTTGCCTTTCTCTTTCTCTGTCTTCACCTCTTTCTTTTGAGAAATGTTGGCTTCCTCCCCACTTCTGTTTCAGGAAGGCATGTCTAACTGGTTCTATGATTATCACAGCGGCCCATTTACTGCATCTATGGGAAGATTTCTTTGTGACATGTTTTGAATGGCTGATGAATTATGGTGTGCTAGCCCCTAAACTGACGTACACCTTTCTTAACCAACTGTCGCAAACACTCACACCCCTGGGTGTGTGCTCAGGTCTGTCTGTGTGTCCACCATCTGCTAATAGCACAAACAGTTAAGACTTGAACTGCACTTCCTGATCTAGTTTGGATAGTTAGTCTCATAAGCGACAACCAAAGCCTATATTATAGTACCTTAAATCAAAATAAAGTAAATCCAGGTAGGGTGATAACCCCTTGAAGAAAAGGGGCAACGCCAAATAACTGCTTGAGTCCTACAGAGGGTCATGGGGATGTGCTGTAACACTAAGAGGGACCTGAGCATCCAAAATCAGGCAGGACAAAGCCTGAAAACTGGATTAGTACTGACAATCATTTGTTTTGTACCCCACCCCTCCCACCCCCCCCCCAACACACACACTCACAGAGGAGGTGGAACAGGACAATGAGGTGGTGCATGTTTGTATCTCAGGCGTCAGGCCACATATGTTCGAACCATTGGAAGCAAAGAGAGCTGCGAATAATGTTGGAGATTTTGCAAACTGATACCTCCCACACACACCTACACACCTCTGACCCACGTTACTGCCTCTAGTTCTAGTTAGCTTGATGGACCAAATTTTTACTTTTTACAGGGAGAGAGAGGAGTTGACATACATATGTGCGGCATGCTGAAGAGATTGAAGAACAATGGAAAATTACTTTTTCATTCCATGGGACTTTTTAAATAATTACACGAGTTGGATTCAGTCCTGCTTTTGTAGTAGTGATGTACAGAACGTCTCTCTTGATTTGTTGCTTTGTGCATTTTTGCATTGTTCAAAATCTGCCCTGACAATACCAATCAATCAATCTGTGAATAAAAGCAGTGGCTTTAGAACTTCACAGCAATTTATATACAGTAGCTGAAAAAACGTAGCATGATTACACAATGGTTGGTGTGTTACACATGTTTTAAAACGTACTTAGTATTTCAATGTAATTCATCCTCATTATTAAAAAAATCAAAATTACATAACTCTAGTGTCACGTTTCTGTGTGTATGTGTGGGTTTGTTCAGCTTCTCTTCTTTCTGATGACATATTTAGTGCAATATTTATACCGTAATACCGTCCTTACAGAATTTAATGTATGGTCATAATTTTATGATAACCCTTTGGGTGGATGCTAGACAAATTGACCATTTTATTCTAGGAAATCAAAAAAAGCCATTCCTGACCAAAGCCAGAACTTCACCAATCTTCTTTAACATAACACAAAGATAAAAACATTTTTGTCTTGCTCTTGATCTATCAGCATAATTGGCTTTCACATGTCTCTGTCAGAGCACAGTACAAAGTGACCACCACTTTGTGATTGTCCATATAACCACATCTACTGCGTGGGGAGAGAAGAGCCTACAGCATAACACATTTCACAACACAACAAAAGCTATTCATAAAACAGATTCCATCACCCAAAACATGGCCCGTGAGCAGAAACAGGTCTATCTGACAGATTTTGTGGATGGGATGGTCACACCCACTCCACAGGTGGCAGAATGAAAGCGACAGAAGCATGTGGGTGTAACTTAGAGTTGTTGCTTTGTGTACTGTCAGCCTTTTTCTTTATTGTATTCAAAGGGGGCAGTCTTGTACACAAGACCCTAGCTTTATGTACAAAAAAATCACCAGACTAGCAGACACACTCAGAGACTAAATTAAAAACACCGATCAGTTTTGGAGGTAATATTTATGCATGCCATGGAGAAAATCTGTTTATACAAAAACAGAATTTGCACAAGATTATTCACTTTTAATTTTGCTAGGAATTCAAAAATCACAAAAGTCTGCCTCTGCTCTGCTGCTCTGCCCTTGATGTGTCTCCCCTTGCTTAAGTTTCTGTGAGGCCCCGGTAATTAACAGGGTGGTAAACCTTGCCAACGGATTTATGCTAATGACTACCAACCACCTCATCATGTTGTTCTATGCAGGTACAGTATGAGAGGAAGTTCAGGACAATCTCAAAGATTCATGTTTGGACTTTGCGTGAACTTTATAGTAATTTAAACCTTAATTGTAAAGGCCTTGTATATGTGCCTTGCAGAAATCTTACAGATTATTCCCTCTGGGCTACTCTGGGGTACTAAATGCAGTTTATTCAAAAAATGCATTATTTCATATATTTAAAGACAGAATACTAATCGTACTGCCAACATTTTCTGCATCAAGATTCAACGCAAAAGGCTGCCCTCGACTTCATTATAACCGCCCAAGCATCAAAATATGACAAGTAGGGATGAGGTCATGTTGCAGTTTGAGCACTACTGAGAACTATACATTTGGTTTTACAATGCACAATTGCAAGCTACTTTTCCTGCATTAAACTGACTTCACTGTGGATTATCTAGGTTTCAGACCTCCCCCCACCCCCCATGGGAAAAAAAGATCTCGCTGCACAGACTGAAAAGCACGATGTTGCATGTTTAACACTTACATCTTTGCCCTGTTGTGACCTTGTGTGATTCAGTACAAATAACAATTTGACTGAGGAGTCACTGTACAGGACAGCACACATACTTAAGATGGGCTCTAAAACTCACAAACTACCTACAGTACAAAACTAATGACATTCCAGTCAGCCTCAGCTGTACCTTGTGTTTAGTGCTAATTAGCAAATGTTAGCATGCTAACAAACTAAACAACATGATAAACATACCTGTTTAATATCAGCATGTTAGCACTGTCACTGTGAGCATGTTGGCATGTTGACATTCGCTCATAGCACCATTGACCTTAAGGCCCTGTCTACATGTATACAGATATTTTGTGAAAACTGATATTTTCCTCTACATTTTGGCCTCTCATCCACATGCAAACACAGTTTTGGAACACTTAATGCTTCAAGTGTTTGCGAAATGATTTCAACTCCCTAAATCGCACGTGCCCATTTTTGCTTTCTGTAATGAGCATGTGCCAGCAATGGTGTGCTACCGATTTGTTTGTGCTTTGTTTGCACTGCTTTGTCTAATGACTACACTTTTTTGTGATCAATTTTTTTTTTTTTATTATTTTCATTTTCATTAAGTTCAACAGAAATATTTCAGGGGATACAATATTATTAGAATGGATTCACGTCTAATGACTACACTTAAAGTTATTGTTATTGTAGTATAGTATCGCTGCACCACTTCATTGACGAATGGAGCTGTTTTTTGGGTCCAGTATTATTTGGTCCACCTCAGCACCTGTGGTTTAAAGTCTGCCAGAAACGGTGGTGAGCAGATGGTGAGACAAATTTCAAAGTGAGATTGTTGTCGATGAGAAGTACAAATTTTTGCATGTCTAAAACATAAACTATATAGTAAAAGTGGACGACATGACAGCTCCCCAAAACTGAAGCCAAAACATCTCAATCGCCCCCTGGTGGCTGGCTGCAGTATACATCATAAACTCTGCCCTCTCTGTGTTCATGAATGGGACATGGGCCAAACTAAAAATCCCAAAGTACACATCAAATAATTTTCTCAAAGATGGTTCCTGTCATTTTAGTTAGTTCTTATCACGCTGCTGTACGTTCAGGTTTTCGTTTTTCCAATAACTTTGACTTAGTTAGCCAAATGGACATCATGATTGACAAGTATTTGTGCCAGTCGGCTCCAAATGACATCACCAGCGCAAAATGGCAGCCACCATATGCGAGATATTTTGGCTTCATTTTTGTACACTGTGAGGAAGTGGAGACACGTTGACCATCTTTATATACAGTCTATGGTCCAGGGCATCAGTCGTATTTTTGAGTGAGCTCCTTCGTACATTATCAAATATCAAAGGAGAATCAACAGTGATGAGATTTCCAGTCAATGTTTTGAAAAAGGAAGGTTGTATACTTAAGTATACAAGGGGAGACTGTGAAAGAAAGCTAACACCAGCACGCTTTTGGAGTTACTGTGTGAAATAAAGGTTGTGTGGACAGAATTTTAATGACATTGTCATTTGATACGTTGTTACAAAAATATTGATAATAGACGCTATAAATTTGATGTTGGATTGTTTTTCACAAGCATAAATTTTTCAGAATTCAGTTTTAAAATGGAAATAAATACACCCTTACTCATTGCTAAAGAAAACAGTAGATATTTTTCACTTTAATGTTTTCCATTACTGGCCAAATGTCACAAAAATCACAACCTTTATTCAGAGAATCATTAGACCCCATGGTGTCTACTGCTCTCATATCTCCTGACAATTTCAGCAGCATTTACATCACTGATTACACCCTCTTATTATATTCCCATTACGCTGCATTATAGGCTTCAGAAGAGCACAATAGTTCTTACGTCTTGCCAGGTACGAGCTGGTACAGTGAAGCACACACCCAGATACACTCAGATACTGTCACCAACTCTCTATCACACAAACCTTTCTTCGACTCTTTTCATTTCTCCCCTGATATGTCTTTTGTTCAACACCTGATATGAACCCCTCTAGCTCCTGTTTGGCACAGGCAAAGACCCACCCACTGGTTCAACCCTGCATTATACTACAACAACCTCTTCCCCAATTTTTTCCTCTCCTCTGTTTGTAATTTCAGCGCAGTCATCCAGCTGCACATCAGCCTCAGTTTGGCTGTTTTATGACCCGTCTCAGTGCTTCGAGTTCTTGCTACTGGCTTGGCATTTGCTCCAACTCTCCAGCCTCATCACTGGTTCCAGACCTTCAGGCCCTGGTTAGACCTAACAGCAACCCTCCACCCTCTCTGTCCTCAAGCCCCAGCACCACAGCTCAACTCTGCCTATCCCCAGCCATAACCATACCACGCAGTCCAAGCATGCAAGCAGGTTTTTAGGCTTGGCCCAGCCAGTGTGAGTGCGTGTCACTCCCCTCCCCTAAGCACAGGTGGACTTGTAGGGAACGCTGCCAAATACTTTTGGTTTAGGGGGAGGGAGGGGTGTTGGCTGAGGCTGGTGGGTGTAGCAGTTTTTGTTTTGTTGTGTTTCTTAGATAACCGTTTCGTGGAACGGTACCTTTTCACTCCCCCAAATCACCGACACACCTTCAGAGCAAATTTGACTCTCTATCTCGCCTGCTCTCACTTTCACAAGTCAGCCAGCACTGAAACAGTGTTGAGCTTCCTGACAGGGACTGAGTACACGAGAGAGGAACTGAAATCAAAACTTCTCTTCTTAAAAGGTCAGTAACATCTTACTGTCTCTTTCCCCCTTCTTTTTTAATTCTTCGTTGTACAGTACTTCAATTTTGCATACCAGTATCCTAAAAAAGTCATAACGGGAGGTACAAATTTCAGATACATAATTTCTATGTGTTGTGGCAAAATTTCAAAGCATGCAAGAGCTGCCGGCTACCCACTGAGCACCAGAATCAGACTAAAGGATGGCTGACCTTTTGTAGAATCAGGTTCCCCTGTGTTCCCATTTTAAGTTGTAAATTGTTCCACGTCTCAAACTTTTTATAATAGGACATACAGTTAAAAAAAGGGATGTCCAGTTTTCTCTGTGTGGTACAGAAAATTTCCCATGTGTATGTGTGCGCGTGTGTGTGCGTCTTGCAACAGATGTGCTCACAATGAAAGCCTCCCCCTCCACAAAACAGCCAGACACTGAGGAGGAAGCAAGTGAAAGCATGACAAAGCTGGAACAGATTGAAAGACTGATATCACTTTTTTACTTATTCTTGTTATTACAGCAGCAGCTGGTAAAACTACATGATGACTTACTGTGCATGATTTGGATCTCTATACGATAGCTTTCCTTGTCATTATTACGACTCCGTCATCAAGAACCTGCCTCAGCGGTTGTAACGCAATATGTTAAACATGCAACATCTCCTAATTGACATGGCAGTGATAAACTATCTGACAAACAAGATGACACCTGCCCTCCGGGAAACAATCTTAAAATTCATTCATCAGTTAGTGATCAAAGCTGCTTCTGTGCGCAACACATGTGGGGGCAGAGGTGTGACATTCAAGATTATTTCACTCTTCCTGTCTGTGACCCCCCCCCCCACCATCAAATCGCATGAGTAACTGTTAACCTTTAACAGTATTATTAAAGGTGATTCTATGCACTGTTTGGAGGGCGTAGGTTTCATTTGAACATGTAAAAGAGGGTCAAGCGTCAGACACTTAATTTCCTTCATTCTGGTGAGTTTTAATGCATCAGTTTACGGAGGAAATGCCTTTAATGTCGTCATAAAATGACCTCTGCTGATTTCAACTTTTTATGGGGGGACAAATGCCCATCTCCTAAATATGTCCACTGTGTCCCCCCTGTGTAATAAATGATTAACAGAATTATCAGAATTTGCTCTATGTCATGCCACCTTTTCCGGTTAGTACAGATGATGTTGCCTTGAGGGTTTGTGGTTAATTTCAAAGAAACTGGTGATGACTACTCTTTTGAAATGTTATGTAAGCTAATTTCATTTATCCACAAACCATTTCAGTTTGCAGTTATGGTCTAAAAAGTGGTAAAAATGTAATTAACACAGCATCTTAGCTGATGAACCACACAGGGGTGTAGGTTATGTTTCAACATTTGGGGTACACAAGTGGAGGGTTTGGTGGTCCTTCGCCAGATAATTTTAAATGTCAAACACTTAATTTCCTGCAGTCTGGTGAGTTTTATGTACTAATTTGTGCCTTTTATGCATCAGTTTATGGTGTGAATGTCTTTAATTTTGGCAAAATAAAAGTCCTCTTCTATTTTCACTCTCATTGGGGGGGGGGGGGGGGGGGGGGGGATCTGGGGGGGAAATCTGGAAATCACATGTTCTAAAATATGACGTGGACGTGTCTCCTACATCCCCCCTGAGATCTATAGCTATGGTACTGAAAGTCGTATACAGGCACACTCAAACACGCGAGGGGTAATGGTTGGGTCATTAAAAACTAGAAAAGAAAATGTAGTGACCTCAAAGCATATTCTCTCCAGGCCAATGTATAACTGCAAGGTAACAAAACTGAATGAAAAGCTGCATTTTCCTTGAAAAAAAAAAACAAAAAAAAAAACTTCAAAGCAGCATGTAAAGGACAAGCTTCAGTCTGAAACCTTCATCATCATTCATCATTAATGAAAAAAAACACACACAAGCAAAACCTATAGAGCTCTCTTCTTGTCACAGTGGCAGTTAGATGGGGATAAAGTCTAGTAGACACTACCACACCTACTCTCGTCACACACCCCAACTACAGCCCTCCGTCTGTCTGCCATCTCTCTCAAGGATTAACTCAATTGAACCTGATCCTTGTACCAGGGCCTCTCTTACATCGGTGTGTTTAACAAACTTTGCCTGAGGCACATTTCATTCATGTTTGTACAGTCTTATCTATAGCGTGCTGTATGATATGATAAGCCAATATTCAGTGTAAAGGATCTGATCTTGTATTTCTACAAAAATGCATCCTGTAATGTAAAAGTGTGTGAGAGTGCAGAAGTACTTGATTGAGAAACTTGAGATGTCCTGGATGAGTGTGTCGAGTGAATGAGGACATGGCTTCGTAATTGCAAAGCAATGCAATGTGTTCATTATGAGACTGACAGAGTGAATGAGTCCACACGCCTTCTTCCCACCTGACAGCGTGTAGGCATGCCCGTGTAACAGCATTTACACGGGGACACACAATCTGATTTTAACCTCCCATGACACAGATGTCATCTTGTCACAGTTGTCTTTCAAACCCGGCTCATGCAGCTAAGACAGATTGTTATCTCTGCCAACGACATCTAATCAGCTACCCTCAAATACCCCCAGAGTTCAAGTTAACGCACGCATGTGAGTTTGTATGTACACAATAGCCGTGTAGCTGTTTGTGTGTGCATGTGTGCGTGTCCGCCCTCCTCCGTAGGATTGAGGTCCAGGTTTTGTTGTGTGTGTGGAGTTGGGCTGGGTGAGTAAGCCGCCCCTCACAGATGAATAGAGGATGGGAGGAGGCTTGAAGAGGCTGCCGTGGGTGGGAGGCCCGAGCCCTGCCAAAAAAGCTCCTTCTGTGGGATTTGTGTACTTTTGCGTTCCTCACGAAACACAGCGCCTGGCTCAAACGACAAAGCAGCCAGGGAGGCAGGCACTCGCACTCCCAGAGGTCGGCTGGATCGCACCCTCTCCGCTTTTCAAGCTATATTCTTTCTTTCCGTTTACAATTTCTCCATTTCCACCATTCTCCTCTTTTTTTGTCTCCTTCTGTCCCTGCTGCTGATTTCATCACTTGTCAGTATTTTTCTTTAGTAAAATGATTGATCATAATCAAATACTAACAGCTACATCGCCTGGGAGCACTTTTGCGCCCCATACTAACTTTGTGGCAGGTTATCAGAAACTGCAGCATAAAATTTGTTTATATTATTCTTAATTTGCATACAAATCCCTTTATTTTAAAGTCTTACTTAACTGCAGAGCTGGCCCTAACCATTAAGCCGTATAAGCCCCCTGGCCTCTAGGGGCCCCCTGGAAAATATACTTTTTTAATGAACAAAAGACAATAATGAAATAAATATTGAACTTCCTGAACAATGAACAAAACAATTAGCTGAGAGACAGATGAAATAGACAGTAGGTAGGCTAAGTAACTTCCTGTCCCCTACAAAACAAGCGCTGCCATGATTCTGTAGTAAAAATAAATAAATAAATAAAATGCAACAGTATTATATAGTATAAGTTAGGCAGGAAAGTCAACACAAACAATAGCCTCACACGCTATTTGACAGTGTGCAAGCACTGCAGCACATGATTTCATATGTGTAATTTGTATGTATCATGTGAACTGGCAACATGTTACCATGAGGGGAACCCCAAAACCAAATCCTGCTTAGGGTCCCCAGAAGTCCAGGGCCATCCCTAATTAACTGCAACATGCCAGCAGCTGTTGAGGCACATTCACTTTTAACTTTTCATTTATTTATGTCATGAATTCCGTTCAACACTAGAGCACTAATGGTATTATCTTCACTAAACCACAATGGAAATGTTTCTTGTGGAGGTTTTTGAATCACCCAGCAGGGTCAAAGTCATCAGAGAAATATTTGTCATACTTCTCAACATCTGAAATGTCAGTGGCGGCCACAGTTAGTATTGTGCTTGTGCAATGAAGCATTTTACATACAAATTGTGGGTGTTTCCTGAATGTTACCTAGATAATAGAAAATAGGGCCCAGTAACCACTGGCAACCCACCTAGCCTCTGCCGAGTGACAAGTGCAAAGAGACATGATTCTCAGGCTTGGCAATAGAGTAAAATTATCACCTGGTAAATTAGAAAATTAAAGCCCTACTTTGTATAAACAGATCTGCAGGAAACAGAGTCGAATGTCATTCAGCATCAGGGTGTTGGATGAAGAAAAGAAGAAAGGATAAAAAAAAAAAAAGAGCACGATTTCATAATGTCTAAAAGAAAGATCTGGGTTGAATAAGTGGGTCCACCCACCTGTGTGTGAGAGGCAGCGAGAGAGAAAGCGGGGCTGGATGGCAGTTTTAGAGACATGAGTGTGTGGGTTAGGCTAGCTGGCCTGCTTATGCTATCTAATCACTGGGAGAGAAAGGAGAGCAGCATGCCTTGATCCACCCACCCACCCCAGACAAACAGCAGTTAGCCTGCTAAGTACTATATGTGGTCGCCTGCAGCTCTGGGCCGTACATGGGGGAACAGAGATAAAATGTGACAGACTCTGCAGGTAACAGACATTCAGCACAATTATGTCTCATTCTGTGCTGGGGAGAAAGAGAGATGTGTCAATCTGGAAGCTACTACGGGTCACGACTGCATGTGAGAGAGTGTGTGTGAGGCACACTTGGTGTGTGTCACTGGTTAGCAAGTTGGCCATACTCCAGCAGGTTTCAGGTAAAACTAATGAGAGTTCATTGGCTGATTTTTTAAACCAAATTAGCCAAATTTGTTTTAACCTAAGGCTAACTTTTGGGGAAAAAAAGTAATGGATTCACTCATGAAACTCCAGTCAGGTAACAAAAACATTCATGTATGTCAAAATATTCTTTGTGTTGGATTTTTAGCAGCCTTATTAGCATGAATTATGTTACTGCTCTGTTGATTTCACAGCTCCTCTTTTGTCATTTGGGTCAGATACAGATTAGTTACCTGTGTGATACCTGAGTGGGTGGGATAAGATTGGGTCCAAAAATAGCTGACCTACACATCACACTTGTGTTTCTGTGAGTGTGCATGTAGTCGAATGTGGTCCGCAGACCTTGTGCATGTGTGTGCGAGTGTATGTATGTGTGTGTCATGACAGGCATCTGTCTCCCCTGCCCTGCAGCCTGACTGGTTTTAATTAGGAGGTGCCAGAGTGCCCGAGGGCTCTCCTGCTGACACACACACACATACACATGCGCGCACACACACAAACACGCATACACACACACACACTACCTGAGGGCAGACAGAGGCTGTCCCGCCAAGGCTGGCCTCCTTCTCGTTATCACCATAAGGAGTTGTCCTCATTCACCCCACGACCCTCCCAACACGCAGACACAAATATTCACACCAAGCAAATCAAATGAACACAGCACAATACTGGAATGCATTCAGAGGCAGCAACGTGGAAGTGGTGGTTGGGAGCTTTGACTCCTTGTACATTTATTTTGCAGTTTTTGGATCCAGAATAAATTACCATATAATAAAAGTGGCCTTAAACATAAAGAATAATTATATTTGCCTTCGACAAACATCGCCACAGACATTCAAGTTATCCTCACACACAGCAGTGAGTTCATACAACGCCACCTGTGAAACACAGCGACTCTGCCTACTTCAGTACTCTCAGCTCTAAATATGCAGCTTGTGTACTTTACCTCCCTTCTGGCAAAGCTTCCGACACTGATTAGGATGTTTGAAAAGAAGACAAAACAAGAGAAAGTTAAAGAACGAACAGACAGGTCAGCAGAAAGGAAACGCCCTCACCTCACTCATCCGAATGGCATGCTCCAAGGTGAGTTCTAATGACCTGACAGATAGGTGTGTGTCTCTGTGATTGAGCGAGGCAGAGAGTACAGTAGGTTTGCGTGCACGCCTGCCTCCCTTTGTGTTTAAGCAACACTGCGTCTGTGTGTGTCTGTCTCCGTCCTTGGACTGGAGACAGGGGGTGTAGAACTGGGAGGCTGCTGCGATGCTCTATCTCTGGACTGTGAGGGGATGATTGCCTCCCTTTCCTGCTCCTCTCCCACACCAGGCCACACCTGGCCTCCGACACACCAGGGTAAAGGGCACGAGTCGGGATCTCTACAGTTATTAATCCAGGGAAGGTCTGATAAGTACTTCCCTGCACCCTTTTTCCACGGTATTTTCTACACACTGCCACATAATTTTAAACCTGTTGTGAACTTTTCTCTCCAGTTTTTTTTTCATTCTGAACACAACTACTTCTGCCATTTTTGATGTGTACAAATGACTGAAACAATATGAATGCCGTCCAAGAGAGACTGTGAGAAAATGTGGGCCGTTATCCCAACAAGTCCTCCAAATTCAACAACAAAATACTCGATTTGTTCATGAAGCCACTGTTGAAAAATAAATCTATTTTATAAAGTGACAATGCTGGTTGAAGGCATACTATGCAGGATTTTCCTAAAAAAAAAAGAAGGAATAGACAAATACAGAAGTAATCCCTCTCAATCATCATTTATGACCAACTAGAAGTATGTGGCGGTGTATTTATCTGCAGATACTCTACCCTCTGCCTGCATTTTCGGGTGATATCGGGACTTTGCTATGTAGTAGCAGCATGCATCCAAAAGGAAGCTACAAAAATCACAGACTTAGTGCTGAAAAAAGCAAATATAGTAAAACAAAATGCCAGGCGGACAAAGCTAGTTCCGAAACGTGACTAAGTCCGGGGGTGGCTTTCACCTTTACTTTTGCTGGCAAGCACTGAAGGAGAGTAGGGGGATGACGATCGGCACAGAGTTGGTCTGTTATGTGTTGGACCAATAGGTGCGGGTGTTTACATTAATTAGCTTGCTTAAGTGTTATTTTTTCCATTACACGAATGCTATGTTTCTACAATACTAGCCTGCAGTGTACGTACAAACGGCGGAGGGAGTCTGAATATTATGTTAACAAGCAGTAAGCAACAATTCCTGCATAGTATACATTTAAGGTTTGGTTAAGTTAAGCCACAAAAATTATGTGGTTGAGGTTAGGGGACGATCATGGCCATGCTGTAAAAAAACAACGCTTAGGTCCCTAAATACAACACCTGCACCACCACAAAATATTATCTGTCTCTGCCCAAGCAGCACTCAAACATCTTTCCAAATTAGTCTGCACCAAGTTTGAAAGAAAGACTGAATAAGTAGGAGATATACAAAACAATGTAATCACCATAACATTTATACAGGCCTCCATGCTGCTTTCCACTGTTTGCTGACCTGTTTTCAGTCCTATCCACAATGTCAAACGTGACACACCAGTAAAAAATAAACAGAAAGGTATGCTCATCTGCTGCAGAACCGTGTACATGGCACTAGTCTACTGGCAATGGGAAAGGAGTCTACCACCTATTTTTAGTGAGTTCTCCTGTATTTAAAAAACCCACGAACTTGTTCTAATTTTGGTGGTAAAGGGATAGTACTGTCTGTTTAAAACATCTGCCTATCATTTGAAAGACCCATCTATCAACTTCGACCTACTTACACAGACTTTGTCACTCCATAGGAAGTCACCTGACTCCAACCTTTTCTGCCGACAGACAAGAGTCATAACCACAAAAGGGATTTGTCTCTTGAATGAAGACATATGTCTCTTTGGGGAACTTTCTGCAACAACTCGTTTCTGGTGTTTCTTTTGGGAGAAAAGTGTAGAATATATCTGGACTATATTGTTTATTAAAGTAAAAATAGAGCATTTTTTTGCTTTAACTTATCAGTATGACCTGTTGATTGCACATTGCAACAGCTTTAGAATAATGACACCACTGGCTTTTAGACTGGTGCCCTATAAGCTTTACTTTCAATGCTGCGACACTGTTGTATGACACACTCACGTATCTAGTCATTAATGGGGTGCATGCTGTGGAGCTAACGAGAGCACTTAATCCTCATGATTAACTGAACAAATAATACAGGTCAACATTTTTTTATCAAACTCTTCTTGTTTTGTCTTGTAAACATTAAGGCGCTTACTGTCTTGAAGCATTCTGGTGTAAGTATTAAAGATATTCTATGACTAATAATATTAGAAGTATTAAGTGATCAGTATTCAGGGCTGGTAGGTCTGAGATAATCCAATGAGTTCTTAGTTTTCTGAGAGAGATCTTGCTGTGTTTGTGATATTGATATATACAGCATCAAAGTCTCCATGATATCAACTTTATGTAACGATGCTTCACACCCCATCCCCCCTCCAAAGTGCCAATCTGGTGCCCTAGTACGTGTATCCTGCTGGGCGCAGCAGGCGGCAGTAAACAGGTACGTGGAGACGCCAGACAGAAAGACAGACACACAAAACAGATGACTCTTACTCAGCCCCTTGAATCCTTGTGTTTTGTGACTGTTACCACTCAGACTGAGCGACAAGACTCACCACGTCTTGGTGTGGCCTGACACTCGCGAAGGACAGAGGGGTGGAAAGGAATAAGTATTTAGCCTGATAGTTATACTACAGAAATATAAAACACTGAAGAACCATATACATTTTCTTGCTTGTTAGACAATAATATGATTGAACTGTTGCAATCATAATTACCATGTAAATCTGCCTTTCAGCCATGCCATATAGTGTGCACATTGCACTTGGGCTGAAAACACTTATGAATTTACACCCCATAACAAGCTGCAGAGCAAATCAGTGCATTTTACACATTGCATGTCTGCACCAT
This sequence comes from Epinephelus lanceolatus, assembly GCF_041903045.1. NCBI lineage: Eukaryota > Metazoa > Chordata > Actinopteri > Perciformes > Serranidae > Epinephelus > Epinephelus lanceolatus. The sequence continues at coordinate 15,815,878 of NC_135752.1, forward strand.
TAGATCATGGCCTATCGCAGTCTGCAGTACCACATCCTGCAGCTTTACAGAGTTCAGAACAAAACATCCACACAGGTACCACTTACAGCGCTCTGCTATGACGGCAGCAGTGTGTTTAGAATAGATAGCCGATCTTATGAGATGGCAAATGTTGTTTTTCTGGCCGTCTGGCTGGCCTGCTAGCAGTTAGTGGCTAACCCCGTTTATATATACTAGATGCCAATGTGAGTTGGCCTCCGCTCTCACCCTGCACAAAACAGTGTAAACCACCAGGGCATGGGCTGTGGTTTGCTTTAGTCCATGTTTTCCCCAAAGGGGAAGTGGGCATAGCAGTCTGATGTACACTCTGATGTCTACTTGTTTGTGGAGGTTAACTCAACACAATTCTGCTTTCACAGTCTGATTGTCGGTTATGATTTATGGATGGTTAGAAATATTTCAGTAGATTTGAAGGTCCAGTAACCACTAAGATAACAATGGCTGACTACATATACTACCTTCATGAATGAAATAAAAACCTGCTTGGATTTGTTCTTAGTTGTATGTTTGACTTTTTAATTTAGATTTATCATCTGTACCACTGTTTTGTTTTTAGGCCTGCTTAGGAAAACAATCCGTCCTCTTTCAGAGAAAACTACACCACTCAGGCGGGAAAGCCTTCCTGCTGTAAGCAAAGTTAATTGAAAAAAATTAAGTATTACAAAAGGCGTGGTTTAATGATGTCATACAGGAAGGCTGTTTCAGATCCTGTGAATGTGATGTGTCATAACATTTGGCCTGTGTGTGAAAGCAGAGGAAACACTCTTTCTCCCTTTTTCTTTCTCTCTTTCTGTTTCTTGCTGTGTCATAAACACACACAGACACACATATATACACACACACACACACACACACATACACACACACACTGACACAACCTAAGGAAGCAGTACTGTAATCTCTGTGCTGTTACCTTTTGTTGCAAAAAAATTGTCACAGCAAACTCTCCACATTTTCTAGACGTTAAATATCTCCACAAACTCCTGCTTAACAGGTGTCCTCTTCTATACTGAAGTCTACACAGAGTAACTTGTTTCTACGCCTTTCTGCATAAACTTCCTCCTCCTCCAGACAGAGGTGGTGGCGTGCTCACCAACTGTTACCCTGCCTCGGCGGCTTTCTGACTCAAAACAGGACTCTAACGTTGGCCTTCTGCTCTCCTCAACCTGGTTTTTGAAGCCTTGGTTAAAAAAAAAAAAAAAAAAAAAAAAACGTTCAACAAAAAGGAAAATAGGTCTGCACAGTCAGTCGCTTGTGGTATTTCTCAGCGTTTGTGGTTCATTTCTGTTTCAGATATCGTCAGCTTTTAAGCAATATCTCCTTTCAAATTAACACCATTGACTGAATCAGCCAGTTTTATGGGGTTCTGAGTGTGCCACACACCAAAGTGTGCTTTCAGTAAGTAGTCTGTTGCGACTGAGCGTTTATGGGGGATTCACTTGCCTGGCATGCCCCCGTCGCCTGTCTTTAACCCTGCATTGTCAAGCATGTGAAGAGAGGTCTCAAAGAGCTTGTTAAATGTTAGTTTGAATATAGAATTTAAAAGAGAGAATAGCAGGACTCCATTTTAAACAGGTGTACAACTGAAACTAACCAGCTTTAAGATGTGTTTCTACTTCTGTGTGACTACTTTTAGTCCTGTCCATCTCTTCATCTCAACTTGAGACTAACCAACAGAGGTGCACAAATAGTTTTCCAACTTTTCCCTCTTTTTCTCCTTTCCTTTTTTACCCTCCCTCAGTCTCCCCAAACAACCCCTTCAAGTTTCTTTGCCCCGGTCCCTTTATACCAAAAATCCACTCTAACACAACTAAAAATTCATTTTGTCTGACCTAAATCAGAGGGTGTCTGCGCCATGGGCTTATTACACAGTGCGCTTAAACTTGTGTTGTGGAGGAGGATGGGGTATTATTATCTTCCAGCTACCCACCCTGCTATAAAAACTAGTGGTGCGACATCTCCACAGCGCAGTGCTGCTGCCCTCCCTCCCTTCCTCTCACTCTCTCACTCGTCCTACATGAGCCACACACAACAGTGCGCCTGACTCTTAACTCCACACTAGCCACTCTGCTACACAGACAGACCCAAGAATCACACTCTGCTCTCCTCTGTTGCGCTGCTTTTGCTTCTCTCCATTGGATATTCCTCCTCGGGTGTTTTTTATTTATTTATTTTTGTGAATGGGCATCCGTGGCCGGTGTAAGGAGCTTGTGAATGGGCTGACTTTGCATGGCTGACTGATTGACAGACTGGCAAAGAGAGAGGCAGCTGTGTTTCAATTAGAAAGGGCAATGCTGAGAGGTCAAGCGAGGAGCAACAGAGCCTCTTAGTAGTCTGGAAATACAAAGACACGTGAGGGGAATCAAGAAACTGAAGGCACGGTAGGTGACGGGTGCTGAAAGCTGTGGAATGCTGGGGAACGTATCAAGACATGTGTGAATTTATGTGGAAGCCAGAGTTTTGGAGTATGCACATGGGTGTGTGTCTGTGCGTATATGACCATGATAATTTGTCACATTGTTTCAGAGTGTGCATGTGTGTGAACAAGCTTGCACTTGTTATATTACAGCGAGCTCACACGTGCAGCACTTACTGTAGAGTCCCTATTTAAAGAGTGTTTATGTGAGTGTTGTAGCCTACTGCACTAGATCATAAAGGCCTGACAAGGTGCAAACAGGTCAATAAAGTCACTTAATGACTCATGTAATTATTTAGGCTGCAGTGTAAATATTGTGCCGTAAAATTCTGGAAATAGCACGAGCGTTTATAGCATCACAGCACGTCTTGGAAATGTCAAACATAGTAGTTTAAGTGGGCTTAAGTATGTGTTTTGTCTCCAACAGTAATTACACATTGCTCTTTCAGATATTCCATATCTACGCGACAATCGCCTTTAAATCCAAAAAACACTCAGGTAATTCATAAAGATAAAGGGAATGTTTGTGAGAGGGGACAAAATAAAAACATGTTATGGATTTGAGGCTGAGCTGTAAATTACTGTTTACAACAGGTTTGTTGTCAGCCAGCTTATAGACCTCTTACCTCATGTCATTACAAAATGCCTTGACCAGTATTACCATTAAAACTGTTTACCAGTTGTTGTCTTTCATTCACGCATTAAGATTTGTTAGTATGTTTTAAATTCTTCACTGAAACTATGAGCAGAAACATTAAAACAATTGTCATAAATCCAGGATCCAAACAGATGTATGTCAGAGATAAAACACATAAAATCCATCTGCATATAAAAATGTAAAATAAGGGTGCACTTCATGTTGTACTGTGTCTGATAATGGAGCATTTATCAAGTCACTTTCAAAGAGTAACTGTAGTTAAACACCTACTCAGCAGGCTCACAAACTGTGACAGGAAATTCATTAGAGATCAATGTCACACCAATTACAGGTTTGCTTAATCACATATTGTAACTCTGGTTATATCTCATTAGCTGCAGTCAATTTTTAACCTACACCTGCCAGTGTGTAATAAAGGCTTTTAACTTTTGTTCAATAATTGTTACCACATTATGATAATGCGTGAACCCCATTTTTTAACGGCAGAAAAATATAAATTAAGGCCACATTTTTAACCTAGGCTAAATTATAAAACTTAAATAATATCCCTGCTTCCAAAAATAGATTTTATTGATTTCATATCATACCATTCTCACTTGTAGTACTGAGTACAACCTTCCTCTGTCCATTTGGGGTCTTTACCCAGATCGAACACAGACGTAAAGAAGTACAAGGTGATAGAATAAAAAATAATCTGTCTATTAGATGACAAATAGTCTAGAAGCAACATTTTTAATCACTGAACCGATTTCCAGCAGCAAACAATAAACTTTTGTTTACTTTAGGGGTGAGAGGGATAATGGTGTGTAGCTGTGGGCCCCCCTGAAGGCTCCAGAGATGACACTTAGTGCAAACTGGCTCTTTAAGGAGCCGAGCGAGATAAATTGGCCTCCAGATCACTGCAGACCAGATTTAGTATTTTCTTACCATATATTTCATTATATTATAACTTCTAATAAATGTTAATTAAGTATCAGTTAAATGTATAAATTGCTGATTATTTGCTTAAGTAATTGTTGTGAAATTAAATATAATGAATTTATTGGTGCACCTGTTTTAACAAGAATCTCTGTTGTGTAAAGTGACATATATGTTGCCGGTTTTGGGGAAATTTGCTGAACTCACAAGCCGATTGTTTTTTACAAAATGCAAATAATATTGAATATAAGTCAGCTTATACTTACATTAATAATATGTTTGGCAGCACATTCATTTTCCTCATTCCATTTTGTTTTATGACTGCGTAAATGTGCAATAAATGTGAACTAAACTTCATGTAAAAAAAGTTTCAAGCCTCAACTTTTTAGCAAAACTTGTGCGGTTAAATGCTCAACTATGGCCCTGACATTTCATCATTATTGTAAAGGTAAATACCCAACCCATTTAGTGTAACTGGCATTATATACAGTTCACCCGCTCAACTTGACAGCAATTAAGACAGAATTTAAAACTCCCCCTATGCGACCTATAGGCTCCAGACAATCGTCATTTAAAACGCCAACCAGGGAAGTGTCTCCCCGAGAAACAGGTGCACTGGTGTTTTACTGGTGATAATGGACTAGCTTACACAGTAGGTCAAATGAATGTCTTCTCCTAATAAGGGGGTGAATTTTGGCTGTCAATACTATAAATTATTGGCCGTGCAATTGTCCGTCTGTGACAGTTGTTTAGCAGGTGTTTGCTATGGGCAGTTGGTGACAGGGGTAAACTTTGGCTGCCGGTGATTTAGCATGTGGGTCAGGTGGATGCAATGGCCTGACAGGGATAAACTAGGCTTTGGGTGTTGTAGCTTACAGGCCAAATGAGTGTCTGCCCGTGACAAGGGTTGAGATGGACATTAGCTGCTGATTTGTGGCCTGAGCGGTCAGGGCTGGGGACAAGTTAGCCGCTCTACTCTGGGCATAATGATGATACAGCTGCAACAGGGGCAGCGAGAGGAGGAGGAGAAGGAGAGGAGGAAGAGGAGAATGATTAGGAGGAGGAGGTGGTGGTGGTCAGAGCCCGGAAAGCAGATGAAGTTCTTGGGAGAAAGACGACGCTGAATGGAGGTGACACATAATTTGGGGTGGGAGTGCTGAGTTGAAAGTGTTAGTGACTAAGTGAGGCATGAGAGGAGACGTGGCCGGTACAGGCCGGCAGGAAAGAGAGGCAGACAGAAAGGCAAGACCACTAGAGGTCAGTTTAATAATTTAGCTCATACTGAGTATGAATAGTTTTCACGCATGGAACTGAAATTCCTGTTAAGTAAATTAATTCAGTGATGCATGTGTGATAAACAGAAATAGGTGATGACTGCGACAAAATATGACTTTCACTATTTATTTGTTCAAAAAATTGTGGCACCTCATAATGGCAGGTTGTTATAGGCTCACAGTCATTTACAGACTCAGATTTGTCAATAAACAAAAAGTTGTCCTTCCATGACTTTGCTGGACGAGTAAGATGGATGAAGCCAAATGACTTAAACAGTAATTATCAAAGCCCTTTCACAAGAAGTCCCCACCCTGGCTGCCCTGATGGGTGGAGGGGGGTGTGGGCGAGGGGAGGGGGGGGGGGTGCAAAGGGTTAAGGCTGTTTGGCTGATGAAATGTGCTCTAGGACCTTGTGGTGGGAAAGCTGTGCCCTCCTCCCCTCCCTGTCTATGTGGCACATCCTCCTTAGATCCTCTCCACATTGTAATTAGGGGCCAGCCGCTAAGAGCTAGCGCTAGCTAGTGGCAGGCAAACAGTGGGAACAGAGGGGAGTGGTGCTCGCCGGGGCACCAGGCGAACAAACAGCAACAGCAGCACGTGTCTCATAGTTCCAGGAGTGGGTGGGATGGATCGAGAGCAAACGAATGACAGTGGGTTCGCCAAGCCCTCCCAGTCAGACTCTTTTCTCTCCCTCTTATCCACTCGGTGTTGTTCCAAGCTCTGCACTATTGTTTGCCTTGGCAGGCTGTTACAGGGAGGGGCCCCTTCGCTGGTGTTTGTGCAACCTGTTAGGGAACTTTTAGGGCCATCTGATCTCTCCCTTAACTCTCTCACTGGAGATTCTCTCACCTTCTCCTCATTACTTTTATGGATGTTGTATACATGGTGTGAAATATAATAGAAAAGGGATATCGCTCTGTCTTTGGAGAAGCAACATGAATCTGCACAACCGAATCAGTGAAAGAAGTTTGAACAGGGAGTGTGTTACCTAAGTTTATAACACAGGATTTGCACTACACTGTAGGGTTTGTATGAAATATAATATAGATCCATTTGCCTTTCTATTAAATATATCGTTCCATCAGCTGGCAACTTTCTGTCGCTCTTTTGTTCCAGTTTCCCCATAGGGATAGTTTGAGGTAGCTCTGTGCAGTTGGTCTATCCTATACCATCACCCCCTCTATAGACATTTTAATTATGACCACACTGTATCAATGGCATGAACATAGCAACAGTTACCTAGCAACAAGTTCGACAAGAATAAACTACATGTAAGATTGCTATCCAAGTTGTATACCTGCAGGTGAACTAAGGGATTTTCTGAAACTGTTTTTTTTCTGCTCCTCTGGTGTGATCCCCTGCAGCACAAAAAGCAAGACACTCTGTGTGCGTGTGTGTGTGTGTGTGTGTGTGTGTGTGTGTGTGTGTGTGTGCGTTGGTGTGTGTAAGTCTGTGTGGCTTCAGCCCTGGCCCATTTCGAGCCAGTCAACAATGCAGCTGTGGTGAGCGGGCCCGCTTCAAAGTATTTATCTACACATGCCTCCGGTGACCACCAAGTGTGGACGGCTAAGTTTAAGCTCTATTCATAGATGTGAATGAATGAGCACTTTGCCAGAGGAAGTTTTATCACTGTAACTGTAAACAACAGCCCAGTGAATCAACAGGTAGGAACTCAGGCAGCTGTGGAATGAGGGTTTTAAGAGAAGTGAGCAGAGATTTGCGTGTGCGTCGAAAACGACATTGAGCTCGTAGTCAGCGTGCTGTAAATCAAATGAGTTGTGGAGAGGATAGACTGCGCAAGTAAGCATTTTGACAGGATACAGTATCTAGTACAATCTGACCTCTTTTGTCGTTCTCTTCTCTTCTCACCACATCCCAATCACACACTGTATTGTTCGAATGAAGGTATCAGCTTGTCTCATGCTTGTATCTGGTAGAGACAGACAAGAGGGATGGATGTTACACACATGATCACAGAAACTGTCACACACTCATCATCAAATGTCAAAAAAAAATTATCTCAAGGAAAGTCAACTCTGTTGTTTAAAGCCTTATCAAAAATGATGGGCTTCCCTAACTCACTCCACACGTTCCTACAAGAGATCGTGATAGCACATTCAAGAATAAATATTACCCGATGTGATGTTTGCTCGAAATGAGACATGCTGTATTTACCACTTGTTGCCTTTGCTGCACAGATGGCACTCAAACAAGCATGCCTACGGTGTATTTTAATAAAGCTAGACTGTCACTCATTGTTGTTAACAATATCAGCGCCGGTAAAGAGCTCCATCTATTTAGATATCATCACTTTGTGAAGGTCCTTCATCTAATGAATGGATCCTGTGTGTGTGCAGTCGCTGCTGTGGCACTCTTTAAATCAATGTTTTAAAATAATGAACCCTTTCGTTATTTGCTTTAACGTGAACTCGTCACCTTCCTGTTGGCACTTCCTCCTCAGGAGAATCACGACTGCTTCATCCCTGTGATAACTCAAATGTTTATGATACTGACTCTTCGTTTGCTGAGAACCAACTATGTGGATTTTGTTTTTGAGAAATGTCATTCACTGCTTTGTGCCATTGTGAAAATTACTGTGACCAATCATCAAACGACAGGAAATCAGTGTTCAAATTAATCATTGTATTTTCAGATTTTTTAAATCGGCTGCACAGTATTTTTTATTCCTTTCCCAAATGGTGTTTCTACTTTGTAGTCTAAACCAAGATCGTGCCCTTGTGACATATCTCGTTAATTAGTTAGTTAAGCTTTATTTATTTAGGAAGTCTCACTGAGGTCAAAGTCTCTTTTACAAAAGAGACCAGAGAACCAATTGTATAACATGAACCAACATTTATAAGCCTTATCATCATATATTATCTATATTGATGGTAATTTATTTCATTATAGCTCTGTTTTATCTTTTGTGTGATGAACAAATTTGCTTTTTTTGGATAAGAAAATAGAGCCGCAACTCTGGAAATGGGTTAAAAATCTTTTTTATCGTGTGGCAAACTGAATGTTTTTTTTCTAGACAGACTAAAGAGTCTTAAAGGATTCTTTAAATACCTTAAAAACTCTTGTAAATGTTGAATGACCTTTCAGGTTTTCAAAAGATAACCAGGGGTTTATGACACCACATGAGAGGCACAACACTAAACTTGGTTAAGAGAATGAGGATTAATGGAGGTTTTTTGGGAGAAAAATGTTTGACCTTCCTATTCAAGTGTCACTAAACAGTTCACTGTTACTGTCTTCTATCCAGATAAGCATCAGAAACAGAGAAAGGAGAATGGTTCATCACAGAGAAGAGGACCTGATCGGGATCCCCTTCCCGAATCACAGCAGTGATGTCCTCTGCAGCCTCAATGAGCAGCGTCGTGACGGGCTGCTCTGCGATGTCATCCTCATCGTCCGCGACCAGGAGTACCGCACCCACCGCTCCGTTCTGGCAGCCTGCAGCCAGTACTTTAAGAAGCTCTTCACAGTGGCGACCGGTGATGGTGGGGATCATCACCACGCGGCGGCTGTGTACGAAATCGACTTTGTGGCTCCAGAGTCTCTCACGGCCATCCTGGAGTTCGCCTACACCTCAACTCTGACTGTGACGGCGTCCAACGTTAAAGAGATCCTGAACGCAGCTCAGATGCTGGAGATTCCCTGTATCATCAACGTTTGCCTGGAGATAATGGACAGCGGGGGTGGAGGCGGCGGAGGCGGAGAAGGGAGAGGGGAGGAGGGAGAAGAGGAAGAGGAGGATGCGGAGGAAGATGAGGAGGAGGAAGAGGAGGAGGAGGATGAGGAGGAGGACGAGGGGTCGAGGAAGGATGAGCAGGACGACGAGGAGGACAATGTCAGCGAGAGGTCGCTGCAGTCATCAGAGAGCAGGGGGGTGCAGACGCCTCCGGGGACGGAGGACTCGCCGCCTCCCAGCACCTCCACGTACCACCAGCAGTTTGACCTGCACAGAGAGTCATCACAGTCACAGTCTCCTGACACCATGAGAGGAAAACAGGTAGGTGATTGGATCTTATATTTTCATAGCAAAAAATTAAAAAGTTCAAAAGGCTGATGACGCTGTCTTGTGTTGCAGGAGAGTATGGAGAGTCGGGCTTTGAAGGATTTCTCCATTGAGTCTCTCCTCCAGGAGGGGCTCTACCCCCGCATGTCAACACTGGACAGGAGGGCCAATTTCTCTCCTCTCCTCCCAGGCTTCTACCCCTCCATGTGGGCCGCCGACTTCCCGTCCTTCCCCAAGCAGCTCCTGGACCCCAGCCACCACCAGCATCCCCACGCAGCAGCCTCACCGCAAACCAGGCTCCCCCATGGCTTCCCCACCTCTGCGCCGCTCGAGGCCTCCAGGCCCCTCGACCTAGCTGTGAAAAGAGAGATCATAAAGGAGGAGATGAAAGAGGAAATCCCGCTCAGTCTGCTCCACGGCAACTTCCTGAAGGAGTTTGTCAACTCGGGCCTCAGCAGCACCATGAACGCTGGGTCAGTACCGTCAGAAGGTCACGCTCTGGGTCCGATAAAAGATGAAGCCGACTTCCGGTCGTACCTGAGCTTCCTAAGCTCTGCATCCCACCTGGGGGCGCTGTTCCCTCCCTGGCAGCTGGAGGAGGAGAGGAAGATGAAACCCAAAGCGTCGCAGCAGTGTCCAATCTGCAACAAGGTCATCCAAGGAGCTGGGAAACTGCCACGACACATGAGGACACACACGGGGGAGAAACCATACATGTGCACTATCTGTGAAGTCCGATTCACCAGGTTTGTGAAGCAGCACTTTTTAGCACCTCATCATTACTTCTTATTAATAAGCCACACAGAGAACTTGAGATCTTCCTCTTCCTGTGCGTTTTGACTTCAAAGCACCAGGTTATGTAAAACACCAGGGTAAACGGAAAAGTACCCCATGCTCTTTTGACTGAGGTTAATCTGTTTTTACCAAATCTGAATATCAAAGAGCTTTAAGTGGAAAGCCCCCTCCGCTCATTTCTTTGCATTAGTGATATCTCACTTACCAACATCCTCCTGCTTTAGCATATTTTCCACCTGTATTTTAGAGCAGAACTTTACTGTTGTCAGTGAAGACAAATCTTCTTTAACGGCTTTTAAACTCACTTGTAACAAGATCTAAAAGGGCAGAGATGCAGTGTTGTAATTTATGTGTTAACCTTTCCACCCACGACACTCCTCATGAAAACATGTGGTTTTGTTCTTTTCTCAGACAAGACAAACTCAAGATACACATGAGGAAGCACACAGGTGAGCGCCCCTACATTTGTCTCCACTGCAACTCCAAGTTCGTCCACAACTATGACCTGAAGAACCACCTGCGTATCCACACGGGCGTCCGTCCCTACCAGTGCGAGCACTGCTACAAAAGTTTCACACGGTCTGACCACCTACATCGACACATCAAGAGGCAGAGCTGCCGCATCTCCCGCCCTCGGCGAGGACGGAAGCCAGCTGCTTGGCGGTCCACACCAGCCAGCAACTTCCTGTGCCCCCCTACTGCTGCCGCTAACCGGTTTGAGGAGAACGGGTTAAGCCCTGCATACCAGGGAGTCAAGAGTCACGGACTTGGAGAGATGCTCGGCAACAGGGGTCTAGGATTTAAGAGCGGGGACGGTGCGGGAAGGGAGAGCAGGGAGGAACGGCGAGCAGAGGGGAAGCATGTCGCAGAGGAGGAGAAGGCGGGAGCAGGGAGGCAGAGGGGAGTGTTTGCCTTTGCTCTGGCTGGAGAAGAAGTGCTTACCCACTCTCCATTTTATGCTGCGACCTCTGACCCCTGGACCATGAGATTGGAGCGTGCTCCACCCATCTCTGAGCCAGCCAAATGAACCGTGGTCTGTAGAAGTAAAATTAAAAAAAAGGACAAGGAAGAAAGTCTCTTTAATCTCTGTGTCTGTTCTGCTCCAAGAAGCTAAAGCACCTTTTTAAAAAGTGAAAGGGAGATCAATGAACCTTTTGAAGCCTGCTGATGTGGCAGTACTAAAAACAGACTCTTTTTTTTTGGGGGGGTGGGGGGGGCACAGTCTAATTAAATAATTTCACAGATGTCATGTTGAATAATTGTTTACAAATATTTTGATAGCATTTAAAAAGAGGCAAACAGTTTGACACTGCTAATGAGGAAACGTATCGGAATGCTGTTATATATATTATTTGCATTATTTATCTACAATTTTGTCTAAAATGCTTTTAATTCAAAAACTACGTCATTCTACAATGTCCTCTGAAACAAGATGAGATGAGGCTTTTATACTGAATTCATATGCAAGAAGAAAATATAAATCTATCAATCAGAGCAGGACCTATTGTAATTCTTACAATGTTGAATTAGTGACTATGATGAATGTAAAACAAATGATTACATGTACAAAATAATCAAAACTGTATTGTAGAAAAGGGTTATTATTACATTTCTCAAGAGGAGTATACATGAATCAATAAAATTTAAATGAATGAATAAATAAGCCTCCGTCCAGACAAATCACAGTTTTATTTTGTATAGTTGTGTTTAAGTGTTAAAAAAGGACCACTGCTTTTAAAACAAACATTAAAAATTGTTCATCACAGCAGGGCGTAGTCTGGCACATGTCCTGTAAGTACGTTTGACCCTGACATGGTGATTTAATGATATTCCAAAACAAAGGGAACCCACTTGAAGTCTAATAAATCAGGACATTTGATAATGTGTTATTATCCTTTCACTGCCTTGTTCTGATTTAAGCTCCTCGTCTGCACTATTGTACATAGACACAAACTTTTTGGCCATGGTGGTGTTAATTACGGTTGCGTTGCTGTAAAAAATATATATATATACATACATATATATATTGATCTTAAAAGGCATCCATCCAAAGATGTGTACTTTGATATTTCACAGACTTGAATAAGACTTTGTTTTAATGTTTATGAATATGTGTCTTCAGAGGATGTATATTTCTGACTAATCAAACTGCCGCTTTAGCAAAACAGTATGCTTGTGTTTTCTCTGCTGCAACAAATCATGAGGGTTTCAGCCCCGTTTTTCATATAATGTTCATCTCTGATTTGTGTACAAAGAAGTTAAAAAATGATTTGAATTGAAATGGGAAAGTATTTTCTTGCTATTTATGCATATTTAAATGAATGAGCCTTGGCTATATTTTGCAAATCTGTTTTATAAAGACACTAAATGTTGAACTTTGCTTTTCTTTGGGAGTATTACTTTCAGAAAATTACCGAGTTGTGTGTGTGTGTGTGTGTGTGTGTGTGTGTTTACTCTTATCTTTCTATCTTTGTGAGGACCAATGTGAGATTTGACCTTGATAATGAAGACAGTTTGGAAAGTGAGGACATTTCAGTTGATCTTTACTGGTGAAGACTTGGTTTTATGGTTAAGGGTTGGGGTTACGTATGTAGTTGTAATGGTTAGGGTTAAGACCGTCAGCGAGGAACCCAACAAGAGGATCTAAATAGATTATACTTATATAATAAGGTTATATATTATAACAGATTATAACAGTTTACAGCTATTCTATATTTTAGTTTAGATGAATAACCCAAGAGCAATACAAAAAATAACACCATCCCATTGACCCTTATCACAGCAAATATTCTGACTTAGTAGATAAAACACATTTCAATAAGGATGGGTCAGTTCTGTAAAGTGTGAGAGTGACAGTGAGCCAGCCTGCACAATACCAGCAACCTGGAATCAGCTCACCCAAATGGAATGCAGTTGTTTTTAAAGTCGTCAATTAAACCTGTCCTTTTCTTACAATGACAAGCCAAAGTGTCGGCTGTGAAAAAAGGTCTACTGTCTTGGTTTTGACTGGTAGCCAAATGGTTTTCTGCCCATAGGTACTGAGGAAAGTTTACCCAAGAACTGAGTCGGTACTATATTAAAACCAAATGGGGTCAATTGAACCCCAGTGATTTTTGGTGTGTGGATTTTTTTTTTTACTCTTGCATTCTGCATAAAATTATGCTATACTTCTAAAAAATAATTAATTGGTAAATTAGGGCTGGGCAATATATTATATGTTAGATATCATCTCAGATTTTGGATATCATAATATTGTAAGTGTTATCTTTTACTGGTTTTAAAGGCTGCATTACAGTAAAGTGACTTTACCAACTTAGCATCATTATATCCATATTACTGATGATTATTTATCAAAAGTCTCATTGTGTTAATATTTTGTGAAAGCACCAATAGTCAACCCTACAATATCATTGCAATTTCAGTATTGTGGTGATTGGTCAAAAATATTGTGATTGTTGATTTTCTCCATACTGCCAAGCCCTATGGTCAGTACTACTATATATATATATATATATATATATATACATACATATATATATATATATATATATATATATATATATATATACATATATATGTTTATTGTATTTATTACTAAAAGGAACAAGAGCTAAAGGGGAATCAATACAAATTAACAACTAGCCAAGGTAGGTAATATTGTTTGCTTTATTGTATTTATTTATTTATTTATCTATTTGCATATTTTGTTGTAGCCCACATCAATCTGAGAGTCATTAATATGTACAGTATTTATTTATTTAATGTTTATCTTTCTCAGGACAAGTTTATGGCATGGACTGACACACCACAGCATTTATATCTCGGGATGGGTCTTTCAAATACACACAACTTAACAGAAAAATACAAAACAGCACAAAACACTGATACAATAAATTACTATAGAACTTGGCACAACATTCATTCATGACTGCGTGGTCAATACATTTCTAAACACGAGAAAATGAGTTTAAATGGGTCTTAGTCATGATCCATTTTTATCTCAGGGTGAGGAGTTCCATGCACGGATACCCTGAACAGACAAAGGTGTCCAAGAAGGGCACCTTATAGCTCCCTATACTGTAGATGCCAGAAACCCTGACAAGTACCACCAAGGACTGAGCATCTTAGGAGCCTGGTTATTTAGGCACTTATGGATGAGTTCGTTATTAGCAGTTATAGTTAAATTAACATGTTTAATTTCTTACGAACATGGCAATGGCGGGATCTCATTGGCTTCCTGTCCTGCATTTTAATTGCATGATTACATATCATCTTTTAGAGGTGTGACTGTCAAAGATGCTCATGACCAAGAAGTTACACATCAACTTAAATGTCTATGTTACTATGAAAGGGTGAGTAAAATAAGCTTTGTAGCTCTGTTAAAGTGGATACACTACCTGCCGCATGCTGTACATTGTTCACGCCCACACGACTAAGACCACAGAAGGAGTCAGCTCCTCAGCTGGAGGCTAATAGGTAGGTATTATTTACTGTGATGTTCAGTCGCATGACAGCTGCTGACATTGTGCTGGGGTTAACTCTGTTTTTGTGTCATAAAAAGTACATATGAAATACATATTTGTCATAAATTAATATAAAGACATGAGGAGTGGGGGTAAAATGTTTGAGGATGAGGGACGGACAGAGGGACAGACAGACAGGAAGTCAGTGTCAGTATAAATCACAAGAATTAACTCAAAAAAATCACCATTACAAGGAGGACTTATTTTAAGACATAAAATTAGTCAAGCAAAGTTACATATCAGGATACTGTAACAGTGTACTGTTTGTGAGCTACGTATGACAGAGTACAGCAACAAAATCATTTTAAAGAAGATTCAATTTAAGTACTCAATAAAGTTCAAGGATATTAGGAGCACGGTAAATAGTGCATCATATACATAATATTTTAATGATACAGTAAAGTGGTTCAAAGAGGTTTATCAATGGATCAATAAATAATTTAGACCATGCTGCTCATTCAGTCTCCTTTGATCGCACTGACCTTGAGGCTTTGACTTTTTATAGCTGTATCGATCAAATCTTTATAGTCACATTGTTCACTGTGCTGCAGTTCTGTTATTGTCTGAGAGTTTATTTATCCTCTAAGTGTGTGATGACCCAAAGGCAGGTTTAAGAGCTTTTTTTCCCCTGCATTTGGTTACAACGCTCAACTTGTTTTCAGAACTTATAGTGAAAATTTCACTGGCTGTTCTTCATACAGTGCTCGTCTGTTTCTTTGCCCTGACCTCTAGTGGATAATAGGTGGTACTGTAACTAACCCTGTTTATGTTCTCTAATATTTAAAGGATATCCCAAATTAAATGTTTATCTGAGTATGCACAGTGTGGCATTTCATAAATACAATGAATTTCTAAGACTGATGTTAAAGTGACACATACACATATCTGAATATGAGATTAAATGCAAATGAAAATTTTTTTTTTACCATTTCAAATGGTTTTCCTCCCAGTGGCTCATTAAAGTAATAAAATCTCACTGGCTGTTCGAAACATTCCCTCCATCCTGATACAGCTTTATCCCTCTGGAGGGCGCTAAAGATTTAAGTATGACTCCTACAGAGTGGAAAAAATGGCCCTCACAGTGAAATACTGTACAGTGGGTTTAGAAGGCATTTCAGAGGTACTTAATAATTCATAAGTAGTGTTGAATGAGCCCTAAAACATGTTTTGCAGTTGAAGATGTGTTTCTTTCTTTTCTTATTTTAAAATTCTGGTAAAATAATAGAAAGATTATTGAGGCCCTAAAATAAAGAGACTTTGGTAGAGGCTTTTTGTAGGACAAATATACAGCGCAAGCCACGTCCTTTGATGTGGGGCAGAGATGGTCTTCAGCAGCTGCTTCCTGGTGGTTTCACTTTTTTCTTTTCATGGGGTTTATTGATGTGATGTGCTTGATGTGATTTGATGTCTTGTAGCGATAAACTTTTGTACCTACAATAGTGGAGCGAGCAGTGACTCATGAAATGTCACAGGAAGCAATAGCTTAAATGAAAGTCCTTGTTTTGTTGTTTTATGAATTTAAACTCTTGTGTCAGAATTTCTTTACGTGACAGTTTGCCATCATTCACTGTTTAGGTTTAAGTGTGCAAAGTGTTATTTCGGATGGGTATGAAACCATATATGTTATGGAAATTTATGTAATGTTTTATTCATTTAGTCGCTGTCCCTTCCCTTAACCTTATATAATTAACACTACGCTACAGTAAATGCTTCAATGAACTACTGACAGGAAGTGACTTAACGAATGAAAAAGCACTGACTTGTGGGTGGGTGATACCAAGGCTATTCAAGAGAAGGCTGAGACACGGGGTCAAACATGGGGGGATTGCACATGCGCAGTAAAATCTGGTCTGCACTTCCTCAAAGGCTCAGTAGATGGCGTGAGACTGCAGAATAAGGGGGACGTGCATGCATGTCATTTTCACAGCTTATTATTGGACTGTCACTGGTGGCCTGCGTTGTGGGTGAGAATGACAGAGATGCAATTCCGACAACTTAAGGCAGCTGCCGTCCAAAAGTCCAAGCAGACCGCACCAAGCGCACTCCTTGATCGCCTGAGCGGATCCTGCGCTTTTTATCTAGCACCCCTGCTGTCAACCTCCAGCATCGCAGCTCAAGTTACACTGCGCATGTGCAATCCCCCCATGTTTGACCCCGTGTCTCAGCCTTCTCTTGAATAGCCTTGGGAGATACTCAAGATATTTTGAGGAAGGTTCATTCTCTCATGTCACTATAAGTTCCCTTATGACTCTATTGCAAAATTGTCTTCCTATTTGGCTGCCTATAACTTTTTCCTTCTCAACTCTAATGTCCTGATAGACAGCAAATATTTTAATGAATAGTTCACTGCATATTGTTGAGGGCCAGTTTAATGGTGCCCTGTGTAGTTTTGTTTTCCTAAACAAAAGTTAAGTTTGCCTTCAGTGTTACTCACCAAAATGCACTGTGTGTATCCTTGAGGTCTAACAAATATATGCTGAATGCATTTCCTTCCTTTTTAAAGGCTCCATTAGTTTGCATACATGCTAACTAGCCAGCAGTCTTCTTCTTCACTGCATTTGTTGGCGCATTACTGTGTTTCTTGGTGCTGCATTTCCGCCACCTGTAGACCAGGTATCCTCATGCATGTGCATAAGACAGGCGAAGTGGGGACCCACTACTCAATAGCTTTATTGTAGTCAAAAACACCACAAGCTACCTCTAACAATGCATACTAAAAAATGCAAATTAAGATCTGCTGAAATGAGGAACCCAGTGCACATGACTGATTAAGGTTTTAGAGTTATAAGAGCAGTGTGTAAGATTTAGGGGGATTTAGTAGTGTAGAATTCCTTCAGTGTTCATTGTTCAGAAGGTTTTTACTGGGGGCCCAATTATCCCCAGAAGTCACTTCCTCTCCTAAATAAGGGAACCAGGTGATTTAAACCAGTAAAAATACTGAATAAAGCAGTTTTACATTATAAATCAGTGATTTTTCCCATGCTGTTTAGTATGTTGCAGATGGTCGCTAACCCAGCTCCTGCTAATGTGTGCTCACCTTTTTTCTCTGATAATTTAAGATCAAGACGTTCAGGAGGTTTTTACTGGGAATTATGCCGAACTATTCGCAGAGGTGTCTTCCTTTTCAAAACAAATGAGCCATTTGAATTGAACCAGTAAAAACACAAGTAAAGCAGTTTCACGTTAAAAAGTGTTTTTCCAGTGCTCTCCTCGTGGAAGGACTGTTAACTCCAGTGGCTGACATGAAAACATGAAAACGCAAATGGCTTAGTTAGGGCTCCCCCCTAGTGAGTCCACCAGAAAGGTCATTAGTCAGCAAGATTTCACTGGTTGCTTAGTCACAGAAAAAAAAAGGTTCTCTATTGGGAGCTGTGCCTTGTCAAAATTAAACAAAACCTATATGACAAGACCATGTGGAAATTTAATTTGAAAGGACAGACACAGGAAGTGGCCACACTCAGCAGTCAGACAGGCATCATGTTCATTTACAGAGCTGGTACCTGTGGTTATTACACAGGCTGGTTAATAACATGTCGGGCAGGAAAAATTCTTAGTCAGGGGCAGCCCTAGGCCTTATCTAGAGCCAGTGTTTTGTTCAGCTGTTCTGGACTACTATAGAAAGATGGTAGTGCAATATGGCGATCTTCCAATGTAGATATAAACGCCTCATTCCAAAGTAATTCAATTATTTTCGGGTGATTATGCACCAAAGAAAACATACTTATTACATTAAATTCAATTTCTGCTGATATAACCCCCTAAATTCGACACACTGGACCTTTAAATCACAGTCACTACCAATAGCTCTCCTTCAGTTTAGTAAAAAGTATCTCCCCCCACTACTGTGTTTAACATAAATATTAAAAAGTAAATATTGAATTATAGAATAATATTTAGATTATTACTAAAGAAAAGTCAGGCCAAATTTGTCTCTAATTTGTGACATGAGCCACTACACTTTGCTGTTTACTGTTGTTATCTCACCACAATCAATTTCTAAAAATGACCTTACTGTGAACTGTGTCTGGTGGTCTCAGTTGTCAGTTAGAGCATGTGAGTGTTAGTCAAGGACAGACAGTTTGCTGTGGAAAATTTACACCCACAAGACAAAATATATAAAGTGTGTGCACACACACATGACTTCCTGAACTCAAACCCTCCTGAGATGTGACTTCCTGACCCATTAACCTACAGTCCTGCCTGGGTTCCTCTCTCTGTTTCTACTTAGTCACCACCCTGATGATCCTCCAAGGCCCAAGCTGGTACACACAGCGGTCTCGGCTTTGTGTGGCTATATGTGTGTGTGCGTCGTACTTGCACACACAATGCATTTCTAATGGGACATCCTCTGAGGAAGCTGCGTGACAATGCAGCAACACAATGCAGCTACAAGTTAGACCAGAGGGACTGTTGACGGTAGCATGGTCTGATGTTCTCTGTGGGGTTTCTGAGAGGCTGATGAGGAAACACCTTCAAAACAAAGGGCCTTGGAAAAGCAACAGTTTGTCTGTGACAAGATCTCAAATACAAGGAACAATGTGTGTGACATAACACATGACATAGAAAGCAGCTTATGTACATATACATCAGCCGCTCCGAATTTACTGAGTGCTCCAAATATTTCACTGTTGATGGAAGACTTTATCCTAGTATTATAATTATAATTTAAATAATTTATTTGTATAAAATCATATAGTGGTTATATAAAAAGCGGTCATTAATGAACAGGGAAGTGTGCCTGGGTTGCTTAACTGGTAGATAAATACATAAATGCACCTCAAAGAGCAAAACCTTTCAAACCAGTGAATAACCACATTAGTTTCTATTAACCAAAACTTGAATCAAAATTATAGCAACAGTCTCATGTCATATTAAAGATTTGAGAAAAACCTCCATCTGCACATGGTTACCCTTTATTCTAAGACCTACAATAACAGATTTGGGCCATTTCGGGGCAGCAAAACAAGCTGTAAACACAATACGAAAATAGTATTACCTAAAAAAGCTGATTGAGCGACCTTGTTACCAAACAATTGCACATCCAGCAGATGCCTCACAACACTGTCATTTATTTGGAGTCATGTTTTTGGCCACCTGGCAAATCTAAGTCCAATATTCAGTCTCATTTTAGCTCTGTTTTGGTCTCCACCAACCTCTGAGGGAAATGCTAAAGGCTCCTCTAGCTAGCTGTTAACTTTGTCTGTCTGCTGTTTAGTGCCGAGCAGGTTATGAACAGTGAGCTTTAAGAGAAATCAACAGTTACTATTCCTAGGGTTAGTTTTGAATGGTACATGGTGTACTATAGCAAATTTTAAACAAGCCATAAATCACTTTTCACATATTTACTGTTAAAACCATTGATAGGAAAGTGAACTAGCTTAGATAAAGACTGTCTGCAAGTGTATATGAAATACTTCCTAGAAGTAAATCAAGTTCTTTTGAAAGGAGAAACTGTGTATTTTAACTTCCTGTCTCTTGCGGCTTTCTGACTTGCACGAAAAGGTCCTGGATTATATTAAGACATTAGAGATGCAGCTCTACGTAGGACCTTTCACTGACTAACACATTACCAGAAGTTCATGACAGCAGTTAGGCTACTGCATCTTTCTCAGTTGCAGACAGTTTGTCAGCTGCCTTCTCGGTCTTTTGTTGGTTGGCACCAGACAATCACTGACTCCAGGACAATCACTCTGCAGTCGTCAGTGGCAGACTAAAGTAAAGTGTGTGTCAGTGTGTGTGGTTTAAGAGGGCCAGAGTCAGGAAGGCACCAGTCATATGGCCTCTAATGAAATATGTATACAGTTTGGGGAAAGGGATACACAGCTGGAAGGTTAACTCGCCATTAAAAGTGTCTAAATCTTGACAAAACCCTCAGCACATATGACACAATACGTAGACATCTGCAAGGAACTATCACAATAAAGTGAATGTCTCCACGAGGAATCTGCTTTTATAGTTTATTCATATCTATTTTTAACAATGAAGTGATGGAGCCACAATACCTGACAGTGCTGCGTGAGGTATTGTTCTCTTTCAGGGAACTCGGCCTAATTTTATGGCACGGCTAAAATTGGATTTTTGAGAAAATACAATTGGACATTTTGATCTTCCTGCCCTCCCCCGAGGGCGGCTGAAGACCTCGGAGAAACGCCTAATAAGTTTACATGACATCACCTTGTGTCAGCTCATACAAGTGTACTAACTATAGACTTACTACAATCACTGAATCATTTTTTTTAAATTTACAAGTAATTATTTAAGCAATGGCTTAGTAATGTGTTGAAAAGCATCTGATTATCAGAGTTGGAGGGAATAAACAAACGAAATTGTGTTGTAATGTGGACTGGCACATTTTTCTCTCTGACTGTTGAGCTATAGATACCATAAATCGTTTTACAAACCTGTTGATGCCACATGTGAAAAATATCTTGTGGTAAGTTTCTTTAACCCTTTCATATTTTTTTTAAGTAATGTCCTGTATCTGCAGCAAATGTGGCAAGAAAAACAAAACAATCTGACAGTTTCTTCCCCATTTTTACTTCAAAAGAGGAAATTGATTCCCCCCAAAATTAAGGTGAGTACAAAGATTTAAAACAGCCTATATTATGGTGGCTATGTATTTTTTGGGGAGCCCATTACCTCTTTTGTGGAAAGGGCAAGTGCTGACCTTTGCATCAGGACCACCTGCTTTGTTTCTCCCTTGTTTTCATGGGGATATTTTATATCTCAGGAGCAACAACAGAGCCAACGTCATGCTCAGCTTAACTGCTTTAAAATCTGTGGATATGTGAGGTACATATACCGGCATGCATGCATCCGGCATGTGCATCCATCACCTGGATGCAGAGCAGGAGTTTGTAGTCTAGCCTAATGTACAACTACATTTAATCAGTCAGGCTATAATGGTTTCCTGTACACTTACTATGCAATATAGTAATTTCCAAGCTAACTGAAGAGCAGATTTATTGATCCCATCAACAGGAAGCAAACAAACAGATTGTTTATCCTTCTTGAGAAGCCTAAATCATACTAGTAATATGACTGGCCCTAAATAAAAAGTTATACTGAGTTTAACTGTGTCGCTATGAGACACAAACAAAAATATTGCATAATGTTGAGCAGCAACACCTACCATGCTGTGGCAACACTGCTGTATCCAGTGGACCTAAATGGACATACAAGACACTGATCCAACTAAAATCTACTTTAGATAATCTTATTATATAAAACTAATGTTGTCTGACTAGTGCAGATAAACAATATGAATCTGTTAAATGAGGCTTTTGTCTGGTTTAAAATGTGCTCTTATGGTTTTCACACTAAGAAACTGATGAAAAATGAACAGCAGTGAAGACAGAAACATCGATTTGTAATGCATTTTAAGCCAAGTCAACAATTTTATGCACCTCCCTAGTAATTGCCTGCAACATTATAAGTATTGAAATATTGGTTTTGGTTGGTTTCATGATGATTTTAAAGTTTTGTCATACAAAAACGTTAACGTTCACCCTTTTATTGCTGTTTAAGTAGGTGTACATTAACTGGTTTTGAGCCTTCTGTAACTATGTTTAAACACATAGGTTTTTCTCCTTGGTTACATTGTGGTGATGACACCTACAGATGACATCAGCTTTTTAGTGGGTTAAACTAACAATAGAGTTTCTCCGCATCAGCAAAAGCTGCAGAGGAGTTAAGGTGAAAGTGCAGGTGTAGGTTTGCCACCTACTGCCACGAATTTAGATGATGAGGTTAAAGTGGAGCTGCTTGAATCGCTGCCAAAACTATGAAAATAGAATCCAGGTTTTTGTTTTTTAAATGATTCTCATATATTTATTTTTGTATCATATGCTGGACTATGTTTAGTCTAAGTGATAAACATAATAATGAAAAAGATGAGAGGAGTTGTGGGGAAAAACAACTGAATGAAAGATTAATAAATATATTGCATGTAAGACAGTGATATTTGAGGTTATATATGAACTTTGCCCTCTCCCCCACAGACTCCAGACTTCTCCCTGGTTAATGACAATGTAATAGCAATCCACTCAGCAGTAAGGCAGGCAATGACCAATGACTGCCAGACATCAATACAACAAGCTATGAGTACTGCAGACTTAATGGGCCTGAGAGAGAAAAGCCCGACCTCGTGATAAATGGACTATGGACGATTACGGCACACTTCACATTAACTGTCTGGAAGGCCAATGCAATTGCACTCAACAAAAAGGAAACGGTTTTGCTTCGCTTCCTAATGCAGTTGTGGTGAAGCAGCCTGACTGACAACTTATCAGGGTAAAAAAAAAAATTCTCAACATAAGCAAAAGTCAAGACATTATAAAAATAAACACCAGAGGCTGCATTTACACTAAAGCACTGCTGTAAAAACATTTTGAATGTCATCACTCTATTAAAAAGGTGTTCCTAGGGGTTATCAGTGTTATTGGTTAGAAGACTACTGCTGATATTACCGTACCTTACAACAGTGCTGTGGTTAACATGCAGTTATATTCAGGAAAAGATCATGTTTTGGCTAAAACCACCCATGTTTGGGGGCGTAAACGCTGCTGCAACTGCAGCAGTGTGTTAATAAAAGTCACCTGCGTTTGGGGGCACAACAGCTGCTGGAAATACAGCCATGTGTCGCTAATGAACACCCTGTGTTGTTTTTTGTTGGTGTCAAGCAGTGGTCTGCAGCTTGGCAAGTGCCCAGATGTCACAGCATCCACCATCCCCTCCCTCTTCCGATGACTACGTCGCCGCATATCAACAAACAGAATTAGCAGGAGCCTTCTGACCTATATCAATCATGACGATAACCACTATTTTTGCGTATTTGAGTGATGCATTCAAAAACCACGTATCTGAGTGCAAGAGTTCCCCACATAGCTGCA
This sequence comes from Epinephelus lanceolatus, assembly GCF_041903045.1. Taxonomy (NCBI): domain Eukaryota; kingdom Metazoa; phylum Chordata; class Actinopteri; order Perciformes; family Serranidae; genus Epinephelus; species Epinephelus lanceolatus. Next base: position 15,839,413 of record NC_135752.1, read on the forward strand.
ACAGTAACCCACCATAATTAGAACACTTCTACATGTTGCACACCACAAAATCTTATCTGAGTTTGACCACTTCTCTGTAAGTTCTGCTAAATCAAGATAATGATATTATCTTCATGCAAAAGGGAAATTTTCTTCAACTAAACGTATCAAGTTCTAAAAAGGCTGAAAGGAGCACATACTGCACACAGTACCAAACCAAACAAAAATGTACCATTGTCTGATAAGCTATCAGTTGTGGCTAACGACTTCAGTTTTTGCTGCCTTTTGTGTTTTCAGCTGGGATAGTGCCACAAAAAGCAATTTGTTTTTACTGAGACATCACTGTGTTTCCAGCCATTATTGTGCCACCAAAAGTGGTTGGTTTTTACTGAGACATTGCTGCATTTCCTGCCAGTATTGTGCCACAAAACTGGGTAATCTAAACCTAAACATGACCTTTTTGTTGAAATTGAAATAAATGCATTAGATTAATCAGTGTGCGGCTAGCCATTAACCTTTTTAAAAGTTGCCTCATTAGACAGTGGTACCAGAAGAGAGACTTATTTCAAAATGCTACCTCAGTAAAAATCTACACATGGGAATCTTAAATGTTGGTGTTGGTTTGCATGGTATTATTATAATATAGCCAATATTTTGTTGCCATATGCATGTATGTGGAGGTGAGGAAAATATTATGTGCACTAACATGCAGCAGAGCAGGCAGTAACCTTGGCTGGGAAGCATGCAATTATCACGGAAGCCCTTGAAATGAGTCTAGTACCAAAAAACTGTGGCTTCTGGGTTTTTTTCCATGTTCAGTGTTAAGTGATTTCAGTCCATTACATTTATCCTCATTTGTTAATGTCAGCCAGTTTAAAGTGGATAGTATGTTGAGGAGCCAACGTAGTACTATGAAGTCAGACACATTGGCAGAACCGAAATGAAACCAACTGATTAATATCTGCTCTGGAAACAAATGGAAAATTAAAAGCTCTGCACTTAATGGTGAAAGAACTGGGGGTAAGAGCACTAAATATCCCTGCAGCAAAAGGAAGTGACAGAACTTAAGACCTATTTCTGTTTGTGTGGCCTTCTAAAGTTGGCAGATCCCAGACTAAACTGTGCCACAGCTGAAATTATGCCTCAGTAACGTCTTGAAGGCCTTGTTCTGTTAAGTTGCATGCAAGAGACCGCCGTGCCTAGAAATACTGCCGCCACAAAGCCACAGGGCAGGAGGGGACTGTCCGCCTCAGATTTCTAGCCCAGACTCTCGGGGTGTGTTTTTGCCTCAAAATGGCGGGGGTGAAATTAAAGGCAGGGTTTACATGTAATTGCACATGGATGTGCCCACTGCCCACGGCTTTGACCCCAGCTCCTGTGCTCTAATGAAGGGTTGAGAGATTGAACACGGCAAACCCTGGCAAAGTAATGGCTGCAGTCATGCCGGCCAAATAGATTTTGTAATGTGCTTATAGTACTAAAGCACGGGGCCCTTATCATTATTCTATCCGGCCATTCTCATGTAACCATTAGTTCTCTGCTTTGAATGAGACACTATTATGCTACCACATAAATTGCATTACAATCAATTATGAATGATCTTAGGAGACTTTATACATGTAGGCATTTGTGAGTCTGCACTGGTTTTATATTGCATTAAGATTAATAATGAATATTTTGATATGATCATGCCCTGAGTCAAGTTAGTTAAATGCTTTGTATACAGACAGCAAGCAGATCCTGTACAAAGCTCTGTAAATAAAAAAGATATATATGTCTTTGTGTACTTCAATTTAATGCTACTTAATGCCCAGTACATTTCAGGGCAAATATTACTATTTATTACATCTACACTACCGGTCAAAAGTTTTAGAACACCCCAATTTTTCCAGTTTTTTATTGAAAATTATGCAGTTTAATGTCTCATTGTACTCTGAAATGAAAGCATAGAACAAATAAACAGTTGAGGTCAAAAAAGAAATCATGGAATCAATTTATAAACCAAAATGTATTCTAAACTTTTGACTCATCAAAGTAGCCAACTTTGGCAGATATAACAGCTGAACACACTCGTGGCATTCTTTCTACAATGGAAATCAAATATTCTGCAGAAAGTTCTTCCCAACTCTGTTGTAGAAGTTCCCATAAATGTGTGGCACTTGTAGGTTGCTTTGCTTTCACTCTTCTGTCCAGTTCATCCCAAACCAGCTCGATGGGGTTTAAGTCTGGAGACTGTGCTGGCCACTCCATGTTTTCAAGCTTACCATCTTGTTCTTTTTTCCTGAGGTAGTTCTGGCATAGCTTGGACGTATGTTTTGGGTCATTATCTTGCTGTAGGATGAACCCCTGACCAACTAGGCGCATACCAGAGGGTACTGCATGGCGCTGCAGAATGCTGTGGTAGCCGTTTTGGTTCAGGGTGCCTCTCACTCTGTACAAGTCACCGACCCTAGATCCAGAAAAACAGCCCCAGACCATCACGCTTCCGCCTCCATGTTTGACAGTTGATGTCACACACTGAGGAACCATCCTTTCGCCTACTCGACGGTGTACAAAAATCCTGTGTGATGAACCGAAGATTTCAAACTTTGATTCATCGGTCCATTAACACCTTCCAGTCTTCAGTAGTCCATTGGTGGTGTTTCATGGCCCAGGCAAGCCTCTTCTTCTTATTCTGATGTCTTAGCAATGGCTTTCTTGCTGCAACTTGACCGTTCAAACCTGCAACTCGAAGTCTTCTCTTCACAGTTGAAACTGAGACGTGCTTACTACGACCACTATTAAGCTGTGCTTGAAGCTGTTGTCCTGTGAGCCGCCTATCACGCAAGCTGTTGAAACTTGTCTTCTGATTCTGTTGTGGCTTTGGGTCTGCCAGACCTCTTCCTGTCAGAGTTTCTCCCAGTTTCTGAGTGCCTTTTGATGGTGAAGGAAACTGTACTCACTGACACCTTGACTTTCTTCGCAATTTCTCTGTAGGAAAGCCCTACATTTTTAAGTGTTATGATGGTCTGTCTCTCTTCCATTGTTAATTGCCTTTTTCTTGCCATTTTTATGGTAACACACTACTTTCTGCAGTACAATACTGTTCAAATGATGCTCACAAGGGTATGGTACCACAGTGTGTTCCAACACTGCTTTTATGCAGACAGAGGGGGTTGTAAGTAATCAAGAAAAGGTGGAACACCTGTAGGAATTGGTAGCACCAACTTTCAAGGCTTGATCAACCTCCATTGCTGCAGAACGGCTTTAAGTTGTTAACCCATTTCTTGTTCCCTGAAAAAGGCCTTTTTGTATAATTCTGAAATGTATATTATTTTTCAGTTTTGGGTAACCTTACCCTTTTTTTAAACCTCTAGCAGTTCACTACTTACCTTTGTACCATTTCAAGCTATTGATTGGACTTGAACGGCTTGAATTTCAATAAAAAACTGGAAAAATTGGGGTGTTCTAAAACTTTTGACCGGTAGTGTACTTGACAGCTGTAACATTGGTTATTGGTCGCAGGCTAAGATTTTGTAAACAAAACGTTGTATTCATCCTAACAAATAAAAGATAAAGTAATATAGATAAAAAATATCCAACTGTATATAAAGCAGCACTAGTTAATATTAATTAAATAATGTGAAATATAATAATATAGACTGACAAGGGACATTCTAAAGTGCATTTTGGCTGTACTTTTACTTACTTTGCTTTGTTACTGGATACTTCTACAGTGTGGTATTGCTACTTTCACTCAAATAAAGCATGTGAATACTTCTTCCAACCACTGTCAACGTCACACAGACACTGTAGGCCTATACTGTATAAGGTCCAGCGCAGGCTGTAGTTAAGCAGTGGAAACTTTCCCCGAGGAATGGTTTTACCAGCTGTGAGGCTCTAAGGGAAGGAAGGCTTTATTGTACAGTACTTTCAAATAAGGGGTTGCAGCTTGTAGCTTTATACTTAAATAATATAGGTTTATAATAGCAGGAAATCACACATGGGGTGCATTGATGATTTAGGGGAGACGTACAGCTCCTGATGCTGGAAAATGGCAGCTATAGACAGCTTTAATTACTGTCCTGCTGACAAAGATGACAGGAAAGTTCAGCCACGCTCAAACCAAAAAAGTGGTTGCCTACAAAGTAGTGAGGGTGGTCCTGCAAAAGTGAAAACCCTCCACCCATGCTCCTCTTCAGTAGTCTATGAATACACATAGACATAGACTCACTCTGACCACATATTATGGGTTTCTACTTGCTGATGGTTTCACATTTGGCTCAAAGTTTATGTAAATGCAGATGCGAGCCCCACATCACTGTAGTTTGCTGAAAAACCCAAGGTTTTTCCAACCATGTTCCCGGTCTGTTAATCCAGCTGCCTTTACGTGGACCCACTCTGTGATTGGTCCCAGATTTGCTGTGGGTCCAGAGTAACTATTTGGCTTTCTCCCTGAGATTTTCCCATTGCTGCTGGCACTGTGCGACCTGCAGGAAACGACTGAGAATTGTGACTGTAACAATGCTTATGGACAAATGCCAGACCACAGCTGTTTATTCAACCACACAAAACATTCCTCTGGGTTAATAACCACAGACACTGGAAGAGATCTACTATTTAATGATTTGGTCTGTGACACAGTACAATATGTGCTTAGTTTGGGGAAAATTGCAAGCAGCAAAATGTGTGGAACTGTATAAAGAAAAGCAATAAGATTCTTAGTGTTTGAGTCATATTCACATAGTGCACGGTGCTCATGACTCAATTATTCTTGGTGCAATTTCTGGATTTTTGTTTGGAAATAAAGTTTATTGTTTCAGCCACATTTTGGTCATTTTATGTTTAGTTTCAGTCAGGGAAGTCTAAAAATCTCTGCAGTGTTGATTCCGCTTCATCACATCTCTTTCAAAGAGTCATCATCTGTCTTTCTGCCTCCCAGACTCTCTGAGTCCCTCTCCTTACTGCCAGCCCTGCCCATCCTTCCTGGATATGAGGTCACGACAGAAGGACCAGAACAAAGGATGGACTGCAGTCATCTTAACTTAAACTCTTGCTGCATATTGTATGCTCGCCCTTTCTCTTTTTTTGTCCATGTCAAGCAGGAACGCAGCAGAGAAATTCAGCTATTACTGTTCAGACTATAGGCTTTTGTTACTGTTAGCGCTATTTAAAATGTGTAAAGTAAATCTGCAGGACAGGGCTTTTGTTGCATTGTTGAAATTTGTCCAAACTTTGTACATAATATATTACTGTGCATTTAATTTAGTTACTAGAGAGTATGGAGTTAGTTTTTCAAGTCTTTAATCTAATTCTTATTTAATTGTAATTGTTTTCTTTATTTGCGTGCTTTCTTTCCTTCTTTTAATTACCAGAACACATTTTCTGAATTTTGTCTTGCATACCAAGTAAATTATATTATATATATATATTCATCTATTCCATCCATTAATGTAAGAAAGCTAACATTACTTATATTTTATATGAATCAAACATCCAAGTGAGCTAGTATATTTTAAGATAGCTCGTCTGTTTGAATTATTTTTAGCAGTTAGGGACTGTTCGTTATATATGAGGTGGGAGGGGTGGTGCAAAAAAAAGGGGAGACGTCAAATAATGTTTTAAGCACCGGGGAGGAACTTGTGTTTTCTATTTAGGCTTCGGTGAGGGGTATACACATTTAAATGGTCTTATTTTGTATTTATTTTATAACAGAATTTTAAAGAAAACATGTGGGCGGGTTTAGAAGATATGTTTTCTTTAAAGAATTGCCAAAATGACACCATTTCTCACCATGTATCTCCTGCCATTGTTATTGAGAGGGCTGTGTGACATCAGAGAGCGTAACTGGGAGTACATCAATCTGGTACGAGTTCACGGGTGGTAAGTTATGGGTTTGACTGCCGTTCCAGTGCACTTTCACGCGTAGAAGGTTGTAAAAACACGGGTTACGGGTTGCCTGGAACACACCATAATTTATGGTGGAGGGAGGGTCCTGCATTTTCTGTAAGTCACTGAGGGAGGCTCAGGGGAAAATATAAGTAGCTTTGGGGAGTGTAAAAAAACAAACAAAAAAAAACAACTAAGTGGCACTTGGCCACCCCCTCCTCTGACAACTAACAGTTAAAGAGCATTCCCTTAGCTAATAGCTAACTAGCTAACTTAGCTAACCCTCGGCTAGCACGCTAACATTAGCTAAATTACATTATTCTCACTCACACTCAAAAGCCTTTTAAGCAAAGGAACAAAATTCACTTTTATGAGCCAATTTCTGACTCATATATGTCAAGACAAATGACAAACTTGAGGAGATACAGTTAGCTTAATGCCTGAACAGATATGAAATGCTAACTAGGCTTATTGTTTGTCATTTCCACACAACATAGTGGAAAGGGAATTTAGTTAATATAGAAACTATACTTTTAGGACTCTATAACATATTCCTGAGGGACTTTTAACATGTCTGGGATATTATTACCGCAACATTATGAGTTTCCACATACCTCCTGCTTCATGAATTGAACTGACCCTTCAGCCGTCCCTGCTGCTCCCTGCCCGGGCTGAGGGAGGGGGGAGAGGGGGGAGTGACTTCCAGCCAACCGTCGACATCTCCGGAGTCTAGAGATCAGTAAAAGATGAGAAGCTGCTCTCCTCCGCTGAGCCGAGGGACACGGGACTAAAGTTCAACATTTAACCGAGAAAACACGGAGAGTCGACTACTCAGCAATGAAATGTATGTCTCTCAGTGTGCGGTGCACTTTCAACTAAACTCTGGCTGCGAGCATCCCACGGTAAGTTGTGTTAAAACTGTCATCTGGGGGGAAAGTAAACTGCTCGACTCGGCACAAATCAGCTAATTACATCGAATTTACTGTAAAGTGGAATTAATAATGTCTATTGCATGTGATTGCGACAAAAGATAAATTTAAGTTAATGTATAAAAATCCGAGAAAATGGTTAATTTAAACTTTTAAATGTGTTTCTGGTAGTTTGGGCAATGGTCCAAGGTTCCTTTGTAAACAAACAAACAGCATGTTGTGTGTTTGAAGGTGTAGACTGCATGTTTTAACGGGTATTTCAAGTCTCAAAAACCTCTTTTTTTCCATAGGAATGAAGAAAACTAGATTATTCAGTTAAAATCCATCATATAAAGCCATCAACTTCTGCATTTGATAAATACAATATGTTGAGATATAATTTGGCCACTTCCTGGAATAACACTTAAATTCATCACATCTTCCACTGCAGTTAAACACGGTGGATCTGCTGACACTGGACTCCTTGCTCACTCCTGACATCCAGTGTCAGCAGCTGGTGCTTTGAAGATGATCAACCCTCAGATATACCTGCACTATAACTACACAGGAAAGCTGGACCACCGGCCCAGCGTTGGTGCAAGCCCTGGCACCGTGGACACCAAGACCATCATGTTCCTCATCATATGCAGCTTCATTGTCCTGGAGAACCTCACCGTGCTGGTGGCCATATGGAGAAACCACAGGTTCCACAACCGCATGTACTTCTTCATTGGCAACCTGGCTCTGTGTGACATGCTGGCTGGAGTGGCCTACCTGGTCAACCTGCTCCTGTCAGGAGAGAAGACCCTGCAGCTCTCGACTGCTCTCTGGTTTGTCAGAGAGGGAAGCATGTTTGTAGCACTTGGTGCGTCCATTTTCAGTCTCCTGGCTATTGCTATAGAGCGACACCTGACTATGATCAAAATGAGGCCTTATGATGCCAACAAGAACTACAGAGTGTTTCTGCTCATAGGGACCTGCTGGCTGATCGCCATATGTCTTGGAGCTTTGCCTATCCTGGGCTGGAACTGCCTGGACAACCTCCCTGATTGCTCCATAGTCCTCTCTCTCTATTCCAAGAAGTATGTAGCTTTCTGTATCACAGTTTTCATGGTTTTACTCTTAGCCATGTCAGTCCTTTACGCCCGCATCTACATCCTGGTGAAGTCCAGCAGCCGAAAGGTGAGCAAGCACAGAAACTCAGAGCACGCGATGTCCCTTCTGCGCACTGTCATCATTGTAGTCGGGGTCTTCATCGCGTGCTGGACACCCATCTTCGTCCTGCTCCTGGTGGATGTGGCATGTCAGCAGCGTTGTCCCATCCTTTACAAGGCTGACTGGTTCATTGGACTAGCTGTGCTCAACTCAGCCATGAACCCAATCATTTACACCCTGGCCAGCCGCGAGATGAGACGGGCCTTCCTGGGTCTGGTGTGTGCTGTTTGTTACAAGGGGAAGGCCTCTGTGACTGGCAGCGCTAACAGGCAGTCTCTGGAGCCCAGCCGCAGCAGGAGCAAGTCGTGGAGCAGCCAGAACAACCCCAACCAGAACCATCAGAGCTCCAGGCAGACGGAGCTGGAGAAGGGGCAGGGGACCGGCACGGGCCATGGCGAGGTCTCAGTGGTGGCAGGAGGGGCTGCTCAGGCCGTCATTGAGAGTGACAGGAAAGACTAAATGATTGGAGCAAGATATCTACAGGAGGGAGGTGAGCACTGGTGGACTCAGGAGACCACCTATTTTGGTGCCCCCATGCTTGAACAAACACTGCAGAAGTGTCCTTTCAGATGCCTCTATGGAGGATAAAACATGAGTGCCCTCTAGGGTGACCCTCCAGTGGAGAAAACGCAATAAAGTGCCCTCCAAGGTGGCCTTAAAATTAAGAAAAAATGATGCAGTGCCACACAGGCTGCGCTGGTGCCCTTTTTATTCTCATTTTACCCCTGCCCTTAAGACAGCCTGAGTCCACCACTGAAGGTGAGGGTGATGCTATTGTTTAAGCTCACGGGTTTGTGCAGTGGCCAGAATTGGTGACGAAAAGGAATTTGAGTTGTGACTGAATCAGAGTGAAGGATATCTTAGACTGCAGGGCAGTGGTTTCTCCTTTGTGCTTGATATTGATATATATATGCATCATCCATACTTGGGAAGCGCATTAAAATGGCCACTCTTGGCATTAGACTGACTAATTTATGAGGCCAATTTGTTCAACAAGACAATCAATATCACCTCTTTGTGAAGTACAGGTCATATTTCAGCAGAGGCCAGTGAGAAACACGTATCTCCAGATTTGGTCATTTTATGGTTAAATCGTTTTTAAGAACATTAATCATCTAAAAAACCATTGGATCATCTGAAAAATATGCATCGTCACAAAGCTGGAAAAAGGCAGTTTTTCTTAGCTCATGCAAAGTGGATGTTTCAGAGTACGTGGTTTTCACAGGTCAGTGACAGTTTGCAAATGAATGGTGCTCTAACCCTCTAAAGAAAAAACATTTACCTCCGTGGTTACAGATGTGACCGTCCAAGACAAACAAGACGTGAAAACTCACATGCGATGAATTAAAGTGCAATTAATTTACTGCAAAATGATGTAATGAAGAATGATTGTAGACAATTATTAGTGTAATGACCAACAATTATTTATTATTCAGTGTAGTCTGTTCTGTAATTTTGTATTTACTCAGCATTACTACAGTATACTGTGCAGTTACTGTAATGAAAACTGCATTATAAGTCGTGTATGTATATAAATGAGATAATAGCACATGCTGAACCAGCTATTCTTTTCATTATATAAGAAGCCTCATGTTCAAACTGCATCCATTATCTGTTGTGAATTAATGTAGCTCATGCAGTGCATTCAACATCATTAGTTTTAGATAATACCAGGGCTCCACCTGCTGGTTAACAGTGGTAGTACATGCAAAACATGCTGCATGTACAGTGCAGAATCTTTTCACTGTATGTTTGTTTAATATAATTATTCCAGAAGTAGAAAAGCTTGTATCAACTTAAAAAGCATGAAGCTGGTAAACTGAAGGAAGAGGCATGTGAATGCAGCATGTGAAATAGAAATAGTTTACGACGTGCAGCTATTTAAATGATGCAAAATATTAGCTTTGACACAATAAAAGGTAAAAAACGTGTAAACTGAATAAGGATGATTCACCTGATCACGTCATGTTGCAGTGTCTCCCTCATTCCTTTGGGAAAATTACTTAAAGGGACAGTGTGTGAGATTTAGGGGGATTTAGAGGCATGTAGCAGAGAGGATTGCAGATTGCAACCAGCTAAAACGTCTCCCGGTTAGAATTCCTTTCGTGTTGATTGTTTAGGAGGTTGTTAGCAGAAGCCAAATTATCCACAGAGGTCTCCTCTTCAAATCGGTGTTTCTCCAACTCTGTTCAGCTCTTTGAAGACAGGCCTTAATTTTTTACTGATTTTAACCAGTAAAACTGAAAAGCAGTTTCACTAAAAAAAAAAACAACATGGCGGTGCAACATGGCGAACTCTGTAGACGGTAACCTACTCCATATGATGATACTAACAGCTCATTCTAGGGTATACAAATACATGCCAATTCTTATTTTCATGTGATTATACACTAAAGAAAGCATACTTATTAAATTATATTTGATTTCTGCCAATATATCCTCCTAAATCCTACACACTGAAGCTTTAAAAGTTGACTCGCTTAAATTACAAATACATATATATTATTTTCTCACGTTTGTTGTGGTATCAAGCCTTGCAGGTAGTTTTGATTTTGTATGTCCAGGTCCATCCACTTTGGAGATCTCTGCAGCTACCACAATACAATAGAGGTGAATTAATTTTTGAACGTGTTGCTTACAGCTTTGAACAATAACTTTAAAAATATTCACCTGCAACATCTTTTTCCTGACACAGCATACCTGTTACTCCGAAGATCTCACTGTGAATAGTTCTCATTAGAAGTCTGTTCTGTCCAGGATAATCCAGAATAACAAGAACAGTGTTTATTGATGTATTTTTAAAATCTAGTTTTCAATGCCTTCAGTATGAGTAATTAAATTCCATTCACCTCTATTGTATGGGGATGAAGGCAAAAGTCCCAGAAACAAGTATCTCAAAATCTGAGCTGAAATAAACCAAACCTATCTGCATGACAAAATGTAATTAGAATGCTTAATGCTGCATCTACCATAAACTGAATGTTATTACAGCATACAAGAGAGATTCTACACATTCACGGTTTTATTGCCAACAGTCATACAGAATAATGATAAACCCATACAACCAAAAGATTAAATCTGTAAACATCATTTGGACTTCTTTGTTTTTATTTCCTTTTTTTTTCAACTATACCTGTTCCAAAATAGTGAGTTTCTGTGTGATTCCCTCCGACAAAGATTTTTATTTAGAATCTGGAAATGATACATTTAGAATATATAATAGAGAGGGAGGGAGGGAGGGAGAGAAAGGAGACAGATAGAGAGAGGAAACAGTAGTCTCAAGCAGCAACACGCAGCAGGGCAAAACACAACCTCTAGTGAACAGGCATGCCCCATTGAAGATCAGCTATTGCACTTTGAAGAGAGAGAGAAAGAGAAATAAAAATACCATTTGTACAAATAAAAGGCACATTTTCATCAACAGAAATCTGGAAAGAAGCCATGTTCTTTTTGTGTTCCACTGTGTTTGGTTGTAGAATTTCTTTACGCCTCACAGCTAATCATGTTATCAGAGAGATTCAAGTATGGAGTTGTTTCTGCAATATATATATATATATATATATATATATATATATATTTTTATATATATATATATATATATATATATATATATGCTGTCCTTAACTTTTCTCATTTTGCCAAGGTAATTCGATACCAAATTGTAACCCATTCTTTTAAGGGGTGTGCATAAGAGCGACATCACACCTGTCATAAGCATGGAGTCTGTGTGAGTGTTTATGACTGCAATTATATGTAAATATTTAGCTTTATATGTTAACAGTACATTAAACCAGTGGTTCCCAACCTTTTTCCTTAATGGACTCCTTTTCTATCACTGAGTAAACTGACACACCCTAGCATATTTTATAAATATTTCATATTATATTTAAAGCATAACAATAACATTGCAGGACAAGTGATAAACTGTACAAGTAACCCAAATAGTGAACGCAAAAACTGTAGTACGTTTGTGTAAAATGAGTAATTAGGATGAATTTTGAACTGATTTTTTCCTGTGAAAATTGCCTAAGAGATGAGTTTTCTTATATTTTTTGCAACTATTTGTAGAATTATCTGTATTATGCATTTATTGTTGTTGTTTTGGCCATTGGCTCCTTTTTTGACAAATTCAGCCCCTCCTTTAGCCCTTTGCCTGTTTAGCAAAGAGCGACGGCTCTGTAAATACAGCTTGTATTCAGGTCTTCCCCGTGCCCTTATCCTGTGAGATTTGTTTTTTAAGTTTGTGTCTTGAATGCTGAGCTATAGGTCTGCTTTTTATATTTTCAAAAGTGTTCTTACTCTCCCTAAAGTCAAGTAGACCTCATGACCCCAGTGAGGCTTTGGCGGCCCCTAGTGGGGATTGGGACCCCCACAATTGCAGCAATAATGTGTGGTCATGAGACTATTACGATTTTGTCATGAATATTCTCTTTGACTTCAACTACAGTAGTATAATTTGGATTTGTCATAAAGATGCCATTAAGTTATAATATACTGTCAAATCATTTTGTAATGGTAACATTAATAATTTCCTTGACCTCAACGTCAGTGGTACAATTTAGACTTTTTATAATGTCATTAAATGTTATTATACTGTCAAATACGTTTACATACCCTAATGAAAGCAATACACAAGTAAATTACTTGTCCCTCCTCAAACAGACGATTTCGACATATTCTCAGCAATTGAAGTGAAGGAAAATATTCATGATAGTTATAAAAGCATTTGACAGTGTAATAACACTTCATGATATTTTAAGGACTAGTCCAAATTGTTAATACTTTCTTTCAGTTTAATATTTCAGCCTGCTATGTCATGTTTATGACAGGTTACGTTGTCTTGGTTTAGGGTTTACAATGCACTTCTAGGATGCACTTAGGGTTTAGGATGCAGATAGTTGATTGTTGAGTGTTATTTCTAGGTCGTCAAATACGGACAACCTTGGGCTGGTAGTCAGACTGAACTGCTGACCCAAAGCGTCGGTATTTGACTACCTGGGAATGACACTCAACAATTAACTGTCTTCCTCAAGAATTCCATACTGAACCTTTAATGTCAAGTTGTCATAACAAAGACTTATCAAACAATGTAAACTTTGCATTGAAAATGAAATAAATGACTGTATGACACTAAATGACAACAGTCATAAACATTCATAAAGACTCCCTCATGTAAATGACAGGTGTCATGTCAGTCTCAGGCACACTCCTCCAAAACAAATTTGCTTTTCGGAAATCTAAATCTCAAAATAATTCTTTATGTTAGTAGAGTGCTTTAAAAAAAAAAAAAAAATAGCGCATTATTCCTTCTCCCAAGATATTAGATTTGATGAAATTATGTCACAAAGAATTGGACTAAGTTAATGGTGGATAACTGTTAAGAAAAAACCCCTCTATGATTCTTTGTGCCCTTTCCTTCTAACCTTTCTCTGAAATATGCCAACATGTTCCTCCTCTCGTGCATTCTCACTCTCATACAGACACAAGGAATCAAGGAAAATCCTCTCAGCTTAAACCAAAATTAATCTGGTGATAGACATTTCCCCCCCCAATACTGCTCTTTGCTAAAACGTGTGGTTGTGAGATGCATGTACTGTACACTCCCTCTTGCAGCAAAATACAGGCACGTTATATTACATTGCATCTGTCTTGTCAAACTCATTGAACACATGCTGAAGTGGTCCAGTGCATATCAAATACAATGCCCCATTCATTTGGTTTCCATCAGAGTACTGACAATAGTAAGGATGAGAGCATTTTAAGAGTCTGTTGCTGTTGTGTACAATTTCTGTTAGTCATTTCAAATGTTTGCTTCCCACTCTACAAAAACAGTCTGTGTAACACTAAATACAGTGAACTGTTCTGAGGAATGATTGTGTACAGTGGACTGCAAAATGCAAATTAACTCGGACCTGTCAAGCAATAATGTGTTTTCCCCTGTACTGTAAAGCAATACACAGCCAGCATCTTCTGCTACGAATAAGTGATAACACAGGAGAATTGACGTGAGTGACGGGGTGAACAAGTATTTCTGTGATGACATCTAGTGGCAGTACAGCAGTCTTGCCATGAGATATCCACACACTAAGAAATAAAATCTTTTTCGTTTAACATCGATAAGTGACGGTGATCCAGTATTAAACATTCTGTATTGAGTGCACTGTGTGTTTGTCTAATTCAGTCTCTTCAGTTAAAAAGTGTAAATGACGTCTAAACACAATTCGTCTTGGTACTGACACGGATGATCTATCTTATCTAACTTTCTGATTGTGCTATTCAATTGTGGTCATTCAAATAATCATAGCTTTTAAAGGTTCACCAAAAAAAAAAAAAAAAAATGCTAATCAAGAATGTGAGAATATCCATTGCATGACTCAAGCCCCGAAACTAATTATTGACTTACACACCTAAAAGAAGAATCCAGAGAGAACCAATTCAGAAATAATCACTGGTTGAAAAGCATAAATATTTTTACAGTGTCAGCATACACAAGCACCTCTTTCAAATAAAGGGGTATCAAGGTCTACGAACAATGTCCACAAGAACAGTTGATTTTTAAGTCATGCGACTGCAGTGACACAAGAAAATACTTCATAAAAAAAGTTTATCTTTAAAGCCATTGACAGCACTATGAAGGATGTCTGTTTGCACCCCGACACTTTGTGATACTGCAAAGCAAAACACATTCAGTTCTAATCCCCGATAAAAGCAGATTTCATATAGTGACTAATTGAGTGAGCTGTCACGCTATTGGTGAGATTAAAGGACATTTCTCCTAAAGTAATTCCTTATAAACAGCATTTGTTGTCCAAACTGTTTTTGTTTCAGCGACCTCTTAGCCAACGGTTCCTGTAGAAATGTGGTTGTGCTTGACAGACAAAACTAAAATTTCAGGTTTTTTTATTCTAAAATACTCTTGTTAACACCTCTTTGAGGTTTGATTTGCACTTCATCTAAACTACAAGAACAATTGTCTTTTTTTTAATCTTTTAAAACACCAAATCAAGATATTATGTCCAAATGCACCTATGTCTTCTCAAAAATATAGCATTTCAGTCATCACAACAAAATAATAACAGTTCTATAAATAATTTTTTTTTGTCTTAAACAAATCTTGCATCTTCCAGTGCCTCCAGTAAAGTAATCTCCCAAAAACACTGTCAGCGCATAGAGCCGTCAAGCATCTTCTCTTCATGGTTCATCTTCAAGTTTCAGGATGGAAGGAGAGACTGTCCGGAGCTTCCTATTTCCCATCAGGCATTGCAAGCATCACTGTTTCCTTCCAACGGGCTGTAGGAGACACAGTTCACTCCCAGCGGACACAATCGGCAGATTGTTGTCACGGTGATGGCCAATAAGATGGCTAATGCTGTCAAATATATGATCTTTTGTCCGTACCTTTGAAAAAGAGAAAGGGTTGTTAAATGTCAGCTGTGGCCTCATAAGAAGATTAAGTTCAGCAAGGTTGAGTTTTTCTGTCACTGACCCCTTCACAAATCATTTCTCTCTACAATATCTCCCTGAAACAAACTCTACGCATCCTTTAACCCATCTTACCGTGCCCTCAGGGTCCACCAGCAGTAGGTGTTTGGCAAGTCCATTGTGCATGCCCGTCAGTACGTAGGACCCTGGGTTTGTCGTGCTCTTACGAACCAGGAAGTCCCCGTCTTCTTTCAGCAGTTTTTCAGCGTCACGGCGGCTCATTTTGCCATGGTACCACGGCTGGCCCTCCAGCTCCTCCTGTGCCCGGAAGGCCACTGAACGCACAAGAAGAGGACTCGAGTTGTCCACCGATGCTGCCTTGTGAAGACTGGAGACCTGGGACTGGGTTTGCCCATGGGACAGCGGATGGGACTGCGACTGAATGGCATCCTCAAAGGGCTCTGGTATAGGTGAGGGCAGCGCCAAAATGATGAATTAAGAGAGGAAGGATATCTGTAGTACAGTTTTTAAATCGGTATCTTACAGCCATCAAGACTTGTAAACTATGCTAATCCATAAAATATGAAAACCTTCACATGTTTCTCAGAAACACAAGGTCATCATTTCTTTACCTTTCTTCATAATGGTAAAAATTTATTTTTTATTTTTTTAGTCTGTCTGCACACTCAATTTTTATATCTGTATGCACATACAGTACATGTGTATACTTACACTGTACATCATATAATTTGTTAACTAATGCAGTGATATGCAGATGACACACTGTTGTATATAAGTAAACCTGACAGTTTCACTTAAGGCCCGTTTCCACCGCAGGAACTTCGGGATAATTTTATGGGGCCGGGGCGTTGGTGCGTGTCTCCACCGCAGGAACCACCCCGAAGGACAGAGTTACAGAACTTTTACAGGGGCTAAACAAGTCCCTGCCTCGGAGTAGGTACTCAGAACGGCCCCGAGAGACTCCTGGCTGGGGCTTGGGATTTACTTGGTGCTGATTGGATATACTCAAGGCGGGATGTGACGTTCTGTAATTACTATATTTATCGTAGATTAGCTGGGCTAAACGTTAGCTGTTAGCCGTTAGCAGTGTCGCTAATAACTCAATAACTCAATGTACGGTCCGTGAAAAAAATATCTTTTCCAGCGGATATCTTAGTTACAACATGATTGAGCTAGCAAAGCAGTTTTGTGTTGCTATGTGTGGTATTTGTTCAGTTTTGGGAAATCGCAATGTCTAGAAAGCATCAGTGGCTTCAGCTGACAGGGACAGCTAACAGCAGCAGCAAAGCTAACATCAGGACATCATCTGTTAAAAGCCTCCCGTTGTCGGATACGACATGAAACTACTCCAGTTAGCTCAATCATGTTGTAACTAAGACATCCGCTGGAAATTTTTTTTTTTTCACGGACCGTTTATTGAGTTATTGAGTTAATACAGACACCGCTAACGGCTAACAGCTAACTACGTCCCTACGTCACCCTGGTCAAAATGGTCGCACAACAATTATGTCACATCCAGAGCCCGGTAACTTTACAGGAACCTTCCTCCTACTCAGCCCTCTCAGTGGAGACACTTTAGTTGAGAGGGCTGGGCGACAGGACGTTCCTGTAGTAGTTCCTGCCCCCCAAATAGTACCAGGAACTTCTTCAGTGGAAACGGGCCTTTAGTGTCTTGATTTGTTCTCTATGTTCATACATTGACTTTCTATACCAAGTTAATATTATTCAGGGCCATGACATGAGTACGTTATAGCCTTTCCCAGCATGTACTGGGTTAGAGGCAGGGAGACATACTTGGCAGGTGCCAGCCTTTTACAAAACTAACACAAGACATTCACTTTAACCTCACACCTACACAAAACTCAGCAGTTACCCTGACACTTAACAAGTGTGTAATGAGATTAAATATCTCGGCCATTATATTGTCAATGATTTGTCTGATGATAAAGATATCCACAGACAGTGTTGCAAGTTGTATGTGCAATGTAATATGCTTGCTCGCAAATTCAGCATGCGTTCAGTTAATGTGAAGATAGCTCTTTTGTGAGCATTTTGTACCCTGCTGTATACTGCAAGGACTTAATGTGGCCTTTCATGATGGAATGAGAGGGCTTCACTTCCACAATGGTGCAGTGCCAGCCAAATGTTTGTAAATGTTGTGCCTACCTGCCCTGCTTTAATACAAAATCATATATATCAATATATGTGCAGGGTCTCTGTCTCAGAAATTATATTATCAAGACTTTCGCCAACCCTGACCTGAGCTCAGTCAGGATTTCATCAAGACTGTGGGGCCACTGGCTCTCCAGCGTGTTTGGGGTGCAGTTTATTGAAATTTGTCTTTTTATATGAACTCGCATAATGTAGTGTTGGGTATTTAAATATATATATATATATTTATTATATCTTATTTTTGTACATAGACGATTGTCTGTTTTTATGTGGTACGCTCTGGACTTTTCTGTGTCCTTATTAAAGTCATCATCATTATTATTATAATAAACAAGGGACCAGAGAGTTTAAAACACATCTTATGAATATGAGACAGCAGGCATAAGCCTCTCTGCATAATCTCTTACTCAGTCATATCATTTTATACTCAGTCATATCATTTTATATGTACTCTTATTGACTGATTGATTGATTGATTAATTGATTGATTGATTGAGTGATTCAAATACAACCTTTATTGATACAAATGCATGGCAATCAAATTGTCTTTTTTGCTGAGGAAGGTTCCTAACTGAGTGAAATGACCCATAAGTATCTAAGAGTCAGCCATGATAAGAGCTGTTTGAATTCTCTAAGGTGCTTAAATGCTTCTTTTTTATTTCCTTCAGGGTACACTAGACCATTCTTAGCAAAAGGAAAGGAGATAATGCTGCCCCACAGTTCCTTATGACAGCAACATTTAAAATTACCTGCGTCAATAACATCCTCTGTCATATAGTTACAGAGCCTATAGTGCAGTCTGATTGTTTTAGCACCATGGTTGTCTTTTCCTACGTCCTTTACGTCTCTCCTTGACCTCATGATGTTTTCAATAAAGGTCAAAGAAGAGAATTGAGGAAAAGACATAGGACATTTTTTTTACTATTCCTCCACAGCTGGATTTTATTATTAGAGAAACAAAGTAAAATGTGACTGTTACCAGTTAAAGACCTACAGTAGGTTGACAATGACACCTGAACCTAGATTTCATAAAAGAACAGTTAACTTTTGAAATGTATAGTTCACTGCTCACATGTAATTTGTATCATGGATTCCTCATACATGGTTACACACATCGTCATGTAACCGATCTTTGATGTATAATAATAGCAAAGCTAAAGGTGGAAGTTGAAAGGAGGAAAGAATAAAGCTGTACACTAGCATTAACACTGCCTACTATTGTCCTCACACTGATACGGTGTTATTATAATGCCACAATGAAGTCACTGAAAAGAACAAACCTCTATAATTAAGAACTCGAATTACAAAGTCATTACAATGATATTCTGAAAACGAAGCAAAGATCCTGTCGAGATACTCATGCTTCAACAGGTGATTCTTAATCCAATATTCATATCACATGACCACAGAAACTAAAACAACAGCACAGACCAACCAAGACTTACTCATGTCGAACAGGTCCTTCTGTGGGCTCTCTTTGGCTGCAGCTGCCATACCCTTTGTCACATTCTCCGCCTCCGCCTGGAGTGCTGCAAGCACCTGGGCGTCAATCTGCTGGGTGTTCACATATGCGGGCATCTCTCCTGTTTTTGGTGCCTGACCTTTACTCTCGGGCAGGCTGCTTATATCAAATGATCCTATGGTAGACATTTGGACAAACAATCACAGCCATGGTGATAAATTGATGACATTCTGCTGAATTAAAACATAGTTTTTGTATTTACGTAGAGGGAAAGCATGGATTTTCTCACCCTGTTGTATGAATATGGGCTTTTTTTCATCTCCCCAGTTTTCCCCACAATGCCGCCCTTGGTAATATGTCTGATCTACTGAGCCTGGGCCCATCTGATGACATACAGACACAGTTATAAGTTAAAAAAGATTGAATTATGTTTTTCAGATTATGCCCACATGAGAGCTAAAATTTCTGACACTGATCCACATAAACTGAGTTGTACCTGGCATCCATCTGATGCTGTGTTCTGATTGGTCAGCCGGGTGTCGATGAAGCCTCCAGGGGGTGGCATCTTGCCGGGGATGTTGTTATAGTAGGGATGTTCTGCGGACTCCTCCTCTTCCTCTGTCCATGGTAACTCCTCCATGTTTAATACCCTGAGGGAAAACATAGTTTGATTGTGAAACTCAATACTGCCTGTGTGTGTGGGCTTGTGTTAGTGAATGTGTACTTCAGTGAGTGATATGTGAACTCCTCACCTGTCATGTGTGGAGGACAATTTGCTTGAGGGACACTGCAGGTACTGCTGGAAGCGAAGGTCAAAGGCCTGGCCGATGGTGCTGATGACGTCCTGGGCCAGTCCATCAGAGCACTCCAGGATGTGACACGCTGATGAGGGCCAGAGTGACACATTTTAATGAGCATGTTGATGTGAGATATGAGACACTCTTTAGAGTATTTAAGGAGTGAACACCCACCTCTTCTGTTAACAGGATCCTTTGCTACATAGGCAACAAAATCTGTTGTGTCCTGAAGACAAAAAAAGGCACTTTATAACTGTTGTAACAATGTCCAACTATAACATAACACAATACCTTTATACCAAAACCTTTATTTTCTGGTTAGGTCACTGTTATTACACATTGGTTATTAGAGCCAGAGCACGGTACAAGCTCTATGTATTTGGCAATATTTGCAGAGTCGTGGTGTCTATTTATTTCAGCCTACCAGACATAAAAGAGATAGGAAGCAGAGAGAGACCACAGCGAGGGAGCAGGCCCCCAAGAAGTGCGCTGACCTTTGAAGCCAAGCTATTTTCATAGTAGCCAAACAGTGGAATTACAACTCCTAAGTCTGTCACGTGAAACCATTGGGCCCAAAAAGGCTTTTATCGCCCATGAACTCTCACTGGAAAAATATGTCTATAAATCAGTGGATACATTTTTTTGAGCATCACAACCGCCAGGAAATGACTTGTTTGACTATCAGGATTTTTAATCCATTCAGTTTGATAATGCCCAGAAAGTCTAACAGAGCCACATGCAAAAATCATTTTATCCCCATTCAAGTTAGCAGAGCGCTAAACTAGAAGTAGGCAACTTGGCCGTTGAGAGTCTCAAGTGCACCTGCTCTATGGGCCCAATGATGAAGAAGCAGCGCCAATCATCTGGATAATGTTATTATGTCAGAAACAGGGATAAAAAAGAAAGTCTGCATTAAGAGAAAGGATTAAAGTCAAGGTATTTTCCTGGGAAAACTTGAAAAGGGCACTCCTGGGGGTGGGGAGATGCGCTGAGCTCACCTGCAGGCTTGTGTCACAAGCAAACACTGATAGTGCTTATGTAATAACTCTGTCTGCCAGAGGGGGGAGACAAAAGTTGTGCACTCCAGCTTTAATGTCAGCGATGGTGAGGTTAAAATTCTTATTTTCCAAATAAGGAATAACTAATTGATAATGTAATCCAAATTGAATATTTGATTATCAACATTGCTGCCATGTTCAAAGAGGGATAAACATCTTTTGGACCAGTCTTTGGTGAACAATGTACTGCAGTAAGACTGGATAAAGATTACTAAAATCTTCACTGTGTATAAACTGTTTTCACAATATCTGCTACATGCTTCTCTGCAGTGTACAAATAAATGCACTGAATGGAAATGTGTCATAAAAAAATATAAATTAATAAAGACAGAATGGCAATATGACCTTTGACAAATTACAGTATCTCCCATGGGCAAAAAATATACATATTTTTATTGTATCAGTAAATCGGGCCTTTTTTTATGAAGTACTTCACGTTGTAATTATCACAAGACACAGATGCCAGTTACTCTAACAAAGGTCATTGAGTTACTTACGGGGTCTCCACCTGATGCAAAGGAGATGGACTGCATGTGATGGTTGGCTATGATCTGTCAACAGCAAAGGTATACAGTACATATGAGTTAGTAAATGCCTCTTTATACACACAGGTAGATACAAATGTGCATGCATGCCTCTACAAAGATTGTACACTTTAAAATGTTCACCAGAATTTCATTTGTGTATCTGCCTTTGCCTGCAAATTCCATGAGAGAGAAGAGTCCTGTATGTAACATATCACGAGGCAGCCATATTGGAAATATTCAGCTCTTGGAGTTAGATGAGACAAGTAATAATTGTTCAGTTTAACTTTTCTTGAGCTACAACTCAGAGATTAGGACCAGAGACAGGTAGGATTGGTTGAGCCGGATCTGAAGATCATTCTGAAACAGTCTCTGCATTATTACCCACTGATACTCAATATATCAGGAATATTATCATGTCTTGTTTGAGTTACTATGTGTAGGATTTGAATTACATTTCACTTTGGCGCCATCTGCAGGCAGTACAAAGAAGAACACTGGGTCTGACAGTATTACACACTGTGACCACTGACCACCTCCACCGCAAAGAAAACTTCTTTATTACCCATAACTGGCTAAATATAGTTATGTGCATGAGGGAAGTCAAGTTGCCAACCTCCTCCGGTTATTCCAGCAACATCTGGAGAGGTCGTGGTCTTACTTGTCTTCTTCTTTGTACTGTTCTTATACTGCATAAACATCCTTACACAAACATCCTTAAATCTATTTATAAAAAATCTTGTCACTTTAGCAACAGCTAAAAATAAGATCTCCTGAGTTGCATCAAGCTAAATTTGGCAACAAACGTCCTCTGATCACTTTTCTGATCACACGCAATGGAGATTCATTCTTAAACTTAATAACACATACTGCCTATGTGGTAAATACTCTAAAATACAAGGTCCACTTATTTAGCTATTCACTGAGCTTTCGAGCATGTCCAATACTCTTCTTCACTGGATCTGTTTTTCAGTGTCTTTTTTTTTTTTTTTGCATCTGACCCAGCATTACTTACTACACACGCTACATGTGGTTGCTGGGATGTTTGTGCAGACTCCTCTAATGTAATGATGCTTTTTCCTGACCACAGCATTATTATTGTATCATTTATATTTATCACATGTGGCTCACAGAATCCTATAACTTTGCAAAGGTTGCACACTGACCTGTTTGCAGTCAGGGGTCATCAGGTTGAGGCTACTGGTGGAGATATTTAGGTTGATGGACATGCCAGCAAACTGCAGGTTGCTCTTCCCGAGAATACTGGACAGAGCTTTGGACGGTGGCTGAGAGGATCCGAGGAGGACACAGACAGACACAAACACAACAAATTACTGCAACAAAGTCTCTTTTTAATAATTAAACAGTATTGCTTAAAGGAATAATTTAACATTAGTTGGAAAAAACTCCTTTGCTTTCTTGCTGAGAGTTAAGATGAGAAGATCAATGCCACTCTCACGTGTCTATGGTAAATATGTAGCTACAGACTGATAGCAGACAGAGCTGATTAGCTTACTTTGGCTTAGCGTAAAGACTGGAAACGGGGGAAATGGCAAACCTGCCTCTGTCCAGAGGTAACAATCCACCTCCAAGCTCCTCTGAAGCTCACCAATTACTGAAGATTACTGCCATCTTTGTTTGGGGGATAGGGGATATGTAAACTGCAAAGTCTTTTTTTGGTATTTTCACAACCTAAAGTTACATTTTTATTGAAGAATATTGAGGCCAACATGGTGTGAGATTGCTTTGAATCTCTTTTTTGTGATTCCAAGGCAAGATATGAGAGAAGACTCACCCTGATCAATCTTCATTCAAGCCATAGATTGTCTCACATGGCACAACGACCTTTGCATAAAGTGTGGCATGAGTAAAGCATTTTAAACCGACCAAGCCTAGGCCTAATGACTGCCTAAATGCAAGACCAAGCACATGGGCTTGGACGAATGTTATTCCATTATTATATAACTTATTAGTATGAAATTAATTTATTATTCTCACCTGGGAAGAGCACACATAAGTGTGATTTCACTTGTGGGACCAGGGTCTGTTTTGGTTTCATCAGTGTTAGCATGAGCCCTCTTGATGGCCAACACCAGCAACTTTTTCCTTCACATTTCTTCAACTGGTATGATATAAAACTTGGAGACTTGGATTTGTCTAGTCGTATTAATCAAACAACCACTAACCCAGCAGCTCCTCTGCATGTTGGCGTGTTAATGTCATGAAGAAAACGATATTTACTTTCTGCATTTCTGAACATTTCTCTGCATTACTACAAACTAGAAGTGGTCTTTTCCCGACACCACTGTCAACAACAGACCAAAAGTTGACTTAGCGGATGGACATGCTATTTCTTGCCCGAGTGCAGTGTCTTCTTGGCGTCTCCACTGACCTCCAACCAAGAAATAGTCTGGCACATAATCATAACCGGCACACTGTAAAATCAGAATTTTTCCATTTTGTTTTTGTACAGATTAAACAAACATAAAACAGGTTAGTTACTGAGCTGAAGAGACAATGGTGAGCGAATTTTGTTACCTTTGGAAAGAGCCAGGCTAATTGTTCCCCCTTGTTTCCAGGCTTTATGCTAAGCTAAGCTACTGCTAGCTATAGCTTCATATTAACTATTTTCTCTGCGAATAGGTGATGAAGCATTCCCAAAATGGCAAACTAGGCCGCAAGTGACTTAAGAACGTGTCAAGTTTGTAAAAAACACCCTTTAATTTGAAGTACAGTGAATTTCTGGTGCATAGCTTTTATTCCAAAGTGTTCCTGCTGTAGAGTGAGTGACTAATGGATAGCTTCATGACAGAGACAGCAAACTAGCTCGACAACTTGACCAAACGCAAGTATGACGCTGATTACATCTAACTGTGTGGACCTTGACCTAATGACTAAGGAGAAATCTGGACCCTGTGGCTGGACCAGTTGGGAACCGCTGCTTTGAGGAGTATTATCCACTAATGTGTCTTTTCACCACTAGGAAAAGAATACAGATGAAATATTATTTTTCCATATTTTTTATCAATTACAGTTTAGGCCACCCAAATTTAATTTATTAATGAGGAACTGTGAAGTGTTGCACACTCAAAATACAGTTGCGGGCGTTGATTTTGATGAAGAGACGAGGCAAAGAGGCCAGATAAAATTAGCCAAAATCCATTCAAAATTCTTAGTATGAATCTGATGTCATCGTGGTGCGTTTGTCACACAGCCAAAATAACATTATCTTATGTGTTACATCTATTCTGAGAGAGAAACTAGCTGGCGCTGATGCTGTGTTATATACTCTTCCCTGACATTTGAACAAGCTCTAGAGAGCAGAGTAATGCTTCATTTCACACCCCACATTAAGACACAGTCTCCTCACACACTGTGGACACACACCATGTACATGCACACGCGAGACAGACGCTCACACACACATGCACACGAGCACACACACACTAGCTCAGCCTCCTGATCACAGATATTGTGCACTACATGAGTCACTAAGCACTGTGCGCGGTGTGCAATGCATCGTGGGCTGGAGCTACGCCCACGCACATACAGTCCCATACCTCTTCATCTCTCTTCTCTCTCCTCGGCCTCTCTCTCTCTTCTCCAAGTACAATCTCTCTCTCTCTCTCATCAAATCTTCCTCTTTCTATCGTTTTCTGTTTTCCCTCTCTTTTTACATGAAGCAAGGATGAGAGAAACTTACAGAGGCGATGCTATATATAGAAGGGTAAATGAATATCTAATACTGTTTCCTCTTTTTTCTCTCTACTGTACCTTTTACTAACATTCATTTTCTCAGCTCTCTCAGTGTGGGCATCACTCCATCTCCCTCCCTCCTTCCCCTCTCTGTCCATCCATGTACCTTTCTCTTCCGCAGAGCTCCTTTGGTCCCTGGAACGGCCTCACACACCAGGCTGATGGCTTCCCTAGAGACAGAGCGAGAGGAGGGAGAAGCCAAGATGGTGACCATAGACAGCCACAGAGTCATCGTTATTTTGCCATTAAAGGTCCAGTGTGTAGGATGCAGTGGCATCTAGTGGTGAGGTTGCAAACTTCTCGTGTGCCAAGCGTGTAGGAGAACTACGGTGGCCGACGCAAAAACACGAAAGGGCAAATGGCTTTATTTAGTGCCAGGATTTAATTTGTCCATTTGGGGCTACTGTAGAACAACATGGCGGACTCCATGAGAGAAAACCCACTCTATATGTAGATATAAACAGCTCATTTCAAGGTAACAAAATCATGCCGATTCTTATTTTCAGGTGATTATCAATGAAAGAAACATAGTTACGAATATTTAATACCCATAAGTTGAGACTGTATTTGTGGTTACTCCTCATGATTACATACTACTACAAACTAGCGACTCTGTGAGGATGTACATAGGCACAAAAGAACTCTCAGCTAAATGCTGAAATCATCACGCACACATACTAAGGGCTCATTTAGGCTCAATGTTAGATAAGGAGACAGAGACGGAGACTGACAGAGCCTTCTGTCTGCCATCTATTGGCTGTATCCATGCCATCATAAAGGATGCATGGAAGTATGAGAGCAGCAATTAAAATGGATGCATCTATTTTCATACGTAATGGTAGAGTAAGTGAATTTTAACAGTGACAATGCTAACATAATAAGCACATATTCACAAAGCCTCTTAGTACAAAGAGTTGCTCCTAGTGATGAAATTCTAAGAATATTTGTACAATTACGATGTTTTCTAAGAATTTCCCCTTTAAGTTAAAACTAGATCCTGGTAAAAGTTATTCCCAAAGCATCTCAGCCCTTGAGAGAGCTTCTCAGGTGAAAAACTGTTAGGAGTAGGCAGAACTTTTAAGAGGTTAAAGAGTTGCATAAGCAGAGCAGAAGATAATGGAAACAAAAAGAGGTAGGAGAAATATTCTCCAAATACTGGATGACAGTGAGTTACTGATTAAACCGTGTAGGGAGAATGTTTATGGTTGATCTCATTAGGAATGCCCTCACATTTTCTACCCAACACAACAACACTACAACATAAGACAAAGATGGGCAGTATTTCAAATACTTATTTGATTACTTTTGAGGATTTTGTCATTTTTATTTTCTTGGACAGAAAAAAATAAAATGTTATTTGTAACATGATATTCAATAATAAAAAGATGAAAGTTATCCCTAGTTTTAAACTGTGGAATTCAATTAGCCTAATCACAGCCTTTGACTGAATGCAAGTGAATTATGTGACATGACCTGATGAGTCCAGAAGTGTACTCACTGTGAACCGATCACAACAGTAAGATATTTGAAACTGGAAAATGCAACAGTGCAGAAGTGATGACGTGGGTTTGTCATAACCTTCCACCAGCACAATGATTACACAAACAATGAAAGCGCTTCCTCAGACTCATAATGTGATGCAGTTCATTTCATTTCATTTAGGAATTTTCCTAAATCACTCCTAAGTTAGGACTCCTTGCTAAAAAATTTTTGGCTAAATTTGAAGTCCTCAGAGTGTTTGTGAATATGGCCCTTGATGGTCAGTAGGTATAGTACGTGTTCGGCATGCTAGCATTAGCTAATTAGCACTCAACTAGCAGATTTAGGAGCAGATTTTATTTTAAGGTACAGAGATGGTATGTGTTTTTTCTTTTAGTGGTTTCTGATCATCTCTGGATTCTTTTTGATTTTTTCTGTCATTACTTATCATTATTACAGCTAGTTGTACTTATTTCTCTTTTGTTACATCTTTGCATAATCTGATGTGAGAGTTACTAGACTATTCAGCAATCCTTGGAAACCAAAATCTTGGCTTAATGTACAGTAAAAAGTTTGTATATCCTAATTTTAACTTACTGTATTCCATGTTTTCCTTTATTTTATATCATTATTTTTTTATTTATGAATCTATCACTTTATTTGCAGGTGCTGCAATTGGTTTTGATTTTGTGTCTAGTAACATATGGAGGATAAAATATAACTTATCCATAAATAAATGAGACAAAAGACAAGAAAAGGGTTTAGTAATACACTCAAGTAAAAGAGAAAGATTATATTTACAGTGTGCTTGAACTCTACAGGTTGTTACACATAAAATGAAATCACCTTGGCCACAAGAGACCCGAGTCAAGATTCAATATGCAGTGCAGAGTGTTTTATATGGTGCCATAGGGAATATTACAAATGCACTGCACCTCTTCAAACCATGCAATTGTATCCGGTACACAGCGCTACACATCACAGAGTGGAATCTAAAACTGTCTTTAAGATGTGAAGTGAACCGTTTGATCTGCAGCGGCTATCACCACGCTATCATTTTTACGTATAAGACAACAATGTGTGGATTAAACAGCGGCTAAAGATAGAGCTGCTTTGATGCAGAAAAGTCAAATTCCCCTCTGAGACAAAGTGAATATCAGCTTCATGACAGAAACAGAAATGTTAATTTCTGTATCCTTTCTACGTGGATAAATCACGCACAGCAGTAGGCTCTTTTAGAAAAGGGGAAATCTAATAATAGCAATAGCATGAGACATAACATTTTCTCTCTGTTTGTGTATCTCTCTCTTTATTAGAGGGAAAGAGAAACCCACGTACACACAGTGAGAAAGACAGAGCCTACTGCTGTGTGGCCTTGCAAGCTAACATTAGCCTGGACTGACTTCAGGAAGTCAAGCATTAAAGCGGACATGACACAAACCGATTCACTGCTGGCCTTTGCCTCACTGCACATTGGTCAATGATTTCAGAGATATACATGGAGTCACAGAAAATTCCATGCAAACAAATTGTGATAACAGGCACCCTAAATGCACTCTCAATATGTTCTATCAAAATCCTATCACATTTCAAAATGTTTTTATTTTAGAAGTGGTGGATTGCAGATTAAACTTAATTTGCTGCTTGAATCCTAAATATAAGATTGTATCTGCTAAGGCAAAAAAGTTTGAACTGACAATACAGTTCACAAAAGGTTTACTGACAGTGGGATTCTGATACTTTCTGCCTTTGCTCTACATGTGTTGCCCTTCTCATCGCTTTTCTGCTCCCAGATTTGCTCCTACTCCCTTTGCCTGGACAAGCTATAGAGCCATCAGTAGGCCTAGGTGTGTTTCCATCCACCTCTTTTGTTCACATTTTCAATTTGCACATAAAAAAACTGATTAGAAACACCACAAATTCAAAAAATCTCAAAATATTGCTAAAAAAGCTTTACACTTGAGGTAGATATAAAAGTTGATGTATCGATAAAAAGTAAATGTGACTGAGGGCAATGGAAACAGATTTAGCTGTAACAGAATTGTAATATTCGTTGTTAAAAACTTTCCATTGTCCAGTTTGCTTTGTGTTGTTTTATACATCCACTGTGTCCATCATTTGCGCTCTTTTAATTACATCATCTTGTTGCGCCCTCTTCTGCAGTAGCTCCTGACTGAAGAATTAGCGCCTCCCACTTATTATCTTAATAAACCAAGTCCCAATATCTAAAGAACAGTGGTGGATGTAACAGCACATAAATTTGCAGTTTTCTTTTGCCAGTTTTCTGAAAATTTGGTTAAAAGTGCTTTTACCAATAGGTACCATGCTAGATAGCACGTTTGGGTGGATATGCTGACGTAAGTTAGCAAGAATAAATGATAGGCAATTAGGCCTATTGGTGACTGAAAGTTACTGTGGCTAATTTGGTGATTGCAGCATTTAATGCTGATGAGATACATTCAAGTTTCGGCTATTTGTTTTACGGACCTGATGCAAACTCTGTCTACGCTCCTGCCTAGGTTTGCGTCTGTTTATAAAATGTAAACTTAAGCAGATGCACAATTTTAGTGATCAAGAGATTGACATTTGCTGGGTTTCCATCCAAATGAATAAAATCAGTAAGGTGAAATGCAAATTGATGTGACTTTTCCATCCATTTCTGTTATGTAAATATTGGGATTGGTTAATCAAGAAAAGCAGTAGATGGTGCTACTTCTCCAGTTAGGTGCTGCTATTCTCTTTGTACTTAATAACAATTAGATGATCATGAAAATTGAAAGAGTCAGTCATGAAGACAAACAATTGAAGTATAATAATGGAGAGCACATTGGCCAACGGAAACAGAGAGTTTTGAACAATTAATAATACAGCTATGTGTTCTTGCAAAAGTTCTGGAAACAGCCCCGTGTGCACAGGTGCATACTCATATATGAGTAGGCTATATGAGTAAGTTTGAAAAGATTTGGAAACAACACACTTATAAGTGTGTTGTTTCCAAATCTTTTCAAACTTTCCACCCAGATTGTTTATGTGCAAATTGAAAATGCACATAAAAACAGGTGGATGGAAACTAACCTACTGAAATATAATTTCTTGATCTTATAATGTGAGTTTGGAATTTAGTCTATAAATTCAAGTTCACGTATATCAGCTGAAATAACAACTTGTGTTAGTATAATTGGCGATTAAGGGTTTAATAATCCAGTGTTTTAGATGTGACATGATTTTTAATTCAAAATGTTGTAGTTTCTCACTAAAGCTTAAAAAATGTAAAAAACTCATAAGAAATAATGTTTGACAGTTAAATTGGTTCTTTTTGTGAACAAAGATGCATCAGTCTTATGTATGTGTTGTATAAACAATAAAGCATCACATGGAATAATAACTAATGTTCTGGGATTTGTTTTTAAGGGAATCCATGAAAAGTCAGAATACCAAGTGTGGACATACCTTGTAATTTGTGATCTTGTGGTGAAATCCAGGGATCTCATTGACCGAAGGACTTCTATACAGCCAAGATACTGGAAAGCAAAAATGTCAAAAGTTATATTCAAGACTAGAACATCATCTTGTACAAAAAACAAAACAAAAAAACAACACACCTAATTTGTTTGTGTTACCAATCCAAACTCACTAAATCCAAATAACGGCAGTCCTTTAACATATACCAAATCACTACAACATACATTTAATATTTAGAACACAGGGATTAAACCCAGAGAGGTAAGGTTTGACTAGACCAAAGCAAATCAGGGACTTGCTGACATCACTGTCACAAGTGGTTTTTGACCACTAGTAGCACTATGGAGCAGTGTTTTGTGAGCAAGTCCCTGATTTGTTTCCATCTTGCACACATATGCATGTCTGAAAGTGTGCAGCAGCGCAATATAATTTCCTGTCGCCAGTTTCATGCTAATCCATTGATCAACACTCTCTGGCAGTAACACGTCAGGATACAAAGAAGAAGTCTGCTAACTATCAAACATAGAGTAAACAATCTAGGATTAAAAAAACCTTAAAATTAGTTTTGAAAATGTTTTATGAGGAAGAAAATGCAAACATGATTGTTAGGCCTCAAGAACACATACAGTTTATTTTTATGAGAACAGATCAATTTCGTTATTTATAATAAAAGTCCATTGCTAAGCTACCCATTACCCAACAATGAACCAACCAACTCAACTAACAAATTACTTAAAATGTGTCCTGCACAAAAGGGTGATTCACACTGACAATTGACAGTGCTGCCTTTCAGTGGGTCACTGTTGTTAAAGCTGTAGTTGGTAACTTTTATTTAGAAAAAACCCTTTT
Organism: Epinephelus lanceolatus; assembly: GCF_041903045.1. Classification (NCBI taxonomy): domain Eukaryota; kingdom Metazoa; phylum Chordata; class Actinopteri; order Perciformes; family Serranidae; genus Epinephelus; species Epinephelus lanceolatus. The sequence continues at coordinate 15,870,384 of NC_135752.1, forward strand.
GTGACATTTGCTGAAACTGTCACTATATCCTGTCCAAAGTACACGAAACAGACATGGAAAAAAATCATATTCCTCCTCCTTATAGTGCTTCTGATGGCATTTCCTAGAATCTACTGTGTGCGAAAGAAAACAACCAATCAGAGCCAAGGAGCAGCTGTCAATCATGTCAATCACTGCCTGTGAACTGCAGTCAAACTGAGCAGTGCTGATCAAATATGAACCAACATTTTGTTACTGCATTGCCTATTTCTCAAATGTTCTCAGAAACATATTTTAGTGTACTGTTTAGCTGTAAAATGAGAAAGTTGATCTTGCCATTGGGCGGTGCTTTGTTTTAGCTCGACTGTTTTCAACATGGCAGCCAGGTCACAAACACTCTTATTGATTGATGTAATTGACACAGGCCCCCAGGAAAGCTGCTTAGCCTTGCAGCAAATCTTCCCAGTGGCCACTCATGGTACTGCAGCAAAAAAGTCCCCAGGGGCCCCAAAAGCATCTTCCCAAACCACCACTGTCAAAGACACGTATGTAACACGGTTGACAGGACACCTCAAACTGCAAAGAAGGTCAATTATGAATCTCTATATTATAAATGTTTGAGCCATGGTGGTTTTATATTTGTAAAACTTTTCTCAAGCTGAGAAAAGCGATTTAAAAATCTGTGACATCATCACAATGTAAAGACTATGAGTTGAGCGGGAACTCACAGGAGGGGCCAGCAGGAGAAACATTACTGCACATATTCAGTGGGCCACATACCGTCAAAGTAAACCTGGAAGCTAGAAAAACTTTTTTTGGCATATGCACCTGGCGAGCAACTCCATTGGAAAGAATAGGCATCATCTGGATTGACAGCTGCATTAGAGACTCCTCAGCTCTGATTGGTTGTTTGCCATCAGCTGCTGTGGCTTCTTACAAATGCCACATAATCGGTCATTTTAGTTAATATTCTTTCATTGTTGCAAGCAGACCTAAAGCTGTATTACATCAGCAAATGTGTGTCATGATTTCAACATGTAGCAGGAGTTCACAAAGCCAGCGTCTGACATCAGGTTGATGCAGAGTTGAGATAAAAAAAATTAAGCAATTTGGAAACCGCATCAGTGTGTTACTATACCACATGAGGTGACTGCAGTCCTCCCATCCCATAAAACAATCTTCAGTACCAGCCACCTACTCACATTACAACACCTCCTCTGATTAATATCGCACAGACTGAGAACATTTTGTGCTGACGAGTTCCTATCGTTATCAGAATCACATTCATAATCCAGCTGTAAACAAAACAGACGTCCAGACACACTTACGTTTCTATTTCCACTCCTTTCCAAAAAGTTATATTAGAATCATAACTTTCACATTATGAGGCCGCTTCTCTCCAGTGAGCGTTTTGCAAGCACCAGCAAACAAATACCGTTTTGTCAACATGACGTTTGCAAATTTTTAATGTTATCTATTTTCAGAGTAGTGAGTTTGAAGTGCACAATTCAGCGGGGCCAAAAATATATCAAACAGTTCTAAAATTGGTACAGACCTATTCTGAGCACAATGTTTTCTCTCATGCTGTACAACAAACAAGTACATGGTTCACACAGTAAAACTGAACTTCAAATTAATTATGAAAATCAATGGGAGGCCAGCTCTGAAGAGCTCATAAATGATCCCAGTGAATAACAGCCTCTGAGTGAGCGCAGGTCCTTTCACATGCACCAACAAAACCACAGACACACACACACACACACACACACTGCTGGCTCTATACCAGGCAAAGACCTGACACATTAAGTCATATATCATACTGGCTACAGCTGTTGCTTACTGGAGTTTTGATGCTGTACTCACGACTTAAACATTTAGTTTGTTTCCACATTGTTCCTACAGCTTAAGGCAAGTTAGATTTAAGAAGTTCCAAGACTTTTTTAAATGCCATTCAGGATGAAATTGAAGGACCAGTTTTACAATGACCAAAATTGAAGGAGAAAACCAAATATCAACCTACATCACTCTTTTAATGAAATGTCCAGATCTGGGAAAAACAGCATTATCCTAATGATAAACACTTATATCCACTGATGAAATGAATGTGGTGACAGAGACGCGTGCTAGTTTTTCTTGTGAGGCCACTATGTTTGAATAGTTGTTGTTTTATTGTGGATTTTTGTATTAAATGTTGTATTTGTTGCATACTAATGTGTTCTGATTGGCTGCTACCTTGGCCAGGTCTCTCTTGTAAGAGATTTTCAATCTTAATGGGACTTCCTGGTTAAATAGGAGTTAAATAAATAAATAAATAATCAGTCGCTTAGGGTTGGGGACAATTTTGCATGTTTATTCTAACATATAACATGACTTTTCTGTGTTGTGGCGGAGATGAGGGTGGTACAGAACTTAAATAGGGAACTGTATGTGGCATTTGTTGGCAAATTTTCTTGGCATTTTTGTGTTCCTCACTCTCCTTGTGGGATCCCACTGCCTTGATGAACTTTTCCAGAAATACAGCTAGCCTTGTATGCATTGCCTTCTACCCGTTTCAGCCAAAATCTTGGTTAAATGGCCAATTTCCACTGAATCTGAACTTCCCCATGTCATCCAGGGTACAGTGACAGCTAGCTAGCAGACAACACCCCTGCCAGAAACAACATATGAGTGAAGTTAGTTCCGCTATGTTGATTGGCATGACTTTATGTGAGAGGTTATTGGTAATTTTTTGTTTGTTTTTTTAAAGTAGAATTGTAGTAATAGATGTAACCAATTATTCTGAGATTTTATGATGCGACTTCAGAAATAAAATATTCCTAAAATCCTGCTTCCTATGTCTTAGCATTTTTAAGGCCTTAAACAGATTTATTTAAGATATTTTAATACCAATTAAAGCCTTAGTTTTAGATAAATTCATAGATTCCTTTTAAAACTTTTTAATGATACACGGGAAACCTTATCCACATATAAAACATGGCTTAGTTTAACTCGAGTTAAAGACGTCAGAAAACTTCTTGTTGTTTCATAATGTGTACTGTTGTTACTTTAAAAATATTATATCATACAGTCCAGTTTGTTCAGTCTAGACAGAATATGTCAGGTCAAGAGGATAAAGCACTGAAATTTAATAAAGAGGCGAAATGAAGTAGGTTGTTGAACTGTATTAATAGATGTTGAATAACATGAAAAAATGTGCACCAAAAATGCAGGATAAACAGTTATGGATGACAACACAGGCAGCAAATACGGTAATTAGAATATACTAACCACGGCAAATAGGATGTTGATAACAATAATTAAAGCAGCTATAATATAACAAGGGATCACATTGTGATAGGGGTCGCCAAGATCTGCAGTTCCTCTCAGCTCCATGGATCTTTATTGTGGTTTTTAGTTAAGTTTTAGCCATTTGTTGAGGACTTTTTTTTGCATAAACACACAGCGGCCATGGGCTAAAAGTGTGAGCGTAAACAGTGTCACTGTCAATCAATGTCCCTTTAGAGTAATGGTGCATGATGCGCGTGGAGTGACCACATGATGCTAATTAAAAGTGCTGTGAGCATAACACCACGTTGAACTCAATACACACAGGATCTCAAACCACAGGGAAAGCAGAGGGTGGGGGAGCACGGACCGGACCCATTTCCCCTCTCACAGTGTGGATGCTTTCAGCAGCATTGACTGGACAAATAAGCGCTCCTGTCCTTAATGCAGTTAATGGAATGTCACGCTGGTCACAGATACTGTAGGCTTTGTTCAGGCAAGTTGTAGTAGGTGTCATATGATGGCAATCATACTGTGTAACTTGATTTGGAATATAACACATTTCATCTTGCTCTTCTGTATGCTCATTCAGCCCTCCTAAAATCAAATGCTGCTTTTTGTTTAATGTGCTGCGTGAATAAAAAAGGAAGATGCACACTCTATTGCTACGTTATGGTTCCAGTGAAAATGGTTTGCTCCATTTTTTCATTCACTTTACACCTTGAAGAGCCAGGGCTCAGCATCATCACTCCTCATGCTAGTGACTCATTGCCGGCATGATGACATTCACAGCTCTCGTAGTTGTGCACCAACTTGTGCCCCTTTAAATGATGTATGATGGCCGAACGTTAACATGAGACACGGATGAGACGAGACAAACATGCACTGTATGTCGATTTTTTGTCCTATTCCACCATTTCACTATCTGCAAGCTAAAACAGCTGTAGAGCTCACGGAGATGCACAATGTACAGAAATAACACATCACCATGGTTACAAAAGCATAACGCTGTGGCTCCACATATACAAGACTGTATGAATTGAAATGTTTACATGACACTGATAATTGCTGTTTTTGTTTTCCCATCACAGGTTTTTCCTCTGCTTTTCTCAAATGCTGACCTTCTCTATTTCCTGAATTATTCAATATCTTTTTTCTGGTCGCTGCTCCTTCACTCAGCCTTCTGCTGTAGCCAACCTACATACACCCACTCAAGGGCATGTTGTGGTGTGCCAATGAAACTACATTATCTCTCCTTTATCGCCCTCCTCCTTGCAGGTAGCTGAGCTTGAGTCATTGAAAGAAAAGAGAGAATGGGAAAAGATTTGGGAGAAGACAAAAACAGAAATGAGACAGAGAGACCACCAACCTTCACAATGTATGTCACTCCTGGACCAGAGATCTTCTCGCTTGAGTGTAGCCATCCTCTGGAGGGTTTGCTCACCAGTCCACCACCTCCACCTGGATTCCAGTCCTCTCCACCGGGCTGGAGCTCGTCCAGCCGGCTCTTCTTGCTCATGCTGACGGCTGGCTCCAGCTGCGAGCAGGGGGTTGAATGGGAGGCCAAGCTGCACAGAGAGCCGCCCACACCAGAGGCTGCTGCCGCTGTTGCTGCTGCTGTCGCCACGCTGGGGCTCGGGCCACTGGAGCTGCCTGAGCCCGATCCCCCACCCCCCTGCAGCTTAGACACAGCCAGGTCCTTGACAGCCGAGGGCAGACCCTTGATGCCCAGCAGGCTGCCTGAGTTGCTGAATTTCAGGCTGGACACCTTGTTGATGAGGGTGCAGAGGGTGGTGCCTCCATCTTCCAGGTGGTCAGAGCCGTGGCTGGTGGGGGTGCTGGAAGCGGTGGTGGTGGAGGAGGGCTGGACCTCAGTCGGGGGTGTGTAAGATGTCTCGGCTGCAGACTGGGGGGTGGCCGAGACCTTGGGGTTCATGGAAAGGCCGTGGAGAAGCTCATCGACGGATGTTACTGACTCATTCCTGAAGCGGTTGTATTTGGTACGGTGAAGCATACCCTTCTCTCTCTTGCTCTCTCCCCTCTCTCCACCAACCGACACGCACAGCCTGCCTCTTTCACAAGTGTGCTGGCAGACGTGGCTGAGCCGTGCTGATTACCCTCTCCTGTAACATAGCAGCAGCAGTACAGGCAGCAAACGCCTTTTAGCAATCACAGGCCACCTGACTGTAATTTTCTCTATTGAGGTTACAGTGGTGGTTGTGTTGAGCTGCTGCTGCTGCTGCTGCCGCTGTCGCCAAAGTCCAATCTGCTCTCAGTAAAATCCAGAGCTGCAATCCAATCCGTCAGAGAGAAATATACAGACACAATCCATGGAAACCCAGCATTGAGGCAGAGGAAGAAGAGGATGGAGAGGAAAAAGGTCTCTAAAAGGCTGCCAGTGTTGTGGTGCAGCTTGTTTGGTTTCCAGCGGTGATGCTGCTGCTGCTGCTGCCGATTTCTAGCCTCAAAAATCCAAAAAGTAAAATAACAGAGAAAGGTCTATGTTGTCGATGATCACGGATACTGCGAGGGAAGAGCAAATACTCTCTACTGACTGCTGCCTGCCTGCCTGCCTGCCGGCTCAGTGCTAAAGCATGACTCACTGATCTGAGAAAACCTTCTCAACAAAAGGCTTGCTGAACACTGCAAATCACTTCCTGTCGGAGGGAGAAAAAAAACCTCCCACTTACAGCACACTGGAACCAATCAATTTTTAAATTCCCCAGTCTGATATTTATTCTCTGTAATTTGTTTTTCTGGGAAAAGGAAATGAGGAATGAGAGGTAGCTTGATTATTTAACTCAGTGACATAATTATTGAGAATAATTTGCTTGAATTCTCGTTACACGCAATTAATATCTTATTAAATGGATGAACTGATAAAAGTTGTGATAAAAGGGTGATAAATGCAATAAACTAATTACAGAAATGATAATAAATAAATAACGAACACAAGCATCCATTGAATAAACAGCTATAATCAGAGTGACTGCCAAAATCTTCTCTAACAAAAAATACAGACGTAGTTGATTCAAGAATAAAATCTCTATTTATGTTTCATAAAGATGCCATTTTCCTAAAATAAACCTCTATACAGGGAATCACTGAAAGCCAGAATACAGTAAAATTTTGGTAAGACTGGAAATACGCAACATCATTCATATATTGTCCATGTTAATTTATAATAGCTGCAGAATATGGGCAGACATCACTCCTGGTTCTCAGTTATGGACTTTCAAAAACCTATGACTGCTTAATACACTTGTTGTTTCTGCACAAAATATTAATAATCAGGCATTAATGCAAAGATTAATGATTTTTTTCTATTAAATTGTTTTGAGAGCATTTGTCTAATGTGTAGCACTAATTTTCTATCAGTATTCTGCAACAAAGGAATCAAAAATTCAGTTCCCAACAAGGAAGCGGATACAATCTCACAGCTTGTCTAAAATACCCAGCAGTTGGTCCAGGTTGAATTACATGAATGGCACAAATGAAAAAAAGAAACACAGCATGAACGGCATGTTTCTCAGGCAGATGAGTCAATGAAACAACCAAAAGGATAACACAAAAAGCTCATGGGTCTCCTTAAAACCAGCAGCAATGAAGCATCTTTGTCTCCCCGGTAGCGGTAAGCACACAGCCAGACACCATTCATGTAAAATGTCCTCAGGAGCATCTAGCAAAGCCGAAAGACTGACACTCATTCATAAGCAGCTTCCGCTCTCACTCTGCTGCAGATTTCGCACTGCAGTCCCTCCCAACATCTCTCTTTCCTGCCTGGCAAATATAGAAAAAAAAAAAAAAAAAAAGACAGCACGTCTGCTTTCTCTCCTCAGGAAAAAAAAGGCAAACACAGAAGCAGGGAAGAAAAGGCAGACCCTCGCAAATCAAAAGAGGAGGCAAGAAGACAAAGGAGAAGAAGAGCAGAGGACAAAAAGCATGCAATATTTAGTCTTTTATGTGAATGAAATAGCAGGCTGGCATACCAATGTTTCTGTGAATGGAAGCAAGGCCTTTCTGCCTCTGCAAGGCAATCCCTTGGGATGGCATGGTCTTATCCAATGAGGAGCTGGCTGGATGACTCATTCAGGGGAGGCTTGCAGAATAGTGGAAGAGACCATTCCAGACGCAGGTGTACATTTTGTTTTCTCACTGCCGCCCTTTCAAAATGATACGTACATCATCAGATTTGAGATGTTGGCATGATTTAATAAGATGGTGTTCTGTTTACAAAATAAGAAACAAGAAAAATATCCAGTAAAGGAATCAGAAGTAAAAATGCCACCCCCCTCTGGTTTTGATTGTCACCATTATCAGGTCTTTTTTTCCACATTCATGTGAACAGTTACCACCTACACATTTAATTAGCAATTTACTGTTTATATGTATAAGGGCACATAGTACAAATGTACTAGAACAACAAATGTATTTTGGATCGATAAATATGGTTAGACATATATTTGGACATTTGTCTTTAGAAAAAACATAATGTGCATCAAATTTGATTTTATCATTAGAATGACATACTGTATGCTAATATCAAATAATGTACCTTTTTTTTGGAAATTTTAATAATATATCATAAAGTCTATTGGAATATTATTACCCTCTGAGATAGTTATCATTAATGATTCTTTTTTTTTTTACTGCAAGCAAAAATATTTATCAGTTATTACCAGTTTGCGCAACAGTATTTGTTACCTACTTGTTTTGCTAGAAGAAAAAGGAGAAATTAAAATTATTTAAACAAGAAAAGACTACGCTGTCTGAAGCTTTGATATCATACAAAATTTTAAAAACCATCATCATCTTCCAGTTTTACACTCTTGTCTTGTTGTTATTATTCCTAATAACTTGAATCTGTGCCACAAACTCAGAAATCACCATTCTAAGACCAAAAATAATGCATGAGAGTATAATAACGTGATCAGTGCAAGCTGAGTCAGTACCGTATGGAAGCTCAGGAGTGCCAGTATCAAAGTGAAATAATCAAATTGAATTTTAATTTGCTGGTATTCATTTTCAGTTTGAATGTTTGGGATAGCACTACTGCCAAAAATCAAATTAGAGCTATATACTCCACAGTAAAATAATTTTCAGTTATCTTGCTAAATAACCCTGTACAACCCTGCTCGTCCAACTATGAGTTTGTCTTTTAGTGAAATATAATAATAATAACATGTATTGCCATGAAAAGAAAATTCATGACTAAATGCGTGCAAAACTAGTAACTTTTCCAACAGTCTCAGCTCTAGTTCATGTTCAGTGCTAATTAGCAAAGGTTAGCATGCTAACACACAAAGGTAAAATGATGAACATGGTAAACATGGGCAGCTGTGGCTCAGGAGACAGAGCGGGTCGTCTGCTAACTGGAATATCTGCAGCTCAATCCCCAGCTCCTCTTATCCCAGTTGTATCCTTCGGCAAGGTACTGAACCCCCTGCTCCCGATGGCATCAGTGTGCAAGTGCGTTTAAACTGAATAGCATATTGCACCTTGTATGGTACACTTGGCCACCAGTGTATGAATGGGTGAATATGACTCTGTAAGTGTAAAAGTGCTTGGAGTAGTCAGAAGACTAGAAGGGCGCTATACAAGTGCAAGTTCATTAGACATTATACTTGGTAAACATCTGCATGTTAGCTTTGTCACTGTGAGTATGGTAGAATGCTGATGTGAGGATTAAGCCCTTGAGTCTCACTGAGCCACTAGCATGACTGTAGACTTATAGCTCAGTTATGCTCTCTGCATGAATGGTTGCATGCCGATGAGCCAACGCGGGATCGTGATGAGAAAGGGTTTGGATCTTTACGGTTTCTCCTCATGGCAAACCAATAGTCTCCCAAACTGTAGGGGGCATTATATCGAAATGCACGTCTCAAGCATGGTTCTCTGCCAATCCACACCCACATAGTTCCAAAATGTTGTATGGACTGGCGAAAACCCATCACACAGAACCCCTGTGAAGAACCAAGTCTGATGGTGTAACATCACTTCGACCTTGCATACACTCATAACCATTGCGCATGCATCATGCATAAGTCAAGCATTGGTATTGCTAGTTACTGTAATTTACACAAAATATTTTAAACTAGGGCTGTTAAGCAATTAAAAAATAATTTAATTAATTACTTGCTCTGTGATTAATTAATCTAAATTAATCGTATACATCAACTTAAAGTAACTTAAGTATTTTAAAAAATTCAATTCAAATGAATTTTGGCAGATGTATCATAGTAAAGCTGCTGGATTTTAGACAGAATTGTCCCCCTGTCCTCTACCACCGAAACTTGACTGCAGTCCTTTGCAGTCCATTTTGCGAGGGAGTTAGTTAGTCCGTCACAGGTAGACTTACTCAATTTGCTTCTAAACGCCTGGTCTAGTGCGGCTTGACAAGGCTGGCTGCTAGCACTATAGCATCAGAGGCTGTGCTAGCTCGGACCTCTAGGTTCGCTGCTACTGTAAATGCTTCGTGTTGAGGTGATATTTCGGGCTTGCAGTACTCTGATGGTATGCAAATTCCTTACTGCAAAAATTGCAGAGCAAGGTGCTCGTATCAAGTTTCATCTGGGTGTATTCTAAATGTTAATGTTTCATTCAGGGGGCCAAGCAGTGACGTCTCGTCTGCATCCATCATGTGACAAAGCCACTGTGGCCTTCAGTGACACACTGGGTCAAAAGGCACCACAGACCACGATTAATCAGCGTTACATTTTTTAACGTGTTATTTTTTCTGTGATTAATTAATCAAAATTAACGCATTATTTTGACAGCCCTACTTAAACATCATTGTTTCCTAAACTATTGCACTATTATCTTAATGTGAGAGTGAGAAATTCTGCTTAATACACCTGAAGAAGGGTGTGTGGATCTATGGCTGACTTGGAACATGTAGTAGACCTCAAGTGCTGTGTGGACATGGGGATAGAGGATCAAAAAAGCACTACTCACTCTGAAGGCCTACCCATCGTTTCCTTGTCACAGCACAGAGAAACACAAGGGGGCTCAGTTGAAAAGGAAAGGCGGGATTATCTGGAGTATCTGCTGCTGCTGGAATGAATGGTGGTGGCTGGTCACTGGGGGCATTTCCTGTGTAGCTTAGGCCACAGCATGGAGCTTCCTGTCACGTATGATAGGGTCCATCTGTGGTTTACAGCTGATGTAAGCATCACAGGTTGAAGAGCATCTAATAAAAAATAAATAAGATGCCACAAACCGGATCAGGATTATCCTCTTTGAATGAAATTCTTGTAAACATCTTAGCAACCCGCAAGTAAGTGACTTTCAAAATAAGAGCGCACTGCTCATGTCAACACTGACAACATAAATATGAATCTGTCTTTTGCTTATTACATAAATCTTGTGCATTGACTAGAGCATTTACAAAATAAAAGGTGACACAGAAGTCGTCAAGATGATCATCTGAAGTTCATAGTATTTTACAGATGTACTAATGACTAATACTGAGTTAGAAAATGTGTTTCACTGCAGTTAAATATATGATTTAATATCTGTTTTCTATCTCATTTTTCGGACATACATTAAGAGTGAATGAGAAAGGAGAGACAGAGGAAAAGAGCATCCATTGGCAAGGAAAGCAGCAGACACTTCTCCACTTGACTACTGTTGCCAGGTTACCAAAAACATTCAAAAAAGCAAGAGTTATTTTCAGACTAGCTCGAAGCAAAATAACCAATGTTACAGAAAGGGCAGACACAGGCAACTGGTAAAATGTGACCATTTTTTGTTATTATTATTTTTTAAATGCATTATTCACCGACAGCAGATAAAGGGTTAGGGTTGGTTGGCTCCAGGGATTTGGCTCATAATTTAGGTTTGTAATATTTGAGGAGACTTGTAACATTTACAATTAAAAATTAACCCCAGTCGCCCACCCAGAGTCTAAAAGCACCGGTGCCAAACCAGACCTGGAAGACTGTTGGGCTTTTGTCTTCAGCAGGTATAACTGGTATAGTTCATTGGGTTGCTGCAATGAAAATGTCAAACCTGCTTCCACAAGGTTTTGTGAGGAAATAAAATCACTTCGACAGAAGGAAAATAATGCTTTAATTTGTTCAAGCAGACCATCATTCTGATTACAGTGATAGAGGCTACTCTCACACCTGCATAGGTATCCCAGTAGCATTCATAGGTCAAACTTCCACAATCACACTTACAACTCATCAAAAGCAGACAACTTCTCAAACAAGTTAGTTTTTCTCTCCACAACACACAGCTCTGTTAAGGGGACCCTGTCATATACTGGGACAAACCCCAATAGAGCAGAAGCAGGAGGACTTGTAAGAGACACCACGCAAGCCTTAGACATGTGTTAATCACCCACAGACGATAAGTCAAATGATCCAATGGCTCTTGCGCAGCACAACAATATTTCTGAAAAAGTATTTATGATTATGATTATAAATAGGCTACTGCATGTGAAATGATGAGGCTGCCAAAATCAAAGTGGAATATATAAAAAAACAAACAAACAAAACAAGCCAATATGACCTCAGAAAGACGCTGGACTCTTATATCGGACAGACTTTAAATTTCGGTTGGAATGAAAAACTGGTTGATAATATTTTAAATGTTTAATGAAGTTAGAATTTAACATAGCGTGGACATAAACATTATGACATTTTGCAGAACTGCTTTTTGTTCTCCATACTTTGTTGCCAAATGTCATTATTCTACATTAAGATGATGTTTGGTGAGACAGTTGGAAGACACTGGATTTTGGTTACTGTCAAATTGACGCTGGCATTGTCCTGACACTGAAGTTTGGTCTCCCGACGACACAACCTAAATTCAACCAAATATCAACATCTAACAGCATTGGTGGCCAGCTAGGTGGTGTTACATTAAAAGTTAGGTATCATCAAAACTGACTTCAATTTATCCTGAGGGTCATTAATGTTTGGACCAAATGTCATTAAAACCCATTTAATAGTTGTTAAGGTATTTCACTAAAAGCACAAATGTGAACCTCTTGATATTACAAGAGGAAAAAGTCAGAGGATCACCAAACTCTTTAGGGTTCATCCTCAGGAGGCCAAGAATGTCTGTAATAAATGTCACGGCAATCCATCCAATAGTTTTTGAGACATTTTAGCCTGGGCGTCAGTGGCTGACTAACCATCTGACCGACACTGCCATACTCCGCTAAGAGGCTACAGTTAGAAATCCAAAGTCAAGTATTAAAGTCAAGCCCTCAGGAACAGTGTCGGTTTTCAAAGCCAATTTGACATAGTGGCCAAACCGTGGAATTACAACTTCAGGGTCCATCACCTGCCATGAGGCCCAAAAATACCTTTTCCTATATTGTAAAAGAGACATCTGAAAATCATCGTATAAATCAGTGTGAAATGATTCATTTCACTTTTGGGATTTGATCCATTCAGTCTAATAACATTTCAAAAATTGCACAATTAAATAATTTCATCCCCATTTAAGTTTGCAGAAGGCTAAACTTGAAGTTAGCCCCTTGGCCAGCTGAAGTCTCTTATGTGCTTGCTCTTTGGGCCCCCAAAAGTGGGAGATCAAGTTACTCTATAGGTGGCATTTTAAACGTGCAATATGTAATTTTCTGCCGCTAGGGGTCTCAAACCAAAACAATAACAGAAGACGGAGTTGGATGATGTCATGAAGTAGCGTGGGATCATGGGAGTTGTAGTTATATAACAGATACAGATCTAACGTTCCTCACTTCGTGTAACTGAAACCGACCGTGGCAGTTTTTTTGGCAGAGCGAGCTTCAGCAGCAGAGAAATGCTCATGGACGAGGTATATTACTGAAGTTATATTCACTTTATGTTTCACTTTATGCAAATGGGGTCCATCGGCCGGTGTAGCAGCCTGAGCTGATCTGGTACCTGCACCGGATCTTCAAACTCTGATCTAACTATCAGTAGTAACGTTGCTTAGGCTGACCAAACGTCCTCTTTTGCCTGGACATGTCCACTTTTCACGTCCCGTCCGGAGTGTCCGGGGTTTTTTTATAAACTGATTATAATGTCTGGTTTTCCGTGTGTTAAAGTCATGGTTCTCTTTTTTTAGCGACTGTCTCGCTAACCTCAGGTATTTACACTCTATTCAGACATGCTACTTACTTTAGCTTTAGCAATCTGCTAGTTATTTGAGCAAACTGCTAGTTACTTAGCTTTACAGTTAGCAATGGCTTCTCCCTCTCTGCTGCTCTCTCTTGCTCAGTGCATCTTATGTTTAGCTATTCCTCTGCCTCTTTTATAAATGCAGTTCATTTACCGGCATCAGCTCAGCATTATAGAAACCTATTGTTAGATGTTGTGGTTAGCCAGACTCCGCTCCACACCGCTCCGTAGCGATGGCCGCTGGCCGGAGTGCTGGTGTCCCGGCGGGCACGTCGAATTGTAGTCCTAGATTTTCACGAAGCTCTCTCCATCTCGGAAAGGCCACACCAATATTTATCCTGGATTTAGCTCTCTTCTTATCCCAAATTCTTCTGGGATCACTTGGTTGACCCGTACGTTTCCGTTTTACTGGCTTGTTTACTGGGACAGCTTCGGTGTCAGAAGGTGCAGCAACCGTCAATGCATAATCATGATCCATGACGAGTTAGCTTAGCCTAGCAACAGTAACGTTCATTCTCTGACGTCTCATCCGGTCTGCTGCTTCTTCTTCTTCTCCTTCATTTAATGTCTATGGTAACTGGAGTTACGCCGCCATTGCGACCTAATGACACGGTCCGTAACTGTTATTAATATTTCATATTTATCTGGGTTTGAAAAATTGTTGGAAACATTTCTAATAATCAAAGTACACAACTAAACAAAATATATAATATTGGTTTAGTCGTTTTAGAAATTTTTATGTGGAAAAACTACATATTATACCTTTAACTTTTTTGACTTCATGTGCCACTGAGCAACTTTCATTGGAATGAATGGGGCCCTCCAACACTGTATCCAGTTCTCTTTGTACATCCACGATCAAAATATGCAGAAGACATTTGAGAAATCTTAAATAAGACTTTTTTGTGGATGGAATGAGGAGAACTAAATGGTCTGACCATGTACATTTTCATAGTTTTCTGCATTATAATATTCAAAATGGGAACAAGACTGCACTAACAATAATACACTCACTTTTTAATTTCTATTTTTGTTGCAAAAATAAGACTTTATAAAGTAAAACTGCAAATGACTAAATGCAAGTTCAGTTTTGATTAAATAAACCGTCCATAGCACCTGTTTGCTGTCAACTCATTGCTTTATTGCTCCATTATTGCATTGTGACGCTAAAACACAACCATCTACTTGTTTAGCTGTGGGTTACATCACATTACCATACCGTATATAGTTAGTCTATACATATTAAATGGGCCAGGGACACCTCTATATTTGACAAAAATATAAATAAAAGTTACACAACATTTGGTTAACAATATGTTCACACTGAATGGAACCAAGTGTCATTTTTCTTGCCCCACATCCGTGACCTAATATGAGCCTGTTTGTGACCACATTTCAATAACATCGCCGCCTGCGGTAATACAATTGTGTGTCATGTTTCTTAAAAGCTCAATGAAACACGATCAAATGAATAGCAAAGGGAAACAATATTGATAGCCTACTTGAAGAGAGCAGAGTGATGTAAGAATTTCCTGTGTGGACAATGAGTAGCCTTGAGAGCTCATTTTCATAATCATGTCCGGGGCATCATTTGAGCTTTCTGTGAATGGTTCATTAAAAAAGCAGCAGAGGCAGCAGATGCAAGAGGATCATATAATACACATCTAGTGTATTCATGGGAGTGTGTGTGTGTCTGTATAGCTTCTATAGACACATTTACACTTTCCAATCCATTTTTGTACGTCAGCTAACAAAATACTGCTTATAGAACAACCCACGCAACAACCTGCCATTTTAATTAAACCTCTTTAAGGATACAGCACACCTCATGAGTTTATTGTTACTGTAATATTAACACAGTACAAGTGCAGTAAAAGACCTGTGGAATACGTCAGAAAGTACTGGTAAAGGAAGTCTTTCCGAAAAGTTTAAGAATAAACTGGTATCTATTTGATTTTCTATTTTCTTATGTGATAGACATATAGGCTAGTCTAAATCTATATCTGTTGGTAGTGTTTAAATAGACCAACTACATATACACTGTGATTAGGCAACCAGCCCAAATGACCCATGTTTTCTAACATCTTAGTATAAACTATTTTGCATTTTCTAATGTATGAAAAAGTGAATTTTTTGTATCCTGACCAGCTGTCATTTATTGCCAAAAATATCCCAAGCAAAATTAAAAAGTTCTGCACCTTTCAGGGCCAAGGGTTGTGGTTGCTGTAGTTTGCAAACACTTTGAATTTCGGGCCACATTGACTCACACTGCCTCTGCATCACTTCAGCATATCCTGGTACAATGCAAGACCAGTCTAACACGGGGAAGATACACTTGGAAGCACAACCAGGTGCTTAAGTGCTTGGCAGCTGAGCTTGAGACCAAGAGGGTAACCACCAACACCATGTCTCTCAAACCTCAGGATAAGTTCAAACAGTCTGCATTGTTTATCTGGGAGGGAGACAAACAAGGAGCAAGCCTCTTGCATCCCAAGTCAAGCCTGTAACATGGAGCCAAAGACTGGGAAGTGTGCACTGACCTGGGCTAGTGTCTCATAGTTACACCCGAGATAGCAGCGTCCAACTTATAACCAGACCTGGTTCTCTGGTTGATGTCCTGTCAGCGCGTTTTCCTCATAGAACTAACTGTCCCTTAGGAGGATGCCAGGAGAGCCGTTTGAACGCAAGAGATTGCGCTAGGCTGAACTCATAACTAAAGCAGCGACTAAAGACTAAAGCAAAGCTGAGGTGCGACTGATCGTGGTGGGTTGCAGAGGCTTCGTCGCTAGATCCACCACTAGGCTCCTCAAGGAATATCGGAATTAATCGGCAGGCCCAGAGGAAAGTGATGTAGGATCTGGCTAGTACAGCTAAGAGGTGCAGTCATTGGCTATGGCTGAAGAGAAAGGATCCTGTCTGGGCCCCTAGGTGACCACAGATGAGCTAACCTTCTGACACACACCCAGCCCTGATCAGCCTGTGGGGAGCCTGCTGCAATAAAGGTATCTTGTGATAAAGGCCAAAACACCCGATGATGTTGAGGTGCACAACTGATGATGTGTCAGGGGGCGGCTCTACCATGGTCACAGCCGAAACCTGTATGCTCTGGCACAAAGTGTGCTGAAACTTCCTCTTTGTAACACCAAGTCCTAATCTGAATATGTCATGGATGTCTAAAGAGAACTGGATACAGTGTTGGGTGTGAGTCCCAGTTCATTCTAAATGTTGCTCAGTGGAGCATAAAGCAAAAAAGCTGAGTATGTATAGCTGCAGCTGGAGCAGCCTACCAGATACTTAACTCACCCACTACACTTGCATGTCAATCCATGATTCCTTCACCCCTTGGTCTAGAAGTGGAAGCCCTGAAGAAAATGCTACATTAGCATTCAGCTAGCTATGAAGTGTTAGGTTAAAAGAGGGGCAATTACGGTATGGGTTAGGCAAATGGCGAGGGTTACATCTCCTCGCTTACAAGTTGCATCACATCTTCATGTATGACGAATTATACACATTTATAAAGCCTAGAATAGCTGCAGGATAAAATTATGTTATACTCATTTAAGTTTGCGGAGGGCAAGTTAGCTGCTCGGCCAGACAAAGTTAGCCACTCAGCTCGCAAACATCTGTGGTGCACTTGCTCTATGGGCCCAATGATGCAGAAGATCTGGATAATTTTATAACTGAGTGGTCTAACCTTTTGGCTTCATATAACTTCAGTAACTTTCATAGTAATGATCAGGGCCCCACCTCTTATACCTTGATCTGCCAAAACACTAAAATCACTGGCGAGTGAAGGGAGTATCATTGATCATTTTATTACACTGCAATGTTCTGCTGGGAAACCTCGGGTCCTGGCATTGATGTGGATGCCACTTTATGTGCCCCTAGCAGACCAAGTACCCTCCCTTATAGCAACAGCACTCTGCTATGGCAATTGCCCCCCCTGCAGGACAATGCACCACGCCATGATCTATGCTCTTAACACTACAATCCCCCCAAAATAGGACATTTCTGCAATTCATTAACAAACTTTATATAAAATAATTTTGAAAAATCTTTAGAAACATAAAGCAACAGATCAATATGACTTTTATATTATTTTACATAGACTAGCTACACACAAAAAGACGTCAATACAGTATAATTTGAAAATGTTAGCATAATTACTCACCTGTGAACTGATTAAAGTTATCTTGACGCGAGATTCTGGTCACATGAGCTAAATCATCCAATGACAGCCTTTGTGCAATTTAAAGTAAAAAGCTAATCGCAGTATCGAGTTGTCACTTCTGTTGAAGACTATCTGAAAATATGTCTGGCAACTAATTATATTCGGACAGGTATAATGACGACTACTATGAGTACAGGTGAGCAGCTGTGTCACTAATACCATTGACTTTCTTGCTGCAAACATGGCTGCTAAACATGTCCATTTGCCAAAACAACCTCTTAGTCTTCAACTTTGAAGCCTTGTTTTTTTTGAAGGATGGGAAAAAATAGAAACACTTCTTATAAAGCATAAATTTTACCTTTGAGTCGCTTGGTCGCTTATCTTAGTTTGTTGACAAGAATGAAATAGGCTCATTGCGGCCATTGCTAGGTAAAACCTCTACTACAGTTGCGGTCGACACCTGTCAGTACCAGTGTGTTTCCCGCCCTCAGGGGGCAGTAATGAGCCTATTAGCACACCACTGTGAGTCGAAGAAGACGTCGCACTGCATAACTCACTTGGGCAAGCGACACAAAGATGAGATTTGTGCTTTATCAGACCTGTTTTCAAACGGCGTATTTCTGTTTTTAAGAATCAAGACTTCAAGGATGAAATTTGACTGGTTGGTTTGGTGAATGTACTTCCGGTTAACCTTCCGACCTCCATTAAAGACCGGAGCACAACTGCTTCTGACAAACCAAAGAGGATAGCCTTCACAAATGCAGGATATATGGTAGAGCCATGCACAGCTGCATCTAGTAAACCAATTAAATTGCCAACTTCGTCAAGTCAATTAAATAAGAAAAGAGAGATGTAGAGAACACACATTACTAGTCATTTTCTAATCATAACTGTTTGTGATTTTTAAGGTATGGAATTAGTACTGTTCCTGTATGCATATTTAGCTGACCATTGTTGGTGCAGCTGTTATAATTTTTGTTAAGGCTGTATTTTCAAACCTCACAGCACGCTGACTTAAACCTGTCATCAAAGTCTAAATATAGTAATTTATTTATTTATAATTTAAAATTTTATTTATGTATCATTTATTTTAATTAGGCATACCAGGCATGTTGTTCTGCCTAGGAAAATGAAAAATAGGGAAATATATTCCATGAGTGCATTTGATGTCTGAAGACGAGTGGAGAAATCTGGGAGTGCAGTAGTCCCAAGGATGGATCCACAACATAAGGCATGACTCATGTACTGTAGGTAATAACTCTTATAGGCCCCACATACACCATTAGCTTTCAACATACAAAATGCGCTGCTGGTTTGTTTTAAAACAATGTTCATGATTGAAGTAGCAAATGAACTGTGCCAAATTAGCTGTATTTTCTCAGCATAAAAGCTCAGTTTGTATAAAGATCTTAGATCCTACTCATCCTGCTGCTGTCAAACAACACTACGTCCCAAAGTGCCTCAATTATCTTTAAAATAAAAAAAGATATTTCTGTTTCTGACCTATAATGGGTGACAGGGGTTTGCATTAGGTTCACAACACTGATTTCATACATTCAGTAGGAAGAGAACTGTCTTGTGACATCATGCCAGAATCAGCAAGTTGGCCTTGTGATACTGTTGTTGTGTGGCCAGAAATAAACCAGTTAAACCAGTATTAGGCAGTACCTGCTGAAAAAAGCACCTAATTTACATAACAATGTCTAAATAACTTTGCTGCCATGACTTTGAGTCATGACGTACGTAATAAACAAAGAACTATCTTCTTTTTTTTCTGCTTGTGCTCCTTTACTTAGTCACAGGAGGGAGCTATAGCTCAAGTTTTTGGTAAAGCCATGAACAATATAAAAGCATTACAATGCAATACTGAGCTTCAGAAACTTGGTCTATAATCAACTTATTTTTTCCTCAGTTGCAGTTTTGTTATACAATAAATATCTTAATTTTGACATTAGGTTGAACTTTTTTCTCATTATTCCAAGTTGCATTAAATATAGAATATTAAATAACCATTCCTCTATGAATGTATGAGGCCTAAGCATCTCAGATGAAGTCTACAACCTACATCTAGAAAGGAAATGAGCTGTCAGTTAAGGACATCGTACCCTCTGAAAATATCATAACTGGCTTCCAAGGAGAAATGCTCGGCAGAGGTCTGTTAATAATTCAGATGGTAGAAAGTGTTCTGGTGTAAAAGGCTGACATGGCACTGTGCCACTCTGGTTTTGATCCTGCAGGGGTAATAACTTGTTTATAAATGGGTCAAACAGGTCTGTGAATATTTAATCTATCACCTGATGTAAAAAATATAAACATGCATTATTCATACATGGCAAAAATGTGATGCACTTTTCCTTAAGTCAATGTAAGCAACAGATAAACTCCATTTATTTGTGCTTCAAAAGCAAGTAGGTAGTTTTAATGTGAACAAAAACTAACTGCAGACAGACAGCAGTGAGGTACAGACTGTAAAAATCCAAGCTATGCCAAGGATGGCATTTTGGATGCTGGGGTTTCAAGCTGAATTTCACTCCTGGTGATATGATCTTGCTTAATGTCAAACATCAGAGGTATACTGTCATTGGAAAGAACTCTACTTCCCACAGTAACCTTCTTCAATCCGGCAATCAAAATCCTGTGACTAAACTCGGGCTTTGACTCTCTGGAAGGAAAAAAATAAATACCCAATAAATATTAAAGACACTGTATAATCTCAAGTGAAAATGTCAAACTGCAAGTATAGCTCTGAAGGGCCGTACTGAGGCTTTAGAAGGCAACGACGGAGCACACATCTGAGAACTCTGTGAAATAAAGTATAAACAGGCCACAGATGCTCCATCACTTACAAATTCAGATCAGTGCTCCTCATACACCATCAGTTTTATTGTTCCATACAAGCACTGCTTTCAGGATGTTCATTTTCATCAGTAAAAATAGAAATTAATGCATGTTTGGAAGACAGGCAGCCCATGCGCCCTCAGACCGATGACCCTCATCTCCTTGTCAGTTTTTGGAAGGAGTCCCAACACCATCATCACAGCCAGGTGAGCCCCCCCTGCAGAAGGCAGGTGCTGTGAATTCTTTGCTGCACGCTCCATCAAGCTTCTCCGTAAGAAGTGACACTGAGACATCGTATTCCGTCTGTTTATGATAGTCTCAGTGTCAAAAGGTGTGGTTCAGCCAACACAAGTGAAGCTCATGACGTCTTAAGAGGGCTCAGTGGCCGTCACAGCTTTCCTGTGGAAGGAAAAACAGAGTTGTACTGTGCAACTAGGGGAGGATAGACACATGAAGTGTTAAGGGTTGATCTGTAGTGTGCTAAAATCTCACCAAATACACTTAGATGCTTTCAGTCACTATCAGAAATGCAAATTATTTTTAAATGTTGATAACAGAGGTTAAAGTAGCCTGCTTCTAGACCTCTGAATCTGCCGCCACATCTAAGATTTTACCAGTAATTCAAAATATAATGAAAATGTATCTGAATAGCTTAAGTTAAAGGGACCGTTCACCCCCAAATAAAAAAAATACTTATTTTTCCTTTTACCTGTAGTGTTATTTATCAGTCTAGATTGTTTTGGTGTGAGTTGCAGAGTGTTGGAGATCTCAGCCATAGAGGTGTCTGCCTTCTCTCAAATATAATGGAACTAGATGGCACTCGTGTAACCCAGTCATGATTTCTGGAAAAAGACATAATTGAGAGGAGGCAGACGTCTCTATCGCTGATATCTCCAACACTCAGGGACTCACACCAAAACAATCTAGACTGATAAACAGCACTAAATGTAAGATGGAAAAAAATGGAAGAATATTTTTGGGGTGAAACTGTCCCTTTAAGCTAGTTTACAACTTGGAAACTGCTTTGCAGGGAGGGAGTTTGCATTGCAGTAGTAGATCTGCATTCAAATGAAACAAAGAGAGACTGGATCTGAGTCTGTAAACTAAAACCAATATTATTGTAGCTATTGTCCTCACTGTTTGCCCTGCATCTCTCTCTGCATCTGTCTCTTTATGCATCATTTGGTCATGTGGATGACTGTAAATTATTTATGTTGATCTGTTCTGCACACACGAAATCTGTTGCACGTGTGTCCGTCCTGGAAGAGGGATCCCTCTTCAGTTGCTCTTCCTGAAATTTCTACCTTTCTACATATATACATACAATTGAATTGAACTGAACTGAATTAAACTTGTATGCATGTTTCTCCAAACCTTTACAGCTACAGGTACAGATGGATGATGTAACATTACCTTTAACTATGGAGACAGAATCCCCTTTAATGTTAAAGTTATAATAAAGAAAATCTAAATAGAAAAAAACACGATAATTGTGAATCAAAATCTACTGTAGATTGATAGATCTAATAATGACCTGCTCCCCATAAGACATTCAATATTTTAGTCAGAAGCCTCGCAAGATATTAGTAATCTTTAGTTATCTGTAACACAGTTAGCTGGATATGGTTAATAGATCATGTTGAACACAAAATGTAGTTAAATGTAATTGCAGTTAACAAAAAAGCTGCAGGAACAGCTGGTAATTTAGTGTAGTAAATTACCAGCTGTTCCTGCAGCAGCTGGTAATTTAGTGTAGTAACCCTGATAAACACCTTATTCAGATCGTAGAAAACACTGTTAAGTAAAGATCATCTGGAAAACAAACTGGCACTGAGGGTTCAAACCACTCGCCTACAGCCAAACATGCAGAGCAGGTTAAAACTGGTGCCCGTGATGTAAGTCGACCCAGGCGACTGCACAATAACTGTTATGAAGTTGGGAGAAAACACACTCGCATGCACGAACACAGACCTACCCAGGCCTTTTCCCATCTCTTTAGCAGTTGTTCGTGCTCTGTGAGCGCACCTCTCCACTGGTTCAAATCCCTGGTAGGAATGCTCTCCTCATCTGTCAAATAACAACATCTTTTACGGATATAATGGCAACTAATCCCAGGCACTGTATTAACCCTCTACATGCAATACTCACAGTATTTCTCACATTGGAGACATAATAGGTTTCAATACTGAAAATACATATTGTCAAGGTAGATGTGCCCATAAAGTTCTGCACACATTTTCAGAGCCATACAAGCATCACGTGCAGATACCTCCAATAGTGAGGTGAAGGTCAATCTCAGATATGTCATTTCCTGTGCTGGCCTCTGCGACACAGTGGTAACGAGCGTCCTTGATCAGCGGCCCCTCTCGGAGCCAGCTGCTCACTAGAACCTCCCTCTGACCCAGCGGCAGGCGGTACTCCATTATGGGGGTGTCCAGAGTGTGCCCATTTATTAGCCAGTGAATGTGGACATCACTGGGACCTGAGGGACAGAACAGGACTTCATGTTGACCCCCGTGATGGTCACATAGATGTACTGTACATGAGATAGGAATACTTGCCTGAGATCCATTTGTGGAGTTCGAGTTTCAGCAATAAGCCCTAGAGGCGACTAAATACACATGCAGTGTACAAGTCTGCATAATGTCTGAAGGCGGAGTTGCTGATGAAGCCAGATTTACTGAGCGGTGCATTAGGGCTGCAACTAACAATTATTTTCATTGTCGACTAATCTGTCGATTATTTCTTCGATTAGTCGACTAATCATTTTATCGAAAAATGTGTTGGAAAGTTGAAAAATGTCGGTCTGTCTCTCCCAAACCCCAAAATTATGTCATCTAATATCTTGTCTCGTACTCACGCCAAAGGTTAATAGTTCACCATCATGGGAGAGTGTGTAATGCTGCCAATATGTAAGAAGCTGCAATAAGAGTACTTTGGGGTTCTTTTATAGTACTTTTCTATAAAAAATGACTCAAACCGATTAGTTGAATACTAAAATAGTCAACGATTATTTTAATAGTCAATTAGTCATCGATTAGTCGACTAATCGTTGCAGCCCTACTGTGCATAGTTTGCAGGAATTTACATAATCATAGTAAGATTTCCAATTTTTAAACTTTTTTTTTTTTTTTGCTTATGCTTTCAGTATTTGCCAGATGTGGGACCATCTCATTGTTTTCTAAGTCACAACAAGTAAGTCTCAAGTCCTTGCACTTATGTCCCAAGTCAAGACAGGCAAGTTCCGAGTCAGCCCCAAGTCCTCATCTTTGGGTTTCGAGTCCAAAACAAGTCATAATGCACTCTTCACTGAATGTAATGTCATTTTAACAAAAGAATAAGATATGAAATTTGCAAAAATCATGCATACTTTAACTTAGTACATTTTTTTGTTTAATAAGGGTGACTGAACTTAAACATAAAAAAGTGGAAGATATCAAGTATTTTCAAATCAAAAAGCTCAAGTCCAAGTGAAGTCACAAGTCATTGGTGTGGTGCAAGCTGAGTTGCAAGGCTTTTTTTTTTTTGTCACAGTCATCAAATTTGTGACTCAAGTGTGACTTGAGTCCACACCTCTGGTATTTTGCAACAGGATCCTAAACTTTCGGTCACATACAGTAGTTTTTTTGTTGTCCCTTTCGCTGTTATCCTCACTACGTAATGATGATGACTGGAGTCAAACATTTAAGAAAACAAGCCAGTGTTGAAAACATTTGACAAGATTTATTTAGCCTCCCTACCAAGAGCAATATTCCCAAAATGTCCCCTAGATTTATGTACATCTTCAAATGGTATTTTCCCATATATACAAATATATTTACACTTGTTTACAGGCACAAAAAATGATCCAGATAAAGTATTGAGATGTAAGACATTTGAGCTTACAGTAACACCCTGGATAAAAAAAGGACCCACTTCGAAATTTTACATGTTTCACGTCAGACCGCTGTTACATAATACTATACACAAAACTATACCTTTCATTACATAGAATTGAGAACTGTGAGATCACCGAGAGGTCGACAGTTCAATATCGAAACTTATCTTTTTAAACATTCACTCATTAAGGTATCTTATGTGACACCTAAAACGGAGATGAACAGTTCTCCATGAGTCAGACGCCTTGAAGCAAAGCAGGCTTATTTTAGACACACACACACACACTCCCGGTTAGTTCATGTTGGGAAATGGTAACATGCAACATGCAGAGAGGAGAGAGTGAAAAAGGGGAAGGTTAAAAAGTGAGAAGGAATCAATTTCCAGTTCAGGAGCTGAGTCACAGACACCACTCACCCAAGGCCAGACAGAAGAGCAGGAAGGCCTCCTGGGCGTGAACCCCCCAGGCCTGGTCCTTCAGCAGGGGAGGCAACAGTCTCACCTCTGCCTCCCGCGCCCCGACACTGTGGGGCTTGGCGGAGGAAGAGGTGGAAGAAGAGGAAGAGGAGGAAGGGAGGGCAGAGGGAGTTCCAGAGGAGGACAGGGAAGATGAAGTGTCGACAGGAGAGGAGGCTGTGAGGGAGGGAGTGATGGGAAAAGAGAGTATTGAGGAAAATGGGAAATCTAAAGAAGGGGCGACATGCAACACAGACAAGAGGGAGACTAATGGACTTAAAAAAAACTAACCTACTGCAATAAATAAAACAAATGAAGAAGATGACAATTACTTACACAATAGACAAAATGATATTTCCACAAATGTGACTCATCTTAAATAATAATCCTCTGAAAATGTTCCAAAACTGAAGGTTTGATTAAAAATAATGATAAAAAAGATTGTTTCCAGGGCTGTTTCAGAAAAAACTTGATGATTGATACCAAGCATCACGTCATACCGCACATATTTCTGTTATTAACAGACAACGTAAGGGAAGATGACTAGTACAGGTTAATACACAGGACCATCAGAGTTGTATCCACATAGGAATGTCGACTTTACAGGAAGGAAAACAAAATTAAATACAGACAAAGTCAACACTGTCACTCAAAGACGACTCTACACGAGACAGTGGTTTGATTTATTCCAGCATTTTTCTAATCATGCAAGTCGTCGCTTGTCCCCTTCTCTTTCCGTGACCTTCAAACCCCACATCGCCACCTCGCTGGGTGAGATTAAGGCCCACATACCAGGTGCTGCAGATGGCAACACTGCACAAAGCTAGGCTAGAACGTACTGAGCAAATCTTCCCTGAGAAATTACTGTAACGTTGAAGCATTCACCCAAAGTCCAATAGCCGACACGTTGCTTTGAAATAAGATAAGCTTCAAGAGATTATTTTTAACCCAGGCTGTACAAAAAAACACGACTCCAATTTGGAAAACATCAAGGTAACTTACCAATTTGGTAAACAATGTTTCCAATTTGGAATTTAAGAAATAGCTTTTCTTGCTGGACTAAGCTGAGAGGGTGCAGCTTCTGTGGATACAGTTTTTTGCTTTATCATCATAAGCCAGAAATCAGACAACAGGAGATAAATCTCTACAGGCAAGCGGGACGCCTGATTTAAGCTTTGTGATGATTATTATGTGATGCTGTACACTGAACATACTTTCATATAGAGGAAACCATTTACTTGTGAGTCGTGGGAAGATGCAGCAAGAGTGTGACCCCCCCTATAAATAGTCTCTATGTTGAGAGGAAGGAGCAGATCAGAGGCGTCTGGCTAGCAGTAAGGCTCGTCTGCATCTGCAAACTCAATGGGCTGAGATTCACAGTCCACATCGAAGGGTTTCTCCTGGGACGGGCTGTCGTCTCCAAAAGTGTGAGAGGGGATCCCGCCGTTGCCACACTCCGGCTCAGTCTCATACCCAGTGTCGCGGAGCGCCCGGAGGTTCTGAGTGGTCTGGCTGCCGTTCTGCGTCGGCTGCTCCGTCATGTTAATTTTGTCAGTTGCAGATGCTTCCATCAGACCTGCCTCACAGGCCAGGTACTCGGGCTGATGGGCGCTCTTGTGACTGCCCAACAGAGCAGCTCGCATCCGCAGGCATGGAGCTGGAAGATACTGCATGTAGCAGTTGTACGCCAACGCGGCCAGGAAGAGGAGAAAAAACAGGAGGAAGAGGAAGAGGAGGGCGGTGCTGTTGTTGTGTTGCAAATACTCAGCCGCTGGGTCCCTGCTGTCTGGGCGGGGAGCGTTGGAGCTCGGGGGAAGGTGCGGCTTTGGTTGGAACTTGATTGTGCTGCTGGGTGGGGGGGTTAGTGATGAGTCAGTTTGGGGTGGGGAGGTGAATTGGACTGTGGCTGTGAAGCTGGGAGGGGCGAGGGCCGACGTTAGTAGGGCTCTGTCTGTCTTACCATTACCTTCAGCTGCGTGTGTGCTAGACGGCTCCCGGCTGCCGAGGGTGGTGGTCACGTGGCCCGCCTGGTGAGGGGCTCTGGGCGGCAGATCCAGAGTCAGGACGTATCCAGCCAGGAGGCGGCTGAAGTTTTTCCCAGCGGCGGGGGCCCATTCCACTGACCAGCACTCGTAGTGACCTTGATCCTCTGGAGCCACGCTGTAAATAAGGAGACCGTTTTCGCCTATGAGGTGGAAGCGAGAGGCCTCGGTGAGAGCGGAGCCGTTGGATTTCCACATCACCTGGGCCAGATTGGAGTGCACCAGGCACGGCAGCTCAGCGGAGCTCCCTGGTTTCACTGTGACACGCTGATAGTCCTTCAGAGTCAGACGTGACGCTACAAAACAGAGGGGAAATAATGACTTTTGGGCAGTTAAAGTTTGGCCTGAAAACACACCATAATCAGTGTGTAGTAAGCACTGACATTGCCCACTTTTTCCTTTCACTCCATGTTATAGTGTCTTTATTAAGCTGTATATGAGCGTGTTGAACCTTACCTGAGGGACACTTGTCTGCGTCACCATTCAGGCTCTGGATTAGCTTCCTGGAAAAACAAACAAGCTTTATTTTCATGGCGATCTAAAATATGCACACACTCTGAAATGAGCGTGAGACAGTCAGGTCAAACAGGATGGCCTATCAGTAAAGATGTCACTCCACGGTGGTTTTGCTTTCGCTAGCTGGTGTGATAATGCATGAGTGGAGTACCGGTATGTAGAAAAGCTTGATGGTGAGTTACCTAAGCCGTTGGCTGGGAGTGTCAAAGATATTGACACAGGCAGCAGTGTGAGGGTCCCAGGCGCAGTACGGGTCTCGAGCCAGGACACAGTCGGCGCAGGACAGATAGCGGCCGCAGAAGGCTGTGGGGGACTGGACTACACCCGAGTCTGAACCAGCGTACAGGGAGCGTGTCTGTGGAAACACAAGGTTGTTAACATGACAAAAACAAAAGAAATACACTTATAGATCACTCAGCTAATTGCCATCTGCAGAAGCTGTAATGCGAACTCCAGATAACCACAAACACACCACAGTGGAGATAAACGTGTTGTCTCATCTGCTGTTTGTGCTTTTTAACAGTCAAGCCATCTTCCTTGTAACTTCCTATCGTAAGCTTTTTCACAACAGAGTGAGCACATCAGAAAAACATGCAAAGACACTTGCAAATGTGCGTGAGGGTAAATAACAAAACACCTCTGTGGAAAATACCACGCAGTCAACAGCACCACAAACTAAATCCTCCAAAATGATCACACAGTTGAATCAACACCTCTCTTAAACACTTCAAATAAAAACTACCAAGACAGACTGCCTGTCTGGGTGCAGTTTGTATCTGCTGAGCTCAAAACACATTTTCTATTGAGCTACAGTGTCTCTTTAAACAGTTATTAACAGTTAGAGTAAAGTCACTGACCTCAGAGGACAGCAGCAAGTTCTTGATGGACTCAGAGTTCTTCAGGAGCTGGACCTCCTCCACAATGTGCACGTCTCCTTCATACACCACCGACTTGTGCAGGACTCCCTTATCTGAAAGGTGAGAATGGTAAAATGACAT
The DNA here is from genome assembly GCF_041903045.1 of Epinephelus lanceolatus. NCBI lineage: Eukaryota > Metazoa > Chordata > Actinopteri > Perciformes > Serranidae > Epinephelus > Epinephelus lanceolatus. Next base: position 15,898,639 of record NC_135752.1, read on the forward strand.
TTAGTCGAGAGAGAAGCCAGAAATGGGCTTCTTCAAAACAAAAGATTACAACACAGGATGTACTGAGTGATCCGTCCACACAGCTGAATTTCATCAGCTTAATTAAGGCTGATCAGCTTCTTTCCCTTGTTTGTTTACCCACATCATTCTCCATCTATGCCAGCTGTCATTGGTGGTGTAAACAGACCCACTACTGCCAGGTGTTAAGCGGCAGGCAGCCTGATGCAGCAGTTCTCCTAACACTTGCCTTGTTTTTCTTATTTTGTTTATGCAGCACTTTATGCAGGCTTGTTTGCCCTATATATAAATTTATTTATTTGCATCTTTTTTGGAGACAGTTTCTATTTTTTTACTCCATTATTTTAGTTTTATATACCCATTGTAACAAATGTAATTATTTATGAGGGATATGGATCAATAAAGATTTGTTGTAGCCACGTTTTGCTGTTGAGACATGGCTTTTAAAAAGTCTACAATTATTTTGAACTGTAACATTAAAACTGTCCATCGGCCACTTTCTACCTCTCCATTTCCAGAGTTTGACACCTTTAAACGCAACTTGTATTATGAAAAGGCAGCTCCTTTGAGAGGATTTGTGATTTACATTTAATGCTTTTTTATTTGTTTGAATATTTACAGTATCTTTAAATATCGTCTACTTTGTAATTTAATTAAAAAAACAAACAAACATATAAAACAGTTGTGATGCAGGCAGCTTTTTCATAACACAAAGCTCTTTAATTACATACATCAAGAAATGCTGACTAGAATAAATATTACACAGGGGCACTACATCTGCACACCAGTACTATAAGATCAGCATCAGGAGCTAATTAACTTGATGAGGACAGTATCAATTTCAAATTTTTCTAAGTAGTAAAAGTAAATGGTAAAAAGTCACAACATCTTCGACTTTACATACTGTAAAATAAACAAATGTTGGACTAAAGTTAATCATAATAGAGGTGAATTACACTAAGGGAGAGCATTTTAAAAGTATGTACTGGACAGATCACTGAATAATTCATAAAAATAATGTATGGTTGATAAAATCTTCTTAATATTTACATGTTCCAGATACTGCATTAAAATAATAAAATCTATTTAATAAACATTTAAACAGGAGGATAACTTAATAACTGATGTGTTGTTACCTGTTCCAGTGAAGATGACATCATAAATATTCTTGTCAAGCGCGCGGACCCTCTCCACGACAATCTGAGTGTAATTGACGTCTTTGGTGATGAGGCGAGGCCCGTTGCCGATGGGCAGGACGGGATCCTCCAGCAGGGGGTGGTCCTTAACAAACTGGAGGGTCTTGTCTGGCAGGTGGAGAGAGCTGCTGATGTTCTGCTGTCGCATCTGGTTGTTAATACACTGAAGGCAGACAGGAGACATCAAATAATTATTGGAAAGTATGTTCACATCCAATTTATTCATTTTCTTTCACATTCTGGCTAAATAAAGCATTTCCTGGTTTCGGACTACACAAAAGATTTACACTGAGCTCAGTCTTAATCATTGGAGCTGCCTTAAAGTGCACTTACTGCTCCAGGACGAGGGGAAGGAGTCATGCCGTTGTATCGCACCCACTTGGTGTGGGACTGCTCCACTGTGGCCTTCTGCATGTACTTGCCCTTGGAGAAGACCTCTTCCACAGCTGTCATGTTGTAAGCACACACTGCTGACAAGCCGACGTTGCCCCTGGGGGACAAGGATGTGGGAGAGGGGAGAATAGTACATTTAGGGATCTGCATTACATTGAAATATCCCTCCTTTTCGGACAAATACTGATCCCACCCGAGTCACTGACCACTGAGAGGTGAAGACCCCGTAGATGACTGTGTCCCTCCAGTCTGCCCCCTTCAGGATGAAGACGTCATGTACCACGTTGAAAACAAAGTTGAGCTCGGGCATGGAGCACACCAGCTTGGCTTTTAGGAAGGACGTCCATTTCTTCTGCAGAGTGCGCTGTCCCCCGAGGTCACCCTGTGGACGAGAGCTTTATCTTTATCACATTGTGGGGAGAGGGAGATGAAAGAGGCTGAAGGAAAAAGAAATGAGAAGAGGGAGGGAGAGGAATTGGAAGGCGTATGAGCGTGTGTGAGGGTGTAATTTCCACTGGGGATGAGGGGGAACATGTCCCCATTACTTTTCAAAATCATCTTTTTTTTTTTCCCCGAGCTGTGTTCAGTTATTACCTTTCGCTCAAAGCAAGAAGTGCTTCAGGTGTAGGTAGTTTTAGGGAACAAATGCTCTGTTTATTATGTGATTTAGGTGAGACTGAAGAAATCCTTCATGTTTTTGTGTTAATTATATACTGATTCAATTAATAAAACTATTTATAAAATGATTTAACGGATTATTAAAAAACACTTATAGGAAACTATTTTGTGGCATATTATATTTTTTAAACCTTGGGAGAAGACAAAAGTTGTTTTTTTGACAAATGTTTCACTGCTGCAACCGTGTTTTTGGTGTCTTATAAGTCTATGTGGGCAGGGCACACATAACTTACTCACTGTAGTTGATCTGTATCATGATATAAGAAAAGAGATATAAGATAATGGACAGAGGGATATACACAGAGAATACACACGCATACAGACAGCAGGTGGATAAGGGCTAAAGAGGGATGCTGCTGGTATGTGCAGATGGTATGTGACGTGTACTGACCTTACAGACGCGCGCCACCCTGGGTATCAGCAGCTTGCCAAAGAATTCGTACTCCACTGACACCTCAGTGAAAAAGTAGTAGATTTTATCATCTTCGCCGTCGACTCTGTTTCTCCCCTCACTGATCACGTCGGCAAAAACAAAACTGGGCTCTGCAAGGAAAGCAGAGAGGAGAGAGAAATGTATTGGTGAAAGGGGGTATCTGAAAGAAGAGTTGGATGATTGATCTGTTATTGTAAAAGCCTCATTGTATTCCTGCTCCTAAGGGTGCTATTGCACATAATTCAATAGAAACCTTTAGAAACTTCTTTTGTACCTTAAAAATAAGACACAAGGGATGGCATGATCCAGTTTTTTTGATCCAGCTCCCTCAATACGTACAAAGTCTGATCTGATACATTCACTGACCCAAATGTTGATTAAATATGTATCTGACACTCTGATGACAGCTGTAGACCACTTAATTTGACACACCTTATTTTTCATGAGCTGCTTGAACCAATTACCGTAGGTCCAAAGGTTCAGAAATATTAAGTGTATAAGCTTCAATTATTGATGTGATATGAACGAAAGTTTAACTGGAGAATTTGAGCCCTGAAACCGACGTGACACGAGAAGATGATGATGAGATGTATCAGTAAGTCCACTCGCAGTTGTACAGTGGTGTTTCAGAGCAGAGTATCTTTTACCTCATACACAATTTAAACTATTTCATTTTGGCCTGATATTAAGTTACTCACAGAATTAACCTTAAGTAGTGGCCGCTGATATGACCTGCTGTCTGTAGCGTTATGTCATTTTAACTGGTGAAAGTGACAATCACACTCAATAATATTACTTGTGTATGTGAGCAAATGCTTGCACAGTAGGATGTCTTAAAGGGAAAGTTCACCCCAAAATCAAAAATACATATTTTTCCTCTTTCCTGTATCTTAGTCTAGATTGTTTTGGTGTGAGTTGCCAATTGTTGGAGATACCGGCCGTATGATGTCTGCCTTCTGTCTAATATAATGGAACTAGATGGCGCTCGCCTCATGGTGCTCAAAGCACCGAAAAAATACATTTGCAACACTCAACAGCAATGTCTCTTTCCAGAAATCATGACTCAAGTGTTACTCAAAATAATCCACAGACTTTGCTGTGAGCAGTTCCATGTTGAAATGTATCTTTCTACTGAGCTACACCCGCCAAGCGAATCATTGCACAGAGGGAAGCATGCATCTACTCATGGACGAGAGGCTCATGGTCGTGACAGATGATGTAAACATTAAGTGCGTCCTCCTCGGCCGAGCTGTAACATTAGCTAGCTTAGCGGCGCTATATGAGCCATCTGTAGATGCACTCGAGATCTACAGGACATATTTATGAGCAATACGTTAGAAGTGTTCCAGAAGTACATGCTGTGTTGTGGGAGGGGACCCCTATTAGCTGTCATACCACTGAACGGCATGCTGGGCGCAGCTCGCTCTGTCACTTGCTGCAGTACATTAAAAACACAGACGAATGTTTGTGTGAGCTTTTGCACCCAAATGACACGTACACTCAAGCATTGCTAGGGGACGTGACTATGTCATGGCACGTGTAATGCTCAGGACCCAAGGAAGCACAGTGTTGAGCTCGAAGTTGTTTGGATGAGCTGTTCTCGGGAAAGCTCGGGGCCTGTCCCAAACAGGCACATTGTGAACAGGCACTGCACTAGTTTACATTAATTCAAAATGTTCATTTTTCACATATTGTCCTAACTCACCATTGAGCCATGATGTGGAGTACTCTGTCCGCAGCAGGGACTGGGAGGGAGAGTATCTGGAAATAATTGGTTCACTGCCTAAGAAGTTATAAGCTGTCCCTGAGTACAGCGCTCCATCTGAGAGAAAAACAGGGAATAAAATAAAATTAAAATTATTGTCCAGCCAGTCCATTTTCCAAAAAAACCCCAAGAGATTATTGGGGATTATTATGCATTTTACCGCAGGGCTGCCGACCAAAAGAGCTCTTTGTGAAATGACATAAAACTGGCTTCGACTTACCAACCATGACAGTAGTAAAGCTTTGTGAGGGGTCAAAGGAGCACTTCCCCCGGCCGTCTTCAGGTCGACCGCTCAGAGAAAAGTCAGCGAGGTTCTGAAAGAGGAGTTACATTTCAGTTCAAGGTTGCTGTGATGACTGGCGAGCCTGAGCACATGTGTATTAGTGGGACTGAGCATTGACTCACCAAGTAGTCACACTGAGGTTGAAAGGCATGCGTGCCGCAGACATACAGCCGCTCGTCGTCTACGACTTGGAGCACTCGAATGTAGTTTAGACAATCCCTCTGGAACGCAACAATTGATAAATTAAGAACAAATTGATATTTTATTGTTTGACTGTTAATTTATAACACATAGGTTAAGACAGATAAACTAAATTAACATATGAATAACTGAACTAACCTCTTTTGATTTTCCTTTTTGTGTGCACATCATCATGGGGTTTTCTGCAACCGTCCACTGAACCTTAAAATGGCAAAAAGAAAAAAGAAAGATAATTAAAATTTAACAATATTTTTTTTCTCTCACAATATTCTGTTCACAATATTGGTATTTTGATACCTTGTTGTTTTTGACAGTCACATTCTTCTTGCTGAGCTCAAAGATGGCCTCCCTGGCTCCCACGTAGAGTGCATCTCTTTTCTCACTCAGCAACAAGGTGGAGTAGTTGAAGATGTCAGGCTCCGAAAACTCCATCAGATCTAAATCTGAGCACAAAAACATTGGATGGTATCACATGATCCATATCCAGAACAACCAAAACTTAAATATGCCAGGTTTTGAAGAGAGTTTGAGAATTTAACTTAAAGCTGCCATAGTCAATATTTTTACATTAACAATAGATCAAATGACTGTGTATAATATGAAAGGGATCCCTTGTAGTTACAAAGCCACGAGTAATTATCACTCAAGTCGGGGTGCCCAGTAGTTCACATGATAGAGTGAGTGCTCCATGTACTCGCGGCTACGTACACACGGCTATGTCCTTGCTGCAGCGGCCCCAGGTTCAATTACAACCCACAGCCCATTGCTGCATATCATTCTCTCCACACCTTTCATGCTTGATCTTTAGGGTTATGAAATTATCAGGATCTTCCAGGGCCCATAGAACAAGCAAACCAGACACTTCCCACTGGCCAAGAGGCTAAATTCCGGTTTAACCCTTCGTTAATTTGAATGGGGATAAAAGTGATTGCATCGTGTAGCTCTTCTAGACTTAAGAAATGTTATTGGACTGAACGGACAAAATACCAATAGTGAATTGAATCATTTCTTAGGGGTTGTCATGCTCAAAAAATGTATCAATTGATGAACAAACGTCTCTTTCACAACGTAAGTCTCTGGGAAAAAGTATTTTCGGCCACACATTAACACATTACTGACCCAGAAGTTGTAACTCCACAGTTTGGCCACTATGTCAAATTGGCTTTAAAATCCGTGCTGTTCCTGGGGGCTTGTTCAGCATCCAGCAGCAGACAGACACGGTTAGTGACTAGCTGGTGATCATAGTGGAGGCAGATATTTTCTTCAGGAGTTAATGGAGACCAAAGCAGAGCTAAAAAGAAGAGTGAATATTGGACTTATATGAATGAGGCGGCCAAAAACAAGCAGACCCCAAATGAATGCTAATGTTGCTCCCTCTCCATCATAACAACTTTATAGGCCAGAACTATGTCAGTATTATGTTTGAAGATTGTTTCTGCTAAACAAACAACAGAAAAAACAGCGAGTACAGGTTTAAGTTGCACCTTGAGTCAACAAAAGGTGAAGCCTGGAGATAAAACCACCAAAGCACAACTCTGAATACTGTGAAGACCCTCAGACAGATGTTTGAGACACATGTTTCTGCCTCTCTACGTGAGACATGTTACGTGAGTGTATCTCTCGTTAGACTCGCTAGACTCTCGGGTCGTGATTGATGGCAAACCCAGCGGAGCGCTTGTGTCCGGCCTGGCTTTGGTTGTGCCAGGTGCAAGTGGGTTCGGGTTGCAGGTGCCTGGACATAAACACCACAATGATGAAAGCAAACACCCTCACTGACGGACTGAAACAGTGACTGTGCTGCAGTGAGCGCAGAAACTTGGAGCTGTGCTGGTTCCCACAGAGTTGCTGGAGCTATTTCTGTAAACGGCAGCATGCAAACAGAACTTCCGCCTGACGCCTAAATGCTCTCACTTGAGACCTGTGGTGACACTGAGGGTAGCCTGAGATACTTTGGGGTATTACAAAGATCTATCCAAACAGTGTGAATGCTTCGCTCTTTATGCATTGCCAGTGGTGAAACTGAACATTGCATTAGCATCTCTTGTTTCTTGTTTTAAGGTTGTGCAAGCTGATGAATACCAGATAAGACTAACAAGTATGACTTCCCAAATTGAGTGCCCGCAGAGTCTCAGTGACTCGAGCAAAGTTTCAATTTAAATCAGCACAGAGGTTCTACATTTACAAGAAGTGGTTTAGATTTGTAAGGATGGGATTTACTGTATAAAAGGACACATGGTATACAAACTTCCTCTCTTTCTTGTATTTTGTCTTATTATTTTGAATTATTTACTTATATAATGTATATATATGACATTGAGGCTTACCTTGGTGTCTCCAAGAGGTTCGGGGCACAGCGTGGGGTCCATGGGTGGAGACCTCTAGGAGCAGCCCCAGGAACACTCCCAGCACGCCAAATCCCATATTAGACTCTGGTAACTTCGGAACTGTGAAGTTTCCTCTGCAGAAAGAGAAAGCAATAAGGTAAAGCAGGATGCTCCAAAATTAAAAAAATGTTTTTACAAGGATGTAGAAATGAACGGGCTGCTCACAGGCTGGTCTTATCATGCAGCACAGGCGCTAAAAAGGGACAGGCATCAAATCCACTTCCCTCATACTGAAAGCTGGCAGGACTGATTCATCCGCTTTTGTATCGCTTTGGGAGGTTAGTGAAGCACGTCACACACATTTGAATAAAATCGATGAGGGAAGATATTTTGGACGGAAACTGCACAACTCTCTTTCAATAGAAGCAAGTGTGAAATTCATGTTTTCTCAGATGAGATACAGATAACATTCTCATGTTAAAGAATAAAGAGAAGTTCTGCTCACTGTTTGACTCTAGAGGTGGCTGCGACGATTAGTCAGTGTAAAGAAAATTAATCAATTTCTTTCCTCAGTCATTTTTCAAGCAAAAAGTGTTTGTTGGTTCCTGCGTTTCTTTTACATGACAGTCAATAAAATTCTGTGGGGTTTCGGACTTTAAATTTATTTGTCGATTTATATTTTGTAATGACGATCTGAACCTGCAAAGTATCTAGTTAAGTGGCTCAAAAAGTGTGCTAAAACCGTAAGAAAATGCACCTAATTACTTTCCAACACTGGGTGTACACAGTACACAGCAGTCAGCTGCAAAAGTCACCAACAAATTAGGAACTAATGCTCCTGGTGTCCTTTTCACTATCATGCTCATGAATCACTCGTGTTGTTTGACATACTGCAAACCGAAGGAAGTAAACTCACGCTACTGGTCAAAGGCAACTCTGACATTTGTAATTTTCATACTTCTTTTATTCCAATGGACATCTGAAGGGTCTATATTAACTGATTGGTTTCTTCAGGAACTTGGAGCCACTTAAATAACAAAGCTGAAGAACTGATGGATGTGAAGTTTCATCTGAATGAAGGATCAGACAGACAGGATGTGAGGAGGAAAGAGAGGGAGGGCTGCAGCACATGATGAGGTCCTGAACTAACACAAGTCACAGTGACTGAAAAACTCCCACTCGTGTTTGTAACAGGCACAAAAACTACACACACACAGTCGGCCTGACACTCCCATAAATGTGTATGTTGAAACAATTAACAGTGCAGTTAACATGGTGCATGTTGTGACCGCTGCATGACACCTCACTTCATTGTTGGCGTGTGCATTACGCAACAACTTAACACCTTCGGCTTAAGAAAATCCCCTTTTTTTGAAAACATTTTACTCTGTGCTGCACTATTGTTGTATATCCGTTTGCCTCAGGTGATGATGACGACAACGGTGACGATGATGATGGTGACAGCATTCCTGGTAGCTATCAGCTCTTATCACATGTGGGTGTCTTTTTCAATTCATCCAATTTGTGGAGCATCGTGATCTTTCTGCCTTTAAACGGCTCTCTGGTGCATTCACTTCAGGATGGGCCTGATAAGGACTCCATTAGTCCGTTCTGTGCTATGTGTGTGACTGTTCAGCTTACCCAGACACACCTCAGGAGGTGGATCATGTTCAATAAAGCCTCAAGTTCTCATATTTTGTTTTTCTGTCTTTGGCACACGGCTTTAAAGTGCAAGTCGATGCAGATTCTGCTGCTAAAAGTCTTCCCAGAAGCTGAGAAGCTACTATAACAGATAGTAAACACTGTTACCAATGGTGTCATTAATCATGAAATGTTATAAAATAAAGAACAATGTCACAGTTGTTGCAATAAAATTCAGGATGAGTACATGATTTTAACTTGAAAGTGATACGCCTCAAATATAGAAGATTAAATGACCATAACTAATGATATTTTTGTGCTTTCAGTCACTCATTTTTGTCTAAAATGGTGATATCCTCTGGTTTAACAAACCCTATTTCAAGTCGCCTGTTTTAGGTCAGCAGAAAAGCTGGAGGGGGGAAAAAGCTCATGCTTTAAAGCTTAAGTAAAATATTAAAACAAATCTCTAAATCTGTTCTCAATCCCACTTGTAATACATGAAACCTTTGCCAAATTTACTGCAATGCAGGCCACATGCAAAATAATCTGAAGGTCAATTTTCATGACTATCAACCAGATTCATTCTGACATGGACGGAAGAGCGATTACCTTTTTTTTTTTGTCAATATGACCAACTCTGAAATGGTATTAACCCGGAAAGTGATTAACTGACATAATGCAATTGTAAAGCTCAAGTGCTTCCTGTTGATCCAATCATGTGAGAGGAGCAGTGTGGGACGTGTCAGCTGGCTCTAGCTTTGTAGCCTGACTTTACTCTCCTTTAGCCCGGATGACGTTGGCTTTTACAATAATGGAGAGGACTCTGACGGCTAATGTTGTAACAGACAGAGGACAGGTGGGTCTGGTTGGTGACTGTGTGCGCTTCTCTGAGGATGTAAAGTGATCTGGCACAAAGCAGGTTATTCTGGTTTCCCACAACGTGCTCAAAGGAAGCTGACGTACCCGCAGCACACCTCCGCAAAATGGGTGGGCCGGTCACGCGAAGAAGGGGATAAAAAGGTTATCGGATGTCTTGTAAGACTAGGATTGAGATAACAAAACTTTTCTCTGATAGGAACCAACAAGCAGCCGCACTGTGACCCAGTAATATGGATTTGATTAGCAGCATTCAAGCCACTGAAAAGAGTTCACTCAAAGCTGCTGAAGAGAGACCAAGCGAATAAAGATGACACACAAGATATGATCTTACAAGGAAAATTTAGAGTGTTTTTACTACTTCCATAGCTCATTTGTCCTCGTTTTAGATTTTCTAACCATAATCACACAACAAAAGATACAATTATAGGACAAATAAATCATTGTCAACCACTTTTTAATGACCTAGTAGCACCATTGTGGCTCATCCCACTCAAATATAGGTTAGTAATCAGTTAGGCAGCCGAGGGGGAGATGGATCATGTGGCACAGCACGTTCAGACAATCAATGGGGGCCACCAGAGATCCAGAAAAAGGGAGAGGATGATAATTGATTATTGATGTGGTTGTAAATAAGAATAAATTGCCCCTGAGGTATGACCCTCCTAACACTGGGAGTGTTGGGGTTTTGTTGTGAGGGGTTTCCACCGACTAAATCTGGCAAAGATGGAATTCCATCCCGGCTTCAGCCCGAGCCATGGACTCCACTCTGCTGAAGAGGGGGTCAAACACACAAGGACCTATTGTTTACTGAAGATGAGGGTAGCCTCCCCCCCCCCCCCCCCCCCATCACATCCACATCATCACTGCAGAGTAGGCAACAATGAACAGAGAGGGAGCGAAGGAGAGAGAAAGGCATCACTTTCCCCTCTCGTCCAGTTCTCTTACAGTCTTGCCAATCTAAATGCCAGGACAGCTTAGCCCTCAGACAAGCCACTGTTTTCAAAGATCACACAAGCCCATGAGATCTGGACGTGGAGGCATCCCGTTAAGATGATCCATAAACTGTCTGACGACGGCAGCAGAAACTGTTAAACACAGGCAGGGAGAAAGAAAGGGTGTGACGAAGGCACAGCGTGAATGGATGAGATAACAATACTAAATCCATGATGAAAACCCCAGACGGATATTTCTTTGTTTTTTAGCTTCTACTTTCTGGCTCCTTTCCTCTAGCTGCATGCCGCATGAATAAAAGCTTCAAACTAGACTCATCCTTCTATCTGTGCACTCCTGACGCCCTCCATCAATCTCACCACTCTGAGCCCCCATTAAGGGCAGAGCTTAAAAAAAGCTTCAAACCCCTTTGAGAGTCAGTGTTACAGTAGCAGAAAGAGCAAACTGGCAGCTACCCTATGCTGCTGAGAGATTTAGAGGAGTGGCCACACTGGCCTGGGATATTTAAGACGGTAACCATGCTGGCAGGTCTCTTTGAGCCCTTTGTGTTCCTCTCTCAGCTCCTTTGGCTGAGCAGGGAGGTTGACACCTGCTTGGGGCCTTGGGGTTCCCAGCACTGTGCTGTTAACTGGGCACAGGCATTGGCAGGCTGCCCACTGAGGACAGGGGACAGAGAGGGGGAGGGGTGGCTGGAGCTCTGCCTATCTGTGGACTATAACTGTGAATGTTTTTGTGAGAATCGAGAGAGAAAACTTAATCTGGAAAGTGATTTTATGTCTTTATGCAACACAAACAAATCATCAGGGGTGTGCCAAACATTTAATCACGATTGAGGCCGGTCATCATAATAAAATCACTGATAGCCTGATGTAACCGCTGGGTGTGGGGTTTGCAGCTATACACTATTTGATTATTGTTTTTCCCTTTGGCACACACTCTCAGCTAATTAAGCATGACCACAATGGCTGCTGAACAACAGAGGCAACCCACCACAACTACAGTCCTCCCTGTAAGTCATTTCTTTAAAAAAAATGTAGCATGTTTAAAGGAAACGAGGAAAGAGTCCTTGTAGAGACCAAACGGATACTGAAAAAGATATAGAGAGGCATCTTCAGAGCAAACAATCTTTGCTTTAAGGCTGACAGGTGTCTAACATGTATCCATAGGATTGTCTTAAAAGGAGAAAACTTCATTAAAAAAACACTTCCCTCTGCTGGGTGCAGATAAGTCAAATTTAAATGCGGCATGAAAAGTCAACAGACTACAGCGAGAACAAATCCGGTTCATTCTGCAGTATATCAAAAACGTTTGAGTCCCAGCAGGTGTTTTGAAATAGCTGACAGTTTACAGTTACACTGAGTTAGGTTAACTGTAAGTGGGGAAGCCCTGCTGAATAATATACAAATGGGTTTTCTGGAAAGTTATGAAAATGTCTAACAATTAGTAAGTGTGTGAGTGTGTGCTCTAACACTCATGCTGCTGTTAAGCAGAAGTGGCAGGGTCCACCCTGAATGTGTATCTACCCCTTTTTAAACAGGAGTTGTGCAAATTTGCAGGAAAGCCCAATCAGTATTTTTTCAACATTGGCAGTATAAAAACAAAATTGGGGAGTGCGGCAAAATGCCTCCTACCTACTTTTGTTTATGCAGAATGCGCCTTTTTGGGGCAATGGGGGGTGTGAGCAAGTAACAAAACGTGTAGCTCAGCATGTGACGTAAATAGTGACGTGGGAGGGAAGCCGCGGCTAGTCAGTCCTTCGGCAATTCTCTTGTAAGTCGGCCCGTTCTCGACCGTCCCCGTCATTTGATGGTTAATGGCCTCTTCATTTGCAAAGACAAGGACGGCATGCAATTCTTTGTCTCCCCAGTTGCTCATTTTTACAGTGTCTGTCAGGTTTGCGTTTCCTCTTGCTACTAGCTGCTCATTCCTGCTATCAGTTGTTTCCTGTTTATCCACCACCAGTAGGTCCCACATGAGGCGTCATCAACTGCTCCTCCCAGAAGTCATCAACAACCCCTCCCGTTGTGGAAGGTCTTTTTAAACTAAAAAGGGTTCCACCAATATGACTACCCTACGAGGCGGAAAATTGGGCACCTTGGACCAACTCGCCAATCTGGCTCTGTGTGTCTAAACGCTCACAGCTTGCTAGCTAAATGGCCCAACATTCACGGAAAATCTGGCAGTGTAAAAGGGGCTTGTATCTGACTGGTGAGGCAGCACTGGTTGCTCTCCTGTGCTTGTTCGATGAGTTTTTCATTTTACAGTCCCACGTGCTGTAACTGATATCAAAACCACAGAATTTCATCAAAGACAAAGAACGTGTTTTTATGATTATCATTTTTGCCTGTACAAACACTGATACCAATCCACTTTGTCAGATCAGTGCATCCCTAATGCATGCTACAAAAACACAGAATTGGTTCATGTTGATACAGCAAAAGTCTCAACTATTAATCAGTGAACTCATTTTGTACCATACTGTTAGAATGACAAAATTTTGCTTTGTATACTTGTAGGTCCTTTGGTTATAAAGCTTCAATTACACTTCTGTGTTTAGGGGTCATGTCATAACTATGGCAGCTTCGTGCATGGGCTCCACAGCTGCACCTAAGCTACACCATAGTGTGTTCACCTTCTCAAAAATGTAATTACACACTGAGATTGCGGCAGCTATGGTTACAACATGTGGTGACTGCAAGTGCTATGATTGGGCAGTATGGGTTGTGTTTTTCTCCTACAAGTTTGTGATGCTGGTGGAGATTGTCATGAGGAGAGACAATATGGAGCATGTTGAAACAAGGCTCAGTTTTTCGATTACACATCTAGCAAAGCCATTTCCACTGCAACCCTTCGGTCATCATCACAGTTATTGAAACAACGTGAATACAGTGACCACACAGAACAGTCTTATATTCAGTTGTGAAACAAGGTTGACCTTTTGACCTAATATTATTGAAGTACGATACGACCTAAAATATAGACGATGCATGCATTTGGTGTTGCAGTAGTACTAATGATAGGAGAAATCTGACGCTCAACAGTAAATCAAAACCTGCTTTTAACTCCTCTTAACCCCTTGTGTTGTCCAAAAATCTGGTTTAAGTGGAGACTGGCATCTCAACTACATTGTCAGACTGGCTTCACTCAAATGAATAGAGGGCTCAAGTTGGTTGGTTGGTCATTTGATTTTGCTGTCGTCTGTAAAAGTACTAAAAACGATTGGGCCAATAGAAAATCGTTAAAGTGAACTGCAGCTATACAAACTAAACCAACCGTATCTGACTCAAAGATAATCCAATTCCCTGATGAAATCTTAGGATGACTTGTCACATAGGACCACAGAGCGTTTTCACCACTTGCCACTTCATTTTCAATGCAGAGGGTGCAGAAAAGAAGCTCCACATCCTGCAAGCTGAGAGTATGGTGAGGATACAGAGTGTGATGAAGGGTGATGTGAGGGAGTTGGACATTCAGCGCCTGCCAACAACTCCCAACCCCTCGCTTCTTTTCCCCTCACTGGCTCTCTTTTCCATGTACTCATCATCAGCATCAATGCACAGAGATGCTCTTCTTCCTTTTGCTGCAGCCCGCCAAGAGGCTGCTAGTCATTTTGTTTTTCTGCTCCGTCTGTTGCTATAATACTAACGGGCCTAACCACGCACAAACAAACTGTGTAATGGGAAATGAGCTGCGGAGTTCATTTTGTGGAAAGAATGTCTCTTTGGGCAGTTCAGTGTGGCATTTTCATGCTGGGCTGCGTACTTAACTTTGCTCTAAGTTGTTCACGTTCCTCGAGGTGTTAATAACTTCTGCCCTGGTAAAGTTGCTACTTCGCACCTCCATGTAAAGTCTATAACAACTGGCAATGACGAGAAGGAATTGTTCTTATGTGTGACAACAGCTGTTACGACATTAGAACAATCTGTAACCATCGCAGATCATTTATATCAAAGAGTGGGGACTAATGCCTCATTTTCACCATATGGTTCGGCCTGACTCGACTCTCTTTTGGCACCATGTCCTTTTCTCCATTTCGTTTTCCAGTGTGGATAGTGCCGCCTCAGTGTAGGTGGGATTCTTAGCTGATCACCATAGCAACGCTGTATTAAACTGCCATGACACCATCTTGAACACAGCACTAGTTGAATCCTTTCATCGGCAACCAAAAAGAGGAACCCTTGCACTTCGTAAATTGTGCCACGTAGTGTTTTGCAGGCTGCCATTTTGTAAAATTTGTTTTAAAGGAATAAACAAATTGTG
Source organism: Epinephelus lanceolatus (assembly GCF_041903045.1). Classification (NCBI taxonomy): domain Eukaryota; kingdom Metazoa; phylum Chordata; class Actinopteri; order Perciformes; family Serranidae; genus Epinephelus; species Epinephelus lanceolatus. The sequence continues at coordinate 15,913,661 of NC_135752.1, forward strand.
GTTGCCACTGGCGGTAAATTGGCTATTCAAAAATAGTGGGTTTGTGCTGAATCTCCTGTGTCCCAGAAGCCTGCAGTATTTTACCTCCACTCCTTCTTGATTTGTCTAAGCTTGCTTGAAACCTCGAAAAATCTGGAACCAAAGACAGTACCAGGTACTATCCACAACTTTTGGTGATGGAAGACTAAAAAAGACTGAGTCAAATAGAGCAGTGTCGTGCCGTGCACTATAAATGCGGCATTAACAACAGAAACACCCTGCTGCACAATGCCATACAGTACCACAAACTACATCCTCCAACATGATCCTAAGGTTGAATCAACACCTCTCACATTATAACCTTCATGAAGGTAGAAAATAAAAAAAACAAGTGGTAAAATAAGTGCATATACCACAGTTTCATAGCTGTATGACTGCTGACGTAATCAACTGGACCATCTGTACAGTACCCACCCAGCTGTGGGAATGCTGATAACACAGCAGTGACAACTTATTTCTATTGAGGGTGCTTTGATGAAAGTTTTTTAATAAACCTATCATTACTTTTGACTTCATAACTGGTAGTAATATAATGATCATGTGACTGTCATGGGAGATTACTGCATAATTTAATCAAGAACTTGATAAAAGCACATGTCGCATATATTTAAAAAACAAGAAATCTAATGAATGACCAGGAAAAAGAGTCATGGGTCAGAAAAACATTTTAACTCCCCTCCTCTTATGTGCTGGTAATTTAACATATATATTAAGCCTTAGACTGAATCTTTCTTTAGAATATACATCTGTAGATCTGTTTTGCCATAGCAAAAAAGAGAGCTTCAATATCTGTGAGACTCAAAGTACTGTCACTGCTTCTTTCTCCAGCAGCTCTAAGGCGTGCTCTTATATCCTCCAGGGGTATAGAGGGTTATTTGGAGCCAGGCCTGTATGAGAAATTGAGTGAACCAGAGAGCCTTCCCTTGAAACAAAATCCTGAGACCACAGAGGATGACACACTGATGGGGACAGATGTCTGCTCCAATGTCATTTGCAGATTAATGGAGTTTGGCTATAGATGTGGCAGAGACTCGAGCACGCTCACATGTGTACACGATAATGCCAACTGCAGGCATCAAATCCCTCTTATGAGACCAGACAGGGACCTAGAGCCCATCTTAAAATACTGCCAGCTGCATCAGAGTTTTGGGTTGCGTTTCCCCCCGCAGGCTGATGAGATGTTTTTGACATTTTGAGTATTGACCACTGAGGCTTTACTGTCTCTCAGTAGGGGGTAAGCTACTGGTATTACAGCTCCAGCTGACTGTTAAACTTCAATCTGATGATCAAGGCTATAGTCTGTTTCCAGTATTCGTGCCCCACATGGACCACATCTTAAAAGACTAATCCACAGATTTGACGTCGCCCTTCTATGACCAGCGGTGGAATGTACATTCACTCAAGGACTGGGCTGGACTGGGCAATATAGCAATATTATATCGATATTGGGATACGAGACTAGAAATCGTCTTAGATTTTGGATATTGTTAAGTCACAACTGTTGTCATATCCTGGTTTTAAAGGCTGCAATACAATAAAGTGATGTGATTTTCTAAACTCAGCAGGTTCATTATTTGCCTTTGACAACTGAGTTATTATATCCACATTACTGATGATTATTTGTCAAAATCTCATCGTGTAAATGTTCGGTGAAAGCACCAAAAGTCAAACCTACATATTGTCTCAACATCGGTATCGAAGTATTAGGTCAAAAATATTGTGATATTTTATTCTGTCCATATCGCCCAGCCAAAACTGCACTCGAGTACAAATTTGAGGTACTTGCTACCTACTTTATTTTAATGTTTAGTTCTCATGCCTCTTTACCTGTACTCTACTCTACTACATTTCAGAGGCAAATATTGTATTTTCACTTCAATACATTCATCTAACAGCTGTAGCTACTTTACCAATTCAATTTTTGTACTTTTTGCACATTTTTTAATAAACTGACAGAAAGTAAATCAACAAATATTTGGTAATTTAAAAAGTTTTTGCATTTTTTAATGTAAATGTCTTATTGTTCCAGATTCCCAAATGTATGAATTTGCTCCTTTACAATTACATAATTACAGTGAAAATAATCATTAGCTGCAGCTCAAAACAAAATAATTTAAATCTAGCTCCACCTTCAAAAAAAATACAACAGAGAAATCCATACAAATCCTGCTCTTACATTAATGCATGAGAGAGTAATAATGAAATATATATAACAGTCACAGGGGACATTTTTTCTGCATTTAGTACTTTTATTTTTAATACCTTGGACATTTTCCTGACTATACTTACATAGTTTTACATAAGAAACATTTTCAATGCAGGACTTTGACTTGTTGCAGAGTATTTTCTCAGGTGGTATTAGTACTTTTACTTAAGTAAAGGTTCTGAATACTTCCTCCAGCACTGCCTGTTAACAATGTGGAGCTCACAATGCACATTTTAAAAGAAAAAGCATAACATTTGATGCAGCAGAACCAGGGATAATGTCTTTTGATTCCAAGCTTTCATCTTCTTTGTCAAAACTTGGTGCCTACATTGCCCATAATGCAACTCGAGTACAGGTAGTTCAGTTGGAGATTCAGGTGTGTTTTGCTAGTTAGTGCCTGAAGTATTCTTGAGCCGCTAGCCTTTAGCAGAGATGAGGAGCGAGCTACAGAGGTCTAGTAAGCGCACTTCTTTCCAACTCCACACCCCCTGAACTTCTTTTCCATTTTCAAACTTGTAGTTTTCAACAGCAACAGATGATTACTTATTGGTTGGCTGAACATAAGTCACTTGAGGCAATTTTTTGCAGCTTTTTCTGGAGCAATGACAGGCTTTATATAACTTTTTTCACATATGTAGTAGTAGAAGTACTGCAAGCAGGCTTAGCTGTGTCAAATCGGTGGATTTCCCCCAACTTTCAAGAATAGTTGCTAAATTTCTCCCATTGTTTGGATAAATCTACACAACAGTTAAACCTGCAGCTGCGGTCCACGGCCCAACCATCAGGAATTCACTGAAGATAGACATCAGCTTTCAGTTGTGAAGTGCAAAGCCAGCGTGTCAAAGCCACATCATGTTAACATAAAGTCATCTGAAAGCCAATGAACAGCTGAATAACCTCCACCGCACAGCTGACTGCTGGTCATACAGAGAAAAAAAAAAATCATCTAAAAACTGCAACAGCTGATGCAGCAGTCATCATACATTATCCATGGTGAGCTTGCTGGATGACAGATGGCAGGAAAAGTTTTAAAAAGCTAGATCATGGATTAACATCATGATCTACGACACTAATTCGCAGCTACATTTAAAGCTGAATGATGACAAGGAGAGCATGATGCTCATTTCTGATGGCTGCAAACTGCTACAAAAAATAAAGTAGGCCGAATTAAAATATAGGTAAACCATCAATGACAACCCCAATGTCTAAACTGAGGAAAAGAGCTTGTGTGAAGGCAACACTACACAGGGGATGTTAAATGGAAACCCTCCTATATAATTACTAGTTGTAGGGCCCCTGCTGAGCTAGCATGTCGACCTAAAGTGGCCACAGCAAAGGCAAATGAGGGGTCAGGTCCAGTAAAGGGTATATTTAGTCTGCCGATGGCAAGCTTTTTAAAAACAACACGCCCTTTCCCTGAGTCACGTGGCTCTGGAAGATCTGAAAAACTTCCCTATAAACATACAGGCAAGTGAAGTGAGCTAACTACAGGAACAAGGGCTGCTGTGTGGTGTTCCCCGTCCAAGGACCCAATGTCCCTCTGTAGTCTGACATGAAAACATAATCACCATGCGCCTTTTCTTTTAATTAAAAAGAAGAGGGGAAAGTGGAGGAGTTTTACTATTGACATCTGCAACAGCAAAAATAACAATAAAGAAACTTCAGTTTTGAGGATCACCTCGAAAAGACGCCACTTGTGCATTTAAAAGGTTTGAAAATTTCCCTTTAAGCTGTTAAACAAACTGATAAATACAGTTTTCAGGCAGCAACGTAAGCAGTTTCCTGAGGCAATTACTCTCCCACAAAGAGCCTTTTCTCCATGTCAATATGACAATAATATCTTTGTTGCAAGATGGCAATATCACCAATAATGCACACGTAGTAGTAAACGGATAAATAAAGGCATTTCCTGTAGAAACTGAGCCGGACAAGGGCCCACATACTGTAGGTGATACTGCTGCCTTTAAAAACTTTTATCACTTATCTTGTGGCGAACGCTGGCACATTATATATCCCGGGTGACATGGAAGCCGCAGCTCACAGTTAAGTCATAAACCTTTCACTTGATGTCATTTCCTTGAGGCTACCGTGATGCCAGCAAGGCCTTGGGGCGTATAATGTGGGACTATTTTGGGAAGCTGCGAAAGCCCAGCTGAAGGCCTTGTGGTCCCCAGCTGAAGGCCTTGCGGTCACAAGTTGGTGAATGGTAGTCGCATTGGTGGTAGTTTTTAAAAAAATAAATAAATAAATAAAAAAAACGGCAATAGCCAAGGGCAGGTGACTTCAGCTCCCCGGGTGGAATAAATCACCTGGTCTGGGTTTCAAATCATCTGACTTGGAATAAAAATATATGTATTTGATCAACTTTAGCTGCATTGCAAATATCTGATTGTTTCGGTGCAGTGAAAGAACAAAACAGTCTTTTAAATGACAGTTACTGGGTTTTCCCACCAGCCAGGAGACATTTGAAGGGGCTGTAAACATCACCAACATCCCTGCTATATTTTCCTCCTCTCCTTTCTGCCTTTAAGGAGGCATCCTTTCTCTTCTGCTTTTCTCTCAGCAGGCACCGATTTCATGGTGGTAATTTTGGCCCGGCAGAGACAAAAACCTCCTTTGGAGTGCTGTGTGAAAACTCACCCCATCACCCACAGGCTGCCACAACACTAACAGTGTGTCCTCGTGAACTTGGCATACCAAGAGATAAAACACTAATTTCACCATTTCCTTCACAGCACAGAGGGATGAACGACACAAAGCCAAGCCTGAAACTTAAAAAACACTTATCACACTGTTTTTCTCGTGATCTGGTGGGCAGATTTAGGGCGCACTTCCGTCCTCGTGGTAATGAATGAATAACTGAAGGCGTTTAAGAAAATTAGGTCACTTAAAATCAGCAAAATATCTTGGAGACATTAAATTAATCATAAAAGTAATTGAAGAGAAGATGCAACACTGATCCCTGGGAGACAAGTGTTGGCATCAGGTGACCCTCCCCTAGGCCCCTCCTCCCTTAGTTACTGTTGCTATGTTTGTCATGTAAATTCTTGCACTGCACGTACACAGTTTACAACTTGAAATACAAAGTTTTTTGAGGCCAGGGGTCCCTGTTTTCACAAAAGGGTATATAAAAGCAGGTTTCTTAATTTCTAGTCAGTGACAATCGACTTTGTTGGCTGAACTGGTGTACGTCACCAGTGTATTTTATTAAGTGTGCCTAACTAATCAACTATCATTAACTCTGTTATTTACACACTATGTCCCGCTAACTTTTTATTGTTTCCAGCTGAATCTTTTCAAAATGAGGAACTTATAAAAGGGTCATAAAGGGTAAGGGTTAAAGGTTACTGGCTGTGAACACGCTCACCAGCTTAAGTCAACCCCTTGATTCACTCTTGTTTGGGGATTACCCTTACTATATGTGCAGGTTTTTTTGTGTGTGTGTGTGTGTGTGTGTGTTTGTGTGTGTGTGTTGTTCCTCTTGGATGCCTCCTGCTTATGGTCTGGCACCTGGTTGTTACCCATTAATAAAGCCATGACCTCATCTGTAATCTGTGGGGGTACACGCCCACAAATGTTCCGAACAGAAAACAGGAATATAATACAGAGGTTCAGAGACACTTGTAGTGGGTTATAAGTGATGATTGAGAGGGATTACTTCTGTGTGAGTGTATATATCGTTTTGTAGAAAAATCCTGCATAGTATACCTTTAAATATGCACATGATGGCTACATAGATGATGTCATTCCAAAAGTCTCACAGCTGATGTTCATGTATTGCTATGCTGAGCTAGTATAATAGTGCAGTATTATAACCAAAAAGTAATTAAAAAGGTTATTTTGCTTTTTTATAACCCTGTTTGGATGCTTATTGTAGAAAAACATACATAAAGACATATAATATGTTTCACTTTTATCTCACCCTCACAGCCTTTTGGAGGCAAAAGGCTTTTAGGATGAGGCTTAACCAATTTGGGACACTATTTAAGAAACACAAGGCTATCTTGGGTAACAAGTTATTTCCTAGCTGAAGTGTAAACTTCCCCAAACTGAATTAAGAGCAGGACAGAGCTGCTAAAGTTACACCAACTCCCACGCGGTGAAAGTGTTGCTCCTATACAAGGCTTTTTGCAACATAATGTGTAACCCAACATGATGACGTATTTGGCTAAAAATATGCTCCTTGCCATTGGAAATAACGTTAGGTCACGCTAGGTGCACTGGTTAGCCGTAAATGCTAACATTGTAGGGAGACACATTGTTTGAAACATTATTTTCATTGTTTTTTGAAAGGCGATAAAAAAGAAACCACTGTACAAACTCCAGTTTAAAGCCACTTTCACACTGCGTCAGCATTCGAAGAAATTCAATGCTGGACAGGCCTGCTGTGCTTAGTGATTGGTGCTATGATTGGACAAGCACTGTTTAGCGAATGGTCAATTGCAGAGCAAAGCTGGTTGTTCAAAAGGCCACTGGAAGCAGGCAGCTGCACTGTACACTGTGTATGTCACTATGAACATTATTACATATGAATAAGACAACATAAACCATCAGCTCGCTTCAAAGCAGATATAAAACAAGAGGATCATAACTTAAAGAGGGAAGGAAATCACACGGTGAGAACAAACAACAAAATGATTGGTAAAAAGGAAAATCACTGCAAACGTTTTTCTCCACAAGCACCAAAGCCAAGCGGAATCAAATCAAAGGCGGACTGCCCAGGTGTGGTCATGCAGGGGGAATAAAAACAGGAGTAAAGCCCCGAGGTGGTAACAGAGGAGGAGGGGGGGTTGGAGAAGCATGCAGCGTTCGTGTTGAAGCATGCGGGCCCGTGAGCAGCTCAGTGTTGGACTGCACAGCAACAAAAGGGGGGGAGGGAGGGAGAGGAGTAGAGTTTCTGACCTGTGGCTCCTTACAAGATGCGACGCTCTTCCTCTGGAGAGAATTATAAAATCCTCAAGCTAGGGAGGGGGGGAGAAGACAGAAAGATCAGACAAGACAGTCATGAAGTGTGTGTGTGTGTGCGCGAGCCTACAAGAGGGAGAGAGCAGTTGGTGTATGTGTAGTTAGTTGTCTAGACCATGGTTAGACAGATACACTAATGAATCAATGAAAACACATGTTGCACAATAAACATTAACAAAACATTTACAAAAACATATAGCAGTATCACCTACACACATATACACACAGACACACATACACAAGTGAGGTATAAAAGCATTCTGGGAAGGACAAAACAATTATATAGCGACTTAAATATCCACCAACCGCTAAGCTGGTGATATCATATGATGTCTGTCAGGATACTGTGCTAACTTTTTATAACCAAGGACAAATGAATGGTGAGCAGCCAAACCATAAACATTATCTTGTGCTAATACGATCAGAGGAACCCGAGGCCTGTGACTGCTATATTCATTTCCTCTACCACTTCTTTATCCACCACAGAGGACTGACTGTTCGCTGTGGCCAGCCACATCTGAGGATCAACCAGATGTAAATAAAATGAAGGCACCCTGCCTTCAACACTGCCCAATCTGCCCTATCTGCCCTATGTGGGTTAATCCTATGCAGAGAGGTCAGTCGGGGCCAAGCCTTAAATCTGCACAACTTTTATTCTGAGAACATGTTGCACAATTTATGAGATTATCAATTTGATAGTGGAATGCAGAGAAATGTCGCATTATGCATTTCAACTTACAACTTTGCAGGACGGGTCAAACAACTTGACATTAAGTTTGTCTTTAAACTCCCCCAAAGCAAAAATAAATCTCTTTGGTCTGCTAAAGTGACTGGCAAGCACACTACCGAGCAGCTCCCTAGAGTGTGGAAATGATAACTGTGCGCAGGGCCCTTTGACCTTCTACCCTAACTGATGCAGGCAGTGACGAAATGTGATCCCAAGTGGTCAGCTGGAGACAGATGAAAGACATGGGTGTGAATGCCCATGTGTTTCTGCTGTCCACTTGTGTTCAGATTAGGAATGACAGTTTCGGTTAATTTTGCTTTTGAAAGGCCAACACCCATCAACTGGTACCTAACCCAATAAATTTTAAGAAAAAAAAGATGGACATGAAATACAGGAAGCCTCTCCTTTGGACCGGCATGCCTCTGACTCAGCGAGCTTTAGGGCTGCATTTAAAAGCACTATCAAATTAGAGGTGATGACAGTTTAATGTTTTGTGTTGTAAACATGTGTTGTTTATTTTGGTTTCTGTCAGCTTTGCTAACAGACAGCCCGCTAGCTGCGTTAACATGTGGTAACACGCCCACTGCCCAACCGCCGGTCTTCACTGATGTCTTGGCCGCTCTGCACTGCACACCTCCAAGATTGGGAGGGAGTTAACATAAGCTAGCTAGTGGTGCAAGCTGGGGTAAGACCAGAGGGTAGGCACAATGTTTCCACAGTAACATTGTTAGGTCAGGACAGTGTCACAAACCTTAATGGCCGAATGTGCACCAATATGAAGAGTGGCAAAATTAACCTACAGACTGGTATGTGTAACTGGTAAAAGACATTTTCTGCAGCTAACAGATTAAAGGTTGACCATTGACATCCCTCGTTCAGACCACCGAAACGCTTGTTAATACCAGGTTTAATCAGGCTGAAAGTTATCAGAATTCATCCTGAGAGGGAAGCAACCAATTAGCTATCGAGACATTTCACCCAGAATAGATGAGCAGATGTTAACCTCAGGGTGTTACTAAAGGGAAAGTCTGGGGGATCAAGAAAGTCATTAAGATTCATTGTCTGGGAACCATGAATGTCTGTGCCATATGTTGTGCCTGTCTCTGTAGTAGATGTTGAAAAATTTGACTGGATAAGTTAAAGATTTAATCTGTTGGTGCTGCTAGATGAAATGTCAGAGATCACCATATCCAACCAACTGATGGCCTGATATTGCCATCCCTAGAGCCACAACCAGAATGGATAAAATGATCTTTAGTTATTATCTATTCAGAGTTTAACACTCACAAAATCAGCTAATCTGGTTCATGAGGAATGTGTCAGTGTGGTGTGATTACCACCAACCAAAACTGTTTTAGCTTTGGCAGAATTTCATCTAAGACCGCACCACTCACAAAAAGAAGCTTGTTGGAAAAAAAAATGCTTTCAGGGCCTTAAAAATTTTGTACAGCATCAGCACTGGAGTTGTGCATCACTAATGAATCGAGACGAGAACAAAGACTTCGGGGAATAATCTGCATCAGCGATAACAGAACAGTCAGCTGGGAAATTCTTTAGCTTTTCTTTTCAGTGCATGAAAACAAGATTTTATAAGTCAAAGGGAGGGAAGGTAGAAATCTTATTGCCATTGTGACAGATGGTTGAGCCTCCATTCACAAAACTTTCCAGTCTGTTCCCTTAGACTGCTTCCCTGAGCAAAATGAAAACCTTTACAACAAGGCTGAATACATTCTCCTTGCACAAGTACACAAGCTTTATTCCCACAGTCCCCTACAATCCAGCTCTGTGTGAGAGGAAAACATGGGCTTACATATTTACTTTGCCTCGACTATAGTTCAGTTTGAGTCTATTCCTACTGGTACTCTTTAACAGGGAATCAATGCCTTATCTCTACATCCTAAAAAACACTTTAAATTGTCTTTCAATACATGAAGAATTTTAAAAAGTTGGTAAAATCCCAAAATAACAGACTAAATACGACACAATGGATGCTGCTGACGAAGCAACAAATACCACCCCAGAACAAGGCAAATCTTCCAGACAACTGAATTCAGGTCACCCAAATGAACCCAAATATGCAGATTCATTAGCATTTGCTGGGTGGGGTAATCTACTGTAACGCAGCCCCCACCAGCCCCGCTCTACTGTATAAAAGAATAATCAGATTATGTTAAGCAGAGATGATACACACCAGACTACAATCATGGGCTGTTCGCTTACATCAGATCACATTCAGCCAAGACATAACTGTATGTTATTAACTGACCGCAGCATCCTGTAATAACTTGGCTGTGGTTCGGAATATTTCTCCATATCAGGATCGCTTGTTGGTTATTTCTTTCATCAAATATTGATTTTAGCTGACCATAAATAATAGCATATTGCTTCAGATTAGTTTCATGGTTACTATCAGTTTCAGGATGGTTACTCTTGTAGATCAAGGTCAACCGCCATGCTTGAAAGCTGCAGTGTGTAGCCACTTTAAGCACACCGCATCACCCTTTGTTTTTCCATCTTCCTCCAGACTTTCCCATTCTCCTGTCACTTCCTCACTCACAGACACGCACAGTCGCACATTAAGAAAAAAAACATGGATGCAAGTGAGCACAAACATGACGACGACGCACCAAGTCCCAGCCTCTCTCCCTCCTCTGACAGCATCAGTGGACCACTGGGAGAAGATGACAGTTGCATAAGATTGATGAGCCGTAGGGCAAAGGGTGTATCCCCCTCGACATCCTTAGGAAGCACTTTGACTTGGCTTCCCTCGGCTCCCACAAAACCCTGTGACAGCTGATACAGACTTTTTACTATGCACCCACGAATCCAAATGACACCGGTGACACCACGCCTTCACATGTCTCAATTCAGGACGTCTGAGTGGGTGTCGGCCCTGGGTGTGAGCCCAACAGTGCCCCCAAACCACGCCCTTGGTGACACAGCGGTCTGGAGAGGGCACAAAGAGGAAGTGGAGATGTCAGGGGTCTGGGTTTTTTTAATTGATGAGTGGACTTGAATGAGGACTGGGCAACGTTGGCCTTTTGAAGACTCTTAAAGCCAGAACAAATTTATTAAAAGGCCCTACTTCAGAAACCCAGCCTTTGGTAAACATACCAGGATGGGCTATTGAGCTCGCTCCACTGTGACACCTGATTTTCCCCTGAGCTGATACAAGGTCTCGGTTTGAGCTTTTGTAACTCATTGTTCTGCTTTATGGGCTTTCTTTTCTTTCTTTACAGGGGGAGAGAGCGAGGGGTATGACGTGCAAAAAGGTCCTAAGGCCAGAAGCGAACTTGGGGTGTTGCTGTCACGTGGCATGCACTGCAACCACTCGGCTACCAGCGGCTCCTGTTTTTTTTTTTTTTTTTTCTTAAACATTTGCTAGTGGCTCAGTGTGGCTTAAGCCTGCTTCGTAGTTTCCCTGTCTGTGAGGTTCTGCTTTGGTCCGTGTAACATAAATGCCGTCACCCGCCCATGCCCACATGACCCCTACTTGTGACTGCGTGGATTGTATACATATCAAGTGCTCTGACTGCGCATGCTTCAGTTACAAAATATAATCTCTTGCTCTACACTCAAATGCAGTTGGTGGCAGTTGCACCTCCAGCTGGTTTCCAAGTAGAAGAAGATGATTAAAAAATGTTGGATGTTTGTTTTGAAGAGAGGTTGTGTGAAGAGATCCTTGAGTACCCACATTTATATAATTAGTCTTTAAAAAAAAACAAAGACAGCCCTGGACAACTGGAATGGAGTGTAGATCAGGACAAGGACCCTCAAATGTACTATGAATGAAACTGTGTGCACGTCCGCATGCCCAGTAGAAGTCTGCAGCTTGAAAGTACACAGTACAGCTTATGCAGACAGTAACGTCACTTTTGCACGTTTCTGGACATAAACCAAAAAATTTGACAGACTTTGACCTGCTGGCAGAGCTAGATGAAAAGTTAGAGGATCATCGAAAAAAACATAAGGATTCATCCTCTGCGGACCATATTTTAGTTGTATCAGATTTCATGACAATTCATCCAATAGCTGTCCAGACATATTACATTTCATAGGGGAATCACCCATGTGGCAATCGATCTAATTGTTATGGAGATATTTAAGTTTGGATCAGAAGTGGTGGACCGACCTAACCCTAAACATCATCGTGGAGTTATCGTTATATGAGATGCAGTTAAGAGCTAAGAACATGTTTAAAAAACTAAATTCAGGTGCTTGATGCAAAGTAGGAAAAATGCAAAAATTATTCTACAAACCAAATGTCAAACTGCAGAGTGGACTGCACAAAGAAGGGCAGTCTGTTAAATGTGTGTCCTGAACACATCCTACTATTCAGTCTTCAAATGTCTCTAGGGTGCAACTTCTGATCAGACACTTGGGAGTTAAGCAGGTTTCTAACTAGAATACATGTTGCAGCTTTGTGTTACTGACAGGTAGAAAAGCTTTTAACCAGCTTCTGATGGCGGTTTTGGATCCTTGCTCCCTTGAGGCTGACATGAATACACATATGTGGGGCCTTAATTGACACAGATAGCTCCACAAAGAAAACAGATATACAGTAGACTGGGAAAAGGCCTCCCATCTCTATGACAGTGTGGTCATTCCAGTAAAAGCCCCCCACCACACACACAGACACACACACACACAGTCATCTATGCAACCACCCTTAGTGTCCATCTATAAACGTCCCAAGTCTCTGACAGGGCTGTCAGCGTGCACCACCACAGGTGGGGGAGGGAAGGAAAACGAGAGGGACAGAGGAAGAGAGAGAAAACAGGGTTTGCTATGAGAGAGGATATTCGAGCGTGCAAATTCATACAGTGGTTGAGGAGAGAGGACAAAGAGAGGAACCAGGAGGAATGAGTAGGAGGAGGATTCTCCTTATGGAAAACAAGAATGGAGCCGTTACATAAAGAAACATGAGTATGGTTTGGGGGCTTATGGAACGATGCATTTTTCCATCCTTCTTTCCTTTTTGTGTTTTCCCCAGTGATCAGAGACACCCAGTGCAACCCACAACTTACACTTACAAATGCATTTCAGAAAAACAATGTTTTTTTCATGTTTTTTAATATACCATGTGAAATATTTTCATATGATTACATTCCCTCTGTGCATTTGGGACACTGTCTTTCTGTCCTACTTTCAAACATGATGCAACACAGTGAACCCTGGAGCAAATCATTTTGAGAGAGGCAAAATAACACAACAACTGGGTGAAATTCCAGTTCATCCAAATCCTGGATGGAGGGTGCATGGACTCTGTACTTTCGCACACAAATACACACACAAAAGCAGTGTGTTGAAGAGGATTAACGCGGGCTTGAATTTCAACAGAAAGAATCCCTGTCTACAAGCACTGCGGAGCAAATCTGGCTTTAGAAACTTTCCTCATCTCGGAGCATCCTGGTACAATAGGAGGTTGAACTTAAAATCCTGCAATTGAAACATGTTCATTTTTGAGGGTACGAGGGCACATTTGCAGCTGGATTATCAGCTCCTGAATCAAAAGCGACATCTGTATGGACAACAGGCGCAAACTCTTTTACCGAAGAGAGAAAAAAAAAAAAAGAAGACGACTGTGCATTTCACTTTCTGTATGCATTTTGTTAGAAGTGGCGGAAAATTGCGAGTTCAAAGTATTTCATTTGTTCTAGGTATGTCTGCAGGCTAGCATGTATCTGGGAACACCGACTGGAATGCACATTATCTACAGGAATGTCCACTGATATCCCGCTATGTGTAAATGTTTGCTCATGAGTGAGCTGGAGAGAAAAACGGGAGGAATACGTGTGTGTGTGTGTGTTAGAGAGAAAATAAGAGGCCGTCTTCTTCAGCCTTTGTATGAATCTTAAGTAGTCCCATGTTGAGGGAGGCTTTGTTCGCTATCACCGTCGGGGGGCACGTCCTCCAACTTTTCCCCTCACTTCCTTTTGGCGTTACATTTATCATTCTTCCACCACAAACAATCATCCTACAACATGGACTAGCATCAAGCGCACAATAAACTTACCACCCCCACCCCCTTTCGCCCCTCTCCGGTTGCTCGGATACCTTTCATCCGACGGGACAGCTTGTCAACAACATCATCACTTACTTAGAAACTCCAAACCTTCACTTCACTTTGCTTTGATTTGGTTCAGCAGAGCCTTATTAAAAAATACTGCTGCATCTTGTTTGCAGGATAAAGCTTCCAAGAACATCTTTTTTTTCTTGTTTGCCTTTTATGTTGCATCCAAAACACTTAAAAATTTCCAAAGCCTAAATGTCTGGCTCTGCAAAAATTGCAATGCATGCTCTTAAGGGAATGGCTTAAGTGGTGCAACCTTCTAATTTGCAAGAGAAATTCCCCACTGGGCAAATATAGCATTATCCAGCTCTACTAACCAACTTAAATATTTTATACTGACATTATATTGTGCTGGTGTTAGCCGCGGGTGCTACCCTGAGGCCTGCTGCATAAAAGTCAGAGTGACTCACCAGATTTCCCCCCTTTTCTTTCTCTCTTTCTCAAAACAGGTGCATTAGTAATAAATGGAGAGATGCTGAAGGTTGACTAAGTGCATACAAACACTAATTCACATCAACATTATACTTTCCTGTACGCATACAAACCTCCTCTGCCTCTCCACTAAGCCCTGCACATGCATCCATTATCACTACAATCCATCACAGTATTCTAAAAACAACCTGTTTCTTAGGTTTGGTGCTGGCCGAACTTTTTTTTTTTTCTTTTTAACTACCCCTTTCACTTGCTGTAACTCAAGCACATAATAGGCCTGGCCTTGTTTGGCCTTCGCCGTGTATTTTGCGCCTATCCCTTTCAGCTGACTGGCCCACACCACTTATTCCGCTTATTATGAACGCTGACAGCAGATTATTTTGCTTACTGCACCTAAATTCTCCGTCCTCTCTGTGTAGATCGAATCCAACAAACAGCAGAGTGGGAGACAAAGGCAAAGTTGACAAAAGAGACAAAAAGAGAAAAGAGATAGGGAGCAGGTCCAAAATGAAAAGAGGGAACAAGGATCCACAAAAAAAGAAATAAAAGGGAGAACACAGAAGGAGCAAAGGAAGAGGTAGAACAGCAAAGGCTCCAAACCTTTTAAATGACTGTGTTTTGTCAGGGAAATAAAGACCAACTAACAGCAGCAACATACCAGCACAGTGAACGAGAATGCAAATCAGCCCTGATGCAAATGTCATACGTCTTCGGGGGTAAAACAGACTGTCTTTATACCAACCCCCCAGCACAACACACTTCTCTCTGTGCTGCCAAAACCCCCCGATTCTCCTCCACTTCTGCACTGAAAACACACTCACACAAACACTTCCAGGAGACAATCTTGTGCAAAGCGAGAGAAGTGTAATCGCAGGGACAACATCATCTTCTTACTTCACGCTATACAAAGGAGCCACAGAGTACAGTGGGCTCTTTACACAAATACACAAACCACACTTCTGGAAAAAAGATAAACTGCTTACTTGTCTGTCATCGCGTCGGCTAGCGAATACTGATTCATTAAAACTCCTTTTCACTTTTCTTCACACAGTTGGAAACGGTTGAGGGAAAGGCCCAGGGCAAATGTCACAACACCAGTCTACAAGAGAGAAACAAAGCAATGTTAGATTAGAATAAATCATTCATCATTAACACCTACTGTAGGCAGACAAGAATAGATGATATCAATAACCGTATTTACACAGTGATCGTATCATGGGGCCTCTACGAAGTCTTTTTTTACACTGCTTTTGCATTTTTGCAAGCAAACAAATAACAGCAACATCATCCTGCCCCAGTGTGGGAGTTTACATAGCATGCTGACATTGCAGAGACAAAAGAGGCGTGACGAGCATGACAGGTAACGCAATAGCATCAGCTTTTTTGAGTTAGCTGCTAACTGCAAGCAGCTACTTTTCAAATCTGCCAGCAGTGGGTCACCTGCATAATACAGAGACAGTGAAGAGGCAGTTTAAATAGGGCTGTTAAGGTGACATAATTTAAAGCTTTAATTTCATTATCAATTAATTGTTTTGTCTATTAAACTAATAGTGAGAAATAGGGGTGTGCCATATCATCTCGTTCACGATAATTCTGGCACAATTTTTAACATCATATGACAAATTCATATCGTGATACTAGCGATATTTCAACTTATTGACAAACTGACGTCATACTGTTACCCACAGCAACAACAAATATGGCTGAAAGGGAAATTATTACCAACTCTGCAGTGGCTTGAAAAAGAGGAGCGGCTTCAGTATTGTAGCATAAAATGTGGTGTCGTTAAGCCCTGGACTTCTCCCGGACTCTTTTGGCAAGTTACTGCTCAGTGGGAACTCATGCAGTGGCTCTGCCGGTAACAGCACAGGATCTCTCTAACTTTTCTCTCATGCCATGCCCACACGAAATCAGTGTCATAAAGTGATTTTGTCATTAACCTTTGGTAAAGTAAACCTACGTGCTGCTTGCAGTTCGACAAAAAAACAACATAAATGTGAATGTGTAACAGTTATGGTAGCATGACAGCCTGTCACAGGTTAGAGCATGATGAGTAGAGGAGAAATGGCAGAGCATAAAGGTCCAGGTGGAAAAAAAGCAACTCAGTCATTTAGGATTTCGCTAAAAGAGTGACAAATGCCTGCCATAGCCCAAGTTGATGTATCCAAAAAGCTAGGTTTTAGACCTCTGGATGAAAGAAAAAAAAAAAAAAAAAAAAGATGTTCGGTCAACTATCATTAATGATAAAGAAAAAACAAATCCTGATCTCGGAGAAGCAAGAACCAGGAAATGTTTGCCAATTTTGCCGGGAAGACGAATAAAACCATGAATCGATTCCTTTTGGATTAATCTTCTGGTAATCGATAGTGTAACTGTGTAATTATCATTATAAATATTCAAACACTGAAAAGCAGGTTGATAATTGATGATAATTAGTGTGCAACATAATTGCACACTATTAGTGAAGTGTTTGTAATGGTGATTTAGTTCCAAGTTTATGCCTTTTTCTCATGAATTATGTACATTGTTTTCTTCTATAAGTATGTAGGTCAAGTAGCTAGATGATTAAATGTCCTCTGATAAGCTACAAATACTTCATAAAAGAAATGTTTGAGCAAATTGCTTTGATTGTGCTGCTGCATAAAATCCCCCGAACAGGCCGCGGTCCAGGCTGCTGGGACTACAGCTAACTTTGCAGACACGCTTCACTTGCTCACAATTAGCCTAGCAAGCCCTGGTCTCTTCAACTTTCTGGGGGATACTGTTACCATAGTTACCAAGGCAGCCAACCAGCCAGCTAGCTAGCATAAATAGAGTGCACCAAGAAATCCTCCAGGCAGACAGTATGAAGCCAATCAGAGATGAAGAATGCATTGTGTGACTGAGAGGCGCTGATGACAAATGCTGGATCAGTGCAGCTGGTTCATCACCCGGCACAAAAGCTTGCATCATCCATAAATCATCACTAATAAAAAGATAATATAAATTATCAGGAGGGTGTGACAGATGCCGTAATTTATGGTAATCTATAAACAAACACCTTTGCTAATGGTGCATATTTGGGAATGCACATAAATCAGCAGCTGTTCACTGCCAGTATTCACATTTTGAAATTTTAATGAGGCGATGAGCTGAGGCGCATCCTGTGTCCTGCTGGCTGATGTGCAACCTCCAAAACTGGTATTAGCTCTTCAGCTTATCTGCCTTTTCAGAGATTACGATAGCAGCACGTTAGATTTATAGATCATACCCAGTTATGTGTTAATGGACTGGCATTACACAGATTGTGACCTGCCAGAGTGGGATTTATGTTCCATAAGCAGATAAAGGTTAGATACCCAGTTAGATACACAAAATAGACCTGAAGCAGAAAAGGAAAGCTTTTTAAATCATGTTTTACCTCCGAAATATGTCTATTTCAGTTAGTAATCCGCTGATTAACCAAAGAGGACTTAATGGTTTTATGGCTGTCAGCTACAACTGGAGGGAGAAAGAGGAGTGAGCGTAAACCCCACCCAATCCTATCAGCCCCAAACCCAGACAGACAGCCACCAGCATCAGAGCCAGCCAGCGGCAGGCTGTCTGTGGGGGGATCTTGGCTCAAGAGGCTGACGTGCCTCGTCTTCCCTGCTTTCTTTTCCCCTCTTCCATGCTGCATCACCCCTGAACTCTGAACTCTGTATCTAGAAGACCTCTTTTCTAGTGTTTACCTGTCAGTCTGTCTCATCATTTTCCTGCCTAATGGAAGCTCTTTTTTCCATGCGCCTGTCTTCAGCGGAGAAACAGGCATTAGCTGTATACACCCAAGTAATCTCTAGTAATCAATTGAGTTCCATTTCCTCTGGACTCTCAGCCACTGTGTTTATGGGAAATATTTTCTAAGGAGGAAAAACTCCAACGTCACAGTTACCATCTGAGAAATTTTGACAAATTGGGGTGAAATCTGAAAGATTTAGGGGAGATTCTTGGGCTCATTCTTTGTTGAGTTGCCACAAGAATGTTATGGATGAAATGTCACAGCATTTCTCTCCAGAAGCACAACAAGTCTATTTCCAAATGACATTTCCATACATTACCGAATTGTCGAAATATGCAAGTCCATGCTTTTGCACAATGTGGCAATCCACCCAAGTATGAGAGCTTTATATGAAAAATGTCACGTGCTCACCCATGCACGCTGCTGTGATGATGTATGCAGTGTTTTCCTGCAAAGCCAGGAGTTCCTTACCCAAAGCCCAAAATTACACTGATGCCTTCTCACGCAAACAATGACACACAGCCTGGATGCTGGCACTCAAAAAAATACTGAACGCAGAGTGCAACAGTCAAAATGTGCTGCAAGAAATCTGCAGCTGGTGGTTTCAATAAAGGCCATGTGAATGCCAACAGAGAGAATGGTTTCTAGCAGTGCACAGCTGAGATAGAGATGTACTCAGAGGCAGAAGAACAGTGCTCTTTGAAGTGCAGCGATAGCACTTTGAAACACATGATAGCTAGCTTTGATCTACATAAGCCCAACACTCACAAACAATTAAACCAAGCATCTTTATAAAGTGTTTCAATGCCCAGTTAGAGAGAACAACTTATGGCACAGTAGAGGAAAATTTGAAATGTCCAACCTCGGAGGGCACTCCTTCCTCTCTTGAGGGAGATTTATGAACTCCTGACAACAGCCTGCCAAGAAAACCCAAACTGTTTCCACAGCTAAAGCTGGGCAGACACCGTGTGATTTTATTGTTCTTTTAACTCACACTTATACACATTTTAAATCAGCATTTCTGTCAGCAAGACCTGCGAATTTTATGCTCACACTGCACGGATCATTGACCTGCCACGACTTGGCTGATCACACTTGGTTATGTCTAGAGACAATTGCAATAAAGTTTATTAAAACAAGATGGCTGCATCCTGCATGTTGACATAAAGATGGACAGGCAGCGTTACTTCGTGCATTCTTTAAGAAAAATAGAAAAAAGTGGAGCCGCAGATGTCTGGAAAATGCAGACAATATGGTCTAAATTCAGTTTAATATCACAGCAGTGTCAACCTTATGTAGTTTGAGCGACAGCATGTGAAACACTACTCCAGTGATATTAAAACAAGCTCACCGCAGTTTGGAGCGGATCTCTTGACAGCAGATATGATGGAAATCAGAACATGGAACTGACAAGAATTTTGCCAGATATCAATCTGATGGTTAATCAGGCTTCGTGATCCAGTGACTGCACGCCAAACAACAACCAATCTGGCAGACATTCAGCTCTAAAATTAGGCTCAATCCATATAGTGTGTGCCCGGCTTTACTGTGAACAAAGCAGCAAACAGTGAACAGTCTTCGTTAAACATCTGAAATCTTAGCTCATAAAAGTGCAGCAAAAAGCAGCTGATCTAGGTGAGATATGTGGGTATTCTCACAAATAAAGCACAGCACAGTCCCACTCACTGCATCATGAAAACATGCCATCCACCACAACACTGAATTATTTACCTCCTGAACGCAATTTGAGTAAAAATAGCACTCCCTGTCCTGAAGACCCTCTCAGCTGCACATAGTAAGCATAAAAACATATCTGGTTGCTATGGCAGAGGAACGAGGTGTTGACATTGTGAGACGCCAGCAGTCGACACACTTGCACGAGCTGTTTTGCGACGTGAATCTTACCATAATCTGAGCAGGAGAGCTCCTGCAGGTTGACAGAGGAGAACGCTGAATGAGAGGCTCTTCCAACCTGCCTCAGTCACACTGTTATTACTGGGAGAGTCAGCGACGGTTTGCATGACAGATGAAAAAAAGAAAATAGAATATGATCATCCAGCACGAGCGGTCTGTCACCTCCTCCCTCTCTACTCCCCGGTCATGCTCCTTCTCTCTGTCACTCCCTCCTTCGATCTCCCTCTGTCTCTCTGTCTCTCTGTCTCTCTCTCTCTCTCTTTCTATCTTGCAGGATAAACACTAAAAAAAGCACAACAGGCTGCAAAGGGTGGAGGGACAGCACTTGCATTAAAGGGATGTTTCACTTAAACACATGTCAGTGGCAGGCTGTCTTCATGTGAGTGTATAACAAAACGCCCAGGTTTGCCTTTCCCCTGTCACAGCAGTCAAAACGCTGCTTGCCAGTGGGGAGCGACGGTGCAGAGATCACGCCTCTGGAAAGCGTCAATGCACACAATTGCTGAGGAGGGGGAGGGGGAATTTGGGGTGGCGAGTGAAGGGAAGGAAGATGAGGGGGAGGGGGTTAAGGTTGGGGTAGTGTGTATCTGCATCTGTGAGGTTGTGTCTATTGTTGTGGGGACTTTTTTTGTGAATGGGGACTGCAGGTCCAGCTGCTGCTCTCTCTCAGCACTGTATTTAGCCTTGGGTGATATATACACTCAGTCGCCTATTTATCAGAGACCTCCTGCGTAAACTTGTGCAGTCTAATAGAGATTCAACACAAGTTTCAACAGAGAGCACCTCTCCATTCAGCTGTGAAACACAGTGATATCCTCCACAGTAACAGAATGTACTGTATGTAGTCCAGCTCCCTGCTCCATTCCCTTCCAGCTCCCTGCTCTCAGCAACACAACGCTGGGAACCTTTTCAAAACATCAAGCAAGCTGTCAATAGCGCTGCAGCAACGCATCAGTAAGCTTCCTGCACTCTCAGCAAAAGCAGTCATAGCTTTGGGTGCAGCATCTTGGGAATCTTCACTGAGTTCCTGTGCTGCTTTCATAAATGCAATTATACTCCTGTTGGCGCTAATGCTTGAACTGTTGAAACTATTAAAGCGACTGAGCCTTGAAGGGTGTGGACCGTTCTTTACCTTTATTGTCACCTTACACGCTACACAAAGACAAACAGGAAACCAAGCTCAACATCCAGTGTTTGTTTTTGTATTGGCTGATCTGAAACCAATGTTCAATCACGAGACAATATTGCTGAGACATCCCAGGAATGCAGCAATGCATTATGCATGGCCAGTAACACATGGGCGCACACATAAAGCGCCGACATATGCCACTGTCTGCGGCTGATATGGAGCCAGATGCTTTTCTCTTTGCCAGTAGGAAATTATTCCAGCCTGAGGGGTGCTGGGGTACTAAGGGTGTGGCAGGGGAGGTTTGTGTGTGTTTCAAGAAGAGGTGGGGGTTGCCCCACATGTCTGTTTCGTCGAGCCAGCACAGCACACCTCAACATCAGAGCACTGCAGACTGGCCCCTGACCTTTACCCTTTAACTCCTGCAGGACCAAAACAATGAGGCTGCTGCAAGTCATACATCAACCTCACCTAGCTTGTTTCCTAAAAGACTCTAAGGAAACTGTTGTCATGTGCATCTTTCAGCATATAGTGCATGAATCCGCTTTTACATCTGGAACCTCCCGTCTACAACGAGCTTGAGATGTGCCCTCGTTGAGGACTTGGCTCAGATTCCGGAGTTATTCTCTTATCCTGAAGACTCCTCACGGTATCTGATCCCATTTTTTTCGGCAGTGGGAGCCTCTTGCGACTGCATGCATTTGCCAACGCCATGGACGTCCTTCCGCATGGAAGACAAGTGCTCCAACCACTACACTAGGGAGGCCCCTTCAGTATGTAGTACGTATGATTTCGAAATAAGACGATTTTGCCCCAAAATCAGAAATACATATTTGTCTGCTTACCTGTAGCGCTGTTTATCAAGCTAGATTGTTTTGATCAGCCATCGAGATGTCTGCCTTTTTTCCAAATAATGGGCCTAGATGGCACTCAGCTTTTAATGCTCAAAGCACCAAATAAATAAATAAATACACTGAAAAACTCAATAGCAATGTCTCTTTCTAGAAACCATGACCCGGTTTGTGAAGATAACCCACAGACCTTGTTGTTGGCAGTTTCAAGTAGGAACTATTTTCTTTGTGCCAAACTACACCCATCAACTGTATCACAATGCAAAATAAGGAGTGCATGTACTCAAAGATGAAAGGCTCATGCTGATGACCGCAAGATGTAGCCTAGATATTAATGGCATCATCCTCATTGAACTGTAATGTTAACTAGCTCAGTGGTGCTAGGTGAGCTAGCAGTAGATGCACGCTTTCTTCTGCGTGGTGATATGGTTAGCCGGTGTAGTTTGGTAGAAAGAAAATAAATCCTACATAAAACTGCTCACAACAAGGCCTGTGGATTATCTTGAGTAACCAGGTCATCATTTCTGGAAAGAGACATTGTTGTAGAGCACCACAAGCCAAGTGCCATCAATGTCCATTATATTCGAGAGAAGGCAGACATCTCTATGGCCGATATCTCCGACACTCAGCTACTCACACCAAATCAATCTAGATTAATGATAGCACTAAAGGGTAAAAGGAAAAATATGTATATCTTGATCTGGGGGTGAACTGTCCCTTTAAAGTGAGGCGTTATTGCAGAGTCGACTGCCGGGCAGATTCCTGATAATTAGATTGCTAATGAGCAGGAGGGAAAAACAAGGGGTCGTGTGTGTCCGTGTCAAAGACATCGCACCTTTTACAGTGACCTCCACAGCAGGAGGTGAAGTGCTACTGCCTGTACCATTTGCAGGTATTTCAGCCTTTTCTACCCGAGGAGACTGGCTGACGACCAAACTCAGCAGAGGGGCAGAGAAGAAAGCCTCTGAGGGCTCATGAATGGTCACCCCCGAAATCCATTAAGAGCTTATTCAATTACCTGACAGTCACTCACTGTAAGCATGTGAAGAAATGTGACGTCTCCTAAAAGTCTCTTTGAGGTGGTCGAATAATTGCATTTGGATCTAAAGAGAAACACCTAAAATGCAGTGTGTGTGCTTATTTGTGAGCTCCTATATGCAACACTGGATGCACTCCAGTACCAATTCAATGCTCCTAACTTTTTTTTTTACAAGAGAGAAATTTGACAAACAGCCAGGGCTTGGTCTGAGACCCAAACAAGGCATCCAAGTAAATAACCCCTGACATCCAAAACAAGCGCCATTTCTGCACAAAGTTCAAGTTTAAAACAAAGCTCTCTTTCAGCAACGCAGCTCCTGACTAAATTCCCATTTCCCACCCATAAATTGATAATTGATTTAAAAAGAGGACTCTACAGACGAGTTTGCATGCTTACGTGTGGTTATCATTAACAAGCAGGAGTGTTCTGTGTAATTTCATTTAGTGCATGTGAATCCTGTGCTCCCAATGAATGTGGGAAAAAGACAAACAGCGACTTAAAGATAGCTCAGTTTCTCCACTAATAGAATTTAAACAAATCAAACACAGACACACACGTGTTAAAAATAGCATAATTAGCTTTCCTGAAATGGGAAGTCCCGGGAAAGCAACATGTGTACAAAAATTTCCTCCTATAAAAAACAGGTAAGGGAAAGTCTACAAAAAGAAAGACTCCAGTTTACCTTAAAGACTGTGCAGTGAAAACAGAATGGAAAAAAGATTTGCATCTATTTTCACACAAAACAATACATCTACCATATTTACCCTTCTTTCCAATGGCAGTTCCAAACCCTGCAAGAGTCAATGACAGCCTTGCAATGCAAACACAACCTCTAACCTGAGGGGAAAGTCAGTGTGACAGACAGAAATGCCTGAGCCTCTCAGCGGCACGCAGCCACTGGTTTAATGATTTGTCTGCTGCTGGTGAATGATCACACAGCAATATCCTGTTCTGGCTAGCTCTGCGGGCCCCCCTGAGGGTCTGGCTGACATAATTCTGGCTTGCCCGGGTGCCACTGAAGCGCCAGCCAGCCCATCATATTGACAAGATCCGGGTGGCTGCCCCCATGCCTGATATGACCTAGCTGAGGACCTGTGGAATCAAAGTCGATGAGGCAGAAGAATTACTTACTGAGGGATGTCATAGCCTATGCATTTCGGTGAGACGCTAAGCGGTAGAGGAGGGCCGCTAATGAAGCAGTGGAAAACAGATTTAGAAAATACAACAGCTGTATTTAAGGGGAAAACTAAATAGCTGGCATGTTATAAAATTCCAGAGTGCTTATGCAATGTAAGCCTGTATATAACATGAGGGGTGTTTCCTTACTCCTAAGTGAGGAGCATTCAGTCCTTTAATCATATGAGTGGCTCATATGACTCTGACTCTGATATATAGGCTCATAATGAGCCGGTGTCAAATGTTAAAAAGAGTGTGTGGGAAAGACAAACACTGCAATTTCACAAATTCTTATGTTTATCAGGAACCTTGCTGCAACTAATTATACGTTTCATTAGAAATCAATTTATAGATTATTTTCTTGATTAATAATAAATCACAGTTTCCTGGAACCCAAGATGACGTCTCCCATTAGCTTTTTTTTGTATGTCCTACAGTCCAAACCTCCCAAAATATTCTTTAACTTAAGACAAGGGAAAGCAGCAAATCCTCACATTTGAGAAGCCGAAATCATCAATTTTTTTGCATTTTAGCCTCAAAAATTATTTCAGCAAATAATCAATATGGAGCTGAAACAATTAGGTGATTAAAGTAATAGTTCACCCCCAAGTGACCATTTGAGTATCAATTCCTCTGCTTCACAAGGCTGTATTCGTGAAGAAAACTCGTATGTGTCCAGTGAACGAAGAATCCAAAAAACGGAGAAAATTCTTGATGAATTGAAGTAAAAGGGGTCTTCGTTCACTAACCTGTACCGAACTATATAAAGACATCCATTAACAAACTGTCACTCAACTTGTGCGATATAATCCTCTTCAGAGCCAGACTCCACTGACAAAAAATGTAATTTTACCTCGCCGAACACGTGAGCTGCTGGGCTACCTCTGCCTCAATCAGTTAGTTAGTTTGTGTTATTGTATGACTCTGATGAAACTAACCCTTTAAAACACCAAAGGGGTCAAAAGGGCTGTTCTGTGTTGTTTTGGAAGTACCAAGCATACAACTGAATAAATGATAGAGGTGGGAGGAAAAGTATCGCAATATTTTTGTGTGGCAATATTGTATCGTCACACAGTGCCAAGTATGAATTTTTCAATTGTGTTAATTATCAATTCTATAAATACAAATTAAACTTTTGAGAGCCTAGTACTTGAGTTATATAATCAGCTGCTTTTTGGTCCAATGCATACATTTTGCTGCAAAAAAATAATGACTGAGGCGAGTTGAGCAGACTGAAAACTTTTTCTTATTAGATCCAACAGATGGTGACAAAGTTTTTTCTTAAAGTTTTTTTTCTTAAGATTTTACCGCAATATTGAGCATATCGCAACACATTTAAAATTGCAATAATATTGTATCGTGATTAAAGTATTGTGATAATATTGAATCGTGGAGCCTCTGGTGATTCCCACTCCAAATAAATGAGACGTGCATTACACTGCGCAAGTTGTGTGAGAGTTTTGCTGTGTTACACAATGAGGCAAATGACTTAAATTCATCAAGATTTTTCTCCATTTCTGGATTCTTCATTCACCAGACGCATGCAAGATAAACACAAAATCAACGTAACATGGAGTAAATATTAAACGGTCATTCCGGGGGTGAAGTAATCCTTCAAACAATTAATCAATGGACATAAAATTACAATTGAAACTTGTTTTCAAAGCAGAAATGGACGCTCTTCAACTTCTTAAATGTGAATACATGACAATAAATTGAACATCTTTGGGTAGTGGTTCAGACAAAATAAGCTAAATGGAGTTGCCCTCTCTGGTTTTCGAAATTGTGATGGTTATTTTGCTCGAACTTTTTAATGTTATAGAGCACGTTTCATTGACTGAGAGAGTAATCAGCAGATTGATCAATGATAATCAGTTCACTATAATTGAATTTAAAAAAGCAGTCTCACATTTGAGAGGCTGGAATGACCTTATGTCAGGCATTTTTGCTTCAAATCAATTTTCTGTCAATCAACTAACTAATTAATTGTTTCAGCTGTAATCCGAATCAATTCACATTAGAAGTGGGGCTTGTGAAGGAACCCATCTGTCCTTCGGTCTCTCCAAAGCCTGACTTCATTGCAGGGTTTAAGAAGGTCAAGAGACAGACCACGGTGATGATGGTGTACTTTGAATTATACTGCAAGGAGCCAAGAGAGTCACACAGAGACACAGGGACTTGAGTTAGCCAGGCCAGAGGGCAAATGGTGAGACAGACAGCAGCTCCATAACCTCTTATTACTCTCTCCAGTCCACAAAGCACCACAGCAACTTAGACTAGACATGCATGCAGGTGAAAGGTTTATGATCATCCTCTGATGGCTCCCAGCTGCACTGGCCTGCCCTCCTACCCAGGCTCAAGATGCCTTCCAGGCTGCTACACAAACATATCATGAGACACACAGCGGTGTATGCAGCAGGGGTTTGGATGGTTTGATGCTCCAGCCAGTCTTCATATAAACTGTGGTAACGTGGCTATGTGCTTCAGTGCTGTCAATAAAAAGTCTTTTGTTGCTGCAGTCAAAGAGCACCCTTGATTTATGCATGCCAAGGGTAGAAACCCCTGAGTGACCTCTGAGTGCCAGAATGGCATTTTCAAAGTGCAAGGGGAGTTTAATCTTTAAAAAGATTTGTGTGAGCACGGCTGGTGAACACGTAATATTATATTCAGGAGGTATTTTGCGTTTCAAGGACGGTGACAGCAGCGAGTGCGTGGACTCTTGGAGCAGCCAGTCGTCCGTTAACATCTTAGTTTTTACGCACCTCGGCTTTACAACGTCGCGGGAAAGTTTTTTAAAAGTTTTTGCGACGTGAAAACGGAGAGAAACGTCAATTATAGCGATGTTTTTAAATTCTTTTGGGTCTCGGTGGGGGTTTGGGCTACAGTGCAACAAGTGCAGCTGAGCGAGTCCGCGACAGCACGCATTTACACGAACAGCGGGGCTCAAGCTGCTGAAATAACTGAGCAATTTGAAACAGGAAAGTCCCGACGCTTCTCTGCTAGCACCGACCAAACTGTGCACTGGAGTTATAACTTGTGTCGTTACTCACCGTGGAGAAGGTTTCCTCTTTGTCCCGGTGTGTACGGAGATGTGCGTCGGTACAGCAGCAGCAGCAGCAGCAGCAGCGTGACAAAGTTTGGTTGGTCGCTCTCTCTCAGCTCAGCATGGCGGCTGGGGCCAGAGACTGGATTCAAACCTCTCCGGGCTGTGATATCAACAGACAGGGGGAGGGTGCTGGGTGCAGGGTGCTGGGTGCAGGGGGAGGAGGTGCTGGTGGTGGTGAGAGACCCAGTGGTGACAGAAGTACTCAAACCTTGTATTTAGTAATACTCGATTACAAGTAAAGGTCCTGCCTTCAAATTTGTACTTAAGTGAAAATATTCATTATGTAGAATGCTCAATTTCAGAATAATTTATACTGTAATATTAGATTATAATTATTGTTGTGTTAATTTTTACTTTAATGTTGCAGCTGGTAAATCTGATAATTATGTTACATAATGCTGGGTAGCTTGTGAATCAATAAAGTCTTGCCTTAATCAATAGTAACGCATTAAAACTGATAA
Source organism: Epinephelus lanceolatus (assembly GCF_041903045.1). NCBI lineage: Eukaryota > Metazoa > Chordata > Actinopteri > Perciformes > Serranidae > Epinephelus > Epinephelus lanceolatus. The sequence goes on from NC_135752.1 coordinate 15,941,533, forward strand.
GTTGACTACATTTTATAATATTAATCAGAATCTGCAAAGTAACTTTAGTTACTAAATAAGTGTAGTGCAGTGGAAAGTACAATATTTGCCTCTGAAATCATGAAGTAGAAGTATAAAGTAACAGAAAATACCAAAAAACTTGTACAAGTGAAAGTATGTAAAAGTCATCCATTTTATACAGCTTTAATCAGACTTTTGCTCCACTACATTCCAGAGGTAAATGTCATACTATACAGTTATCTCTTAATTTGCAGATTTAAAAATAATCGACAAATTAATTTGATGTATCGGTATTACATAAGTAAAAGATCTGAGTACTTCCTCAAGAGTCCAAGAGTGGATAAGAAAAAAAAAACTTTAAACATTAAAAAAAATATATATTTCACGAAGTTATTGATAAATATGTTAATAAATTAAACTACAGGCCTACTGAAACCCTCTGACGGAAAGTAACTAAGTATTTTATATCAATAACTTTACATTGGTACAATTTTGAGGTAATTATATTTTGCTTAAATATTTGAATTTTTATGCTACTCCCCTACTTTTAGAGGTAAATATTCTGAGTTTTACTCCACTATATTTATATGCAGCTGAAGCATGGTCACATTGTGGATTAAAAAGTCAAAGTATGATGCATTATTATGTAAAACTGACACAATATAAGTAGTAAGTTAAAATTAGCTTGGCCTTCTCCGGCCACAGGATTAAAACAATGTTCATGTGTTAGTATGAAATATAATAACACTCTGAAACAGCTGTTCTGCACTGCTCACAGAACTTCTGTACTTTTACTTTTTTATTTTTATGCAGGACTTTTTGAAAGGCTTCTTTTTACAGATATGTAATTTGTGTGGAGAATAGCTTACTAATCCCTTTCATTTTAATTCACTCTTTCAAACCCTGCAGATCTCCAGAAATATGAGTGAGGACATGACCTCAGTGTCCTCTGTGGCAGCCGGTTACAGCAGTCCTGGTGAAGAGTCAGTTACCTTAAACCTTTGGCTGAGGACACCCTGTAGGTGGGGCCAGTGGGTTTAAAAGGTCACTGTTGGAGGTCAAAGGTTACACAACATTTTCCTAAAGGAGAAGTGAATCAAAAACACAGTGGAGGAAAGACAGGCTGACCCTTGTCTCATTGTGCAGGGCAGAGGAGGAGGGAGAGGGGCTTTCCATGGCACTGCGGCCTGAATACAATACCATCTTTGACTGAAAGACAGATTGCTGCTGGTGGAAGATAGAACAGCGTCACATTCTACCTCTGTGGCTGCTTTGTGGGCTCACTGAATAACAAATGTTGGGTAATTTACCTGCCCCGGTTGAGCTGCGGTAAGCCCATAATGCCCTTTTTCTTCGCCGTATCCTTAAGTATGCCAATACTCCCAGGCATCATCCGCTATACTACAAATTGTTTATTTTCATATCAGACCCTGGTGATTTGAGAGCTTAGGGTATGAAGGCTGGCTGGAGTTAAAAGGGGACGGTAAGTGCTGCCTGAAATGAATACGTAAAGCAGCTGGGTTTATCTTCACTCTGTGACATGTGCTGCTAAGAGAAAACAGGTGACCGAGGAATGTGTGCTGAAACCCAAACGTAATACTGGTGCTCAAATGATTTGTCACCACTTAGACAAATTCACATTTTCAAAGATATATTATTATGTACTTACCTGTTTTCTATATGTACCTGTTTCTTGTGTTGCTTGTCCCCCTTTTTATATTTATTTTATTTTTTATATTTTAAATTATACTCTGCATAAGAATGACATTTAATGCTTAACTTGTAGATGTTAAAGAAAGACAGACACAAAGACACCACACAGTGAAGCTTATTTTAATGCTGCCTTAGATAAGAATATCAGATAAACACCCCAAATGTAAATGTAACAGGAACAGTGAGTCACTCACACACACACAATGGATGAGAAAGTAATAGAGTTAGGTGTAGATTTACAGTGTAAGTACATGATCTTCATGCCTGAGTTCTTCAGACACACCAGTTGGATATATTTAGAGTCCCTAGCTGGTGTATCCATGCTACAAGGCAGACCACAATTATTCACAACACTAGAAGGGCCAGCGCTGGTCTGAGATCAGTCAAGAGGGGAGTGCGTGTGTGTCGGCTGGTACAAGATAGGATCGACACCACAAGAGTCAGAGGTCGGTCCACTCATAGTAAGAGTATAGGCCATAAACTCTAAATTTTGATACAACCCCATATGGTTTTGAATACAAGATACTTATGAGGTCTCGCAGCTGTAAACAGAGGTTAAAAGAGTCAGTGCTTAAAACTGAGGTAACCTTCAGTGATTACTAACTGTCAGCTAATCAGAGACAGGTCTTCCCTTTCCCCCGCTACTGAAGAAATGTAACAAACTAATATTACAACAAGCAATAAGACAGACATTTGCTCAATAATTACTTGTGGTATTGTTTTATTATGTTTTTTAGACACCTGATAGTTGAGCAACTATCTTAAATCCCATGAAACAGAAATAATTCCTATGAGACAAACATACAGAAGTGGAAAAGGGCAGGAGTTTGTTGTACCTTCTCACTTGAGTAAATGCAATGGCATATTTTTTTTCATATGTAAGCTTATTTATTAGCTCACATATTGCCCTAAACTGATAATAGTTTAATATATAACTTCTGGTCAGGTTAGTGAAAGACTTTAGGAGGTGACATGATTATTTTTGCAATAGAAAATAACTATGATTGTATGTGAGAGTGCTACAGGTTGACTTACCCCATTGTGGCAAAGCAAAGCAGCACCATCTAGTGGCAAATGTCGGAAATGTCATCCATATATTGAATGAACCATTGCCCTGCTCATGCATATGGTTGTATCTTGCACGTGCACAGATCCTATAGGTCTCCCAAGTTGTTGCTTTAGTTAGAGGCCCAACGAATATTATGCGGCAACATATATTTAAATTGTTACATCAGACACTATGGAGGGTTTGTGATATAGTGCCAGAGGGGATATTGGATTGCTTTCACCGGAATTTCCGCCTTATATCCAATAAAGCACTTAACTGCGCCCCCTGGCGGGCAGTGTGATGTAATTGACCTCAGGAAGACTTTTGAACCCCACCTGACTTGAACCATAACGTCAGAACTGAGCAATAGCACCACATCTGTATATGGAATCTGGCTGCAAGTTAAAATAAGGTGAATTTGTAATTAGTTACCGAGGATGTCAGACAAATTATTGATCTGACATGCTTGCACAGGGACAAAGAGGTGAGGCTGTGAAACACTACACTCTTTGACTGTGCAGATGATTTGGCTGAAGTGTATTATCTAAAAACATATATCACATATATCACAGCAAATGTCTCTTACTGTGAATCTTCAATTAAAAGCCTAGTCCTAGTGACAAGCCCAGTCCCTTTTACTAGTGTGGTGTAGCTACACATTTTGACAAATAAAGGCCTGTCTCAATTAGACACCTAGTCTGGTTGCCAAGCAGTTCATTTTTATAGAGGTTGTTCGGATGTATAAAAGTGGGTTGTTCATTACCTCAAATTATGTGTCCCTTCCTCAATTACCCTGTAAGTTATATATATTCCTTTAGTCCATAAGTCATCAGATCAAAAGAATCAAAAGGGTTTTTTTAAAGATGAATCCAAGTTGTGAGCATTGTTTCAACAGGATGGGGTTGTGTCGGTATGCCGGGTGACATAATCCTCAAGTGTCCTAACTCTCTTCTCTGATGCACTGTCAGCGCTAGATCAAATGAATGATTCATAATTAATATATCATCTGAAGCCTCATTTTTATACAAGTAATATTCATACTGGTTTAGATAAACAATTTGATTATATTTCCTGATCTTTGCTGAGTAACAGTTTTGTGTGAACAGACTTAAAGGCCTGTCTCAAATATAGGCCTGTTGATTTCAGTAGTTCAAGAAAATAGTAGCCCAGGCTACTAATTGAAGTATTTAATTCACATCAATATAGTCTTGATTAGGGTGGCATGGTGGTGTGATGGTTAGCACTGTCGCCTCACAGCAAGAGGGTTCCCTGTTTGATCCCGGGTGTGGGAGCCCTTCTGTGTGGAATTTGCATGTTCTCATTTTCCATCATAACCCAGACTTCACAAAGCAACAGGTATCTCTTGTTGGGCCCATAGGGACTTGAGTAGGGAACCAGAGGTTTGTTGGTGCAAGTCCCTGTCCAGACTGAATATGAAGCATGGTTGGAGAGGTGCCAGTTTGTCTCCTGTGCACTGCAAAGGTGCCCTTGAGTAAGGCACCAAACCCCCAACTGCTTGGGGTGCCTGTCCATGGGTAGCCCCTGCACTCTGACATCCTTCCATTCAATGCATGTATAGGTACTGTTTGTGCATGTGTGTGTATTTCCGGCTTGTGTGTATATGATAACAGTGTGAAATAAACTTGCCCTCGGGGATTAATGAAGTATATCTTCTTCCTCTTCTTCTTGTTTTTGTTCTGTCAAATTTAACAGCTTTACAGTCTGAGAAATACATTCATTTTTATCTTATTTTGTTACTTAAGCCTTTGTCATATAATCTATAAAGAAATTACAAATGTACTGTGAGTTGCTATGGCTTTAAATATTTCATCACCAAATATAGCCCATGTTTAGAGTGACATTATTATATGCAGCAACACAGGACCAAGCAGATGGAGATGTGATCTAAAATGCAGTATCACACCATTTTAGTTAAACATTTAATATTATGCAGTGGCTAAAATATAAATACAGATTTCAGTGGTGTGAATATGGATAGAAATTGTGAGCTTGTTCTTTCACTTTCTATGGGAGCTTTAATTTTTTGGTGTATTACTGCTGCCAACAGTGATGGGAGAAGTTGGTCTGCTGTGATCCTTTATTTAAGTAAAAGTACCAATACTGCAATGTAGAAATACTCCATTACAAGTGAAGTTCTGTATCTAACATCCTACTGAAGTGAAAGTACGTTAGAATTTTTAAAAATACAATGAAAGGTCTAGTGTGTAGGATATAGTGGCATCTAACCATGAGGTTGCAGAACTGAAACTTCCATATGTAGATATAAATGGCTCACTCTTACTGAATACACAACGGTTCTTAGTTTCAGGTGATTATACACTCATGAAAATCTAGATATGAATGTTGTATACCTTTTCTACTAATAGATTGCCCTAAATCCTACACACTGGACCTTTAAAAATATAAAAAGGAAAAGTACTTGTTCTGCAGTCCACTGTGGTTGGCATCTTATTATGTTTTATATTGTTAATAATGATGCATTAAATGTGTACACAGCATTTTACTGTTGCAGCTGCTTAAGGTGAAGCTATAACTAGGCTTTATTTACAGTTATGTAGTTTAGCCCAGTGCTTCCCAACCTAGGGGCTGAGTCCATCCAGAGGGTCATAAGATAAATCAGTGATTATTTGGAGAGGAAAGGAAAAAAAAACTGAACTCCAGTCAGACTCAAGTTACAAATTTGATGACTTTATATTTGACTTGACAAAATCAAAAAAAGATTTGCAACTCAACTTGGATTTTAACACCAATGACTTGTGACTTCACTTGGACTTGAGCCTCTCGAGTTGGAAATACTTGATACCTTCCCCCCACCCCAAAGATCAAAAAGGGTGCTATTTAAATGTGTGCCATGAATCAATTTCCTTCAATTTCCTGAATCAACACTATTGATTCGCAGCAAGTTGACACTTAATTCCCAAGATGATCCACTTTGTTTGAGCCTATTCAATAGCCTCCAATCAAAGGGCAAGAGAGAACCATGAAGAACTACATTATGTTACTGAATGCTAGTGGGAAAACGTGATACCAAAGACAACTTTGTTTGCATGCAAAAACTGTGCAGTGGTCAACAAAAAACAAGTTGCATATGTTAAGCGTGCGGGTGAAAAATTATAAACAGAGACTCAACAACTTCCAGCATACTTGTTTTAACAAAAAGGGGGGGTTCCCATTTTAAAAAAGCAATTATTTCGACTATACACAAGCAGCCTGGCATTGTGGCAGATAGATGGATAAGATTGTAAACAGTTGTGTCTATTCATCTGCTACCTAAACCATCCAGTTAAATGTTTATAATCATTACCATTTTTATGACCTGACGCCCCATATTGGTGAACACTACCTAAGCCAGTTTAAGATGTCATGAAATTACCGCAACACTTCAATTAAAAGCCCGAGCTATTAGGCTATTTGCTTGAATCACTTAAATCAACAGGCCTATATTTGGGACAGGCCTTTAGTTCCTTTCACACGCATTACATGCATTTGATCTAGCTCCAAAAGCCAGTGCATCCAAAAGAGAGTGAGTTATGGCACTCAGGGATCACAGCACCCGACATACCGGCACAACACCACTTTATCCTGTTGAAACATTACTCACACTACTTATGAAAAACCCTTTGATTCTTTTGATCTGAGGATCCTTACGGACTAAAGGAATACGAATGACTTACAGGGTTATCGAGGAATGGACACAAAATTTGAGGTAGCCAACAACCCAGTTTTATACAAAAACTTCTATTAAAAAAAAGAACTGCTTGGCAACCAGACCAGGCGTCTGATTGATACAGGCATTTGTTTGTCAAAATGTGTAGCTACACCAGGCTAGTAAAAGGGACAAGGCTTTTAATTTTAGTTTTTACGGTACTCTGTTCTTTAAAAGGCATTACATTTGGTGACGAGTGCATTACAACTTGAAACTCAAAGTTTAGAACTTGAGACTTGACTAAGGATTTGCCTGTCTTGACTTAGGACTTGATCGCAAAGACTTGAGACTGGCCTACATGACCTGCAAAACAATGACTTGGTCTGACCTTCGCAGAGTTCAAATACATAAACCTGTATTCATTTTCTGGATTTTCTTAGTAATGTTTGATTTTTCTAGTTGAGTATTGCATAATTTTACTCTTTGGGCCTCAAACAGTTATTTTAATGAGAAAAATGTGACATGTTTGAGGAAGTGTCTGTGGCAGAACTGCAACTACAAACAGCTTTTTTTGTTTGTTTAAATAACAGATCACAAATAAAGTAAAATATTTAGATCCAGTGTGTTTTATTTCACAAGTTTATCATATGTTTTTAATGTGAAATAATAATCTCTAAGGTAATTTATCAAATAGCCTAAATGTAGTGTAGTATAAGTATAAAGTAACATAAATGAAAAAACTCAAGTGAAGTATAAGTGCCTCAAAATTGCACCTAAGTACAGTACTTGAGTTCATGTACTTATTTACTTTCCAGGTAAATTAATCTATAAATCTGTAAAATGAAAAAGTACCCATATTAGCTTCATAGCTTTAGCATTAGCAGTGCAACAAAAACAATGAATGTATGCCCCTTTCTGCGGGGCGGGCAACAGCTCTTGCTCCAATCAGGGGCCTCGGCGCTGTCACGTGGCCCCGTGTGTCCAATAGCGAGCCGCAGATTACCCAGTTTGCCGCACCCAGTGGTGTCTGGGCGGAGCGACGCAGGGACGACGAGCGCAGAGAGATAAACCCACTCTGAGATCTCCAGGTTAGGGATAAAGATAGTGAAACCCACCGTCCCGCTTTCACCGAGTTCACATATTTCATCAATTCATCAAAGAGAGGGTAAGCTCGAGTATAACCGTGTACATGTCAGCAGTGTGTCCGCTACAGCATAGCCCGTGTGTGTGTGTGTGTGTGTGTGTGTGTTTTAATGTTTGTCCCACAGTGTCGTTGTGTTTCAGTGTCGCGAGCTCTCACTGTTTTGCTAATGTGTTTCTCGGTGCAGTCTGCAGAGAGGCGGCTGCTGGGCACGTTTTCACGCTGTAAAAAGACTATTCCTGCGTTTTTACTCTGGTTAAACGCACTCTCCTGTGTTCAGACGGCTTTCTGTGCTGAAAAACAACAGCCCAGGGCTACACACTTTGTGCCCGTGTGTGTGTGTCGTTAGCCCGCTGCCCGAGCAGGCCTGTGGTTGCATTATTTTGCATTTCACACGCTCAGTTACTGTAGCTATGTAAGATGGGCTGCTTACTGTACGTCGATATGTGTCCTCATGCAGTGTGTTTCCATCCTGGGTGTGTGTGTTGAAGCAGGAGGATGTGGGATTTATTCAGTGGTGGGGTGATGGAGCAGTTTCCTGTTGTACGGATGCCACAATGTCCTGCATAATAATACAGTACATCATGTTTTAAATTGAAAGCACATCACTTCTCATCCTGTCTTTTTACAGTATGAAAGGAAACACCGTGCCACACTGCATCAGATAAAATACTTTATTAATCTCAATGGGAAATTGTGCTACAGTAGCCAAATCACAAGTGAAATTAATTATAGAAACAATATAGAAACCAAAAACTATAAGTAGAGACAGAGATAAAACATGCACCATACTGTTAACTCCAAATATACAGCGTACTCTGACAGTGCATGGACACACTGTACATTAGTAGTGCAGTAAAGCTATATCATGTTAGCATATACCAGAAGTGGGTTGTCACAAAATGTATCATCAGAAACAAAAATGCCCAATTATTTGCTGTTTCAAGCTCTGCAGATGTGATAATTTGTTGCTTTTTTAATATTTTATACAGTAGTAGTGGATTTTCTGCAAGTTGTGGGCTGGTGGTCGGTCAAAACAATGTCACCTTGGACTCTGGGATTCTGTGATGACTGTTTTTCATTATTTTCTTGCATTTTATAAGGATGCATGACATGCAAACAAAAAAAATATAATAATCATTTTGATGGATATTGCAATTTTGATACAAGTTGCGATTTTAGTGGGTATGATGATCATTTGTACATTTAATTTCTCACGGAAAAATATGAAATTCATCTATTTGAAATATGATTTGCACCACAATGCTTCGGTTATAAAGGTATGTTGTGACACATTTTACCTTTATTGAAAAATTGCAGCTCCTGCAATGTGGATATTGCACTTTGGATAGTATTTCGATTAATTGTGCAGCCAGAATTCTCTAGACTTTAAGATGAATAGAGTAATTAAACAATAAACTGATGGGATTAATAAATAATGCAAATGGCTGTTTGTTGCAGCCCTAATTGTTCAGCTCTAGTAAGAGTGTCAGTTGGAGGATTGAGAGGTGCAAATAACCTGCGAGTGTTAGAGGGTTTAATGTGCCTCGCTGTCTGACACTTAGCTATTTGTTTTTAGCCCCATACTGGAGAACGTAACCGCTAAGATGTTGCAATGTCTGGCTTTTTTCTAAAGTCCACTGTCAAAGCCAAACCTTCAAGATAAATTGTCTGTGAGTGTTTGTGTGTGTGTGTGTGTGTGTTAAGAGATGGTAACTCCCTGGATTCGGTAATTCTGTTAGAATGAGGGAAACTCCCAATGGACGGAGCTTAGCTCTGTCAGTCTGGCTCCATGTTGCCACCCTCCACACACACACTCGCACACACACTCGCACACACTATACTACTACACACATGCATGCACACTCACTCTAGATACAGAGTGTTTGTTTTACTCCCACTCCCCACGCCCACACCCTTGACTGCAGTGCAGCTGAAAATGTGTTCCTCATTTCAAGTCCGTTCTCTCTATTTCACTCTTTCCTTCCTTCCTCCCATATGCAATTGCTTAGCAGGAGACTTTTTTTTTAAAGCTAATGATGCAAAAACAGCCACTCTTGAACTTTCACTCACACTGCAGAGGTCACTAAAGATCGTGTCAGTATATGTATCTAGGTTTGGGTCACATATTTAGCTGGCACAGTGCTCCACAGATGCTCACATGATGGTACAGGCCAGAGTGTGAGACCAGGGGAAACTGCACAGGGAGGGGGATGTTGTTTTGAGAGAGCAATATTCCACTGCTCTGTCCCATATGACATGCGACAGCCAGATAAACCCTGAGCCGCTGTACTCACACTCTAACATAACATGGTGTCTGGCCTGGCCTTGGTAGTCTGCGGCAGATAATACCTTCCCATGTCGGCAGTCTCGATGATGACGCTTTACAGATTATTTTTTTCTCAGGAGGGATTTCCGTGTCTCTCAAATGAAGCTTGAAGGTATATTGGCTTTAATTGATCTGATGATCATTCAATTTTAGGGTGTAAAGGGTTTGGGCAGCTTGGAAAAGGTGTCATCATTTACCAAAGCAGAGGAAAATGTCTGGCTCTTCAGCTGCTAAATGCTCCACTGTGTTAGCCAGCTAGTTGCTAAGTGTGTCTGTCTGCTGATTAGAACTGAGCAGATAGAGTTCATGGGTTTTTAGAGCTTCACCCCTGAGAACAGCTGCCTGCAGTGGCCGTAAACAATGCTATGAGAGCTGAGAGAGTGAATCTAAACAGTAAAATAGTGGTTGAACAGCTGAACATAAAGCTGAAACTCTCTGTGAAGCTGAGGGGAGCTGCAGATTCTGATGATAGTTCTTTGTAGGCTCATCAAGTCACCCCATTCACATTGTCAGGTTGTTATTTGATGAATACTGGAATTGTAGCGCTGGCGCGAATACCGATATTAGGGAGTAAAAAATCCCAATATTGATATATTGGCCAATATTCTATCCATCTGTATCTATTAAAGGTGGGAATCACCAGAGGCTCCACGATAAGATATTATCACGATACTTAAGCCACTATTGTTTCGATTTTAAATGTGTTGCGATATGCTGAGTATTGCAAAAACATAAGTTGCGATTTATTACCTTTTTCAGCTGCTGATTATGTCCTCAAAGGAAAACTTTGTCCACATCTGTTTTATCTAATAAGATAAAGTTTTCACTCTGTTAATCTCACTTCATTGTCAATCTAGTGGACTGAAAAAGCAATTGATTTTATTATTCTAGTCGGATACTTATAGTTTGATTTGTATTTGTAATATTAATAATTTAAAGTAAAAAAATCAATACTTGGCGTTCGTGTAACAAGACAATATTGCCAAGCAAACTATTGCAATACTATGCTGTATTGATTACCCCCCTCAACCCCTAATATCTCTGTTTATTTATATCTGTATAGCTATTTCTGTATGTATTTATCTAGCTACACAGTTATCCCTCAGATATGGTTATCCAACACTTGAGACAAATAATTGTAATGGATAATTTACATTAACATCTTACAGTATTTTACAGTTTACCATGTATTTATCGTCAAAAATGACACCAGTGCACTTGAAAATATTGCTCTTGATTGAGAATTTAATTATGATGAATTACTCCAGGCATCTTTTTCTGGATTATGTCCTATGAATAAAAACAACCTTTCAATATCTGTGCATAATGTTGGACAGCATATACACTGGTACAGATACATCTGTGACAGGGCAATATTGGCCAATCAAATTGTTTGACATAGAATGTAGAATAGAATATCTTTATTGTCATTGTACATGTACAAGAAATTGAATGTAACTGACTGATTGGTCAGGCTGTAATAAAAAATATAAATTATATCCACTAACTTTTCAGCCTAGTTACTCTTTTGCTGTGTGCCTCTAACTCAGATTTTTTCAGAGGGTTAGCATCATTTGGCCAAGCAAAAATACCTGGAAACTGCAATGTGTGATGTAATTACATAGCGAAAATAGATAAAGACATAAAGTAATATAGTGAGTGAGTGGATGACAATGAACTGTATCCTCTATAGCAGTCCATCTGACTTCAAAGAGGAAACATACCTCGGCACAGTGATTTGTTAAAATGTCTCCAAAAGCATGATTATGTGGTGAAACAGTGAGGTTTGGTTGAATTCAGCTGTGCACAGCTCTACTATAAATAACCAGATCCAATATAAATAACTTGCTTATTCAACATGGCTCCTTCGTCCCAGATGGGAACGGATAAACTTTACCAACATTTCTCATGAAATAACCACACGAGCTCTGATTACAGCTCTACTTTCTTCCTTTGTTGCCATCTTGTTATTTCTTCATCTAATTCTCTTACCTTGGCAGGATCACACAGATAGATAGCACACTTTAGAGCTGAAACACATACACAATAAATTAGAATAACATTTTTTTGCATGCAGTGTGGTATGATATACATAAATACTGAGAAAAATAATTGAACACGTTGAACAAGACCTTATTTTGTTGCCTTCTTTTCTTACGTGATGTGGTTTAAGCAGTGATGTCAGTAATACGCAGGTGTATTGTTGTCTCCTTATGTTGTTAAACACTGTTATTTTGGTTTGTGGGATGTTAGCTCATGTTCTCAGCAATGCTGTGACTTACTGTGTATGTCACTTACTGTCAGGTGCAAAGGACCATACATAGGGCAGTGCTAAATGACACCTAACACATTCCTATCAGTCACAGTAGTTAGGGTCTGTAACACACACACACACACACACACACACACACACACACACACTGATGAGCAGTTGCAAGTGGATTCTTCGTGCTCAGTAATGACAGGCATCCAGCTCAGAGATATAAAGAGCCTTGTCCGAGTGCTTCTCTCAAATGTCTGAAAACTGCTTGATACAGCAACTGTACACACACTCTCACACTGAAACTGTTACAGCCAGACTTGGAGGCCATCTTTTTTTTCCACACCATAATGATCTTTTCACAGCCGATAGCTTGATTGGCATATTTTTGGAACAAACTAAATAGATCTCTTTTTTCCCAGAGAGCTTAGTCATGCTGAAAAGATGTCTTTAGTGCAAGCTTCCGTCTCTCAAAAGAGAATTATGATAAAGTTTTAAAATATGCACAATGTACACCCAGAGCTTTAGAGTTGACAAAAAGCCTGCCACCATGGGAGCGCAGAGAGTCTGGTGCTATTCTACATTTCTCTTTCCATTATTGGCCCATTGCTGTCTCTGGAGAATGGAAACATCTGTATTTAGTGGTGTCATTGCAGGTTCAAAACATCAGTTTAGTCAATCATCTAGAGGAAATTCAATCGCTTGTTTAACGCAACAGCTTCCTGTTCATTTTCCTTTTCAAGTGTACAGATGTACATTGTCCTGATAGGCTCATAAACTGTGGGTTAAAGCTTTTTGCCTGAGAAAATAGGCCTTTCTTCCATGTATGAACAGTCTGACAGTACACACCATAGAAAAACATGTCAACCTGGACTTTTTTATGGTGATAATGGATTTTTAATTTTTTTGCTGATGATTTTTTTTCCCAGTGTGGTGAAGTAGCTTGATTTATTAGGTATTTGATTTTCTACATTTATTTAAACAGACATTTCAGTGTGGTTGTTAGCGAGGCTAGCAGCATGGAGGCAATGACAGTCAGCTGCCACTTTGGTCCAGACTGTAATATCTTAACAACTTTTGGCTGGATTAAGATCATATTTTGTACCATGTTTGACATGAGGCACTGGTACAAAATATTTTTTTATTTTTATTTTTTATAAGTATTGGACAAAATGAATAATTAAGTGCAATACTTTGGTTTATGACCACATATCTGCAAAAGTAATGAGATTCCCATCAGCCTCAGCTACATTATGTATTAAGTGCTAATTAACAAAATGGGAACACGTTAAACAGCATATAGCTAAATTTGAGCATGTTAGCATTGTCAGTTTGTGCATGCTGTGTCTAAATACAGCCTCACATGGCTGTAGCTAGACCTTTAGAGTTATGCAGTGTCATTAAATTATGGGGATAACAGCGCACATTTTTAGACAGTCTCTCCTAGAAGGCATTTATAGTGTTAGTGTACATGAAAAATGTCTTTCTCATGATAAGGGACGGCTTGATTATGATGTTGGTGAAGAGCTAATTACGCAGATGAGCATGGTGGGGACTAATACAAGTGTGCTCAAAAGGAGATGCGCACACTAAACTCACTGAAAGTGACATAAAGATGATGTTTGTTGAATCATCCTCACAAGGCTGCTTCTGGCGTTTCTAGTTAAGCCAATAGTTTTTCATGACTGCAAACTTTGGTCAAAGTAAAGACACTGAACCAGCTGTCTGTGGCCATCAAGCAAGCAGTTCAGTGAGCACATTAGGGTTGCAACAATATATCAGTTTCAAGGTGTGCCATGTACATTTGCTTATCTATGATATTGGGAGAAAAATGCAACTGGACAGAAAATTTCTACATCATTTTAGTTGTTTTCAAAAGGTAGACTTTTTACACATACTTCCATTAAAAATGTTTCAAATATAGTAATAAAACATTTGTTTAACCAAAAATAACCCATCTAATACTAATAATAACAACAATTCTGTAATACCGTGAAACCACAATATTTTCTGAGATGATTATCGTACCATGAAAATCTCATATCATTGCAACCCTAGAGCACATACTGTATAGCCAAGCTTTGTAGTATCCTCTGGAAAGAATTATAACGGGTCCAGTATTCCCACCCTTAGGCTGCTGTTTCCTTTGCCTCCATTTGTAGCATTAGCAAGTCTAAAACGCTCGATTGTTACATGACAAATCAAAATGTCTCTACAGATTCCTCTCACACAAAAGCAGATGGCATATACTGTACTGTATGAATGCAATGCTTGATTCATCGTCACAGCATTTTCCTGTTGCTTGGAAACGACTAAACCCTTGGATGCATCCAGTCCAAGGGTTTTCCACATCCACAGTGAACATGGAGGCAGAAATAGCAGCTTTTGATGTGCATAAGCTGTTATATGCTGTGTGTCAGTGGCCCCTGGTACACAGGCAGCTGTCAGTGTCTTAAAGTCTTCCTAGCAGGCACTCTGATGCAGCATCCAGGAGGCAGGAGTTCAAACACGGTAATTTTGATCTTGCCCTAGTCAAATATAAGAGAGAGTTGGGCACTTGCCTTCAGCTGGAGCTGACACATGGCAGGTTTGTCTGACTACAGCCTCAAAATAAAAATCTTTCTGTTTTCTCTGCAGGCTGGGGTTAACTTAGTCATGGTGTCTGCTGTATGCAATGGACAAATATGATTATTCAGTATTTAGGAAAATGGGTTTCTGTCCTAATTTGTAATTGCAATATGCAACTCTGTCTTGGTCACCCCACAACTCACTTTCTTTAACAGTCATTCTGCTGCTTTTAGACACTATTACAGCCTTTTTGTCCAAACCTGCAGGGCACAGACTGCTGGTCAGGCCACATGATACAGTGCCAGGACCAGATACTTGCAGTCAGAGCTGCCATGAATTCCCCAACATTTGCAGGGTGGTGCATGAGTTGCAGCTTCAGGCACACCCATGGTTCCAGTCAAGGAGGACAGGGTACTTTCCAATACAGATTATTTAATGGGTGCGGTTACGGAAGCACGGGTGAATCTGCCTTTAGGGAGATGGGCCATCACAAGACGCTCCATTTGGACCATTACTGAATTTATTCATGTCCTTTTTCTTCTGTCTCCTCTAAAGAAGGTTCGGGTTAAAGAGATGAGCACTTTCTGGCTGTCAGGACTGTCATACTGATGTCCCAGTGTAGTATGGCGGTGACTCCACCCTTCACTGATGCAAAATGACAGGTGCTTCTGATGCACAGTGACATTTCCAAAGTTTCGGTTAACATTTATGAAACGGTAAAACATCTTAGCTTCCCTGTACATCAGTCTCATTCCATGTTGTATGAGTGTAACCAGGCCGCTGTCATTATTTCAATTCAACAATTGGTTTAATGCATAAAAATAAAGAATTTGATTCCCAACTTGATTTCATCTTGATCTTAAACAAACACTGCTATTAATTCAATGTATGTTGCATTATAGAAACCCCTGATTAAGACACAGAGCCTCTGACATGTTTTGAATCTAATGTGAAATGAGTAACACATTAGTTTGAAGGTGTGCGCCTTGTGACACCGATGGGCTTGCAGCGCGATGTTGGCCTACAGCTGTTCTTACATAACTGCAATCTTTAAAGGCTGTCCCTTGTTTCCATGGTAATGTGTTTGGTTTCCATAGCGATTGCACTCTTAACAGGAGCAGAGGCTAGCCGAGCCCCTGCACCTACATATCTGAGCAGAGATGAGCAGTAAGGAGGGTCTGGTGAGGCGGGGGCGCCTGTGGTAGCGACAGCATCGTGCATGAATAGAGAAAGCTTCCTGCATCTATTGCTGATGTTATTGCTTCATTGTCCATGAGAAATAAACAAGTTAAGGATCTGGGCATTTGTTTTAGCAAAGTTTACACCACGGAGGAAGATTATCTAGAGATGTTCAAGCTGGAATTGTGTGTGGTGTTACACAGCTGGAGTGATTCGGTTAACGTTTGTGGGAAGGCAGAGTGCAGCATGGAAAGACTCAAACAAATGCTCCGTGAGATGGCAGCGGAAGTGACCTGGTTTAACTCCAGTATTAATATTTGTTAATACACAATACAGCCTGTAATCCCCTCTAACCTCTCCTTAATTGTGATTGTACTGATAGAGAAAAAAAGGAGAATATTTGAGAGCTACAAAGTTGCTCCTGCTGCTCTTCTGTTTTTCTCCGTCATGTGGTTTTTAGTGATACTTCGGGTTCATTCATCCTGTATTTGCAGGTGTTCGCAGATTTTGTGGTCGTGTGCACTGCAGTGTTGGACCGGTGGATCATATTACACAGCTCCTGCAGTGCTTCAGTGCATAGAGATGTGTCATTGTGAGCACGATTAGCACTGATACACAGCGTTTATTCTGGTTTTAGTGCTAATAAATGTATTTCCGAACAAGAATATTCTTCTCTCTAAGCAAAAAATACAACAGGACCCCATGATATGACATCATCACAGTTCTTGCAACTACACTGAATCGATTTTTTTCCCCTCACCCCTGGAAAACAGTGTGATAATTTTGCAGTTACTAGTTACAAAAAACAGCTAATAATCAAACTGAAGAGCAGAGACTGCTGATTTCAGTTAAAGCTAACTAGCACGGGAGATAGCCACAGCTAGTCATGGCCACAGCTAAATTTACATACTTCTCCTCCCCTAGCTGTTTCCTGTTATAGAAATATATTTATGATGATGATGAATTGATATCCTGGTACTTTAGTTTGTATTAAACTGAGATGCTGCATTAATTGCTAAATCTGGTTTTGGTGAATAAAAGCAATTAAACTGGTCCAACCTAAAGGTAACTAGCCTAGCTTAGCAGAGAAGCAGTAACCATCCAGGGGTGCACTGTCTAGAGAGGTAAACCAGGCAAATGTGGCGCACCCTAACATTTTTTGGAAGAGGGGCCCCCAATAGCCACATGATAGCAAATTTTGGATACTTGCTGGATACTGTTTGAAGAACAATCCGCTACTTACCTTAATGGGTGTATACGTCAGCACAGTGAATAGAAATTAATGAAAGAATAAACAAGAAAACGAGGTAAAACAACACTGGGGGGTGTTGGGGCTTATTTGCCATGGGCCCCCTCCCCCGAGTTGGTGTGGACTTTATTTCTTCTTTTAGATTATGAATTAATTTTTATATTTATTTGAAGGTGATTATTAACAAATGGTAGGTGAAAAGCAGAGACATTTCTTAATACCGTGTTTTCACTTAATATTTCCATTTTTACCAAAGACAGAGTACAGTTTTTGTATGTTATTTGTGGTCATTGTCAATTATTTTTTGTTATACAATAATTGTTCTAACACAAAAAAGACATAAAATGAAGGTATATCATCCTGTCCATCCGCTACACAGTTCACCCAGTCATCTTTAATCCTGTGTTCTCCTCAACTTCAGCTTTCTCTCTACGATGTTGTTACATTGGATTATTTAATTTCCCTTCATTTAATGTGTATATGAGGTGAAAACAGACAAAACATAGTTGCCCTAGAATTAGCCAAACAGCTTGAAAACACAAAAACCTTGATTGGAGCAGGTGACCTGAGCTTTATGGAAAAATGTTGAGTTTGATGTCGTGGAAAACCTCAGAACACCAATAAAGACAGTCAGAAACAGAGAGAGGGTCTCTGCCAACTCTCAGTGTGATGCTGGATGCTTTGGGTTTGGTCTGCAGTTGTCATGGTAGTTTTGGCTGAACACTCGTATTGATGCCGACTAATGGGCTGCATCATCCCCTCCCCTCCCCCCATTACCCATGCATGCTTGCACACACACATTTCCCTGTGCTCACAAGTTTGTCTGTGCCCTTCAGAGTCAGGGCCTGAGTAGTCTGTGCGGTGACCGACAGGCAGACGTTTTATCCTCACATACACCCAGCCAGCTGGACGGACATGGATCTATAGGAGATCTGTCTCTCTGTCCTCTTCATGTCATTAAACCCCTGATGTTTTCCAGGCTGAATGCTGAGATACCTCTGGCTGTATTTCCAGTTTCTGTTTTACTTTCCTTTGCCCAGCCTTGACAGCTGAGTGGTGTTGTGATTCCAGGAAACACATTGTGAAAATCAATGAAAACACATCTCAGCTGGGAAGAGTGGTCACGTGATCGTGACAGGAAGTAGCGGCGAGTGTTGTTGGTGTGATTGGCTTTATGGTCTGATGACTGATGATACTCATTTTCTCTTTTCTCTGTCAGCATCTTATTGATATATGTTTTTTATTATTCATGAAATGTGTGGCCTTCATCTACACATTTAATAAAAAAAAAGCCTGTCATGATTTTATACAAAAAGTTTAAAGCAGACAGTGAGTGTTTTTATAACAGGTATTATTTATCTGTGACAAGTTTTTTTATCCTAATAAGAGAGTTATCTAGAAACAGATATATGGGGACATGATGTGTGTCATCTATAAGTTTTCAACTGACAGAAAAAGCTTCATCTTAATCGCTTATCATTCCCTGTACAGGAGGCCAGCCAAGGATGAACGGCGACTCAGGTGCCGGCGTGGTGACGGCGCCCCCTCCCACCACAGCCCCCCACAAGGAGCGGTACTTCGACCGGGTGGATGAGAGCAGCCCGGAGTACCAGAGGGAGAGAAACATGGCACCCGACCTGCGGCAGGATTTCAACATGATGGAGCAGAGGAAGAGGGTGTCCATGATACTACAGAGCCCGGTTAGTGAAACAAACACATTAAATATATTCAGAAACAGTAGCATCCATTACATCTGCTGTACATTCACCACAATAACTAACAAAATACTGCGGTCACACGCCGACATAACCAGCATGTTAGAATGTGAATAGGCTCTTTTAGTGTAAAGGCAGCAGCCTTCTCAACATCACATGATGGATCCAGTTTATTCCCCGTCACAACAGTGTGTCTGTGAGCAGCTGAATACTCAGGACAGAGAGCAGCACTGTTTTAAAGGCCTATTGTATGTCTGGAAAGCACTGATGTATTCAGGTGTTGACAAAAGGCCCAGAGTGGTGCTGATATGAGGTTTTTACTTCATTTTTTTGGGTCAGCGCAGAGAGAGTCATTAAGCTGTGACTTTTTTATGACCTTTGTCTGAGTCTCACCTTTATGGACTGTTGAATTACACTCAGTTTATTATTTACACCCAGCCGAAACTCAAATGCAATAGTCCTGTTGTTAGATAAGACACCTGTCAGCATGATGCAATACATTTCACCAGTACCACAAACTACATCTTCCGCAATGAGCATACAGCTGAATCAACTGCTCAAAAATGGTTTCAACAATTTAAACATTGTAGCTTTTGTAAAGGTAGGATTTATGTTGTATGGGACTGTTGTATTAGACTGTAATTAGTTTTAGCCAGGTGTACCTAATAAACTGGCAACTGTGAGTATCCTTGGCTAATGTGTGTACTTGCCTCTCCGCCATGTGTCTTTTAAAAAGCATAATGTTATTCAAAGTAGGTTGGTCCAGACGCTGGTCTCAGAAGTAGCCTCTCAACCTCGAACAGTCCTTCTCTGTGTGTCTTTTACCCATTATGTTTTTGGGTCACTGTTTGTTTTTGCACTTATATTTGTTTGTGTTTTTGTTTGTATCTGCGTCAATGACGGTAGGCATTCTGCGATGAGCTAGAGACAATGATCCAGGATCAGCTGAAGAAGGGGAAGACGCCCACTAGCCTGCTGGCTCTGCAGCAGATCGCAGACTTCATGACCACCAGCATGCCCTCCATGTATCCCGCTGCACCACAGGGAGGCATGGCAGCGCTCAACATGAGTAAGCAGAGAAGTGAATGAGTGTGTGTGACTTTTCGACCTCAGCTTCGCTATGTTTTTGTGCGAACAATGAGTAATGCAGCGTATGCCAAAGTTAATTTCTACACAACAAGTCCAGTTGGATTCCTGTAAGCAGACTTTATCTAATTATTATCTGTGAGATCTTTGTCTCTCCTGCTTACAAGGAAACAGAAATGGTTTTTATCTCTTTCTGTACAGAGCGCTGTGTGTTCAATATTTTGCTCTTGTAGTGTCTCCTTTTTACATCTTTCATGTAAGCGAATCCTGTCTTCTTGTCTGACTCCATTTCCTCCTCTCAGGTTTGGGTATGGTGACTCCAGTGAATGATCTGCGTGGCTCAGACTCTATTTCCTATGACAAGGGCGAGAAGCTGCTTCGCTGCAAGCTGGCTGCCTTCTATCGGCTCGCTGACTTGTTCGGCTGGTCGGAGCTCATCTACAACCACCTCACAGTAAGATGGGCTTCTTTCCTAATGCAAACCATGTTGATTGAATTTGGCATCCAGCAGTTCAGTGTTTTTATCTGTTCCACTAAAGCAGAGGATAGCAAACTGTGAGGCATCCCTCTCCAGGGTGGCACAGGAGCAAAGGAGGGGAGGTTGGTGGTGTTCTAAAAACCACAGGAAGTCAGTTACTGTAGTTTGGCTTGTAGATTTGGCCTGCTTACCAACACAGTCAGCAGCAATTTAGCACAAAGGTCATGGAGGCAATCAAGGTACTTTAAACATCCATAAACATAAATAGTTTGTCTTGGAAATCATGGATTTATAACTCCACAACTTCCCTGCCTTCTTCAGTATTAAAGTAATCCAGTGATAATTGTCTGTACATCTTTATGTACATGGCAAACAGGAAACTGCTTATAGCAAATTTGACATACTTTTAGTGGTGCCATTTGCCAAAAGTGTCAACAAATACAAGATTAGAAAGAGGCCTCAAGTTGTAGCCCACAGCTAACTAATTAACAGACTTCACAGCAAGAGCATACCTCCTGTTTAAATCACCCAAAACCTATGAGGGATTTGCGGTGGTGCAGATGCCTCTTTGTCTGAGGGGGTGTCAGACTAAAGTAGTAGAACATGTCTTTAAAAAACCTCTCAGTGCTATATATAATTACACCACATACATGTGGGCTTTAACAATGTGGGTATCTTATTTGGAAGTTTAGAATATGTTCTAAGAGGGTATGTTTTGGTGTAAGTGAAATGAACTGCAAAGTAACACTGTAATCTAATTTGACTATTTTATGGTGTTTTAGGTCAGGGTGAACTCGGATCAGGAGCGCTTCCTAATTGTCCCCTTTGGGCTCCTGTACAGTGAAGTCACTGCCTCCAGTCTGGTGAGAATGTGCACTGATCTCTAATAGAACTGCATGTCCTTTTTTCTGTTTTCTATCAGTGAATGAAGCCATTTTCCTTATTTCTCTTTTCACTTCTCATGTGATAACATGTAATAAAATTAATGAACTGCCAGATTCAAAGCTAAAGTCATTCAAATTACAGCTTTCATTAACCCATTGTTGTCTGCTCTGCTCTCCAGGTGAAGATAAACCTTCAAGGTGAGATAGTCGACCGGGGCAGCACCAATCTTGGGGTCAACCAGGCTGGCTTCACCCTCCACTCTGCCATCTACGCTGCACGGCCCGATGTCAAGTGTATCGTACATGTACACACACCTGCGGGTGCTGCGGTAAGGGGCAGAGTATACAAAGTAGTTCGGCCTCTATATGAACAGATTCGAACATATTGTTGTCTTATGTTGCGTTGTCTTGTTGGTTTGATTGCAGGTGTCAGCCATGAAATGCGGCCTGTTGCCCATCTCACCTGAGGCACTGTCACTGGGTGAGGTGACCTATCATGACTACCATGGCATAGTGGTGGATGAGGAAGAAACTACTCTGATACAGAGGAACCTCGGGCCAAACAGCAAGGTAACAGCAGAGTGTGTGTATGTGAGAGTGAATACAAGAGGACTACTGTTTCTGCAGCCAAGGAAATGTCAATTTTAAATATAGTAGTGTCATCATACATTCTAATTTTATAACTTTTTAAACACAAAGAAGAAATGAGAATGTGCTTTTTTCGTGTTTTATTTTCCCTCTCTCCCAGGTGCTCATCCTGAGGAATCATGGCTTGGTGTCTGTAGGCGAAACAGTGGAGGAAGCTTTCTATTACATCCACAATCTGGTCACTGCCTGTGAGATCCAGGTATGACACACACTGAGCTCTGTATAAAATATTCCCTCTGAAATATCAAAGATCAAAGTATGATGTATGAACCATGTATTTTCCTTTTGCTTGTTATATTTGGCACCGCGTTTGTCTGCATTTTTCATAACAATGGTCTCTGTCTCCTGTCTCTCCACATTTTCATATACGTTCTTGTTTCTTCATGTTGACGTGTCTTTATGTGTCTGTGTGTGTCCTCATGTCCACATTTTATTTTCCTTCTGTATTCTGGATCTGTCTGTTATTTGTCTGTCGGTATCCCTCGCCCCGATTTGTTCCAGGTGCGAACGCTGGCCAGCGCTGGAGGGCCAGATAATCTGGTGATGCTGGACCCATCGAAATACAAGTCACGCCCGCGGGTCCCGGAGCCAGCTGGCGACGGGTCCTCCACACACCCTAAGTGGCAAATCGGGGAGCAGGAGTTTGAGGCACTCATGAGAATGCTCGATAACTTGGTAAGTACAAAGGAAAAGGGGAAACTTTTGCAGGGGAGTGGGAGTATATTATTACCTCGACTCTCTGATGACATGACACCTACTGACAAATATTATTCCAATATGCTGAATTTATTCAAACTGGTGTGTTTTATTGTCTGTAAATTAAATGTTGTGTTTGAGAGAAGAATTTGTTATTCTGCTTTTTTAAACAAAGTTGTAGTTACATGGTCTGGCTATAGATATTGATAGGTAGTTAATATATTGACATTTGCTAACCCCTGTTGCTGTTGTTTATCTTCCTGTTTCCCAGGGCTACAGGACGGGCTACCCTTACCGCTGCCCGGCATTGCGAGACAAAGCTAAAAAGTACAGTGACGTGGAGATCCCTCCCTCTGCCCACGGTGGTTACTCATACGGGGAGGACAGTGACTCAGGTGCTCGCTCCCCACTGAAACAGAGCTTCCAGCGCGGCCAGCGTGACAAGACCCGCTGGCTCAATGCCGGCGGCCGGCCCGACGAGTCTTATGAGGACGGGCCCGACGGCAGCAGCCCCAAGTCGAAGCCTAAGGTGTGGACGAACATAACACACGATCACGTCAAACCCTTGCTGCAGTCTCTCTCGTCTGGTGTCTGCGTGCCAAGCTGTATAACCAACTGCTTGGTCTGTGCCTACCTTATTGTTCATAGTAAAGATTTTACAGCTACCTTGTTGGTGGAAGTGGGCAGGTGGTCGGCATCCTGAGAGTCTGGGGACAGTGAGGAGTAAAATTGTAGTACAGATCTAAAACTGGAAGTCGGTATAATCATGCGTTCACTACTTTTTGTCTTTTTTAGGCTCGCTCACACTGTAATTTCAGGTGTCCTATTAACCCACCTTTCCAATACAGTTAACTCTGCTCTGTTAATTACTTTGAAGCGTAGTTGTGAGTATTCGTCGACCCTCTTTGCTCTCTTTCCCTCCTGGTCCCCTAATGCTTCATGATGCCGGGCCAGCTGCCCAAAGCATGCCCCACTGCATGTGTAGTAGTGAAATGCATTGTTGGTGTTGATGTTTTTCCCAGAGGAGCGAGCAGCAGGGGTGTGGCATGAGTCCTCAAGTGCACAGGTGAATGTGGCAAGACACGGTGACGTTGCTGCTAACCACAATTTTGCTCACCGTCCCCCGCAGTACACACTCTTAGCTTTATCTTTGCATCTTGAAGTTAGCTTTTGGTAACCTACTTGCTCAAATATGATTCAGTGAAATGGATAGAGAAAGCAAGTACAGTGAGATCTGAGGCTGTATCAACCAAAACCATCTCAGTGTGAGTTTGCTCTGTGGGCTGCTCACACAGCGTATTTATAAGACTTAAATAAACAAATGAGGGAGGTGGCATGTCTCTAACTAAGAACCTTTAATTGCCAGAATAATGTCAGATACATTAAAAAAAAGAAAAAGAAAACTTTCCCTTGCAAAGGAGTTATGCAGCCTGCTTTTCTAATTTTTATTGTCCTGAAACACCTTCAACTGCTCCCAGTTGTACTTTTCTGTTTCCTCTATTTTTGTCTGGTTTCAGTTTATTCTGAAAATGGTTTTGACCTCGAGGGCTGCATGAGTGGATTTGTTTGGGGAAAAAAAATAACAGCAGAGGAAAAAGCCATGCAATTTGACCTGACTTTTGAATCAATTATCTCCTGTTGGGAAAGTAGGAAATGTTGTGTTGTGAGACTCTTTCTCAGTGAGTATATCGCGTTTACATGTTCATCTCATACTCAACCAACCCCAACCCAGCTACTTCCATCCAGAAACCCTCCCTCATCTAGCCCCTGGTTTGGCAGCTAAGCAGCCAAGCTTGAAGTCAACACGGGAATGAAGTCATGAGCTTACGCTTTCCACCCGCGAATTACATGCCTAGTTTTAAAAAAAAAAAAAAAGGTTAAACAAAATATTTTGCATGAAAGCTGAAGATTTGATTTGTATATTCACCCGCTGCTCATTCAGTTTGGTGCAAGAAACTGGTAAAGACTTTTTTTCCTCCAATCATGCTGAGCATTACCAGGTTTACAAAAACACTGTGAAAAGTAGATGGGGCTATTTTTTTCACAATAAAAGGAAAATGTCAAGACAATAAAAGGTTTCATCCACTGCAGGAAAGATACACTCTTGTCTTAGTTTATAGCGTTGTGGCTTTTTTTTTTTTCTTTCTTTTTTTTGTCCCAATGTGGGCGAGTGTCCTGGGGTCTGTTTCTCTCTTATCTCTGTCGTCCTTGTTGTTGTGTATCAGCCTGGGAAATGACTTTGGTGATGCCAGCTCACCCCTCACTGCCACTCTCGCTTCGTAAGCCAGCCTCATCATCTGTCACCCACCCACTCACCCCTCACTTCTCCCTCCCTCACCCCCAACCCCCCCACCCCCACCTTCTTTTTTCATTCTGTGATGTTTTCAGTTGATATTCAGTGTGATCCTTCTGTTTGTTTTTGATTCTAATAGTACATCAATGATGATGACAAATGGGTTTCAGCAGTACGAATACACTCTTAGACTTTACTCGCTGCATCTTATTGTGCACCTTTAAACTGTCGTCATGCGTGAGGTCTCTTTCAGTTTCTGACTGAGCAACACCAACACTTATTACCTCGGAGTATTAAAGGAATACTTCACCCCTGAAATGACCATTTGTATACCAATTACTGACCCCTTGTTTCACTGAATCTCGCATGCCTCTGGTTAACCAAGAATCCAAATAAAGGGGGAGCATTTTATGTATATTGAAGTCACAGGAGGATGCATTTAACAACTGCAAAATGATATCAAAACATCAGTTTACAAACTCTCATACAACTCATGGAGTATAATCCAAATCTCATTATCCAGTATAAATTCAGTATTTCCCAAATATGCATTTTTGCTAAAATCTTAATCTTAAAAACTGAACAGAAAGTAAACCTATCTATGCTCTCTTCAAAGTCATATTCCATTGACAAAAGCAGTAATTTTACCTCACTGAACACTAGCTGCTGGTCTACGGCTGCTTCGATTAGCTAATGTGTTTACGTATTTGGGTGACTTTGGTGTTCTAAACGGTTAATTCAGATTCACCAAAGTCACACAGTGACACAAACTACAGATTGAGGCAGCGGTAGACCAACAGCTCTCATGTTCAGTGATGTAAAATTACTGTTTTTGTCAATGGAGTCTGGTATTGAAGAGAGCATAGGTAAGTTCAGTTCCCCGTCGCAAAGGGCTTTCTGTTTAGAAAGTACTGAGCATACAGCTGGATAAATGAGACTTTGTGTGTAAGAGTTTGTGAATGGATTTTTAAAATAGTTTTGCTGGTGTTAACCATGGACCCATTTGACTTCAATTCATCAAGAATTTTCTTAGTTTTTGAATTCTTTGTTCCTGTGGAGGCATGTGAGAAAATCAAAGTTGTCTTCACGAATTCAACCTAATGCGGGATGAGTAATTTTTACACAAGTGGCCATTTGGGGGGTGAAGTATTCCTGTAAGCCAAAAAGGTTGTCTAACCACCAGAGGGATTTAAAAACAGTGTTTCCTCTCTCTGTGGGCTCCTAAGATGGGTCAAACAAACTTCTCAGCATCTTAAAATATCATGAACCACAGCTCTTTCTCATAACTAATATGCTCATAAAACATTTCTCAGCTCCTTGACCTCTTTTTAAACACCTGTTGTTAAACTTTCACAGTGTCAACACAGTGAGATTTCATTTCTCACTTCAGCAGGCTTGTGCAGGTTCATGTGGGACTTTGTAGTGTTTTATTTGACTCTTCCAGATGAATGTAAA
This sequence comes from Epinephelus lanceolatus, assembly GCF_041903045.1. Classification (NCBI taxonomy): domain Eukaryota; kingdom Metazoa; phylum Chordata; class Actinopteri; order Perciformes; family Serranidae; genus Epinephelus; species Epinephelus lanceolatus. Next base: position 15,967,942 of record NC_135752.1, read on the forward strand.
AAATGTACCTACAGAACACTGTGATTAGATATTTTGTGTGAAATTATATATGTGCATAATTTATAAATGCTGAAATTACATTTACACATATGCCCTTGTGAACATAATGCCTGTAGTTTTCTAGCATTTCCTGATAATAGTCATAATTTTTTTTTTAACATTTCAGCTCTATGCAACAGTTTCTGAGTAAACATGATTCAAAAAATGGGATTGATCATGTATCAGGACTGCCCCAATACTCTGCATTTAAATAATTAAGTCCTTGCTCCAGTCTGGGATTGTGAACCCCACTACCCAAATCAGACATGTTAGACTGAATTCTGTGATCAGCGCACATTACTGGGAAAATACAGTCTAATATCACAGGGTGATAAATAAGCATCAGAGAGGTGATACAGGTAATAATGCTTAACAGTCCCCTACTAAATCTGTTAATATATAAATTAATCTCATCATCATTGGTTCACTTTTTACATTTAAACCTTTTTAAAGCCATCCAATTTTGTCCATTTCAGTTCAGCATGATTCTTGTGTTGTGAAGCCTGCATAGTATTTTGTCTAAATCTATTTTTGTATTTGGGTTTTCATGTCGTTCTGTATATCTGGTTTTATTTTATTTATTTTAACACTTCATGTGGTGTTTACAGTGGACAAAGGAGGAAGGACTCCGCCAGGCTGCTGCAGCCAATCAGTTCATCCCATTGAACACCAACCCAAAAGAAGTCCTGGAGATGAGGAATAAGGTATCACATTGTTCTCCTTTTACTGCCTTTACTTAATGATGCTGATGCACATGGATGTACTGTGTGTTTATCTCTCATTTATGAGGTAAAATGTTGTTATTTGTAGATCCGGGAGCAGAACCTGCAGGACATAAAGACAGCAGGGCCCCAGTCACAGGTTCTGTGTGCCAGCACCGTGGTGGAACGCACCTATAACCAGGTCAGTAGTGAACTTGGCACATTAAAAGCCTCGCTGCTACAGCTATCCTGACCTGGAGATGAATATGAGTCTCATACTAATGAAATACTTAAGTATCTTTGTAGTTTGGTGTCTTAAATTTAGTTTCAGTGGATTTAATTTTTTTAAAAATCTCATAATCTGTCCAGGTCTGGAGTCGCCCCTTAAACCAAAATGCTGTAAAGTGTGAATACTGTGCGTGAAGTTGTCCCTAAGCTTTGATAAATTAAATTGGTTGCAATCAAAACCCATTCACTGTAATCTGGCCTGACATCAGTTTCTGAAGAAGTAACTTCACCACTAATAACAGAGAGCAAAACATGTCCTCCATGTTGTGTCCCAGAGCATGGGGTGACTTTATAACTGTCACATTATTCTTTGACCACAGAGATTTTCAATCTGGCAGGTGAGTAGTGTTTCGGAGAGGTAACCTCAGTCTGCTCTCCAAACCTGCCAGCTCCGGTTGTGTACATATTCATACATATATATTTTTTCCTACTTCATTTCTTATTTTGGTGTTTATTTTTTTGCCTTTTTCTTTATGGTAGTTCAGAGTTGAAGCTGTTGTTTCTCTCAGCACTTGCAGACTGGTTTGCAAGTGCTGGTTTGGTTCATTTTGGTCTCTTTCAGTGTTTTAAAAAATCCCCAGTGCAGTTTAGAGCTTTGATTCACTGCCCGAGTCCAATTAGGCCCGACCCGACCCGCCGGTGGTTTGATTCTGGGTCAGGCTTGGACTGAAACTAAGCAGGTTCATGTGGGGTTGGGCCTTATTTTTGGGCTCGATCAAAGCTCTACTACAGTCTAATGTACTTTTATTTCTTTGCATGCACTCTTAATCCTCTTTTGAGAGAAGAAAATTGAAATGCTAACGGTTTTACTTCAGTTTGCATGATTTGCCCTTCCTTCACTGGGCAGCTCTTAGCTTTGGATGAGCAGGACATGGGCAAATTAAAACCGCTGCTAATTATTTTTAACGTGTCAAGTTTTAGGGGTGCCTAAAACTTCACCCAGCATGTCCATTGTAAGACCAAAGGCACCCTTGATATGCTACCTTGTTAACACTCAGAGGTTATAAGCCTAATACTGTATAGCACACCCTCTTGTGGTTCGCTTACAATGCATGAGCTTGGCTTTTCGCTCCATCACTGCTATGCTTTCCACAGCCCCACATCTCTTTCCAGAACCATCTCTCTTTGCACGCATTTCCAGTGCTTGTCTTTGTCTGTATGGTATGTGTGAGTGCAGAGGTGGAAAGTAACTAATCAAATAGATAAACCTACAGTTGTGTTTCTGTTTAATAACAAAGAGGACCTATTCAGGCTCTTTTCTGAAAGATGATCGCTCCAAATTTTACATTTGGGAGATTTATTAGTTTGTATTCTTGTGAAAATGGTCATGGTCAGGTTGACAAATTGGCCCTTTCACAGTGACCATAAATATCCTACCTAAAGTAGTAGCCTCGTGTGCTTGAGGATTACTTGGGTAATATTATATGTACCCTAGTGAGATTTAGTAGTACTCTTTCCACCTTTGTGTGTGTGAGTGTGTGAAAGGTGATACGTTCTTAAATGTCTGCACACATTCACGCCTGCCTGACAGACTGCCAATTTAATGTGCTGGTGTTAAGAGCTGGGTTGTGCACCCCTCCCTCACTGGGTTTACTATTGCAGGACGCCCCTCTGTCTGACTGTACAGACACTATTGATGGCCTCGATGTGTCCGAGGGTTCCTATAGTCCTGCTAAATCAATTAGAAAGGTACTTACTGCTCCAGTCACAAATTCTATTCACCTGTACTTCACATCATCCTTCAGTCATTCCTGTGAGGCTCCAGATAGGCACTTGGCTTGTCTAGATGAAGTGAATCATAGTGCTGCAACGTGAGGCCATTTTCTAGACCTCTAGAGCCTGAGAACTTTGGATGCAGTTAATATTTTGTCTGTGTCAGCGAGGATCCTTGAGGTGAAAGATGATGTGTATATTGCTGTCATGAGTCTGTCTGAAGGAGAGATATTCACCATTGTTTCAAAACGTATTGTTGTAAGTAAAGGTGGGAAGGTATTAGATCTAGTCATCTAGTAAGTCCTTGAATGAGTAAGTGAAGTTTAAACTGTTAAAACTGTTTTTGGTTTGAAGCACAATATAGTTTACTGCAGTCATGCCTTTTATGCTTCATCTTGACTACCTCCTGTTCGCCTGTTGGTGTGCTCTTGGCTTGAACTCTTTCTCAAATCTGTAAGTGCTTGGCTTTTATGCATCAGTGTTACTGTATGGACTGAAAAAGGAAAAGCTCTGCTCTTTCCTAATATAGTAACCTGCTTTTTTACATAATGACATGTGCTTCCTGAATTTTGAAATAGCCTGTTAGCTCTAATGTGTGCACTGAAGACATACATTTATTCATCTAGGGTTGATACTGATCACGCTGCATAATAGTTATGTGTGTAAACTGCCTCTAATCTAATAATCCAGTTTAAGTGAGTGAGTTTTCTCCAAGCATTCTAGTTTCCAACATATTCAATCCTTCCATGTGTAACGTGCAGTCGTCTGCGTTACCTTCAGGGTCTCATCTGTCATTGCTTTTCTTCTGTGTGTCCTGAAGGGGGAGCTAGTGACCGCGTCCAAGGCCATCATCGAAAAGGAGTACCAGCCCAAGGTTATCGTCAGCAAGCAGGGTCCCAACCCCTTCACCAAACTCACCGACCAGGAGCTGGAGGAGTACTGCAAGGAGGTGGAGCAGAAACAGAAAGGCCCTGAAGGTAAAGGGGATGTGTGGAGGAGTTGAAATGAATCTCAGTGTAATGTGGGGAAAAAACTTCTTGCTACACCCCCTCTACCTTGGTATTCTTTTTAAGGATTATAAATGTACAACCCTACATTAGATAAAACGTTTTTCTTCTTGGGCTGCTGAGCTATATTCTACAATGATCCTATAATGATACATGTACATAATGACTAGTGGAGGTAGCATTTATGACAATGCCGATGAGAGTCTAATAATTGTTTGATCCTTCCCGGAGTAGAACAGCATTGCAGTAACGGGAGAATGTGTTGTGTAAGTCTTCTGTAATCGCTCCTCCTTGACCTCCCTTAAGAAAAGTCAGTTAGATTAGTCTACACTAAAAGTATAGATTCAGACAGGAACTGAGTAAAGATCACCTGAACTGTTCAGCTTAATGTTAATTCGAAGATTTTTTTTCAAAGATACTTGTAATGAAATAATGTTTTCCTCCCTGCAAAGTCATGCAAAAACCTGATGATCTTCAGATTGGTGATATTATGTCTCCACACACATACACATACACATGACTTCACAGTACAGCGACGAGATGATAATGGGGAGGGATCAACCTCCAGCATGCCCCGTCCCGAGCCTGAAACGCTCCCAAGGGGTCAGGCATCTGTCTCCACGCCTCTACAGTCTGCAACTGACTCACCCAGCTTAGAGAGAGCTCCACCTGCACCTCCCACACCTGCTACACCAGCCTCTGAGCCGGCCTCTTCCCCCCTCGCCCTCTCCAGTGAGGCTGAGCCAGCTCAGGGCGGTGCAGACTCTACAGATGACGTTTTTTCGACCGCAGAAGAGGTTTTTTCAGCTCCAGATTCCCCACACAAGGAGTTCCACTGCGCTGTGCTGCGAGCCCTCAGCAAGGAGTCGTCGGTAAAAGAGGCGGCTCAGGCAGATCAGGCTCCAGGTACAGCAGATGAAGCGGAGTCATGCCCTTAAATCCGGCCTTCCGCTTCCCTCCTCCCCCTGCTCAGCCCTGGTCCATCTTAAAACACACCGCTGCACTGGGAGTGTGGGAATCCCTGCCTGCTGTGTCCTCTCCTTTTTCTGGGGGTTTGGAGTCTGCTACTGTTGTTTTACCACGCGCAAGCATCCTTCCTACCCACAGTTCAATCTTCGAAGCCTTTGCTTGATTATTTTCTCCCCTCATCCCCTCTCTCTGATGTCTTGTCCTAACTAGGCATCAGAGTTCTGGCAGATCAGACACCATTCTGCAGTTTGATTGGACGAGGAGCTGAGTAGAGAGGATGTGAGGAGTTTTAAAGAGAGCTTATTTTGATATTTAAAGCCATCCCCTCTCTTTGAGGGTGCTCTCTCCGCAAGTCTAAAAGCGCTTCTGCAGTGGAGTGTTGTGCTAACCTTTTAAAGGAAGCTGTGTCTGAGCTCAGTCATCCAATCAGAGCGTCCCATGTGTGGACATCAATATTGGTGTCCTCCTTCTGTTCCTGCTAACCTGTCCTGGATATATCTCTGTTGGTCTCCCTTCTGTGCCTCTGACTGATTTCCAATAAAACTAATGGTAGTTTTGGTTTGTTTGGCTCTTCAGAAAAGTTGATTTTTACTCAGACTTTGTTTGAAAGCTTTTGCAGTGTTCTCCTGATTCAGGCTTCCTCCCTGATTTGGTTCTTTGTGTCCTCCCTCCTTTCTGTTGCGGTGTTGTTGGTGTTGACATCTTAAGATTCTTAGAGGGCTCAATCAAAATCACAGACAAATATCTTAAATGCTCATTTATTTAGTGAGCATTTTGATTATATTTATTTGTGCTGAACAGCTTCTTACAGTTTTATTTCTGCTGGTTTTCATTTAGACCTTGAGCAGCTAGTAGAGCCTGAGGAGGAGGAGCCCAAAAGCCAGAAACCCACCACCACGCCACCCAGCACCCCGGTCAGAGCAGAGGAAGGTAGGTTGGCCCGACATACTCGACATACCTGATGCGGCCTGGTTCAGCATGGGTTTCTTCAGCCCTCTTGCTGGGTTTGGGGGCTTTTCTAGGGTCTACAGAGGGAATGCGGAGCCTCCTGCCCGTCCACCTGCCTGTCTGTCTTGGGGTCTGTTCATGTTGTGGTCTTTAATGATTAATACTACTACAGGTGCTGTGTTGTGATTTCTGTAATAACAGGCCAAGAGGTTGTGATTATTTAATCAGCTTTATGCTACGAGAGATTAAAAAAAATACAGGTTTTTATACTTGCGGCACCTATTGGTGGAAAAATGCAGGACTTTAGTGCCAGAAACTGCATTTTGCATAATGGCCACTTGAGACTGGCTCCAAGAGCGAGTCCGTAAACACCCATGTTAAAATGCCCAATGTTATAGCAGAAATAAACATGTTTCCAGCCTGTTACAAAATACATATTTGGTCTCTTTAGCAAATGTTCTCATTCATGACAACTGTACGGAGGTTGACTTTTTATTAATTCACACATTTAAATGTTATTAAGGCTCAAAGCTACTCATAATCGTGTGACAGGCTGTCTGCAAGGCATCACCAAAGCCTATGGGCCTTTCCCAAACCATCGACTACACCCTCTCCCTACCTGCTTCCACTCCATTTCTGTGTTCACTTGGAGGGTTCCTTGTCCCTAACCAAGTAGCAGAGAGTGGAAGTAGGTTATAAAACCCCCCAACAGCATGCCTGCATGGTTGCTGACTAACTGACCACATGCAACACTATATTGTGTTCGTCATGAAAGACACTGCGTACAAAAAAAGAAAAGTGACAGCAGTTTCTCTTTCTGCTGCAGATGGAGAAGTTTGTCCCAAAGCTTGTGGCTGTATATATACTCTAGTGTGCTTCATTCAGCTGTAAAGGTTGGCATTTTGCCCATCGCCATCTTGGATTTTTGGAGCCAGTTACACTCCGTGACGGAGTGGGAGTGGGGAGAGTCCTGTTCGGGAAAGGTCCAGCAAGTCAGATCTACCCCTCGCTCCTCCACAGTCTCGCCTTCTTTTCCACACTCACTTCTGGCTCCAAAAATCCAAACTGGCGACTGCCAAAATGCCAAATTCGAGGCTTCAAACAGCAGTCCAAAAACCATTGGGTGACGTCACGGTGGCTACGTCCATTATTTTAATACAGTCTATGCTCCAGACATAATATCAGGAAATCGTTTGAAAAAACACTCACTGAAATATTGAATAGAAAAGATGTGATAGACAGTATTTGAAAAAAAAGAAGTAGTATTTACTGACTGACCCCAGTGCAGACGTCTTGGCCTATTTTTGTTCTTTTATATTTATTTGTCCCCCTCTTGGTCTTTATTACTATTGGATTACACCTATGTGAACAGTATCATCCACGATGATACAACTGAACTGTCTCTAAAAGTTAGTTAAATCTTTATTTAATCAATAATTGGCAACATATCAGTCATCTTTATGAGTTATAGTCAGCACGAGGGAGGAAGGAGATGAGTAGTTTTGATTGCAGGTGTAATCTAATACCTGAAATGTTGTTATATAACATATGTCTCTATGTATGGTATGTCCTTTACCCCTTCACTTCCATTCTCCATCTTTTTGGAGTCTACTAAGAATGGTTCCCAACCATTCTTTTTAAGATTTTCTTCTGGTGTTTTTTTTTTGTTTTGTTTTCTCTTATTCACGTTTTAATTTCCTTTTTAATTTAACACTGTGCCTGTGGTTTGATCTGCATAGACATTTGTTTCTACTTGTGCTTTTTCTTCTTTGTGGCTGCGATTACAATCAGGAGATGGAAATACAAAAGAGTACCTGTTGCCATAGTAAGTACGTACTGTTCCACCTCCTCACCACCCTCCTAATTACCCGCCACCTTCCATACCTGTGTTTGATCATTTACCCCTTTTCTTTGCATGGCTTCACTAGTAGAGCTGTTCTGTGGTCTGAACTAACCCCTTATATCTGGGGTTTGAGACTGTTCAGTTGGTTTTAACTCGGTTCTCTGAACTCCTCTGAATCTCTTTCTCGGGGGTTGATGGGGGTTATTTCAGAGCTCCTCCCTTTGTCGCGATTCACTGTTTCTAGTGTAAGAAATTGATGCATTTTCTTAGCAGTCTTTTTCAGGTTAAGATCTGTAGTATCAGGTATTAAAGGGTAACTAAATTTTTTTTTTTTTTTTAGCGTGGATCCTATTTTCCCATGTGTTTGTGTCAAAGTGACAAATTAGATAAACACTTTCTTAAACTGGTGCAGTATTGAGCGAGATCACTGCAGCCAGCAGCAGCAAAACAGGCCGCAGTGTATCGTAAACGGGCAATCGTACAACATCAAGTTACATCCACTAAAAGGGCTTGTTTTTGTCACTGACAGGCTCAGATTATTATTCTCATTGTCTGACAATATTATGGAAAGGATCCCGACAGAGATAGACCTTTTTGTTAAAGATAAAGCTCCTTTTTGTTAAACCAGAAACAGACTCAAAATAGTTATTACCAAACCCACCAGACTCCATTTAAATAAATAGTAATTTTACAATCGTACAACACACTTTATTCAAAGTCAACAGAAACAAAATAAAACTCACAACACCTTCTTGGTTCGTCTTTCCACTTTTCCAACAATCATCAACTCTAGTGTGGTTGAAATAAACCCTTAATTCACCCAGTAAGATGTGAAAACATGCTGGCTCTATACACGCTAAAATTACTGTTTATTTAGATGGAGTCTGGTGGATAGTGTTTACATGGCTTTTTTCAGGTTAAGGGAAAGCATGTTTCTCTTTAACAAAAAGGTCTATCTTTGTGGTGTCCTTTTCATAATGTCAGACACTAATAATAACAATCTGAGCCTGTCAGTGGTAAAAACAAGCACTTTTAGTGGATGTAAACTGACGATGCGCGATTGCCCCAAGTGGATAGATTGCAGCCTGTAGTGACTGCCAGCTCCAGCACTGTCACTCTATACTGGACCAGTTTCGATCAGTCACGTTGATACAAAAACATAGCAAAATAGCAGCGAGGCTAAAAAAAATACTGAAGCTACCCTTTAATGTCCCATTTGACCAAATGATAGTGACCTGGCCTAATGAAAAGTGGAGGATGTTCCTGAAGTACACCTCGCAGCTCACCAAACCTTTTTTGTTTTATAACCTCTCTTTTCTTCCTGCCAACGATTCACTGTCAGATTAACCAACCTCTCTTGCACATATGCACATTTTATCAATGTTATATGACACTTTTTTGTGTTTCATGGAAAAAAATCAGATAGTGTTTTGAAAATGTGTTGAATGTTTTTTGTCTTACAGACGAGTCCTTTACCAGGTACATCAGTGTTTTATTTGGGTGTGGCTTTTCAACCAAACTTGCTGCTGTCGCCTCTGCTGAGACTCCCTGTTGGTTTAGCTTGTAACATGGTTGAGGTCTGATGCTTTGGCTGTGTGGTGCTGTTTTGTCTCCATTTTTTCTGTCTGTGTGTTCGGCCCTGTCTCTGTTGTGACAGACACGAGAGATGTAAAATCAAGACTGGTGTGTAACGTTTTCTTAGGTGTTGACGGAGGGTTTTTCTTGCTCGTCTCTGAAGCATGTGAGCAATAGCTGTGGTGGTTTTGCACCCGACTGCACTGTGTGAGCTTGTACCTGAGCTTGAGGCAGTGGTGTGGATGCTATTTGGGCCACTGATCAGAGCTTCTGGATCCAGCTCTTGTTGCTTCTTGACTCTTTTGCTGGGAGTATTTTTAAATGATGACATGGGATTTTTTGGTCACTATCTGGTGATGTGTGCATGATTTTAAACAGAATTGGACAAAAGTGGTATCTCGTTTGCAGATTGTTAGTTTGAGTTAACCAGACATTATTGTATGAATGGGTGGAAATTCTGTCTCCAACTAACGTTTAAGTCTCAAGATCATATCATTATTTCATATTTAGAATCTGCTAATAAGGTCTAAATTATGCATTTAGCCAAACAGGCCCCAGGTGTTGCAGGGTTGCTTAACTCTTCTATTACATTGAAGTGATATAATAATAAAAATGTAATTTTAGACTTACATTCTAGCACAACATGGTCTCACGCCGAAGTCGAAATCGGGAGCTTGGGCAGTGACTTGCGGTGTCAGACACTGACGGAAAAAGCCATCCTTTAACGTCGACATGATACGCGGCCAGACGCTGGTATAGTTTAGTGGCACTCAGCGACATCAGGTGGAAAACGGTGGGACAAGAAGGAAAGTTAAGGCACCAAAAGTCCAATTAGGGTGGGTGGATGGGTCAATGTCATATCTGGACATGGAAGGTCCATGACCAAACATCGATATGTGACAAGGTCAGAGTGAGAATGTGTTTAGCACAGCCCTCTTTAGATGCTTACAGACTTAGACAAACACAAAGGCTTGATTGGTGCTTTATTTTTATTATTGAAATATTTAAACTTGAGTTATCTGAAAGAGTATTAGAGCTTTGGTCGGGCCCAACCTACATGAAGCTGCATATTTTCTGTCCAAGCTGTACCCAATCTGAAGCGCGAAGATGATGATCACCACTCACAGCTGCATGTTACACACATCTCTCCCACTACTGGGGAAGCAGAGGCAAATACTGCCAACTACACCTTGTAGCCCCTCACTCTCTTTTTCTAGTTTGCCCTTCAGTCCAATGCAACAGTTACCACTGTGCACAGATGACAGTTTGTGTACAGAATGTGAGCAACTGACCCCCTAATCTTGTGTTTTTTTCCAGTTTTAATGTAATTCAAAATCTAGAAATTTTCATTTTTTATAATTGGTTGATTGCAGCGCTATGACTACAAGGTCTGCATTAAAAGGAAAAAAAAAAAAAAGCTGGGAAATTGCCTTCAACCCGACCTAATTCAAGCCTGAGGGAATTTTGAGAAATTACAACCTGGTCTGGCCAGAATCTGATGGGTTAGGGACAAGCCACATCAGGTTCAGGCGAAGAATTAAAGCTTTAAAGAGTATCAGTAGAAGATTGCACTTTAAGTGTAACTATCAGTCTTTTCTTATTGGTGCCAAAGTTCAATTTGTTTAATAAAACAATGTTGAAAACAGTACTGAAAGTAGCAGAAAGACAGAACCAAGTAGACTTTAATATGTGTTGTTTATCGTCAGTAAAATCGTTCTTGCAATATTCAGCTTTGTCACATATTTTCCTCATATTGTGCAGCCCTAAAGATTACTGTAGTGAACCTCTTTATTTTGATTTTGACACGTGGATCCATCAAAACAAGACATGCTCCCACAGGACCTCCTTATTAAGTCAAGAGAGAATATCTTTTTTATACTCCCAGCAACTGGATTAATCACGGCCTAATTTCTCTTTGAGAGCTGTACCGGTTTTGAATTAACTTGACTTGATCCTCCCACCGGACTTTTGTAACCCCACGTGTGTGGTTTTGGCATCAAAATCTTTTGAAAAAAGATTGCAGTATTTTCTGTGTTGTAGACTTTGCTTTTTGTTTGTTTGTATACAGGGTGCACATGAGCAAGGGATCTGCACTCATTAAGATTTCCCTGTTTAAATGAAGGTAAAGCAAAAATGCTGTGCACCAGCTTGGGCCTGTCAGAATAAGGAAAATGAAAGGAGTCGGGAGAGAGAGAAAATCCTGCTAATGAGAGCAAAGTCTTATTTTTAGTTGCTTATTCTTAAAGGTAAGACGCAAACGAGTCCTGGAGAGATGCTTTTCTGAGAGACAGTGTATCTTGGTTCGGCCTTTGATGTGTGTGTTTCTGAATTTAGTGGGAATGGTTTCTTTGGAAGTGTCAGACTTGTCTTCTTTATACAAATACATCAGTCTCATAGATGACTTGAATTAAAGAGGTCTAGTTGTGTGGACTCAAGCGGTGACAAGTGAGAGCTTTTTTAAAGTAGAAAATTTTGGGTTTAACAGCTTATCCAGTGGATGATTTGCAGTAGCCTCAGTGGTGTGTCAGCTCAGCAGTGCAGGTTCCATCAGTTCATCCTTCTGGATCAATAACTCTCTCCTCATCCCATCAGAGTCCCTGCCAGAGCAAACCTATAAGGATGAGAGCGACGCAGCCACCCTGAGACAGACCCTTCCAGACTTAACACCTGACGACCCCTCCGACGCCCCAGCACTTCCTGCCGAAGACTCCGCCTCCGCCTCCGCCCCTGCAGCAGCAGACGCAGCCGAGGGGGAGGAACCCGCTGACGCTGGCGACCAGGAGGGAGAAGAGTCTCCCAGCAAATCACCCTCCAAAAAGAAAAAGAAGTTCCGCACTCCCTCCTTCCTAAAGAAAAACAAAAAAAAGACAGAGTCCTAGATCGGAGAATGTTGGATCGGTCCTCAAGGCTGGCCTCTGCCTCTTTTCATTTTTTCGCTTTTTTTTTGTTTTGTTTTGTTTTTTTGTCTGCTATCATCGCACCCTTCAAGCAAGCCACAGTAACACACAGATATGCTTTTTTTGTTGTTGTTTTGATATCATTTGTCGCCGGCTTATTAACTTACTTTTCCTCGTTAGTGTGTGCCAATTTTGTATACAGTGTAAAAATGATTGCATAAAGGTTTTTAACTATTAGAGGCTTTTTAGTTGTGAGTGAGTGATGCATTCTGTCTTGTCCACTCCATCTGGCCTTTAATGCATGTCTACTACTACAGGCCCACACTCAATGTGAGGTTTTGGGGTGTTATCGCCCTCATTTTTTTTTCTTTTTTTTTTTCTCGAAGAGAAGTATTACTAAACTGTTGTAACCACTAGAATGTATTGGGATTGTATCAAAAATATGTCAAAGTGTCTTTTAAAAACACTGAATGCAGAAAGAGAAGCTTGTACTCTCTCATTTAACTGGTGGGAAATTTTGACAGCGAGAACTACAAATTGCATAGTGCTAATTTTGCCTCTGCAGCTCTGCACCCATGTAATCACGTAAGCAGCACGGGGGATCTGTAGCTGGGATACTATTTGATTAAATCATCCACAAGCTGCATCACATCTGACGACTTTTTTTAAAAACTCAAAATCGACTCAAAAGCATTTAACACGGCCTTAACTTAGAGCTATTTTGTAAAGTGGTTTAGATCTTTATATGATGTGCAAGTTGGGTTTAATATTCCTCAAACCACGTTCATCTGCAGTGCTGCAAACCTGCAGTTGATGTAGTTTGAACCTGGTGATGCTGAGCGTGGTTCACAACAAAGCATGAGTCACCCTGAGAAGCATCAGCAAGCGTCGTGCTTGTTGATCATTCTGAGGGTTGATAATATATTAGCTGTAAGTCTTTAGTATGAAGGAATGTGTAAGAACAAATTCTCAGATTATGTTTTTCATTTATTCTAGTTATTTGAGCCTGGCTTTGTTTTGCATCTCTGAAAGTCAGAAACAGAAATGCTTCATATTGTGTGAGATTTCATTTTGTATGTAATATTTTTTGCTTTTTCACACAGTAGATTGAGCCATGATTGCTTGCTGTGAGAGAGCACTGTGAACCTCCTCTTTTATAAACCACTGTCTGGGAACTCCACATCATAAACACACACACAGTTGCAGAACATGTAAATGACAGTGTCACTGTTAGGACGCCACATGATCAACCATTTTTCAGAACCCTCAGCCTCCACTTTTAAACTCCACTCTGCGCTAATAGACTTTGTCATTGAATACCTGTGTGTTTCCAGTTGCGGTTAAGCCACGATGTACACTGGAGAAGCATTTTATTTTAACGTCACTGATGTGTAATGAGCTGTGCTTAAGGTCGCAGGTCACATTGCTTCCTAACTTGTGTTTATTCATTCTGTTTTAACGAAGCCTTCGTCATCAGTCTAAGCTTCCCTTAATCTGAGACGCTTCACGACAGATGGTGTATCTACAGAGTTGCATACAAGCTGAGAATGTCTAACTCGTTAAGGACTGCATGTGTAGAGTGCTTAGAGCGTGTACTGTCCTTTAAATGACTGTAACTCCCCCTCTTTTATTTCAGTTATATTTTATTTTAGCTTTAGTGTGCTGATAACATTACTAAAGTCCTTGTAGTCATGGTTTTCATCTGAGTCATCTTTTTTTAACCTCACAGCTATGCTGGTGTGTGTTCTCTGTCTGAACTACTTCCAATTTAAATGTGTCTCATCAGTATACATCTACAGACTTCACCTCTCTTTTCTCATGGTTCTGCCTCTTTTACAACCATGAATAAAAAACACTACCTTGGAAATCGGTATTGTGGGATTGTAGTAATTTACATATAAATATACTGTTGGCCACCTTCTTAATAGTTTTTATTCAGGTTCAGGATCAGTGATTCCAGGTAACAGTGCAGTAGATGATAAAGATGCATCAAGAATGTAAAAAAAGTAAAATAATTTTGTTTTATGGTCAACAGTTTATTATCTGATGATGCATTACCAGCAGTGTGTATGCAGACAGTAATAATCGCAACATTTTACACACAATGGGTAAATGTATATCAAGAGCACTCATGCAATAAGACACAACAATCGGTTTTAGTATGCAGGTGGATGACAGAAGAAAACAGACAAAACCATTAAACAACAAAAGAGTTAAAAATAAAAACAAGGATCAAAATAAATCAAAATTGAATACAAAACATGTAACAATATTAATATCTTTATATTTGGTATACTATAGCTGGTTGTCAGGGCCTGGTGTGATACTACCATGACCACTGGGCTTACTTAGTGACCTGTTAGCATCTCCATGAGGCCGTGCTAGAGTTAAGTGCTCACATCAGCATATTAATATGCTTACAGTGAAAATGCAAACATGTTCGACATGTAAACCACTTTGAGCTGCATCGCATTAATGAAATTTACTATGCAAATGAATGTAATAATATTATCAATAATGGCCAGGGTGAGCCTCCTCTACAGCTGAAATAAGCAGGTTTGCAGTTGGCACAGACGAAACACAGACATTGATAACGGACGGATCAATAAACTGTGTACAGTGGTGAAAGAGATACTCAGATCTTTTCATGAGTAAAAGTAGCAACATCACAGTGTAGAAATACTCTTACATTTAAAGGTCATGCATTTAATTACAGTACAAACATATCAAAGTAAGTACCAATAGTAAAAGTACACGTTATGCAAATGGTCCATTTCAGAATACTGGGTTATAATTATGATGCATTATTGTGTAAGCATCACTTTAATGTTGCAGTTGGTAAGGCTTGGCCTTAGTACATTATTTACTGCTCCTTAATTAAATGGAATTATAATAATACTTAAAAATTACGTAAGTAAATGCAACATTTTACTTAACTAAAACTACAGAAGTGCTGTAAGTAAAATTACTAAAGATTTAAAGTACTTAAAATGCTGATCCGCTCCTTCCAAACTTTTCTATCATATATCATTGGATTATTAACACTGATTAATCACCATGTAAGCTGCACTTAAATATTACAAGCTCTTAAGGTGAAACATATTACCAACTATATATATGGTTGGGTACTTCAATCTTGACAAAGTGCCTCATATTTTATAAATGTATATGTTAAATAAGCTGCGTGACATAATTGCTATCTGCAAAGTAAGAAGGAACTATAGCTGTCATATGTAATGTAGTAAAATGTACAATATTGTCCTTATAAATGCAGTGAAGTAGAAAAGTAGCAGAGATGGAGAAACCTCATACTGTAACTGTGGGAACTTTGCCTCCACACACCCTGACTTTATGCTCCTCTCAGTTATAGACTCTTATTGTGTAGGTGTGATTACTTTCCCTGATATTTCTAATTCAGCCATTATTATTGTTGTTATTATTATTATTATTAGTAATAGTCAGGGTACTGTTGTCACTCTCAGCAAGAGCTCCTAGCTGCACTGACTGGGGTAATTTATTGTCAAGGGATGTTTCTATTTCCATCAGGGTGCTTTCTATAGCAGCAGTTACACAAATGCTGCCCCTTCTCACCTTGACTCTATCCAAGAATCAAGTTTGCACCTTTATCCCTAATTTTACTCTCTATAAAAGTGCCTCAAAATCAGCTTCTTATCAATGTGTGTGACAGGAGCTCAGTAACCTTCAGATACAATCAGACAGAAGTCATTCTTCCCAGCAACTTCAGGAAACAGCATACAACATGTCTGCTAACAACATGGACCTGTGTGCAGAATGCCACCATGCTGTGGGGGAGATGGACTACAGAGATGTGCTCTAAACTCTCAGGGCAGTAGTTGGTGATTTGATTAACACACCTTACTCTCCACCTCCATCTCCTGTTGTCCCTGATGGGCAAGAATCTGACATCCACCCTCAGCCAGCGGCGAGTCTGAGCGGAGGATTTAATGGGCACACCCCCCTGGTAGCATCTCTATTAATGGCTGCTCCAGGACTGGAAGTTGGCTGCTCTCATCATCTTACAAGAAGCACAAAATGTCATGCAGCCAGGTCAGCCTGCACAGTCAGGAAGGTGCTCATGGCCAAGGACAGGTAGGATAGGTTAGGGATAGGTATCACATAAGTCTTAGAAATACATGTCAAAAAAGGTGTGTGTAAGTTAAAGCTGAAAGAATAAGCTGAATAAAAAATTAGTTGATTGACAGAACATTAATCTGCAACTGCTTTGATAACCAATTTATCACATTTGTTGAGTAAAAATGGCCATAATTCACTTTCCAAATGTGAATATGAGCTGGCCCTCTGTGATATCAAACTGAATATTTTGGGGTCTTGGACTGTTTCAACAACTTAGAATCCCTACCTTCCATCAGGGCAGCACGCCGTAAACACACAGGGCTGGAACAGAATACTGTTTGATTTCACTGTTGTGTGTTTACATACATTTAAGATAAGTGCCAGTGTTTGATTGCCAGCCCTTCAGTCAACAACACCTCCCCAAAACCCACAGATAATTCAACTACTTTCGCAACAGCTCTGTGGAAATTCACCTTCTTGAATCTCTTCTTCTTGTACTTCTTGTTTTTTTTTCTTCTTCTTTGCTTCCTCCTCTGAGGGAGTGGAATTAAGACGATGAGGTGCTGGAGATGCCGTAGCCGACTTGAGGGTCATCTTCGCTCTTTACTAGTGGCCCAGCTGATGCAGGAGATACACTGACAGCTCTCCCTTTCAGAACTATGATATCAGAATATTGTGGTTAAAAAACAAGGCAGTGTAAGAATACCTTGCACAGACAAGAATAGAGCAAATCACAGAAAATGCACATCAAAGTAAAAAGAAATTTAGCTCATGTTAAACTCAATATAAGCATCACCATCCTCTAGCAGGCCTCTCAGGAAGGTCCTCTCTTCTGTGAGGAGTGCCACTGTTTCCTGTAGATGTTGGATCTGCTGGTCCTTGAGGTCTATGGTGTGTTTGGCTTTCTGCAGAGCCACTGACATGTTGGGTGCAGCTGTAATAAGCCAAGATAGAGACTAATAAACACTGTTGCTCAAGTTCACACAGCTCAAAGTTTAGATCACAGATTAAAATGAAGTTTTACCACTTGAACCATGAAGCCTATTGAGCAGAAAGTGGAAAAAGATACTGAAGATGCAATGGAAATTGCATTCCACCTGCATGAACTACATTATGCAGCAGTTCATAAACCTAAAATGTCATTTATATGCTGACAAGTGAGCTGCTACAGGCTCCACCAATGGCTCCATTACAGCTGCTATAGCTAAAGATATGTGTTGACATCAGTTCTGCAGAGTACAGTTAATAATAGATCTTAGCAGCTGTCTTACCCTTTGTAAACGATCTTTTGTGATTATCATTCATTCGCAGATATTTCCCAAGACTGGTGGGATGCATCAACTCGATGTGTCGCTTCAGATTTGTTAGCGATGTGGCTGATGTCCGGACATGTTTCTTCAGAGTCGGAGCGCACAGTTTGCATAAAAATGTGAGGTTCTTCCCGTTGTAGTCTGTACCGACTTGTTCATAAAAGTCCTTCAAGTATCCATAAGAAGTGGCTTCAGTAGAGCCCATGGCTGCGGTGTCTGAAGTACCATTAGCATTAGCCATGCCGCCTGTGTATTGTTTTTCTTCTTCTTCTACTAATGAATTTCCGGCAGGCTGTGCGCTCATAAAGCGCAATGCTGCCCTCTACAGGCAAGAGTTCACTATTCACCCTATAGTCAAAGAATATGGACACCAAGAGGCGAAGCTCCGTTGAATTTTTGACAACAGCCACTAGGGGCGCTGCGTTTAAGTACTTGGGGATCTGGCTCGATGGAAGGTGTACGTGGAAGTTGCATGTTGAAAAATTAGAAACAAAATGCAAAAAAGTAATTAATTTAATGAGAGCTATATCAGGATATAATTGGGGAGCAGATTAGCAGGCATTAATAGATATATAAATAAGGCATTGATGAGATCTGCAATAGATTATGGATGTTTTGTTTATGGAGCAGCAGCTAAATCACACTTAATGTATGAAATTCTTGAGTGTCTGTTGAGAGTTCAGAAAGTGGGGATCGAGGTAGAATTTTGCTGGGTACCTGCCCATGTGGGATTAAAAGGATTAAATGAATGTGCAGATAGGGTGGCAAAAAGAGCACTTAGTATGAGACATGTAACTGATATTCTGTTTGGAAAAGGTGAAGGAAAAGCACTAATCTAAAAGGAAATATCAGAATTTTGGCAGAAGAAGTGGGATGAGGACAGTAAGGGCAGAACTTATTACAGAATACAAAACACAGTCAGAGCACAGAGTATTAAGGGAAGAAGTAGAAGAGAGGAGGTAGTTTTATCAAGATTAAGGTTTGATCACACTGGTTTAAATAATACTTTATTTTTATTGGGAAAAGTAAACTCACAATTTTGCACATATTGTAATATTATTGAAAATGTTGAACATGTAATTATGTACTGTAGTAAATATAACGAAGAAAGGGTAATGTTGCAACAAAGGGTGAGAGAGGCAGGACGGGATTGGAATTTGGCAGGGATACAGGGAACTAAGGGAGATAAGGTGTGGGAGATACAGCGAGGGGTAATAGATTACCTATATAACACTGGTTTGTTTTATAGAATATAGCGGTAGGCGTTTCTTTTTTTTTCTTTTTCTTTTTTTAATTTTGTTTTGTTTCTTTATTATTTATCCATGATATAATGTAATGTAAAACTAGATCCTGTCCTACATGCTCCGGTCCAGTAGGTGGCGGTATGCACCTTTAAAGTTGGTATTGCAATCCGCCAGGAAACACAAAGAAGAAGAAGAAGAAGAAGAAGAAGAAGAAAAAGTAGGGGTGCTGAGGTAGCGCTGCCGCCATTTTGGACTGTCGAGCTTGGACTGTTGCGGCCAGACAACATTCAAGATGTCAAGGAGAAAGGATGAAAAAAGTCAAAGAAAAAAGTGTAGTGCAATCAATTGCAAGAACTATCAGTGGAACACCCCGCACCTGGCCTTCCACCGTTTCCCGAAGGATCCCGACAGGTAAGAACTCCTGAGGTGTACGTATCAATTTAATATGCCAGATAACACTTGCAAAACTGCACGTGTCAATGCACTGAAACGGGAGTTATAGTAATCACATTATTTTTATTCACATGGATGAGCTTTTATTTGTTATAATGCTTTTGTTTAATATAAAATGTTAGAAGAGAAAGCAACGGATGAAAAAGAGTTTGCTGTTGGCTCTACATTAACAATCTTTTTAGCAATAAACTAAAAAGATGGGATGCTAATAAACTTGAGTGACTTAACCCTCAGTGCATATTATTGTGTCATATTGTGTTTTTACTTATTCATATTGCTAGTTATATTGTGTTTTAACCTGTGTAGCACTTTGGTCAACTGTTGTGTGCTATATAAATAAAGATTGGCTTGACTTGACTTATGAGTCCATTTTTGGACTTTAAATGAACACACACACACACACACACACACAAACAGACACAAACACACAGACACCATCCATTTTGATGTTTTATTTCTGTTATAATGGCCTACAACTCTAATAACAAAAAAAAAGATAAGAATGGTCCCTAGGAGTAAATTATGTTGGCAGTTGAATACACAGTGCATTATAGGGTTAATACAAAAGCATTTGAATTATTCACATTGTGTTGCAGGTGTGCAAGGTGGGTGCATAACTTGAGAAATGCCTCTCTGGAGGGGATAAGCACCCAGCAGCTCCACCAGAGCTACAGAGTCTGCAGTGGCCATTTTCATTCTAGCCAGTTCAAAAGGCCATCAGATGTGTATGTACTATTCATGTGGTAACATAATTAAAATGTCTTCCATTCATAATTTTATTTATAATAGATAGATGAAGTAAGATAACGCTTGTTTTATTATCTTTAGCCACGCTGGACTGATTTGGAGTGCTGTTCCCACAAGAGTGAATGTCCCAAACCCACCACCTACACTAGCGGTGGAGAAAAAGCGAAAGCCTCCAAAGAAGCGCCAGGAGTTGCCACTAAAGAAACGTAAGATTCTCTTTTTCTTGAAATTGCTCAAACTTCTTTATTTAATTTTTTGGTCTAACATTATGTAAATGCCAGTACCTGAGACAGACATCTTTAAAGGATTCAAGTAAAAGGCTGCTGTATCAAAAATATTTCTATTTGTTATGACATGATTAAAATAAGGCTGGCAGGTAATATACTATTCAAATACATACCATGAGCACACATGAATGATTAAGATATTGAAGGCAGGCTGCTTTCATTGATCTTGCTCACGTGATCATACAGAATACCGTAACGGTATCAATACTTTGATATACTGACTTCATTTCAAAGTATTCACAAATGGTTGTCTTTTACAGGTAAACTTATTGCCCGCCCGTCATCACCAGATGTTGCTGCAACAGGGCCTACTCTGCCTCCACCGCCATCAGCAGAGGACATTCCGGGGCCTTCTTCACAAGCACCACACACCAATACAACACCAAAACACCATGACTGTATAGATTCAATGAAGGCACAAATCCGGAGATTGAACTCGCAGGTGTGCAGGCTGAAATCGCAGGTGAAAGATCTCAAACAAAAAAAGAGTAGCAAGGCTGTGGCAAAGGGGTTGCTCATGAAGGAGCTGCAGCGTGTGTTGCCGGCCAAATCTTTTGCCTTTGTTTACACACAGATCCGCATGTGCGAGCGTAAGGCTCCAGGTTTCCGTTGGTCCACCAAAGACAAAGCTTTTTTCCTTTCTCTCCTCCACACAAGCCCAAAATGTTATCGGCTTCTCTGCAAGGTGTTTTCGATGCCATCTGTTCGCACTCTGAAGAAGGTAATGAAATCGGTTGATTTCAAGCCAGGCTTCAACCGCAGTGTCCTGACAACAATGCAGAAGGCCATGGAGAACACCAAGCCAATGGACAAGGTGTGTGCAATCATCACAGATAAGATGTCCATCAAGGAAGCCGTCCACTACAATGAGTCTGCTGACAAGGTCGAGGGGTTTGAGGACTTGGGGAAAGGACAGCGGAGTCCATATGTGGCCAACTATGCCTCAGCCTTCATGGTGAAGGGCCTTTTCAAAGAGTGGAAACAGCTCTTCGGATACTGCTTCAGTAGTGGGCCCATTCCTCATGATCGTCTCCAATCACTACTGTTTGAAGGAATCCGTGAGCTGAGAAGTGCAGGGATGGAGTGTCTTGTTTTCATCTGTGACCAGGGTGCTGGAAATCGTGCCATGCTCACGCGCCTTGGGGTGACTAAGGACCAGCCGTATTTCGATGTTGATGGCATCAGAATTTTCTGCATGTGGGATCCACCGCACCTCATAAAGAACATCAGGAACAATTGGAGGAACCACGGCTTTCAATTGGATGGGAATGAGATCACCTGGGCCATCTTGGAAGATCTGTATGCTTATGACAGCAAACAAGAAATTCGTCTTTGTTGCCGTCTAACAAAAAAACATGTGTATCTCCCTCCATTTGCCTCCATGCATGTGAGGTTTGCTACACAGGTCCTGAGTCACTCAGTTGCAGTTGGAATCAAGACACTGTCAGAAGTCAAGCGTCTTACTGGCAAACTTCAACAAAACTACATAGCGGCCGCCAAGTTCTGTGAAAGCTTTAACGGCCTGTTTGACTGCTTCAACTCCAAGCAGTTGAAAGACTCTCACAAGCTGAAGTCTGGACTGTCTGAAGTGTCTGCTCATTTTCCATTCCTGGACAGCTGCATGGAGTGGCTTCCACGTCTGAGGCTTCTAGATGCTTCTACAACCAAGCAGGTCCCATGTGTTGAGGGGTGGCAGCATAACATCCTGTGCCTCAAAATGCTGTGGTGTGATCTTCGTGAGCGGCATCAGGTGTCCTTCCTGTTGACAAATGGATTAAATCAAGACTGCCTGGAAAATGCCTACTCAAGTATTAGAGGTACGTAAAATTTAAATTCTGTATTTGGTATAGCATTGCCTGGAACACTTTAAAAGATTATCTTTCTTGCTCAATGCGCAATATCAAAAATATATTTTAAAAATGATCCTAAAGTACTACTAACTTTCAATTGATCCAGTTTTGGTGTGATGTGTGTTTGTTTTCAGCCCGCGGTGGTAATCGTGACAACCCTGACTCTGTCCAGTTTGAATGTGAACATCAGGCTGTGGCCACAGGATTGATGTTCAACAACTGTGAAAAGACCAATTGTGAAGAAGATCTCAACACGTTCTTGCTGCAGATCAGTACATATGCCTCCCAGAACTGTCCCCCGGGCATCAGTGACGCAGAGAGGATTGCAAAGGAGCACAGCTACTCTCAAGGAGCTCCTGATTCTGGGGCAACAGAGATTGGGATCCATCCAGTGGAATCCAATCAGAGTCCTTCCAACCAATCAGTCAGTGACTCTGGAGATTTTGGTAAGTAATACTTGAGTATGATTTTCATAACATTTTACATATTCCTGTGAAATTTGAACTACTAACATTTAATTGTTTTATTATCCATTAAGAAGGACTGATGGACTGCACTGAGGTCAGGGTGAGAGAAACTCTCTTGATGGGTGAGAAAGACAAGTCAGGGAGTGAGATCGGCCTGCACCAGCTGTCTACCCCTTGTAATGCTGTGGATCTCAGAATACAGAGACAAAGCTCAACCAGAACCAGTCTACAAGAACATAAGGTCCAGAACTCACGACAGGTTGATGGTCACCAATAATCAGGATTTTCACAAACTAGAAATTCAGGCTCATTTAGTTTGTTTGTTTGTTTGTTTGTTTTCTTGTCTCTAGAGTGGTGATACTGTCCTGAAATCTGACTTCGACCCGCCTGAAGGTGTTCTGGACATGCTGAGCAAGATGACTCCAGTTTCGTCCTCCTCTGCATTTGACCTTGATGGAAATGTGCTTGTGTATATTGCAGGCTACATTGTGAATAAGGTTGTGGGTAAATTCTCTGGTCCTGAAGGTCCCTGTAACAACTGCTCACTTCTCACTACATACGTGCCTACTGATAGCAGATACACATTTCTCAAGGACAAGCAATATACTGACCTCGTCTTAGGTGAGAAAGGCCTGAAAGTGCCCAGCACAGCACTGGTTGATTTGATCACTGCCCTTGAGTCTAACTTTCGGAAAAATGTAAACTCAGTGATCCACACACTATGTTTGGGACAGAAGCTATTTAACAGTAGCATGGAGGTTGTCAGTGAGTGTAGTGAGGTAGTGTGTGGTAAGGAAGCATGCAGACATTTGCTTGTTTACATGGTTAAACTGTTCAACAGGATCAGAATTCACCACGTCTTGCGCACCCAAAATAGGAGAATCTCCCAGCCAAATCAGAAGCGGAATAGAAAGTTTTTAAAACTAAGCCATAACTAGAAAATGCATTTCCTGCAGAAATAAAGCACAAAGCATTGCTGAAAATTACAGAAATTCGAAATTAAAATAATACTAGTTCATACCCCGTCGGGGCAACATAACATCTGCCACGATTTATACTTTCTGCCTATGCCAATGCTCAATGGCCATGTGCAGTTTGAGATGGATTGGCCAGCCTGTTCAAAGCAGCAACTGCTTCATTGCCTGAATGCATCACCTGACTGGTTCGTTAATGAAGCAGATCAAAGTAGTGATGGCAGTGTGACACTGAAGCTTTGATACAAAGCAATTCCATTGAACCACTGCTTCAAACCCTGCTTTGGAGCGTGAAAGAGAGGTTTGAGATGGATTGGCCAACCCGTTAGAAGCAGCAACTGCTTCATTGCCTGAATGAATGATTTGAGTGGAATAAAGATAGGCAAACTTGTTGCCATTATTCAGGCTGGTTGGCCCCAGCAAAAAACTGCTCATTTGTATTTGTGTTGTGATATTTCACGTATAGACCTGAGATAAAATGTGACAGTTGTATGAATCTCTCTTTGTCAGAGGTGAGATTGTAGCTACTCAAGCTGCAGCCCAACTGCACTTTGTATTTTTACATAGTTATCTTATACTTGGTTTCATATAAGCAAAATGAGATTGGCTGAATCTAAATCTGTAGCTAAATTGAAGAATCGTTATCATTTAAAAGATGTACAGCACTCATATTTTACATATAAATATTTTTTACATGTACTGGCTTTGCCTAATGATGTAACCGTGGTGTTGCACCATCATTTCACCTTCAAAATAGGGTAATAAATGCATTTTTCTGTATGTATGCAGGTTTAGCTTACAATATGGTTTGACTGATTTTCTCCTGCCCACAAAAAAAAGAAAAAAGAAGTTTTTGGAGTTATTTGTTTTGTGTTAAAATCTAGATTTCTTATTCTTTATCAAATCTCCCACAGGACTGATGGCATATTTTATATTTCTGTTTAAATGTCTATTTATTTCTCTTACAAACACAATTTGATTGGTTTTACACTATAAATATTTGATCTTTAATTTACCATATTCTTCTTGTACATAGCCTACTGTAAATAAATCTTTTTTTCCTTACTATATGATGTCGCCATTAATGTGTTTCTAGTTAAAATATAGATATATATGTTGTCTTTTCTTCCTAGAGTGGAATATTTTTAGCCTCTTGGACATATATCAGAACTGATTACTGCTTTAACATTAAAATATATCATTAACATATACACTCAGGTCCATAATTATTTGGACAATGATACAGTTGTCGTCATTTTGGCTCTGTACACCACCACAATGGGTTTTTAATGAAACAATGAATACCTGCTTAAAGTGCAGACTCTCAGCTTTCATTTAAGGCTTTTTTCAAAAATGTAGTATGAACCGTGTAGGAATGACAACCATTTCTTCACACAGTCCCCCAACTTTAAGGGCTCATAAGTATTTGGACAAATTAACATAATCATCAATTAAACAGTCAGTTTTAATACTTGGTTGCAAATCCTTTACAGTCAATGACTGCCTGAAGTGTTGGACACATAGACATCACCAGATGCTGGGTTTCTTCCCTGGTGATGCTCTGCCAGCCCTTTACTGCAGCCGTCTGCACTTCCCGCTTGTGTTTTGGGTGTTTTGCCCTCAGTTTTGGCTTCAGCAAGAGAAACGCATGCTCAATTGGATTCAGATCAGATGATATGACTTGACCATCACAGAACATTCCTTTTCTTTGTCTTAAAAATGTCTTTGGTTGCTTTTGCAATATGCTTCAGGTCAATGTCCAACTGCACTGTGAAGCATCGTCTAATGAGCTTTGAAGCATTTGGTTGAATCTGAGCAGATAATGGTGCCCCAAACACTTCAGCTTTCATCCTGCTGCTCTTGTCAGCAAGAGAAGACTTCACTAGAATAAATACAGAGGGTTTATCACAAGATGTAAACCATTGGTTAGCCTTGAAAATGGAAGGCCAGATTAGAGTTTGTCAAAAACCATCTAAAAAGCCTGTACAGTTGTGGAACAGCATACTATGGACAGATAAAACAAAGATCAACTACCAGAATGATGGGAAGAGAAGAGAAGGAAGAAGGGAAGGAACTGCTCATGATCCAAAGCACACCACCTCATCAGTGAAGCATGGTGGAGGTACTGTTATGTCATGGCCATGTATGGCTGCCAGTGGAACTGGTTCTCTTGTATTTATTGATGATGTGACTGCTGACAAGAGCAGCAGGATGAAAGCTGAAGTGTTTGGGGCTACATTATCTGCTCAGATTCAACCAAATGCTTCAACACTCATTGGACGATGCTTCACAGTGCAGATGGACATTCACCTGAAGCATACTGCAAAAGCGACCAAAGACATTTTTAAGACAAAGAAAAGGAATGTTCTGTAATGGTCAAGTCATATCATCTGACCTGAATCCAAATGAGCATGCGTTTCTCTTGCTGAAGCCAAAACTGAGGGCAAAACACCCAAAACACAAGCAGGAAGTGCAGACGGCTGCAGTAAAGGGCTGACAGAGCTTCACCACGGAAGAAGCCCAGCATCTGGTGATGTCTATGTGTCCAACACTTCAGGCAGTCATTGACTGTAAAGGATTTGCAACCAAGTATTAAAACTGACTGTTTAATTGATGATTATGTTAATTTGTCCAAATACTTATGAGCCCTTGAAGTCGGGGGACTGTGTGAAGAAATGGTTGTCATTCCTACACGGTTCATACTACATTTTTGAAAAAAGCCTTAAATGAAAGCTGAGAGTCTGCACTTTAAGCAGGTATTCATTGTTTCATTTAAAACCCATTGTGGTGGTGTACAGAGCCAAAATGATGACAACTGTATCATTGTCCAAATAATTATGGACCTGACTGTATATTATTTTATTATTACTGTCCCCTATGAAAGAACAATCAGCACTTTACATACTGTACATAGTACTGTATATTATATTTATTATTATTTGTTCTGCTCCCATTTTTCATGAGCTGAACTCAAAGATCTAAAACATTTTCTATATATACAAAAGACCATTTCCCTCAAATATTGCTCACAAATCTGTCTAAACCTGTTAGTGAGCACTTCTTTGCTGAGATAATCCATCCCACCTCACAGGTGTGGCATATCAAGATGCTGATTAGACAGCATGATTATTGCACAGGTGTGCCTTAGGCTGGCCGCAATAAAAGGCCACTCTGAAATGTGCAGTTTTGCTTTATTGGGGGGGTCAGAAAACCAGTCAGTATCTGGTGTGACCACCATTTGCCTCACCCAGTGCAACACATCTCCTTCGCATAGAGTTGATCAGGTTGTTGATTGTGGCCTGTGGAATGTTGGTCCATTCCTCTTCAATGGCTGTGCCAAGTTGCTGGATATTGGCAGGAACTGGAACACACTGTCGTATACGCCGATCCAGAGCATCCCAAACATGCTCAATGGGTGACATGTCCGGTGAGTATGCTGGCCATGCAAGAACTGGGATGTTTTCAGCTTCCAGGAACTGTGTACTGATCCATGCAACACGGGGCCGTGCATTATCATGCTGCAACATGAGGTGATGGTCGTGGATGAATGGCACAACAATGGGCCTCAGGATCTCATCACAGTATCTCTGTGCATTCAAAATGCCATCAATAAAATACACCTGTGTTCGTTGTCCATAACATGCACCTACCCATACCATAACCCCACCGCCACCATGGGCCACTCGATCCACAACGTTGACATCAGCAAACCGCTCACCCACACGACGCCACACACGCTGTCTGCCATCTGCCCTGAACAGTGAAAACCGGGATTCATCCATGAAGAGAACACCTCTCCGATGTGCCAGACGCCATCGAATGTGAGCATTTGCCCACTCAAGTCGGTTATGACAACAAACTTCAGTCAGGTCGAGACCCCGATGAGGACGACGAGCATGAAGATGAGCTTCCCTGAGACGGTTTCTGACAGTTTGTGCAGAAATTCTTTGGTTATGCAAACCGACATTGCGGCAGCTGTCCGGGTGGCTGGTCTCAGACGATCTTGGAGGTGAACATGCTGGATGTGGAGGTCCTGGGCTGGTGTGGTTACACGTGGTCTGCGGTTGTGAGGCCAGTTGGATGTCCTGCCAAATTGTCTGAAACTCCTTTGGAGACGGCTTATGGTAGAGAAATGAACATTCAATTCACGGGCAACAGCTCTGGTGGACATTCCTGCAGTCAGCATGCCACTTGCACGCTCCCTCAAAACTTGCGACATCTGTGGCATTGTGCTGTGTGATAAAACTGAACATTTTAGAGTGGCCTTTTATTGGGGCCAGCCTAAGGCACACCTGTGCAATAATCATGCTGTCTAATCAGCATCTTGATATGCCACACCTGTGAGGTGGGATGGATTATCTCGGCAAAGGAGAAGTGCTCACTAACACAGATTTAGACAGATTTGTGAACAATATTTGATTGAAATGGTCTTTTGTGTGTATAGAAAATGTTTTAGATCTTTGAGTTCAGCTCATGAAAAATGGGAGCAAAAACAGAAGTGTTGCATTTATATTTTTGTTCAGTGTATATATATATATATATATGGCCTCTTGGACCATTTATATCAGAACTGATTACTACTTTAGCATTAAAATATATCATATTAAAATAGCCTATATAAATTTTATTATTACTGTCCCCTTACTGTACAAACAGTAAATAAATATTTATGGATCCTGAGTATGTGACGTCGCCATTAATGTGTTTCTAGTTAAAATATTTATTTATTTATTTATTGGTAGATTGGCTTATGGGGTGATTTTGTTGGAGTAATTAAGTTAATCTTCTCATAAGTCACTGTAATATGTAGAGATGCCATCTAGGCCGTTTTTCTTCGTTTTGTTTTTTTTAAAGTCTATATTTTGCTTTACAAAAACGTGAAAACGCAGCTGTGACCAAGCTATCACGAGGTGAGCAGCACTGTAAGCAGAATTAATAGCGATATACTTCAGTTTGTCTGTGTGTTTTTGAGATGCAATATTTCTTATGTCAGGGGGTCAAGATGGGCAGAAAAGTTTCAAATAAAAGCACAGGGACATATAACATCACAAAAACATATCAAAACCCAACAACGGACACAAAACATGTACCCAGTTTTCTGTGTAGTCTGTACCTTTATTTTGGAGAACGCATTTCTTTTCAACGCTAGAGGCGCTGTGGGGAATTTTAAACCGGAAGTAGCTCTTGCATCTTCTTTGTTTTGAACTTTGACCTCAGACTTTTGCACGCTGGAAATGGAAAACCAGTGAAACAACGTGGATAGTGAAATATTAAACTGTTATTTATTAAACTCAGAGTTAACAGAGCCTCAGTGTCCCATGTTTCATTCCGCCTGGATTTAATAAATCGACTCCTCAAGGCGACTGAAAGGTAAGCTGCGTCTGCGTGACAATATCAGTTTGTTTACAAACTGTTGACGACTCGTATTGAAGCTAAATAGCTTTAAAGTAGCTCCAGTTTTTGTAATTTGACAGATAATGGTCATTTTCGCTACATTTGATACTTTTGGATTCATGAGTACTTTACATATACACATTTATGTCAGTGTTGACCTAAAATGCGCTCAAAGCTAACTGCTAGCTAATGTTAGCCCGAGTAAAATTAAGACACTCAGAATTACTGATGCACGAGGGAAGTTAATTTGCACCACAGCAGCAAAAATGTCATGTTAGTCAGTGCCCATTTAATTCATGTATTGTAACAACAGTGCAAACAAGACTCCCTCAGTCTCTCAAACAAGACTCCCTCAGTCTCTCAGATGTAGATAGGCTGATGAAGTGTGTACTGTCAGTGATGTTAGCTCGATCACTCCACTGCTGTGTTACAGATGGGGAAGGCACCTAAGAAGAGGAGCCTTGCAGACAAGGTCCGCAAAACCAAGACCTCCACTGAGATCAAAAACAACCCTTTCGAGGTGAAAATTAACAGGAAGAAGTTTGATATTCTGGGGAGGAAATCCAAGCATGACGTGGGTCTGCCTGGTGTGTCTCGATCCAAAGCCATTAATAAGGTAAGAGGGAATCTCATGTTGTTGATCCTGCACCTTCATCAACTTCTCTCTCTGCAAGCTTTTACACAGCCAAAGCATTTCTGCTATCCTTCATTTTTAAAATCATTTAATGCACAAACATCTTTACTTGCACTTTTAGGCTACCTTATGTTCTCCTGTAAGGTGCACTAAAGTTGTACCTTGTGTGATTTCATGTGACACATTAAAGGTTTATTGATTGAAAACAGTAACACTGGATGCTGTTTGGTACAATCTGAAGACAATAAATTCACAATTTTAGATGCTTAATCAAAATTACTGGTCTTGACAATTTAGTGTTGTTGCTGAATGAATTTAATCACCAAACAGGTGAGTATAAAACATTTAACAATACACAGGAGCATGTGAAATAAGATACAGATAGATTTCATTAAGAAACGTCATTTTTTTTATCAACTGAAATGTTTCGTAGATGAAGAAAAATTAAAATATTGAATTGTTTGATAGATTTGTTTGTGGCATGGAACCTAATCTGCATGCTGAAATTTTCCAGTTGACCCCAAAAATCTTCATATTTTGCTACTGTAGGCTGATTATTCTACATGTATCACCAATTTTAGGGAATTATCCAGTTTGTGCCAAGAAAGCATATTGATTATTAGCTTATTATCAGCTTAGTAATTTATGTGTTGCAAATAGTAATTATTTAATGTACACTTTATGAACTGTCAGACAACATAGAGTCTGAAGAGCACATTTTGGATTTGATGAATACATTTGACAGCTGAGATATTTTAAGTTAATATAGATTTCCTACATACAAAAATGCTGTGCCAACCATCTGTAAGGATTGCTTTATTTTCTTGATGAGCCAATTGGATCCTTATTAACTCAGCTGCCATCAAATTGTACTTTGTTTTTTTTTTTTAAACTTCATAATCACTGTAATTTTACAGAAGGCTGAAGTGATGAGGGGCGTACCAGGCAGCAGCTGACTGATTTTGGCTCTAAAATTCTCTATGAATTACTGTTAGACCACAAATGTCATCCTAAACTTAAGACTGACGTGTCCCTTATTTTTCTGAGTTCCCCCTATCTCAGCCTGTCAGGAGACACATATAGCATTAGGATTCTTTGTGAAAATGGCACCTGGTTCTTTGACCAAACTGACCAAACACCCAGAGAACTGCGGCTGCAAATAGATGTCACAGAAGTGGGAAATGTCAGTGTAAATTGGCCACACAGCACAATAAAGAAAGGAAGCAGGCTCTGAAAATAAAAACATAAAACATTCTGCTATCTGATTAAATAAAAAATAAAAGATAACTCTTCTAGTGTCGCACTGTATCTGGCAGCCATGGGTCACAGCTCATTATCCATTTCTCACTATCTGTGCTGTGAAGCCTGGTGCTCACAGTATCATGCTGGGAGAGGGATTTTCTGCAGGAGAAACTGAGAGCTGTGTAAGGACAAAGAGTACCATGATCAGAAAGTTAAAGTGGGTAAGAGTGATAAGAGTAGAATATAAATCTAGAATTTATGATTTTGTATGTATATGTATATAAACACGGGATTTATAATGCTGACTGTTGCACTTAACGGCAACAGAATCAATGTTTTTGTAGTTGCCTGGGAGGTGTGAGCGCTTGTGTTTGTTTCTGTTGTCTGAGAAGAAGTGGACAGAAATCATGTGCAATTATTGATTTTTTTTTTGACATGTAGAGAAAAGAAACCCTCCTGAAGGAATACAAACAGAAGGGCAAGTCCAGCAAATTTATTGACAGACGCTTTGGGGAGTACGACACCAAGATGGCACCAGAGGACAAAATCCTGAAGAGGTTCGCCATGGAGAGACAGGTCAGTGATACAATGACTTGTGTCAGGACACATCAGACACCAAGACCTGACATGCATTTACACTAAATAAACCGAGTGTACAGATATGAAAACATTTAGTAATTTCACTATCTAAGGACCAGTTTGTTCCTACTTTGGCCCTCTGAAA
The DNA here is from genome assembly GCF_041903045.1 of Epinephelus lanceolatus. Classification (NCBI taxonomy): domain Eukaryota; kingdom Metazoa; phylum Chordata; class Actinopteri; order Perciformes; family Serranidae; genus Epinephelus; species Epinephelus lanceolatus. Next base: position 15,999,343 of record NC_135752.1, read on the forward strand.
TGTTACATGACTTATTTGTTACTGAAAATGTCAATCAGCAACTCTCACAGTGTTTACTTTATCTTTCAGCGTATCCATGATAAGAAGGATGTGTACAACCTGAACGAGGAGGAGGAGCTGACTCACTACGGCCAGTCGCTGGCTGAGATCGAGAAATTCAACGACAGTGTAAATAGCGATGATGAAACAGAGGAGAAAGGCCTTTTGTCAGGTGAGTAGTGCTAGTGCCCGAACATCAGATGAACAGAGCTTCGTATGCTTGATAAATCTTATAAATATTCAGCATCAGTTTGTTCATGTGTAATCCTTCAGTCAAGCTTACCAAGGTCTGGAAAAACTAAACACTGGTAAATCATGAATTTACCAACTTTATATTATTGAAATGCAAAACCCATGAAGGTGGTGGCTTTTTAGGTGGGGGTTTTATCATCTCCAGCCCACAACTAGATTTGATAAGTCTTATAGTTGACTGAGCTAGTACATTATAACGACACTATTCCTCTCTTTCATATAGCTGAGCTGACGGCCGCCCACTTCGGAGGAGGAGGTCTCCTCAGAAAGAAGACATCAGGGGAGCAGGAGGAGGAAGGAGGCCAGAGAGTCAAGTCCAGACAGGAGCTGATTGAAGAGCTCATCCAGAAGTCCAAGCAGGAAAAGGTGAGCCAGCAAACTCTGATCTGACTCACTCTGTTAAACATGGACATATATGCCAACAAGTGAACTGCGTTGTCACCATATGGAATTATTAGTCATTAAAGGAAAGGTCTGGTGATATCCAACATTTTCTTGTTGTGAGCAAATCCCATAGAAAACAAAAACAACAATGAGTTTCTCTCACTAGCAAGTATTGTCTGTGCCTAGCCTGAGTGTCCACACAGTGTTTTTCGCTAGTAGCCTTCATCTTTTTTCACTTGTTTCCAAGAACAACAGAAAAAGCACTGCATCCATTGTGTTTTTTAGAGTGCCCCGACATTTTTGTGTGGCAGTGTTTGTAATTGAAATCTAAGAACTTTTCAAAAAGGCGCTGGTGTCGTCGCTGTCGCTTCTTTAGCTGTACGTTAGTCAGAAATTGTAACAACTGAGAGAAGCCTGTCCTTTTGGTGTTTGCTTTTATCACCATGTGCATTGCAAGCTTGTTGTTAGCTGTGTGTTCAACCCTTTGTTAACATAGTGTTACGTTAGCTACCTAGCTAATGTTAATGTCAGAAGTCTTAGAAACAAAACCCACGTGCAGTGCTTCATCAGAAAAGTGCTTAGCGCTTGGATGAAGCACCCTGCCAGTGCTTTTCTGCCAGAGAAATTATGTGGACACATTTTATTCCTTTGTGTCATAGAGCTCCATTGTTGTCTAGAAACACCAGCGATTCCACTGGATTACTTGTTCCTCCATTACTGAACACAGCTATTGTAATTTATCTTCAATCAATCCCACATACACCATCCTGCTGCTGCAAATACTCCTAGTGCACCACATCCGCAGCTGAAAGCAGTCCCGAACAAATACACTATTTACTCCTGTTTGAGTAACTTCAGTTTATCCATTTTAGATAAAACCTCCTGTAAATGGAGAGACTTAGGAATACAAAGTATCAAAGATCTACATATAGAAGGTACATTCGCCACCTTTGTACAGCTGCAAAAGAAGTTCAGTCTTTCAAACAGTAATTTTTTTCAGGCACTTGCAGATTTGAGATTACATACGACAACATCTAATAGGATTCTAAATTCAGCTGTCTTAAAACGCCACCAAATCGAGATAACTTAATCATCTACCTTATATGACACCCTACATTCATTAGTCTCTTCATCTTCTGAAAGTTACAAAGCCAATTGGAGAAAACGAAATAGGTATTCAAATGTTAGATGACATTTGGGAAAAAGGTCTCCAACACATACACAAATGCTCAAACAACGGCAGACACTGTCTTATACAATTTAAAACACTATACAGACTCCTCTACTCCAAGGCCAAAATACACGACATATATCCAAATGTGTCACCAGCTTGTGATGCATGTCAAACCTCAGAAGCAACGCTTTCTCACAGCTTTGTCCTGTGCCCTAAGGTTGCATCTTTTTGGTCCGATGTCTTCAACGGCATCTCAGAAATTATTAATATTTCACTAGAACCAGAACCTATATTAATCATTCTGGGTGTATCTGAAGCATTAAGACAACTCTCCATTGCCCAACAAAAATTCCTCTCCTACTGTATCATTACAGCAAAAAAAGCTATTACTATTGTCATGGAAACAGTCAACAGTTCCAGCCTACAATTTGTGGCTACGTGACCTAACTAGCACACTACACATGGAAAGGATAAGATACGTCTTAAAGGGCAGACTCCCACGATATATCACGATCTGGCAACCTCTTATATCACACCTTGCACACAGTACAGTTCCTGAGTTGTAACCCATTCTTCTGCAATATTGCATTCTGAGTATGAATGGTAATATGTCTGTTTAAGGAAATAATTTAACATTTCCAAGAACATAAAGTAAGTATTTGTGACCTCTTTTTGTTTAAAGATTTGTGTCCTCAGTAGAGACCAATGGGTTTATGGCTGATTTCCACAGATAGGTGGGGGAGGTCAGAAAGTACTAACACATTGTTTGTTTTTGTAACACAAATATTAAACACTTCCAGCCTTATCCTTTCAGGATGTTGTCTTTTTGCTGACTTATAATCATAGTGATATTTTCAGGGAGATGTGTCTTGTGGTCCAGGTGATTAACTTCTTAAATTTGTATCACTTTTTCAGCGGGAACGCCAGGTGCAGAAAGAGGAGGCACAGGAGCTGACGGAGAAGCTGGATCAGGAGTGGAAGAGCATCCAGGCTCTGATGGTGAAAAAGATTCCCAAAGCTGACCGTGTTGAGGAGGAGAAGCCCAAGGTAAGGTCGCATCTCACAAATCATTGAACAAAATGTTGTTTTTCTGCTGTGTCCTTTTCATTCACCAAAGACGGAGCCTGATATTTCTTTGTCGTCTTCTGCTTACTCTGTGCGCTTCAGCCGGAAAAGTATGATATGATGGTGAGAGAGCTCGGCTTTGAGATGAAGGCTCAGCCCTCAGAGAAGCTGAAAACCCCAGAGGAGATCGCTCGAGAGGAGAGAGAGAAGCTGCAGAAACTAGAGGTATGTCACAGCGCAGGGCGGCTGTTAAACTCTTTTATCTCAATGCAAACAATGTCTTGTCATCATCAAATATTTTAATGCTCTGTGTGACAGTAGATTTGCTCTGTGCTGTCTCCAGGCTGACCGTCTGAGGAGGATGATGGGAGAAGAAGTCGGTGAGAGTTCACAGAGTCAGATCCACATGTCTGCTGATGACCTCAATGATGGCTTCATCCTGGACAAGGACGACAAGAAGACCCTGTCTTATCAGGTAAGTGACATGCAGTATGCAGCATGCGTTTATTAAAGAGCTGGTTTATTTCTGTTTTTTTTTGTTTTTTTTTTGTGGATTAGCATGTAAATTCTGTCCTGAATTTCTTTTGTGTGTCCAGGATGGAAAATGGAACCTTGAAGAGGGGTCTGAGGAAGAAAATGACGACGATGAAGCAGAGGGAGAGAGTGATGTGGAGGAGGATTCGGAGGCGGAGGGGGAAGGTGGAGATGAAGAGGAGGGGGAGGAGGAGGAGGAGGAGGCGGGTGAGGGCAGCAGTGAAGAAGAAGAAGATGGTCACTCAGACCTGGAGTCTGAGCAAGAAAGCGATCACGAGGAGGGAAAAGAGGAGGACGAAGAAACAAGTGCCAAACCTAACAAGAGTCTGAGCAAAGAGGAGATAAAGGCCCAGCAGGAGGCAGCTAAAGCAGAGCTCCCGTACACATTTACTGGTAACTACACACATACACAAATGTACAAACTGTAGTCAGGACCCATGTTATTAAAATCAGACATTAATTTGACCCAGATTTAAACTGTGTTTCCTCCTCTTGTAGCTCCGGAGAGCTACAACGACCTGAAAGATCTGCTCCAAGGCCACACCCCTGACAACCAGCGCATCATCGTGGCCAGGACACAGAAAAGCAACCATCCTAGTTTGGCTGCAGGCAATAAACTCAAACTGCAGGTAAAACATGGAATAAGCTGTTCTGTTAATGAGTGTGGTGCCTCTGTGTCTGTAGCCAGTTGTAGCTTGTGTCAGTGCCATATGAACATAGAGTATTCTCTCTCTATCTCAGAAACTGTTTGGCTTCCTGTTGGAGTACATTGGAGAGCTGGCCAGCAGGAGTCCTCCTCAACTCACCACCATAGATAAGCTCATACCGTGCGTTCAAAAAGTGGCTTTCTCTCTCAGGTTTCACCTCCTGGTTCAAACATTCAGACCCTGAAACATATCAGATCATTACTGTACAGTTATTCTCTTCTCTCTCATTACAGAGAGGTGTACACTTTGTGCCAGATGTTTCCAGACGCAGCCTGTAAGGCCATGCAGAACATCCTCAGAGACGCTGGTCATAGCATGGAGGAGGCGCTTGAGGTCAAAGGGCATGTTGCCTTCCCAGCACTAGACATGGTATGGATTATCAGCTGTGAATACTGTAAACATGTTCAATGTTCACCAGGGTGGATCAGGATTTTAAAGGTTTTAAATTTCACACAATGAAGCAAAATATACTACTACTAATAATAATAATAATAATAATAATAATAAGACAAGTTTTAAAAATTAAAAAGAAGTTCATTCTGAATTATATGAAAACAAAGGGGCTTTTGGAACCACTCAGTCTACCTGGTACAAAAGCTTATTGCATGTATGCCTAAAAATTCATACATATGTACACACGTATACAGATATATACATACCAATATATCTTAATACACATATTTAAATATAGAAAGACAGATATACCTTCGTAAAATCACTGTTTTAACCTGGAACACAACAGAGAGAATGTAAAATGATTCGCCTTGTCGATGAACGCAGCTACAGTACGTTTGTTTCTGTGTCTCAAGCTCATCTACCTGAAGGTGACAGCCCTGCTGTTTCCAACCTCAGACTTCAGACACCCAGTCACCACTCCAGCGCTGCTTTACATCAGCCAGGCTCTCACCAAGGTACACACAGTCTTCGGCGTGTTTGTTATTGTCTGTGTCGTTATGGCTGTCTTTGTACTTTTCTGACTGTTCTTGCCTCTAATGGGATTTTGCTATCTCTTATTCTGTTTGAAACCAGCCCTCCTCCTCTCATTAGTCTTTTTTTTGTGTGTGTGGATTTTCTCCAGATAAGAAAAGGCTTTTCATATACACACCTCAAACATTTTCAGTTATTCATTCGAAGTTTTTTTCAGGGCACAACGGCTGTATGATGTTGCACTGTTGTTTTCTTTCCAGCGCTGCAGCTGAAACACATTTATACGTGGTGTTTACATGGCAGTTATGTTGACATAAATGTCAACCACAAAATCAATGTTACTGGATGAGTGGATTCATATCTGTGTGTATCTTTGTGATCTGAACGTCCTTAGTGTCCAGTGAGGTCATTACAGGACGTGACATCAGGTTTAGTGCTGTGCAGTCTGGCCGTGGAGTACGTCTCTTTTTCAAAGCGCTTCCTGCCCGAGCTCATCAACTTCCTGGCTGGAACGCTGCATCTGGCCGTGCAGGACAAGACATCTCTAGGTAGGTTTACTAACATATATTTTAGTGCCAGAATTCATAAGGTGACGCAGAGCTGACAGACTTTGACATTGTGTTGCAGATTACACCATGGTGCCACCGTTTAGGCCGTCAGGGAAGTGCTGTGATCTGCTGCTGTTGTCAGACTCCGAGTCCTGCAAGAGCTGGAGCAAGAAGAGTCTTCCACTGTCTGCAACCCAACACCTGGAACTCAAAAATGACCTTGACAGAGATCACCACAGGTAGGAGGGGAGGGGAATCTAGAAGCTAGTCAAACCTCTGGACTCATAGACTTGTTCAATGTTATTGCAATCAGTAGACAAAATTCCTAATCATAGCTCATCTATTATATAACTTGCAACCACAACAAGGAAAACCTCTGTCAGTAGTAACCAAGGAACAGCAACTTTTGGCCACAAGACACCAAAGTAACATGGTGAGAGTTGTCCATAAAGGTACATAATTTTCTACTAAAAAAGCATAACTTTGAAAGATCCCTCCTTGATTTGTCTCAGAAGGTTTCATGTAAGCTTCAGCTGCACTTACTGAACAAGGTCTGTAGATTTGACCTTCATCTTCTCCATTGGAGAAACATTAGGAAGTGATGTCTGCACAGCCTGTATGGACAGGAGGAATGTTTAAAGGGAGCTGATACATCTTTAATTGTTAAGAATTAAAACCAAAATTCTCCACAGATGTTGTTTGTATGCCCCCTCTGTACATACAGCTGACCACCAGAGACATGGCATTTACAAAACAACAGATATCAGACTGCCTTAATTGGCCAGTCAGAGCGTAGCATGTAACAACACCATGTAATAACAGGAGCGAGCACTTGCCCAGAGACAATTATAGGCCCAGTAGGAAGAGAGGGAGGGAGATGAAGTGTGAGAAAATGTGTTGTCTTCACGCAGCTTCTCATGTTTGCTTTGGACCAGAATATGACCACCAAAGAAATGAAACGGCAAGACAGGAAGTTCGACTGATTAATTATCTTTTATATGAGTGAAATAAAAGACAAACTCATTTGTTCTTTTGTAAAAAGAAAAAAACAAAATTGAAGCACAGAAACATGCCCTCATGCAGATCTGTTCTTTAACCTGTTGCTGTATGTTTTATAAAATATAAGCATGTCTTGTGGTGCTAAAAAGGAATTAATGAGTGATGAGGGTCCTTATTAACACACGGATATGAAAGATAAGCCATCATACCGTGTTTACCTGTACAGACTGCACGGCTCTGAGCTGATACATCCACTTGTGTGATTCTGATGAGTCGCCAGCGTGTTTTCACACGGCAGCTGGTGTGTGGGCACAAAGCAAAGCTTGCAAGCAGGCTTCAACGGACCATGATGGTGCGCAGTTTGTGAGAATATACATTTCTATTTCTACTCAGCTAAAATTAAGATTTATAACATGCGATAAACCACCTTTGAGTCGGAGTGATTTATGTTGGAGAGACGTTAATTTAATTTATTTGCTATATTTGTCAAAGAAAAATAAATAAACCTGTGAGTCACGAAGAATAAACTTCACAAAGCATTTTTTGTGTATAATAAGTAATTTATTCAATGTTTTCCTTTTAAAGCAGCAGTTGTGATTAAGTATTTTATTTCCTAATGACTCAGACTGAGGCTTGCAGCAAGTCTAAATACCTACTCCGTAAGTCATCATTAAAGGGACAGTTCACCCCAAAATAAAAACTACATAATTTTCATCTTACCTGTAGTGCTATTTATCAGTCTATATTGTTTTGGTCTGAGTTGTGTTAGAGATATCAGCTGTAGAGATGTCTGCCTTCTCTTGAATATAATAGAACTAGATGGCACTTTGGCTTGTAATGCTCAAAGCACCAAAATAATACATTTAAAATAACTCAACAGATATCTCAATGTGTCTAATTTACAGACCTTGTTGTAAGCAGTTTCATGTAGAAACTATTTTCTGTCTAGCAAACTACACCTCCAACTGTATCACTGCACAGAAGGAAGTATGTATCCACGGCTAGCTCACATAGCCCCACTGAGCTAACGTTACAGCTCAGCCGAGGAGGACGCCATTAGTGTTTACATCTTATACTATCAGGAGCACAAGCCATTTGTCCAGAGTTCTTGTAGATATCGAGATACAGTTGTGGCATGGCTCTAGTGCCCCTAAATATATTCCCACATATATTTAATATATACGCATCTTTACATAGTTTTCAACGAGGCACTGTATTTTGAAGGTGATCTGTGTCCTTTGCTATATTGAGTGCTGTGGGTGTAATTGTTGTGTTGTTGAGGTCAGGAAAAGGGAGGCAAACTATGAGACAAATTTCAAACTATGAAACTGAGATGATCGTCGACATTCTCTCTGCAGGTTGATGTGTCTGTCCACTTGCCTGGACCTGGTGAAGAGGTGCTGCCTACTCTACAAAGACCTTATGTCCTTCACATACATCATCCAGTCAATCAGAACGCTGCTTTCCAAACACCTTTCAGCCCAAACATTACCGGAGCTTTTACAGGTTAGTGCCAAAGATAAATGGAGGTCTTTCTCTTTTTCTCTCTGTCTCTCAAAATATCTTATTGTTAGTTTCTTCTTCATTGTTTTTTTGTAAAGAAAAAACAATTTTAAAAAAGTGTGGTATTGCTAATTTTCTCTTTTTTATTTCTATCCTTTATTGTTAATTTTTTACTGTAAATGTTATTTTTTAATTTTATTTTTTATTCATTAATTTTTATTTGGAGTTTTTTGTACCACTTTTAACATCTTTGTATTTTATGTTATTTTATCTTAATTTATTCATTTGTATTTCCTTTTTTACATTATTGTTGTTGTTGTTATTATTATTATTATTATTATTATTATTATTTATATTTATTTATATTATTATTATATTTTTAACTTTTCTTTTTTTCATATTATCACTATTACTATCTCTCTATCTCTCCATGTATAGAGGTATTTACCTATGTACATTTACTTGTCCAGAAATGAGCATTAAAACTTCTGCTGATCCATGTGTTGCCTAAAAATTTATATTAAAAAGAACTGTAGCAAAAAAAAAAAAAAATGTTTTGTTGTAGGAGCTTTGCCGTGATGTCCTTGAGACCATCAGCAGCGCTCCCGTGACGCACAGTCGGCTGGTTTTAGAGAAGAAGAAGCCAATTCCCCTGAAGCTGCTCACACCAAAGATTGTTGAAGTGTAAGTGATATTCCAGTGAAATACATGTGTCTGTAAAAATGTATTATTTCATCAAGAAGCTGAGAGAAAGCATGCAGATATGCTTGGTAGTGCAACTGGTTTAAATATCTCCTTTACTTCTTTGATATTTTTCAGGTTGGACTATGGAAAGAAGCGTGGCAGCACCAGAGAGGAGAAAGAGAAGGAGCGACTGAAGCACAAGTACAAGAAGGAGTTCAAGGGGGCTCTGAGGGAGATCAGGAAGGACACGCGCTTCCTGGCCAGAGAAAAGCTCAACGAGGTCATGAACAGGTACGGAGAACACACAGTGTCCCTGTGGATGTCAGCCAGAATGTTTCTTTGACAAAGCCTCTCACTTGTTACATGTTCTGTGTTTCAGAGATGCAGAGAGAAAGAGGAAGGTGAAGGAACTCTTTGGCAGCTTGGCCACTCAGGAGGGAGAGTGGAAGGCTCTGAAGAAGAGGAAGAGGAAGTGAAATACAGGATCTCAGTCACTTACCTTCATCATGTCTCCTCTTTCAAAAGGACATCTTTCATCCAGATGTGGATAACAGCCTACACAAGGCTGAAATCTGTGGAACTCTTTTGTACCCTCTGGATTATTTTTTCATCATGAGATAGGATAAGTCCTTGTTACAACATCCATTTTATACTGTTTGACAAATAGCTGTCAAATGCACACCAAGTTGTCAGATATTATGATGTAGGCGTTTGATGGGACGGTCAGATACTGATGTTGGAAGTGTCAGTCGACACAGCAGCAGAGACTTGGTTTCTTTTTTTTTCCAACTAGAATCCATCACTATAATGATGTAATGAATACAGAAAACAATAAATGACAGTATCTTTCTGTTCTCTTGCTTTACATCAACAATGCACGTGTGTTTCCAGTCATGCTCAGTCAAGTGAGATTCAGTTATTCCCACCATAAGAGAAATAAAAAATAGTTTCAGTCAGATGCTATGGTATGTAAAACATGGATTATTCAGTGAGTGTCTTCAGAGGGAGGAAAAAACTGAAGCTTTACTTTATTGTTTTCATGTGAGAGTTAAACTGCAGCCAAACAGACCTATTAAAAGAGAGCAGGGATGTGTGAGGAAAGATTAAAATGGAATCAGGAGAAGGAGGTGGTCATAATAATAATAATAATAATAATAATAATAATAATAATAATAATAATAACTAGTCCATACCCATTGGTAGCTTTGTCACCTTCTACCTATGCCAATCCTCAATGCCTCAATGCTGTTTCACATAGATTGACCACGTCAGTGAGTAGAAAAATGTGGGACAGAATGACTGACTGACAGAGTGACACACTGACAGTTTATGTGATTATGTACAGCATACCATACCATGACTTAGTCATACCAAAAATTAGAAGGAAAAAAAACATTTGGCCACAGGGGGAGCCACAGCGATCGGTCGCATTTTAGCCATTTTTAAGCATTTTTCTGTTGTTATAGCGCCACCCAGTTGCCAATTCGAGTTAAATTTCTCCAGTCACCTTGAGGCGTCCTGTTCTACATATCTACCAAGTTTAGTAAAAATTGATATGGCGGTTAGGCCTAGATAAGAAATTAGCTCTCTAGCGCCCCCATTTTGTTTGATGGGGTCAATAATGGAGTGGTCCCCTCAGATTATGTGTGGTCATATGCCTACAAAGTTGCGTGGTGATCGGTGAAACCCTTGAGATGTTATAAACCTTTATGTGATGAGCCACGCCCTCCACAATATTCATTGCCTTATAGAAGCTCAGTTTTAGTAAGTTTTTTTAGTAAGTTTTGCCAAGAGGGAATTTTAGATATTGGTCCCTAGATTATGTTCACCGAGTTTCATGCAGATCGGTCAAACTTCCTAGGAAAAGATCAATTTGAAGTGTTTTTCAAAAAATTCAAAATGGCGGAAAATCTATATAACCGGAAGGTATGGGTTCTTGAGGCAAATTTGTTCCTCATGAGGAGAGGCATCTCTGTGCAAAGTTTCATGTCCCTACGACATACGGGGCATGAGATATGCCCATTCAAAGTTTGCAATTTCAATCAGTTGCTATAGCGCCCCCCTTTGGCCAATTGATGTAATATTGCTTCATTCGCATCCTCCCATGACCCTCTACCACTGTGCCAAATTTCACATGGATTGACCAAGTCAGTGAGGAGAAAAACGTGGAACAGACACACAGACACACACACAGACAGAGTTTTCATCATTATATAGTAAGATAATAATGCATTTGATTTATATAGCGCCTTTCAGGATACTCAAAGACGCTTTACAGAGAGCAACAACAGCAATAAAAAAATAAATAATAATCTTGAACCCCCTCTTTTTGAACCCCTGCTACCAAAAAAGACCAAGTCTGCTCTGATTGGTAAGCATTTCCAGGATTTCCGTGTCTTGTTATGGCATCCTGGGAATGACTCTAATAGAGTATTGCTGCACTTTCTACCTGGAAACAAAAATCACAAATATAAGCCTCAAAATTGTTATCTTCTCAACCAGGCATGTTCCAACAAGAGTATAATCCGAAATGGGGGACAAATATAAAATAGCGGCAACCAAGTTTACATGTTTCCTTGACGTTAGCATGTAGCTACATGTAGCCGTGTAGGCCACGTCATGTACACACTTGCAGTAATGTGACTCGAGTAGATGACCATAAAAAGAAATCCATCCATTGGGTGCTGAGCTCACCTAGTAGAGCAGGCACCACGGTTGTAGGCTCGATTGTGTCCTGCATCCCCTCTCTCTCCCCCTTCATACCTCCACTGTCCTATCAAATAAAAGCCTAAAAGCTCCAAAAAAAATCTTTAAAACAAATCTGTCAGGTTGTCTTGTAAAGTAGAGAAAAACATTGAAAATAGAGTATTTAGAACAATCTGAAGCCTGAGGTTTTTGCTCACAGAGTTTACCTCATTATTTGAAACTTTGGCCACGTTTCACAAAGACTTCTGACAATGTAACATAATATAGAAAATAGGATGGTCTCTTTTAAGGTTACAGCTCGTTAACACAGCGTTAAAGGTATTTATGGGATATGTGTGTTTGTATAGATGTAATACCATGTTAGTGTAGCTGTAATGCAGGTGAGTATATGTCTGAACAATTAAAAGCAGTACTGTAAGGGCATGATTCTTTGACACCATTGGTCAGGTCAGAGTTATGGCCAGAAATAAATTCTGGATGCTGAGTCATGACATAAGCAAAAGTACGAAACACAAACGTCATGTTGTCGCAGTACCTGTCTCTGCATGAAGCCATGATGAACAATAACAAGTCATCAGGCCTCTCTGCAGGATTCATTAGTCATTAGTGGAATTGAAAAGTAGAGAATGAAATGACTCACTCTGTTTTCTCAGGAGTACTGATCTTTATGTAAACTGTTGGAGTGATTCACAAAGGCCATGTTTACATCTGTAAGAAATGTGGCTTTAAGCTTGTTTTCTGTGGAGAAAATTCAAATTCAGCAACCGCTGAGACACCTGCTCTCAAGTAGTGTGGTAGCAAAAATAAGAAAAAAAGATGTGCTGCAGCTGTAGATGGATGTGCGGTACCCATATCCTGTGGTAAGATGCTGGGTGAATGAAAATGGGACATCGGTCTTGGTGTTAATGAAGCAGAACTGTCTCTCGGAGGAAAGATGCTGGAGGAGTTGTTTGCAAGGACGGACTTTCAGTGCACGTCTGTCTCGTCTTTCTTATACATACAGGCTGCTGCTGGACAGCTGGGTACAGCACATACTGTAGTCAAGGTCAACATGTTTTATTGTAATACTGGTTGGTTCAGTGGATGCAGGCAGCATTATTGCTGCCTGTAAACAGAATGCCAAAAGACACGTTTTGTTGTGATGAAAATAACAGTAGTACATTTAATCATGAACCCTTATATCATTTAATATCTTGGCAGATACTCAAATCCTTAAAACAGCAACCTGTTACTGGTGCACGTCATGGGCAGTTTAAGGGACAGTGGGCCCCAGAGCACAAATATGCAAAAGGTGCCACCACCTTTCCTACACAGGAGCAAGACACACAGACTTTTTTTCTGGTTTTGTTATGTTTCTTTGCAGTTCCTCTAAATCTCTTGTGATTGTTTTGTCTTTTTTGTGTCTGCAATTCCTTTGCATCTTATCTGGTCTTTTTGTGTTTCTGTACGGTCATTTTGTGTCTCTTTGTGGTAATTTTATGTCTTTTTTGGTCTTTGTGTGTCTCTTCATGGTCATTTTATGTCTTTTTTGGAATTTGTGTGTCTCTTCATGGTCATTTTATGTCTTTTTTTGGAATTTGTGTGTCTCTTTGTGGTCATTTTCTGTCTTTTTTTTGGTCTTTGTGTGTCTCTTCATGGTCATTTTGTGTCTTTTTGGTCATTTTGTATCTCTTTGTAGTCATTTTATGTCTTTTTTGGTATATGTGTGTCTCTTTGTGGTCATTTTGTGGTCATTTTGTGTCTTTTTTGGTCTTTGTGGTCATTTTGTGTCTCTTTCTGGTCATTTTGTGTCTTTTTTGGTCTTTTTGTGGTCATTGTGAGTCCCTTGTTGGTCTTTTCGTGTCTCTTTGTGGTCATTTTGTGTGTTTTTGGTCATTTTGTGGTCATTGTGAATCCTTTTTTTGTCTCTTTCTGGTCATTTTGTGTCTTTTTGGTCTTTTTATGTCTCTTTCTGGTCATTTTGTGTCATTTTGTATCTCTTTGCGGCCATTTTATGTCTTTTTGGTCATTTTGTGGTCATTGTGAGTACTTTTTTGGTCTTTTTTTGTCTCTTTCCGGTCATTTTGTGTCTTCTTTTGATCCTTTTGTGGTCATTGTGAGTCCTTTTTTGGTCTTTTTTTGTCTCTTTCTGGTCATTTTGTGTCTTTTTTTGGTCTTTTTGTGTCTCTTTCTGGTCATTTTGTGTCATTTTTTGGTCTTTTTGTGTCTCTTTGTGGTCATTTTTTGGTCATTGTGAGTCCCTTTTTGGTCTTTTTTTTCTCTTTCTGGTCATTTTGTGTCTTTTTTGGTCTTTTTATGTCTCTTTCTGGTCATTTTGTGTCTTTTTTGGTCTTTTAGTGCCTGTGGTAACTTTATGTCTTCTTTTGGTCCTTTTGTGGTCATTGTGAGTCCTTTCTTGGTCTTTTTTTGTCTCTTTCTGGTCATTTTGTGACATTTTTTGGTCTTTTAGTGTCTCTTTGTGGTCACTTTATGTCTTCTTTTGGTCCTGTTGTGGTCATTGTGTGTCCTTTTTTGGTCTTTTTGTGTCACTTTGTGGTCATTTTTTGATATTTTTATGTCTTTTTCTGGTCATTTTGTGTCATTTTTTGGTCTTTTTGTGTTGCTTTGTGGTCATTTTGGTCATATTTTGGTCATTGTGAGTCCTTTTTTGGTCTTTTTTTTGTCTCTTTCTGGTCATTTCGTGTCTTTTTTTGGTCTTTTAGTGTCTCTTTCTGGTCACTTTATGTCTTCTTTTGGTCCTTTTGTGGTCATTGTGTGTCCTTTTTTGGTCTTTTTATGTCTCTTTGTGGTCATTGTTTGTCTTCCTTTGGTTTTGTTGGGTCTCTTTGTGGTGTTTTTGTGGTCATTTTGTGTCTCTTTGTGGTCAATTTGTGTCTTCTGTTGGTCATTTGTATCTTTTTTTGGTCTTTCTGTCTCAGTTAGTATGTGTTAATTTGAGGGACATTTTGCAGGGGGAAGGGGCGGCCATGACAGTTGGTAGGCCTGTTCAGCAATCCATCCATGGTGCACATTGTTCCCTGAATGATTATTTTTACAACTAGCTGACAAGTGCATATACACACACTTACACACACATCATTGTCTCTGACTGTCTTTTGTCCTACTTTCTCATGAGATAATAATAATAATAATAATGAGACCGCATCACAATGTAACACTTTCTTAATTTACACTTGCAATGATTCATTTAACTTAGCCTACATAGAATATAATATTCATTTAATATCGTTAGTAACAATTCTCTGTGATAATTCTTGTCATGTCAACATACAGTGACAGGAAACGCAGAGGTGTCACTGAGAGAGAGCTACCCTTTGGTGAGAGGAGATGGGGAAACTTCTATTCTTTTAGAAACATCTGTTCTCAAGTCTTCTTGAGACTCTTTCAAATCGGGTACCAGTGCTCTTGGGGTATCCCTTTGCAGCAGGAGGGCTGGGCCTTGACGATGCAGCAGGCCCAGTCCAGGAGGTAATGATTCCTTCTACGTGTAAGCAGCACTGGAACAAGACTTACAATGGGGTTGCCTTCCCTCCCTAGCCTAAACATTAGAGGGGCATTTAAATGAAAGGTTAAGACTACCCTTCTGCAGCTATCTCTTCCCTGTTACCGAGACAAATATGGGTGAGTGGACACGGGGCACTACCTGCTGATAGCCCCCGCTATTTTGGTCTCAGACCAAAGGAGGGCCACTTCACTGGACCCACATGCGTCACTCTCGCTCCTGCTCACCACAGGCATGAGTGGGGAGGCCTCACTGTCAGGGATCAGCCCTTTAGCTGAGTCACCCTATGGCCTAGCCCTGGGGTCTCGGGTTATAAACATTACAAATGCACAAAATGAGGCCTGAGAGAGGCGTATGCCACTTCCCACGCAAAAGCTGTGATCTGTAGAAAAAGACTTGATGGAAGAAACTTTGACCCATGCTTACGAACATTTTGGAGATGGGAAATTGGTGACGCAGATGGTGAGGTGGAAGCCTGATTGTAGAGCTTGTCAAACATTTTTGACGCTCGCCATTTTTGGCTTTTGTCTGTACGTACATTTTTAGTATGAATCCTATGCACTTTTTTTCTAAATGAGATCCCTGCTTCTTGCGGAACTAGAAGGAGTGCCTAAAGGTCCCTAACTCTGGTCCTCCACATCTAGGGGATTGATGTTAAGGGGATTAACCTCTAGCCACCACAGGGAGGGGGGCTTACCATAAGGCTGGGAAGAGGATCAAGCCTGGCCAACAGGCTATGAAAAAAAAGAATCTTCTTCTTCAACAAGATTTTATCTTTTTTATTTAGAACAAAATCAGAAAAAAAAAACAGATGCGTGCCACAGCCCCCAAAAAAATCTGCCTGACGTGTGGCTTCAGCAATGAAAAACCTCAGAGAGAAACCAACAAGTCTGTTTGGCCAATTTAGATGTTCTATATCGTGACTTGCCAGTGTGATGAGTATCTGCCCACATTTCCGCTTGGTGTCTCGAGTAGTCTCGCTTTTTGAGGCAGACAGAATCAGGGGCTCAGGTTTCATCTATTTCTCTGACAACCTTAACAAACACAATGTTAAAGACATGATATTATGTGGATACAATAAAAAGTGATTACATAAGATAACATGTAGAGTATGATAAAAAAAAATGACTATAGAAGATCATATGTGGAGTATAAAAAAAGAATGATTATATATATTGATAAAATAAAACAAATGATTTCATGTGGATAAATTAAAAAGTGTTATAGGTGAGTAACTGAGTACATAAAGTCATTATTAACTGTGGAGTAGCCTATATGAGCATGTTAATTAATGAATAGGCTATATAATATATGTGAGTGCACAAAAGAAAAATGAGTGCAACTGTTGCTAAGTTCAGTACCCATGTTCAATTTCCTGTGGTTTTTCTACCAGCTTTCAGACATCAACACAGACATGGGTGCAAGGTTTAAAAAGGCTCACTTTGCATACAGTAAAGAAATGACAAATGCAATATAATGGGGTGATTACAGACAGACGTTTATCTAAGAGTACAAGTATATCACAATGAGTACATCATACAAAGGATGACTATATATGAGTACCAGAGTATAACCAGACATGAATACAGAGTATATAGGTAATAACTTTCAATAAGCATGATAACCATGAGCATACTAAAGATACCTAAGGATGTGCTAAATAAAGTATATGGAACAAAGTCGATTTAGCTTGGACTGAGTAAATTGAATGGTAAATGGACTGCACTTGTATAGTGCCTTTCACCGATTCACACACACATTCACACACTGGTGGCTGAGACTACTGTGCAGGGTGCCACCTGCTACTCAGTAACCCTTCACACTCATGCACACACCAATGGAGCAGCCATTGGGAGCAATTTGGGGTTCAGTATCTTACCCAAGGATACTGCGACATGCAGACTGAAGGAGGCGGGGATCAAACTGCCGATCTTCAGTGTGGTGAATGACATCTTCTACCTCTGAGCCACAGCCGCCCCATAGTATATAAAAATATCATAGCTTGAGAACATTAATGTAAAAATTAAAAGGAGGCAAAATATTGAATTTATTGAGCACTTTCCCCCCCAACACATTAATACATTCTCACTCTGACCTCATCACATATTTCCACTTCCAGATATAACATGCAAGGTAACCTGGGTGCATTGGTTGTTGGTGTTCTGGGACACCGTGTCAAGTTCTGCCTGTTACATACATTGTCTTCTTTCAAGATACACCTCTGTTTTCACAGGAAATGAATGTTTACATACAGTCTCTTTCAAAATTAACGCACTACGTTGGTACAACACTGCATATTGATGTTTAGGCAACAAAAACACATTTAGGTTTAGGTAACAAAAGGAAGTGGTCCATGTGTCCACCCATCCACCGTGCCGCATTTACCCCTGACACCACCGTTAAACTGCAACAACCGGCTGCGTATCATGCCAATACTGCAGGATGCCTTTTTTTGTTGGTTTCTAATGCTACAAGTCATTGCCCAAGCGCCAGATTTCCATGACTTCGGAATGAGACCGGGCTCTTCCCCCCCCACACAAACTCAGTAAGCAATTTTAGGAATTAGCTGAGATGGTGAGGAGAGCCCAAAAGTTCACATTTAACTCTTTTTGCCACCTTTAACAACAGATAAAAACACAACTTCAACAACACACTGTTTTATACATATTTTTATTCAACACTTAACTCCAAATAAATTTATATCACAGCGGTTAAGCTGAATAGTTAGACATGCTCTTGGTTTTCAAAAATCCATTCAATACAAGATATATTCCTTATAACAGTGATAACTGAAAAAATACAATATGAATGCACAAACAGCTCAGCACTTTACAGTCCGCCACAAAAAACAGTGACAGTATACAGACCAAAATAGAGAATATCATTACGCTTCCATTTCAAACAGATCACTGTAAATTGTTCATTTATATAGAGACACTTAGGTGCTTGAAGTGGTATATTTCCATGTTTGAGTTATTGACATAGCCACACAGTTGACAGATGACATACATATACACACACGCACACACACACACACACACACACAGTGACATTTACTCACTGTAAATGACAGCTGGTAACTTTCAGGACTGATGTGTAAAAGGCACACGCATACACACACCACACACACACACACACACACACACACACACACACTCACACTACACCTCTCTTTCTCTACAACATTTACACATATACTGCTGTACAGACATACGTAACAACACAAACAGAAACACACACACACATACAGACGTTGGTAACAGACTCCATACAGGACCAAAACGAGGCACAACGGGACTTGGCAGAGCGACATGGAATGTTTCGGTCATTGATCACTGATCAATCATCTTTGACTGTGAAGCTTTCGATCAGTTCTCATCGGTGTCGTCCTGAGAGAGAAGAGGGAGAGGTTGGGGTTAATGTGAATGAAACATCACTATCAGCATTACAATATTACATATCAGGAACTGTGTAAAGCAGTTGAGGTAATGTTACAACACCCGTTACAGGGACAGCTCACCCCCAAATCAAAAATACACATCTTTCCTCTTATCTGTAGTGCTATATATCAGTCTAGACTGGTGTGAGTTGTTGCGTGTTAGAGATATCAGCTGTAGAGATGGCTGCCTTCTTTCCAATATAATGGAACTAGATGGCACTCAGCTTGTGTTGCTCAAAGCGCCAAAAAATACATCTGAAAAACTCAACAGCAATGTCTCTTTCCAGAAATCATGACCTGGTTACTCAAGATAATCCACAGACCTTGTTGTGAGCAGTTTCATGTAGGAACTATTTTGTTTCTACTGAACTACACCCACGAACCGTATCACTTCGCAGAAGGAAGTTTCATCTACTGCTAGCTCACCTAGCACCACTGAGCTAGCTAACATTACAGCTCAGCTGAGGAGGGTGCCATTAATGTATACATCTTGCTTTGTCACAAACACAAGCCTCTTGTCCGTGAGTAGATGCACACTCCCTTCTTCTTTTTTGATTTTGGGGTGGACTGTCCCTTGTCATGTTGTCTTTTCTCTTAAAATGGTTTCACCTTAGTAATGATTTTTTTCAGCTTTGGAGGATTATTGAACAGGTTTGCGACTTTGAAATGTAGCTTCCTGTTACTGACTGTAGGTTAGGTCAGCCAGTTGCTGTTGGAGTCTCTTACCTCTGTAACATCAGCAGGGTCAGTATCAATCGGTGACTCTGCCATTTCCTGCTGTGCTGCTGAGGCTTCATCACCCTGGAAAAGACAAAAGGGAAAAGTTTTTTTTTTTACTTTGTGTTACATAGTAAATGTAATTGGTTTTGTTTTGAACAGGTTGTTCTCACACACTGTTCCTTTGTATGCCAACACAAAGTTATGAACCAGAATGTCTATAAAACCCCCAGAATCATGAGCCAGTAATTGATATATAACCGATGTCATTGTGAAGGCAGGGATCGTGTGACCAATACGACGACAGGAGTAAAATAGGAAGTAATATAAAGAGCAAAACTCAGCATAACAAAGCTGGTTGGGCTGGAGGATGGGTCAAACAAACACAGGACTTTCCCCTAGGGGACATCTTTGTTATATGTGCATCTTTGTAAGATATCATAGGAATATTTGTATGAGGATACACTTAACTGTTGCTAGACAATACAAGACATTTGAAGGCATCACCTTGGACTGTGGGAAATGATCACAGACATTTTGCAATATTTTTGCTTACTTTTTTTTTGACAAAATGATGTAAGTTCTAGGGTGTAGGATTCAGTGGCATCAAGCAGTGAGGCTGAAACATTGCAACCAGTGTCTGAAATTAACTTTTCGACTCACCGACCAAGGGGTCTGTTATGTGAAAAACTCTACCAGCTAACAACATTTTTCAACAGCCAAAATAAGAAATTGCATTTTTATCACGTTTATATTTGTTTCAGTACATTTCATTGTGAAAATAAGGTATACAATTTGAACACAAACTTAAAGAAGAGGTCAATCAATGAATCAATCATTTGTCACATTCAATTATATTAAATACAGTTTCCGTAAAATGTCATAGTCATAGTGAATATAAGGTCATAAAATTGGGCAGTCTTAGGCACTGTGTTCATTTAGGATCCTTGTGGACTGAGGGGAGAATAAATAATGCGAAATTACGGTACAGACTCTCTACATTCGTTTGGTTATGACTTTACTATTTTGGTACAAACATTTATCTGCCAGTGTGGTGCATAGGCTTCTGGGATTTATTCGCCCAACAGGAAATCTACCCACAAACAGCTCATTCTAAGGTAACAAAAAACTTAATGATTCTTATTTAAAAGTGATTATAAACTGATGTAAATATTCTGTCAATAGATGCCCCTTCTCCCAACACTCTAGACCTCTAATAGAGAAAATACTCAGCAGATTAATCAATAATGCAGACAATCATTAGTTGCAACATCTGGGTGCACTTACTATCATTATGTCATAATCTGTGCAATATTATATAACACAGAATGTAAACACCCCACTGAAACCCTCCCCCTACTCGTGCTTTGTCCATTTATACATTAAAAGGCACTTGCAATCATCTCCTAACCATCATTGTGACTGGTGGTCATTCCGAGTGAGTGGGCTGCTGAGAAAGAGACAAGGCATGAAGTGCTAATGAAGAAGGCGGGGTGGGGGTGTGTGACGCTTCTCCTGTCTGGCTGAAAGGATGCCTTGATTACACTGTGCCATTGAACTGACCTTCCTTAATGGGGTGCGGTCACAGTGTGCTGACGTGTGCATGTGTATGTGTGTGTGTGACGCGCTCACCGGCAGCTGACATAACCTTAACCCACTTTTTGCACCTTGTCCTCCTGCTGTTGCATTTAACACCACCCAACAAGCCTCCATCTGTTCTCCCAGCAGAGCCGGAGAGATGTGTGCTCATGTGAACACACACAAACACATAGTTGGACTGCCAATAAACATCAACCTGTTTTTTTTACTGTGGTCAGATTAAACTTTAGCCAAAAGTTAAAGATTTGTTCACTTGTCAGGACAAATCAAACCCGAAATATCTGTGTGAACCATCTCCCAAAGCAAAACCAAGGCAACACCTCACCTACAATCTGTATTGTTTCATGCAGAAATTACTTCTCAGAGACGTGAAATACAGGAGCCTGTTTTATTGCATGTCGCTAAAAAGATCCGAGCAATAAGACTTGTTTGCTGAAATCATTTTCTATTTCCTGTCGTGCGTCCTCCACAGCTTCCAACCGCACATCCTACCACTCTGTCTCATTGTCAGTTTCCTCTCCTTCTACCTTTCTGGCTTTGTTGTCTCCTGATATGAGTCACCAGCAGCAGCTGATGAATTGGTCAAACAACGAGATGAGGAGATTAATCAGACTCCCACCATCCTCTTTTCGTGTGTCTTTGTGTGTGTGTGCACATGAGACAATCTTTGATGACACTCTCTCAACTTGGCATCAATTTTTAAATGAAATCAATATGAATGTTTAATGGCTGAGCCGCCTGGGAATGATTGTTAAATGAGCACAGTCTGCTGCTGTCTGCATGTCAGTCTCTCACTGGGAATACCAGGATTTCTCCACATATATTGATTTAAATCTATCTGTTTATTCCTCTGTCAGTCACTCCATCATCTCTCCATCCGTCAGTCCACTCTGTGTCTGTTTGTCCATCTGTTTGTCTGTGCTGCCTGCCAGTTTGGCTCGTTGGGGCTCCTCATAAAGAGGCTGATCACATACCAGGTGGAGCTCCATCAGTGTTCTATCCCTCAGGGTGAATATAAGCTATCTAGCTGCCTTAAAAACACAACTGCTAACGAGGATAAAAAGACTCTATTGGATGTTTGTGGGGAAATACCGCGAGCGTCTTTTGATTATAAAAACAACTCTGGTAAATGCCAGCATGGAAGGATGAAAGCAGCAGGGGCGAAAAATAATTTAATTGCTTTAATAAAAGAACTGCTTGTTCAGGTGTCAGTTGACGCCACTGGCAGAAAAATAACTTGATAATTTCTTTGCTATCTCATCGTTTTACATGGTACTTTTCACTAATCACAGCTAATCACAGCAGAGCTAAAGAAGTGTGTGTTCATATGTGTGTGTGTGTGTATGTGTGTGTGCTGTTATCTCTTGGAGTCTAAATTGTGTTTCATCGCTAATTAGGGGACAGGAGATCGAGCATCACAACAAACAAGTGTTGGCGTTGCCCGGGGAAATATTTGATTGGCTTATAATTTCCTGCTACTCACAGCGATGTTAGGAGAGAGGAGGGTAATTACAAGCAAATGTAGTCATCCCTTCAGAATTACATCCAATTTTGCCACCTTATTAATCCAGATATAAACCACGGGGAAGTGTAACTGCTATGGTTTGACAACTAAAGAAGACCAGAGGTAACAAAACAGCAGAGCAGGAACAGGAGGGCCATCTGTTCCTCCTGTAGAGTTTGTCTTGTTTGAGTTTCTGTGCTAATAAAAATCTACAGCCAGGTTTTACCTGTGTTTGCCCATATGCAACCAATACAACTGACCCACAGGCGTCCCACCCTACTGCCCAACTTGATCCCACATATCCTCTCTTACCCATATCGTTTGACCAAGTGGGCCCCATATATATTTCCCCATTTTACACCCATACACTGATTACCTCTTCACGCACTATCTTGGACCCATGTAATCACCATATATGGGATTGATTGTGTGTGCGCATGTCTATCCCACTTGGTATACCCAATGGGCCCCATTCATGTTGCCCATCCTGAGCCTGTGCACTCATTTCCCATTAGGGCCCCAGCTAGGACCCACATGTGGTACCCATTTGGGATCTACTCATATTACCCAAGTGGGCCCAAGATAAGATGCCCATTTTGGGCCCATACCCACTTGGTACCCAGGTAGCCCCAGCATAATCCATGTGGGGCCCACAAACATATGCTGGCTGGGTGGGAGCTGGTGTCAAGTAAAAGTGAAAACTGAGAGATTTAGGTTGGGGATCTTGTGCACGCTGAAGATCCAGCACCAAGGTTTTTATTTTTTATTTTACATTCAGTATGTATGTGTATTCTTGGGGTCCATGTTTAGACCATGTTTACTTTTCTTTTTGGTGAAGTGATACCATTTGTTCTGAATTTCCATTTGGCATTTTCGGCTTTATTCGATAAATAGACAATGAGACAGGGGATGACACTCAGCAAAGGGCCCAGGCCAGACTCAAACCTAAGCTACTGTTGGTAGTTCTGCTTTATAGTACATGCTCTACCCAGTTAGCTCCTTGGATGTCCGTTCCAGCAACTAACTGTTGATCAGTGTGCTATTGTTAAATGACAAAAGTTTGCATTATGTACTTGAGCGTGTGCATGAGTTACAAAACAGGAACACACAATGCTCCATAGTGCTACTAGTGGTCCATATCTTTGAAAGGTACCTAAAGTGCAGTGCGATTGTATGAGATAACACTGGAATGACTGCATTTACAGTTAAAAACATGTCTCAGAGACTGTTAAATGTAAATGCAAGGGTGTACGTTTCACTTCAACAATGGGTTGACACCTATAGAAACAGGGTCTGGGAGTCCTCTGCCAGAATTTGAACACTTAATTCCCTACATTTTGTTGAATTTTTTATGCACCAATTTGTGCCTCTTCTGCATCACTTCACTGTGTAAATGTCTTTATTTTCTTTTTAAATTTTGTCAGAATAAAAGTCCCCTGCTACTTTTATGCACATGTTCTAAATACTGAAGGAGACGTGACCCTGCATCATGTTTTGTTCTGCATTAATTTAGTTAAATATTCAATCATATTTTTGGAAATAAACAGGATTGTAATGGATAAATACCAGCTCCTATATTTATTAACAGCAATTCTATTCGAGTGTGTCCGAAATGGTGGCTACAGCCCTGACTGTATCAAAAATCTACATGAACAGCTATCAAAATCCTTGCCAGAGAGGAGAGAGCCAAAAGAACCCACTGGAGAGGGGAGACGAAAGTCATTCTTCATATTTGACTTGTGTCGCGACAGTAAATTGTTTGCTACAGTTAACTGCCTTTACCGCCTCCTCCTTCTACTCCTCTGGACAAACGATGGCCAGACTGACAAAATGAACAATGCAGGTAAGCTAACAATACGTAACGGCTTTCATTTCAGAGAAGAAAGACTCACAACAGATATGAGAAGTGATGACAAATGGCTCAAGGTCAGGAGGCCATTTTGACACAGTGAGGAGTTACAGCTGGCAGGCACTGTCATGAAATGGAGGGATGTGTTGTGCTGCAAACTACAGTTTCTAAAGGTGTAAAATTGCACTAAAATTTGAATTATTCTCACTTTTTATTTAGGGAAATACAATTTTTGCATATTTCAGAAGATGGTAAAACTGTTTTTTAAAAACTATTTAATTTCCAAACCTCTGGGTGGGTGTTTCTAGTGGCAGGGGTTGACTGATATATAAAGGCCAACGTTGCTCGGAGGCATGCAGTCAAATGACGTGCTGTGCTGCTGACTATAACACTTTACAGTCCATTAAAACACACCCTATGTACCATTAGCAATTCAAATATGTCTGTCTCTTTACAACACCCAACATTTGAAAAGAGGAAGTCAGAAGGCTAAGGCTACCTAGGTTTTACTTACATTTTAGGAGGGGGTAGTGACAGTAAATGACCAGACTATCAAAACATCATCCCGTAATATAATTCACAACTTGGAGTGGATCTGCCTGTCTTATGTATGAAGTGCTCACATCACACAAGCAACATCTAAGAACTTCAGCCCTATAGTTGGTTAGCTGCCCATCTGGCTGTTGGAATTTGATTTTATAGATAATTCTTGATGTTATATATAATTCTTGGTGTCCGCCCACAATGATATTTCATCAGTCACGTTACAGTCTGACCCGAAAATTCACACCCACTGGAGGACACCTCTGTAGGTGTTACGTGCCGCCACCACGGAATGCGGTGTTAAAAGGTCGTGGTCATTTCACGTATTTCTGTGAGATCGGGTTGATTTCGAGCCACAGGGGATTTTCTCACTGCAATACCATGAGTGGTCACTGGAAAAAATTAGCTGCAAGGCTGAGCGTCTTTTCTGGGGCCTGTTTGCAACAGACAGTAAGGCTTCCTATTTTTAGCTGAGCCAATTGCCAGAAACACCTTTTGCTCTAAAGTTTTGCTATGTGATTTGGTTGAGAACATGTGGCACCTACTGACTGGTTAAGAGAAGTGAGGAATTATCAGTCAATGATGGTATAGAACAGTTATGAGCAGTTACGAATCACCATGACTGTGAGAGATCCTTGAGTATACAGTCATAAATGTGCACACAAAATATTAGGCTGATTGGTCCAGTAGTATGCATGATAAGCTGAGGACAGATACATACATTCACATATTTACACACACACACACACACACACACACACAACAAAATGCATAACTCCCCAGGCTTGATGGAGACAATGATACCTATACTGATTTAAAAAAAGATTTTTTCGTACTTGTTTGGCTGGGGCCCTCTTGACCAATCCGGTGGCAACAGCAATGTTGCCTGCTTGATCCACAGTTTTGTGGGCCACAGCGGTAACCCCGGTAACCACGGCTTCACCCACTTGAGACACTCCAGTCACAGCTGTAGAGACAAATGAAGAAGAAGAAGAAGAAGAAGAAGCATTTGAGGAGGGTGTAGCTCTATAGAGTCTCAATACCTGTGAGGATAAGCATGCTGGAAAATAAACATGACACAGATCTCACAATACTGGATTTCAAAGCTTAATTGTAGTTTGTAATTTGAGTCGACCTACCACCTGCCCTTTAATCTGCAGTGGTAAAATAGAAATTAGTATGACTATGATTACCTACTTTTACTTTTATGTAACTTTGTTTAACCTGATGAAGGTGATAAAGTCATCAAACATATAGGCAGTTCTACACACATCTAATGCCAGTCCAACACTTGGTGATCACAGTCCAACAAATAAACAGACGCATGAAGGTGAGGATTGTCACATACTAAAATAATCAGCTTGTTTCACTGCCACAATACCCCTAAACATATTAAATGTTATACCTTTATTTGTGTGAGAAAGATTTTGATACTTCTTTGAAAGGTTACATTACAATCTCATTTATATCTCGCACTTCTTGAATATAGCATATTGTAGCTTTGAGATAAACCTGAATGAAAGATCTTAAATGTGGTGAAAGCTTCTTTCTGCATCGAAATGAAAAGTAAAAGTAAAGAAGTCATTACTGTAATACTCTAATGCATCTACCTGGAACACCCTGCAGAGTAATTTAAAACTGGATCAGCAGCTGTAGTGTGGGTTAAATGAGAAACCTCAGGAACAGCGTGGCGGCATTCTTCCTTTAATAGACTACACCTAGTTTCATCCCACCTTTTACTGTTTTAACAATGTATTGCTGGGTAATGTTGGATTTTGCATATCGGTGCATCTGATCTTACATGTGCATTGTGTGATTTTTATGTAAACTGTTTAAGGAAGTGAATTGTAAATGAGAATTTTAAAACCAGTGAGGTTTCATTCTTGAGCT
Source organism: Epinephelus lanceolatus (assembly GCF_041903045.1). Classification (NCBI taxonomy): domain Eukaryota; kingdom Metazoa; phylum Chordata; class Actinopteri; order Perciformes; family Serranidae; genus Epinephelus; species Epinephelus lanceolatus. The sequence continues at coordinate 16,025,908 of NC_135752.1, forward strand.
AAGGCTTAAAAATATCTATGTCGATATAATCAGGTATGTAAATAATGCATCTGCAGATCCATTTAAAACAAGTGCTGGATTGAGGGTCACTAAGAGCTAAATACTGTGTTTACACCAGAGGTGCACACCCTAGGGATCAGGGCCTTCGTAAGGGCACACATGTTGAATTCAAAAGGATGTGAGATTATTAGCAGGACAGTACAGCAGACATAAATATAACACATTACATTTTTATCTACGTTCTGTGGAACTAGTCACGTAAAACCTTTAACACAGGGTCACACGTCATAAAGGCTGCTGCACTGTATGCTGATCGTGTTACACATGATAATTCATCACAACTAAGTTGCACTTTGCTATAAGGCATCATATGTGGACCTCCTGAAAGCAGATTATTAGATCATAGGTCTAATGGCTGCTTGGGAGGGGGAAAAAAATCCTCCTTCCTCCTTCATTAAGTGGCTTTAATAAGACGCTCTGTCTAATCCCAGTTTCCAAAACACTCACTTTACTCGCAGCTATGATGCAACAACACAGCCATTTCCCTGGATGCATATGACAGGAAGTCTCCCTTGGCTTCTCTGCTTGTTATGTATGAGAAATGGCAAGGCCTGGCCCGCAGGGAGTACAGCAGGTTGTGCTGAGTAAATATGGCACTTACTAACCTGCATCTCTCTAACTGACCACCTGAGGATTCAATGAGATTAGCCCATTGCTTTTATGTCAAAGGTTGTGTAAAAAAAAGGGGCTGGATTTATAACGTGTAAATTTATACAATATTGATTTTTTTTTTCAGACTAACAAGAGAATGGAACAAACACAGTGAAGCTTGAATTGACTGTATTACCTGTTGTGACTCCATCCTTTGTTTTGTTACCTGAAAGAAAAAGCAGGTGAAGCTCAGTTAGTCAAAAACACGAATAGTAGCAGTTGTAATAAAAATACTAGTAGTAATGATAATGAATAATGAAAGCTGTCTGTCCAATTTTTCTCGTGACATCATCATCAATCAAATCAATTCCCAGCACCCACCGACAAACAGAACCCCATCTTTCGTCATCTCAGCTGCTCCAGTCACTCCCTGCTTGGTTTTCTCAGCCGCCAACGAGACCCCATCCTTGGCTTTGGAGAAACCCTTCTTAAACATGTCCATGGCTGCTTGATTGGCTCACAGATTACCACGCACACACAGCTGTAAGGATGTCAAAAAGAGGCGCAATGATGAGACTCCCGGATTGAAGCGCTCAGTAATAAAACGCATGACACAAAGACACACAAAAACGATGCCGCCGCCCTACTTTTCTCTCTGAAAGGTTTTTGTCAAAGCAATATCACCGTCTGAAATATCTGAGCAGTTGATAGAAGAAGCAATGATTTGAGGCTGCTGAAAATCCCACCTGTAGGAACTGGTCACAGCCTAACTGAGAAACCATGAATGGATTTATTAAATAAAAAAAGGGAAAGCGACCTATTATAATGCTATGCCATAGGGGAAATAAAACAATACTGCAGGTGAGATTTCTAAAAAAAAAAAAGGTTTTTAAATTATTTGCAGGAGAAAAAGACCAAAAAGCAAAAGAGCCGTGTTTTACGCACCTGTTCGCTTCAACTTCCTTTAAGCCGAGAATGTGGCGAGTCTTCCGGGATGACAGTCGAGATTTCCCCCTAAGAGCAGTAAAACCGGTTTATTGTCTCCCAACTACAACTACTCTAAGAGACGACGTGTGTAGTAGTGTCCTCCCAACAGACAGACGGACACAGACAGAGAGACAGACAGACGCTCCACAGGTTTGACAGACGCCTCCTACGCCTCGGTGACGGAGAAAGAGCGATTAGACCCCGTGATGCTGATGCGAGAGAAGAGATGCTCCGCTGTCTGTCCGTCCGTCCGTCTCTAACACACACACACACACACACACACACACACACACACACACACACAAAGATTACGTAGCTCTTTTCTGCTCTACGTGGGTTGCCCACAGCGTGTAGGTGCTGTAGGCTTTTTTAAAAACCAGTCGGCTGAATGCATCTGCGGCCCAACTATCAATTAGTGACAGTAGGTTGTAATTATGCAAGATCACACTACTGGGCTACTCACTGTTCCCACATGTGAGTAAGATGTTAACTACAGCTGCACACAGGGTCCCTGGGGAATCTTTTGCATTGTAAATTAAAAGCCCATGTTGGAATTGGCTGACTGCATAAACCAGACTGTGTATACAATCATTTAAGTCACCTGGAGTTGTTCTGTTTATATATTTATGTTTTTTATTCTCAAAAAAACAACAGACTAAAATTTTATGTTCATATAGTTGCAACACCTTATGAAGAGTGTATGGTTTAGTGACACAGAAATAATTTATGCTTTAAAGATCAGTTATACAGCATTAGTAACAACAAATTTTGCGGTTGCAAGATTGTGAAAAGTCCCTTTACAGATCCAGTGTGTCCAACAAACACCAACTTTCACCCAAGAGAGCTGTGTTTGTGTCCCGTAAGATTCTAAAGCAAAATTCTGATCTTTTTTCCTAAACCTAACCATGTACTTTTGTTGCCTAAATCCAACCATGTGTGTTTGTTGTTGAAGGAAAAAACGTCAATCACAGTGGTGTATCCATGTAGTGCGTTTATTTTGAAAGAGACTGTATGTAAATGTTAAAATTTCCTGTGAAAACGGAAGTGTGTTTTGAAAGAAGACAATGCATTAGACAGGCAAAACTTGACCAACACCCCCAGGGTACCTTGCACGTTGTATGTAAATGTGAAAAATCCATGACCAAACGTCAATATGTGACGAGGTCAGAATGAAAATGTGTTGGAGATTTAGTGGCATGTAATGCAATGCAGATTGTAACCAGCTGAAACTTATTCCAGGTAGGATTCTTCAGTGTCCATGGTTCAGGAGGTTTTTACCAGGAGCCAAATTATTTGCAGAGGTCTCTTTCTCACAACACAAACAGACCCAGTGATTTAAACCTGTAAGAACATTAACTAAAGCATAGGCTATTCCTGTTAAAAATCGGTGTTTTTCTGACACAGCTCTTTGTGAAGAAGTTACTAACTATGGTGGTGGACATCCATCCATCCATCCATCCATCCATCCATTTTTCGTAAGCGCTTATCTTCTGGAGGGTTGCGGGAGGGCTGGAGCCTATCCCAGCTGACACTGGACGAGAGGTAGGGTACATCCTGGACAGGTCACCAGATTATCACAGGGCTGACACATAGAGACAGACAACCATTCACGCTCATGGGGCGTTGGTGGCTTAGTGGTAGAGCAGGCGCCCCACGTACAAGGCTATTGTTGCAGCGGCCTGGGTTCGACTCTAGCCTGCGGCCCGTTGCTGCATGTCACTCCCTCTCTCTCGCCCCCTTTCATGCTTGTCTGTCCTATCCATTAAAGGCTAAAATTGTCCCAAAAAATATCTAAAAAACCCCACAAAAAACATTCACGCTCACATTCACCACTACGGACAATTTAGAGTTACCAATTAACCTATCCCCAGCCTACATGTCTTTGGACTGGGGGAGGAAGCCAGAGTACCCGGAGAGAACCCACGCTGACACGGGGAGAACATGCAAACTCCACACAGAAGGGCTCCCTCCTAGGATCGAACCAGGAACCCTCTTGCTGTGAGGCGACAGTGCTAACCACCACAACAGTGGTGGACACATAAACACAAAACTGCAAAAACACAAATTTCCCCATCTAGAGCCAGTGTTTGGTTTGTCCATTCTTGGCTACTATAGAAACATGGCGGTGCAGCATGGTGGTCTCTGTAGACGAGGAGCGCTCCCTATGTAGATGTACTGTAAAACTTCAGTTAAAAGCCTAGTTCCATTAAATGCCCAGTCTCTTTTATTAGTCCAGTGTAGCTACACAAATAAAGGTCTGTCTCAATTAGAGTTGCCAGGCAATTCATTTTTATAGAAGTTCTTTAATTGATTACCCGATAAATTATTTATATTCCCTTAGTCCCTAAGGGTCCACTAATCAAAAGAAATAAAGGTGTTTTACATAAAAATTAATAGAAGTTATGAGTATTGTTTTATCAGGATAAAGTGTTGATGTGTTGGTATGCCAGGTGTCATAAAACAAGTGTCATAACATAACACATAATTGTTATTTGAGTTATCTGAAGCCTGATTTTTATATTCATACTGGTTCAAACAGATATTTTGATTGTATATCCCTTTTTTGCTGAGCAGCAGTTTTGTTTAAAAGGAAGGACCTGTTGAGTTCAGGGATTTAAGGAAATAATAGCCCAGGCTACTTCAAGTTTTACAGTTAACAGCTAATTCTGAGATCATGAAAACACAACAATTCTTATTTTAGGTATTAGGTGATTGTACACTTAGGAAAACATATGTCTGCCAATATATCCCCTTAAATCCTTCACACTGAACTCTTAAGTATCCACTTATTTCTAAATAAAAGATTGCAGACAACCTAAGCCATTTATCAACAACTTATTAACACTTACAACTGCAGATTTGATGATTAAAAGCCTTTATTAATGACTTATCGCCCATTTATAAATGCAGACTTGCAGTCATATTAAAGAGTGAGAAACATCTGAGCATTTATTAATGGGTTACAAACATTTATATCTTCATTCTTATCAAAAAGTAAGGATAAACATAACCTGACAACCACGAAGCTGTTCTTGGCTTATAGAAATGTATAATACATGATATAGGCTACATGTACTTTCTAAGAAGCAATCAAGGCAGCTGTTATGAATGCTAATACGTCTTTGATAATGTTTTAATTACCAAGTTGGCAGTTGAGAGTGTTAATAAGTTCTTAATTTATGAATTTTGATTGTCTGCAGCCCTTTTGCAGTTAGTTAAAATGACAACCTAGCAACAGCCCCATTAGTAAATTACTATTTATGAGCTATCAAGTTTACACTTTTATAAACCCATGAACATTTATTAATGGATTACCAACATTTGTAACTATATTGTTACCAAAAATAAAAATAAAGACCTGCCAGTGGGATTTTTCACCATCTGACAACATCAAATTTGTTCTTATTGATGGCTTACAACTAATCTATAAAGCATTAGCAAATTATTTATGAACCATTAATAAAACTATTAGTTACAGCTTAGAAATAAGGGGTGCCTCATTAGAAAGTGGCACCCATAGGACAGGACACAACGGTAAAATTGTACTGGCTACAAATACTGTTGTTTACTTTCTTTGATGGGGTGATACATGAGTCAAGCTCAGATAATCGTTTCCTTTCTTGTGACCTTTTCTTCTTGGTCATCCATGTCTTTTTCTTTTTTTACTGTCTCCCCACTATATGTTCAACAGTTCCTGTCTATTCAAGGTAATTTGGTTGTCAGTGGTGCGTAACAGGACTCTAACCATATGTAAACAGCAGTAATGTAACAAAGCGCACATTTATGGAAATTCATCAACAGTGGAGGTGAAACAATGTGCAAGGCAAATTCATTTGTATGGCAAATGTCATACACATTCAAAGTGCTTTGCATAATGCAGTAAAAACATACGGACAATAACACAGCATAAAGTATTTTAGCAATTGGTCCTCAGACAAATCAGAGCCATGTTCAAAATTTGTATAATTTAAATACAAAATAGGTGAATGAATAGCAAGGAAATATACAAATACGCTGGAAAACATCCACTTCTTCCTCCTCCAACTATATCATGATACATTATATTTTCCTTTTACATGCCTCTAACAGCCTTTATCAATAATGTATCACTGTATCCATTCATTTTAAATGTAAATATCAGTGTCAAACATCTGCAATGTATGTACAAAGTCTCTACTTCACATTATATGTTTCAACTATGCAATAAAAATAAAATTTAAATATGCTATGTTTGATATTTCTGGAAGGTGGGGAACATAAAAGTGTTGCTCTTGCTTTTAAAGCATATAATTTCAGATCACTTGTTGAAAACATGGTTCTGAATCTTATAACATAACACTAGGTCTGTTGTGGTTTACACAGAAGAAAATGTAATGACAACGTGAGCAGAACCTTCGTGATTAAATTTACCAGAAAACCACAGAAGATGAAGTGTGGGCAGAGAAGTAGTGCTGATGTGAGAAAGAAGGAAACAGACCAGACAACACATTTCCTGTACAGAGTTATAGATATACAAAACACTATTTAAGTACAGTACAAAAGGGTTGAGCTTATACAAGAGAAGCTGTAATCACAGCCTTGCTCTGACCACCGCCGAGAATGACTGCAGCACTTTAGCAGACTGCCAGTACAATGAGTTTGTTATGACAGGGAGAGACACAACACTCACTTTTCACCAAACTCCAATTCAAATATACTTTATTCAGTTTATACACTGGTTAGTTACTCTATTCTGGACTGAAACCTCAACACATACCATCCAGTGACTATCCAGGAGTCACTCGTTTTACATCCACCGCTGAAGTTTATACATTTCTCATTTCCCACAGGATCTGTGCACGGTAAATAAACTATGGCTTAAGTATGATTATGTTCAGACAGTTCCAAGGATACTGGGCTGGAGGAGCAGGCCTTGGAGAGGGACATTATTGTGAAGCCATGCATTCACAGTCTGAGTTGATTTCAAATGCTGGGTGGTGCCACAGGTTCCAGTTTCATCATTGCAAGGGTGTATAGTTACAAAGTTTTGAAAGGAAATGTGCTGTATTTAAAGAAGAAGAAGAAGAAGAAGAAGAAGAAGAAGAAGAAGAAGAAGTAGAAGAAGGAGAAGAAGAAGATCTACTTTATTAATCCCCAAGGGGAAAATCAATTTTTCACTCTGTTGTCATATATACACACAGGTCCAAAATACACACACATGCACAAACAGGACTTATACAGGCATATAATGGAGAGATGTCAGAGCGAGGGGACTGCCCATGGACACCCCAAGCAGTTGAGGGTTTGGTGCCAAGGCCAAGGAGGCAAACTGGCACCTCTCCAGCTACTAGCCCACACGCCATATTTGGTCCGTACAGGGACTTAAACCAGCAACCTTCCGGTTTCCAACCCAAGTCCCTATGGACTGAGCTACTGCCGCCCAAGAATCATGTTTTTCCTCTAACAGACGGCTGAATACAGGAGACATACGGAACTTGGAAGTTTTTGAAAAGCCCGTATTCAACTTGCCAAATTCTCACCACATAAAGCAGAGCTTTTTGGCTACTCTATCAGTGTGGCTTTAAGGATGACAGTGTTGGTTGGTTGGGTGGTTTACCGCTTGGTCCAGACGGAAATGTCACAACAATTGAATGGATTCCACAGACATTCATAGTGCCCAGAGGAATCCTAATGACTCATCAATTTGGTACACTTTACAACAGCCTCACTAGTTTGGCACAGACTCTTAAACTCATTACATTACTGCCAGTTATCGATCCGAAACCACCAACAGTACAATTTAGCATTAATATCCTGTCTTGTCTGATGTGGAATCTCTTACGGTTAAATTGAATTTAATTTGTTGCCTTCTTGTATTAGTTGGCACGCAATCACTTTGTTGCACTCCAGGAGAAGAAAGAGTCTTAACCACTAGTTTACCAGGGCACTGATCCCTTGCATTTTGACAGCAAAATGTTTGCAGCCATTAATGCTAAGTGGTCAGCTGATATCGCTTTCTATAGTGCCATTATGTTCAGACGATGCACTGTTGTGGAAATGTCCAATAAAGCGTAACACTAGAAAATGAATGAAATGACGTATGGACTAAAAAGAAAATGCTGCACACTGAGTGCTGATGGTGCTTGAACAAATACATATCCTTTATCCCAGAGGCATGAATGAGAAGATGAAAGATTTATTACAAAAGAATTTCGAGGAGAGATCTGATGGAACAAATGGAAAAGCCTTCACTTATTAAAGTCAAAAAGTTAAGGCAGCATGAAAGTTATCCCTCTGAAAGTGTCTGGATGTTATGGAGCTGGCATCTCCTTTTTGAGTAACCAGATGGCCTTGACACTCTCCCTCCACAACCGCTCTGTATCTTTCTAGTAATGTCTTCTCTCTACTCAGATCCCCAGTCTCTGCCAAAGTCTACTGCTATGTTTTCTGCCTGTGAATCACCATCCACTATGAATATCCACAGCAAATATCATGGCGATGTGGCCAATAGTTGCCAAGATTATGGAGTGACATCACTTATTTTTCAGATTCAAATTGGTATAGCTCCACCTGGTGGCAGCAGAAAGAAGTGTAGATTTTAAAAGTTAAAATTGTGGATTATTGCAACAATCGATACAGAATAATATTGCAATATTTTTGTGTTACAATATCGTATCATTACGCGGATGCCAAGTATCATTTTTTTTATTATGTCAGTTATTAATACAATAACACAAATAAAAAGTTAAACTTTTGGTAGCCTGCTAGGGTAATATCAATCAATCAATCAATCAATCAATCAATCAATCAATCAATTTTATTTATAAAGCCCAATATCAAAATCACAATTTGCCTCACAGGGCTTTACAGCATACGACATCCCTCTGTCCTTATGACCCTCACAGCGGATAAGGAAAAACTCCCCAACAAAACCCCTTTAACGAGGGGGAAAAAACGGTAGAAACCTCAGGAAGAGCAATTGAGCAGGGATCCCTCTTCCAGGATGGACAGACGTGCAATAGATGTTATACAGAACAGATCAACATGATAAATTAACAGTAATCCGTATGACACAATGAGACAGAGAGACAGAGAGAGATGCAGGTAATGACAGTAGCTTACAACAACATTATTGAAAGTAATAATATTATAGTTATAGTTCTGGCTACTGTGGTACAATATGTTAAAAGTATGTATTAATATCTGGCAGTATACATATGTGACAATAGTCATAGTCATATGTGTATAATAACAATAGTTGCTTTTTCAGTCCACTAGATACATTTTGCTGCTACAAAAATAACTGAAGTGAGATGAACAGACTTTATCTTATTAGATAAAACAGATGTTGACAAAGTTTTCCTTTGAGAACATAATTTCCAGTTGAAAAAAGGTAATAAATTGCAATATATTTTAATAGCAATACTCAGCACATCACAACATTTTAAATGTTTAAAATTGCAATAATATTGTATTGTGACTCATTTATCATGATAATATTGTATCATGAGGCCTCTGGTGATTCCCAACCGAAATTAATGCATGGCGTGAAGAATAATTATTGTTATTCTTTATCATTATTTTACAATTTAAGGTAACTGGCTGGGTATAAAGGTTTTTAAATAATGTTTTTAATGAGCTTTCTTCAAGAAGCCACTACTTGGGAAAACAATTGCGCATGCGCAGACACCTAGCATGTTGCCACAGTGCCACCCAATGGCGGCGGCTGTTTTTGTCAGTAGTTCGTTGTTGACAGAAGTTGACCGTACCGCTACGACACAAATGCAAAAGTCTGCCTTTTGAAGAAATAATAAACACCTCGGTACCGCGGCCGCGGGATATATTTATAAACCAAACCACAGATAAAACAAGCGCATGTAACGTGAAGTGGAAAATGGCTAACTGTTAGCTTGTCTGAGAAAGCTTGTTTTTCCATTGCTGTCCTCGTGCGTTAGTCGGAGGAGATGGTACCTGTTGAAAAACACACTTTGCGGTTCTCGAGCATCTTTCCGGGAGGGTTACCAAACAAACTGAGGAGAACAGGTAAGTGCCCAGTCTGATTATCACCTGTGTTAAACTATGTGAGGAATGTGAAACAGCGTATTGTGTCAAATGTTTAAATTGTACAATGTTCTGGTTTTGCATTTGGCCAGAGTAGTTGTTGTTGCCCCACTATAAAACATGGAAATGTTATGGAAAATAATTTTGTCACTTGAAAAGCAAATTCAACACACTCAAAAATACAATTTATAGGCTACTAAACTTTACTGTAAGTGCTGCTGCGTTGGTGTTTCCAGGTCATACAGGCAGCCTAATTCAGTTTGGGCTTTGCTATACTAACCAAAAATTTAAATGCAACACTTATTTATTTGCTGCCAGTTTTCATTAAAGATCTAATGCTTTTTTATGCACACAGAAGACTAATATCTCTCAAATTAGTGAGTGCTATTTCTTTTCCAAGATAATCCATCCACCTCACAGGTGTGTCATATCATGCTGATTAAACAGCATCATTACTACACAGGTGTGCCTCGGGATGGTCACAATAAATGGGCAGTTTTGTCTTGAAAAATGACTTTTAGTAGGATTTCACATGACTTGCACTACAGAAATGCATGTTTTGGTCACAGATACGCCAAATAATTACTTAGGTGTGACCACCATTTGCCTCATGCAGTGCAACACGTCTCCCTCAAACAGAGTTGCTCAGGTTGTTTATTGTGGCCTGATGAACGTTGGCCCCCTCCTCTTCAATGGCTGTGTAAAGTTGCTGGATATTGGCGGGAATTGGAACACGCTGTCATACATGCCGATCCAGAGCATCCCAAACATGCACACTGGGTGACATGTTTGGTGAGTATGCAGGCAATGTAAGAAGTGGGATGTTTTAAGCTTCCAGGAACTGTCTACTGATCCTTGTAAACATGGGGCTGTGTATTATCATGTTGCAACATGAGGGTCATGGTGGCGGGTGATTGACAGGACAATTGGTCTCATGATCTCATCACAGTATCTCTGTACATTCAAACTGCCATCAATACAATGCACCTGTGTTTGTCGTCCGTCACTTACGCCAAACCATACCTTCACTGCTATCATGGGGCTCTCTTTCACAAAGTTGGCATTAGCAAACTGCTTACCCACATGATGCTGTACATGTCGTCTGCCATCTACCCAGTAAAAACCTGGATTAATCTGTAAAGAGAACACTTGAGCATTTGCCTACTTAAGCCAGTTATGATGATGATGAACTGCTGTCAGGTCAAGCTCCTGGTGAGAATGACGAGCATGTAGATGAGCTCCCCTGATAGGGTTTCTGAAGGTTTGTGCAGAAATTCTGTGGTTGTAAACTAGTTGTTGTATTAGTTGTTCGGGTGGCTGGTCTCAGACAGTCTTGCAGGTAAAGATGCTGGATGTGGAGGTCCTGAACTGGTGTGGTTCTACATGGTCTGCAGTTGAGATGGCTTATGGTAGTGACATGAACATTCAGTTTACAGGCAACAGGTCTGGTGGAAATCCCTGCAGTAAACATGCCACTGGCACCCTCCCTAAAAGGTTTCGACATCTATGGCATTGTGTTGTGTGATCAAACTGCACATTTGATTGTGACCATCCCAAGGCACACCTGTGTAGTAATGATGCTGTTTAATCAGCATCTTGATATGTGGCACCTGTCAGGTGGATGGAAACGGAGAAGTGCTCACTAACACAGATTTAAACAAATTTGTGACCAAAATTTGATTGATAAAGTCTTAGGTCTTAAACTTAACCTGTCGAAACTGCAAAATCAAGTGTTTTGTTTAATTTTTTTGTTCAGTGTACAACACTACAGTCAAATATCATTAAAGAGACAGCAGTGCTTACAAATCCTGTTTTTGTACTCCTAACCATAAAACATGGTTACTAATTTCAAATCATTTCAAATTGGACGGTAAGATTAACATTTATCATAATATGAGCTTCAACACAGCTGGGTTTTGTTAAATTGAGACAGTTAAAATGAGTCACACTATGGCAACTGTCAGTACACATTAGATCATAGATGTACTGCACATGCACTGTGATGCACTTTATAAGCAGGGCTATTTTTAAGTATGCAAAGCATTTATCGATTTGCTGTTTGTAGCTTGGTATGTTGCAGTGTTCCTGATAGGCTTTATCATGTAAGATAACAGTGGCTAAACACACACAGAAAATATTCAGATCACATCACTAAATAATGAAACCTGAGCCAAATAATAACTTTGATCATTATCAGAGACAAGATATTAAATTAATTAAATAGATGGATAACTAAACGATAAGGACAACAGCATATGATCCGCGGGATAGGAAACCGCCTTGTTTATGCATTGAACTAGCCTGCATTCATTTCTCACCACTGTTGTCTAAGCAACATTTGAGGTTTGTATGAAGATACAATGCATGTTGTTCAAATGTTCACAGTATCACAGGGCCGAGTCCTTCTTCACTGTGCTGTCAATCACATGCTACAGAGAAGAGCCATTATGGCCATGTGTCATTTATCACTTGCTGCAGGGGACAAGCAGGCTCATTACTGTGTGTGCTGGTGAGCCCCAGGCTCAGTACGATGCAGCGCCAGGCAGCCAGCAGCCCACAGGCTCAATTACAGGACCAAATGGATTCCACACTAATAGCAATGTAGCTTGTAGCATTAACCTTTCTTTAGATTAATGCACGTAGACATCCTGTAATCCGTACTACTAGCCATTTCTGTATATGTGTTTATTGATGTAATCTCTATGAACAGATTCTGCATATATAGGCAGAATGCAACTTTCCTAGGAAATCTTTTAGTTCTATGGTTTGACTGACCCTAACATTGGCCATCTGGATAATCAGTACTACAAAACTGGTTATTAACCAGTTTAGTCAACTCTGGGTTTTCCTCTCCTGCCACGAGCTTGTTCATGTGAAAGAGGTGGGGGTGTTGATTATAAATGACATGGTGAAACAGTACCAAAACTCTCTGTGACTACGAGACAGTAAAATATTTGTGGCATGCGATGTTAACGGCACTCCGAAATCTTAGAATGGCAATGTAGAAATATTGAAAATCAAAAAAGTCACTGTTGGCCAAGTGTTAAATTACGTGTAGGTATCACCAGGCTGTAGGCCTGTGTGACATTACAGAGTATTTTTTGCTCTGTAATTGTGTGACAATGAATATGTCACATGAAACACTTTAAAGTGATGCCAGACTGTTTCCGCTACTGAAGTAAAGGGTGGAAAAGTAAATGACTGACCACATCTAGCTGCATTTCATTTTCTAATAAAATAATGTCCTTTTCCCCAGTTCTCATGACACAGGTGTCTCTTAATTTTAGCTGCAGTGATAGAATCAGAGTGTAAAAATAGCAACACTATCACTGCGTACCAAAATAAACTTTGCATAAGTTAAAATACAGCTAAAATAAAGCAGTTTCAGGTTACTAATCTGAAAAACTGTGTTTTTCTAATGTCTTTCGGCTCATCGCAGACGGGCTGCTAGCTACATTGGCTGATGGGAAACGCAAACGGGGCTATCCAGAGCCAGTGTTTCGTGTGTCTGTTCTGGGCTACTGTAGAAACATGGTGATGCAACATGGCGGACTCTGTAGACGAGGACCTTCTCCCTATGAAGACATAAATGGCTCATTTTCAGGTAACGAAAACGCAACAATTCTTATTTTCATGTACTCATACACTAAAGAAAACATATTTATTATATTATATTCCACCTCTGCCAATGTATCCCCCTAAATCCTGCAACACTGGACCTTTAAATCTTGTGAGACAGCATAAAATTCAATCACAAAATATGAATTAATATCTAATGTGATTCTGTTAAAATGGTTTCTGTTGCCTGTCAGCTTTTTATCCCACCATACTGTAGAAATAAGAGAATAGAGAGGAGATTAAGCGAGAAGACGAACGAGACAAATAAACGGAAAAATGGCATTTAGAAACGTGAACATTGGTTCATTTTTAGCCAATAATATCAACAATTTATTCAGTATTTTAAACCGTTTTTAACTGTTTTACTTTTAGCTTACAATTTCAAACATTTATGTAAGCTGTTTATTTTAACTGTTTATTCATAACTTTTAGCTATCGATTTCCACTGTTTATCCATTACTGTAAGCTTCTTTCTTTTTCTTCTCTGCTTGCTTTTCACACACTCTTAGTTGCCTCAAGGTGTTGTGCTGTTAGAGCTGACTCAATATGTGGACATTTTTTAAATCAGATTTTGATTTTACAAGTTTACTGAGCTGCTGCAAAATCTTTTCACGTACAAGGACCCATAGCTGGGAGTCATCGATCTAAATTATGCAGCCAGACAGACAGATCTTAACTTTGGGCTCACCTCATATTTGTTGCCATGGAACGATGCATTAACTTTTAGATATTAACCAAAAATGCTGGCTTTCTCTTAGGGTATCGACTCCATGACTCTGATCTGTTACTGATCATAAATATACTCTAATAGATGTGATACTGAGCCAGCAGTTGTCAGAGAGATTTCTTCATTTGAATGTATGATGTCTTTATGACCTTATTTAAATAGGCAATCCATACCGCAGTTCATACATGTTACATTTTGCATTAATGAGCGGCATTTTTCACAGATACTGGTATATTTTTCCATTTTTAGGTCAGACAGGGCAGAGGTGCCAGTAAAGCACTCTAATTTATCTTGCTGTCAGCCAGACTACAGATCGTTATGATAGGCTCATTTTCTCCAACATGTTCTAACACCATAAATCATTTTGATGATAAAAGAAACGATTGGCTTGTTGCTGTAATCATTGAACAGTGGTCGCAGATGGACAAAAGTAGCAGATTAAACCTCGGCTCACATATTCAGTGGACAGCTTAGAGAGAGGTATGTCATGTTAATGCAGTTTCTTTCATCAGCAGTGTCGACCAATAATGGGCAATCCATAATAACATGCTGCTGTTCTTGAAAAAGTTTTATTTATTTAAGATCCTACTTCAGTTTTATTCAAAGGAAAAAAAGATCGTAAACAGCAGAAAGTGACTCATTTATTTATTTTTTGTTCCTCTCTATGTAATTCTGTCTAAATTACCACCCTCAGTGAGTCACCATTCAGAGGGATAACATAACATGAGTCACAGATATTGCATCTCAAAATCTGTTTTTATTTTTTTTACAGGGGGGATTCATAATGACTTGCTTTATAGAAGTCCTTTGTTCATACATAATACAGTTTTCACATTTAGGTTTTGAAATACTCCTCTGATACACCTGAACACAGAGCTATCAGCGCATTGCAGTGTATGCATGAAGAGGAACATGCAGTCTGTTCCTGCACAGTAACCAGTGAAGCATAAAGAGTCTTTTATGAATAAAGACACATCAAAACCCCAGTATGACTCTGCAGCTCTGCCCTGCTGTCACCAGTGGTCACACAGTAATTGGCAGATTTTTTTTCTATGCATGCATGTGTGTGTGTGTGGGTGAGTGTGCATGGAGATCCAAACCAGATTGGTTCAGATGAAATAAAAACACAGAACTTCACAGTGAAACTTTAATTTTTTTTATGGGTCTGGCCTCATTAAAGATGGACTGACTGAGATCCAAAGTCACAAAGTCATTGTGACTGAGAGACAAAAATATGGAAATCATACTGATGATCAGATAAAACAAATGATAAACTCATCTTTATTAAAATAAGAATAATGAGGGCTAATAATGAGACATGATTTATATGATGATCATTCATGGCATTATTACTTAATAGCATATGCAGGTTCAAAGTGTTTGAGGATATGAACTTATTCCATGTGGTGTAGTGCCACCTACTGTGGGATGTACGCAACAGCTGCCTGAACCCATTGACCTGGTCGAGAGAAAAAACAGAAATATTAAAAGGCATCAATCACTCAGATACAGAAAGATGAAACTCTTACTGCATTTGAATTGCTATAGAGTTCACGTTGTCAGATTTATGACGGCCTTGAGGAGGTAAAAGGAAGCCTTAAGAGTACACTTCAGACCACAGCTTTCCAAAGACGTTTAGAAATCGATGAACATGCTTGTCATTCCTGTATCTCTCTGTTTTCTCTGGCTCAATGAGCGCTCGCTCTGTAGATGAATCAACACCAGGAACATCGGGGTGACGAATCCTTCAAATATTATTTTTTTTTCTGATGAAATCTCTGGGAGGTTCAGACTGCCAAGAGGAAGAAAAAAAATCAACAGCTGCTCAGAAAATATTTTCTGTGGCTTCAAATAAAGAGCCTAGCTGTCTATTATACAAACCAACCCATACTTTCAATTGTAAAATTACATTTAAACTTACGCATAAACACAAAAAATACTACATACATATTTGCCTGGATAGTCCAGTCTCCTTCTTCAGGCATCTCCTGTCACTTATGTAAACTATTACTCTGTGTTGTTTGTTGTTTCTTAGTTTCTATTGCCAAACATTGCTTTTATTTATTTATTATTGTTTTTATTTCCATCCATCCCAATAATGGCTCACAGACAGTCACTCCCACTGCATTTACCTGGACATCGGCCATGCTTTGAATCATCAGACACTTTGCAGATCACAAAGGAGAGATGACTGTTCATCAGTTAGTCACTCCTTGGGCGTTGGTAGGTGTTTCGATCTGAAAGTGGGTGCAGCAGCAAGAGGTGAAAAGGTGATCATTTGCATTGCCTCTGTGTCTTCTCTATTTTTTTGTGTAAGTCAAAGGCGTCCAGAGTGTGTAACTGTGAGCACCATGAAAGGGACAATTGCTAATTTGTATTTGCAGCTTTCTGTTATACTTATGGTTTTGCAGTTTATATTACATTATTTAATACTACTGCTCGAAAGCATCCTCACTGAGATATTTCACAGCAAACATTTTCACACATTGCCTTAAAAGCCATAATTACCCAGCAATATTAAGGTTATTTGCACAATTTTCCCAGTACTATAACCCATAGGTACCCAGTATTTACAAAAATACTCTTAGCATAATTTGTTTCTCCTTTTCTTTCTCTAAAAT
This sequence comes from Epinephelus lanceolatus, assembly GCF_041903045.1. Classification (NCBI taxonomy): domain Eukaryota; kingdom Metazoa; phylum Chordata; class Actinopteri; order Perciformes; family Serranidae; genus Epinephelus; species Epinephelus lanceolatus. Next base: position 16,042,552 of record NC_135752.1, read on the forward strand.
TCCCCAATGTTTTCTTCCACTGCACCAGGGAGCAGTCCATATTTTATTGGTAGCTGATTCATACAACAAAATTACACTGTAAAGTGAGCTGTATTACAAAGTGTTGCTGTTTATCCTTATTTGAATTAGTGGTGTTGGGATAGATTGTGTACCGTAAAACTTTAATAAGTAGCCCAGGCACCTGGATATTAGGGACAGGTGTCTATATGGGACAGGCCTTTAATTCCTTTGACATAAAACTCTTTCTCAGCAAAGATGTGAAATATGATCAAATTGTTTATTTGAACCTGTGTGAATATTACTTGTATAAAACTTAGGCTTTGAATAACATATCAATAATGTGTTACTTTACGACACTTGATTCGTGACATCCAGGAATAACACCACTTTGTCCTGTTAAAACAATATTCATAACTTGGATTAATTTTAAAACTTTTGATTGTTTTGATTGGTGGACCCTTATGGACTAAAGGGATCTAAATAACTAATAAATCAAGGAATGGACACATATTCTGACTTAATGACAGCTTCAGAGGAAGGGAGTCACCACTTGTTTTTTCGTCATGCTGGTAACTCCTCTCAGGTGCTCATGGTTTCAGTAAAATTAAATCAACTGCGCTAACAATATGTAGCATCTCCATGCTGATAAAATTTTAAACATTTATATTTATATATGTGATCTAAACAACTAGCTAATGTTCGCTCAAGTGGGTACTCAACAATCCGGTTTTATACATCCAAAGAGTTCTAAAAAATAAACTCCTTGGCAACCAGAGCAGGCCTCTAATTGAGACAGGCCTTTATTTGTCAAAATGTGTAGCTACATTGGGCTAGTAAAATGGACTGGACGTTTAATTGGGACTAGGCTTTTAACTGACGTTTTAGGGTATGTTGTAAAGCCCCTTGAAGCAAGTTGTGATTTGTGACATTGGGTTTTATAAATAAAATGCAATGTAATTGAATTATGCACAGATGGTAAAGCTGTCATTGTAATTTTGACATAAAATTCCCCCGACTTTATATTCTTTAAATTAGGTCACTGTAGCTGACTGTAGTTTCCTAAAATATATTTTCTTTGAGTCATACCGGATGCAATAGCTGGTTTTACATATTTCACCCACTATATGATCGTTTTTAGGGAGTGACCCCAGTGACTAATACTAAGTTAATTACACTGGTGGGGTGATGCCCACATCAACCTTTACCTTACGCAATACTTCACATCACATCTGTTGTTTTTTCTTTCCCACCCAACAGTGGTTTCAGACATTCTGGTTTCACTAGTGAAAATCTCATGCAGTTATTCTTCGATCCAGATGGTATCGCTTTACCAGCTTTACTGTTACAATTCCCAGGAATTAGTCCTGACGTTTCGCACCTGGATATTCTCTGTCTCACAGGTTTTGTCGAGTCTCTACACTGTAGGTGTTGAATGCCTGTGTTTTAATGGCTTCTTTGACCCATTTTTCAAACAGAAATCTGTCAGTGTCTTACATACGTCTGACATTTATTTCATGATGCATTACTTTCCTTCATCATGGTATTACCAACTGCCTGCCTGCACAGAGAAATACTCACTAGATGGCGCCAAAAGATACTAAAACAACAGACGTGTGTGTGTGTGACATATCTGAGTAGTATCACACTCCATATCTAGACTAACAGGCCTGTTTTGGCACATAATTGTGATTATTGTTTGACTGGTATTCACATTTGATCAATTTTACTGACAGTATTATGTCAGTCATAAATGACAATAATAAATGCAACAGCAAAACACATCCTGTGTGCAGAATTCCCTCATCTATAAAGATGCCATGAACTGTTAGGTAAAGATAGTCGAAAGGAAATTTTGAAATTGGCACAAATAAAAAGGAACATATTTGAGATAAGAGAGTGGGGGGATGGTGTAATTAAAATGTGATATGTCTTTAAGAGATCTTGGGAGATGAGTGAAATATGCAGCTGTGATATTGGCCTGACACAACAGATTGTTGTCCAAAATCACCCTGGAATTGTTCGCTGTCTGGGCAGGTGGTGTGGCCATTGAGTCCGCTGTAGCTGGCAGGGAGAAGATGTCCATACTTCAACCTGAGCTGGAGGAAGGCAAAAATAATTGATATGTTAAGAAGGAGAAATTATGCAATGGTGTTATGAGTGTAAGATTTAGTAGAGAGAGATGAGTTGGAGGCAAGGAAGAAGAAACATATGATGAATACAGAAATCTCAAGAGTCTAGTAGGGAGTAAAGACGTCCTCTGATCGCAAGAGGTGGAAATTTGCTTGTTTGCAACTGAGGTTCTTAACTAGGCAATCATACGTAGGCTGAAGTGTCACTGGTAACATATAAAACTAGAAGAGGACACAGACTACGCAGACCTCTGCTGAGGCCAAATGCTCTATCTATTGCAATGTTAACGAAAGTAAAAAAGAATTCCTGTATCTGCACCATGATTTGTATTTTGAAATTCAATGGGTTCTTCCCTGGCCCATGCTACACCCTTCCAAGTTTCAGGAAATTTGACCAGTAGTTTTTTCATTACCTGTGCTGACAAATAGACATACAAACCAACAACAAACCAACAGTGGCGCAAGTAATAATACAGAGTCATGGAAAAAATTCAACTTTTGTTACCTTTTGATTTACACAGCCAGATGAAACGATCTATCATGCAGGTTTGCTTTGTCTGAATAACGCTACATTTAGGAAATTTAAATTCAGATTATCTTTAACATGCTTGTTTGCCACTGAGGGCGTTACCGAAATTCTCCAATAGCTCTTACACAACACTACATTTCGTAAAAGCATCAGCAGTATCATATCCGCTGAGATGACGATAGGAACATGAAAACATCTTCTTATCCAGGTAACTCCTTGATGGGAAGTGAGAGTATGATTGGGACTGATGATAAAGCTTTGCCACGTAACTATGTTTAATCCCTCCTCAGTGACAACTTTCATAGTACATCTGATAAGACTCTTTCAGTGGTCACATCAGATTTGTAGCTCATGCTGGTAGCAATTTAGTGCATCTGTTAAAATCCAAACACAGAACTAGAAGGACCTGCAAAACCTCTGGGTGACTCATCTGAAAACCCACCTGGAAAAACAGGGATGGCTTAAAGGTCAGACTGAAGTGATAACTTAAACTCACAGTCAAGTTTTAACTAGTCTGATGTGTTCTGTCACTCTTGAACAAGAAAATGCTTTGTGATACAAGTTTTTTCGGTTGGTTAGTCGTCAACTATTGGATGGCTTGCCATGTCATTTACAGACATCTATGTAGAAAGCTACAGTGTGCTCCTGACTTTTCCTCTAGAGCCAGGCCAGAGGTTGACATTGTTAGCTTTTAGTAACATATCTTTACTGGATCGCCATGAAATTTGGAACTTATCTATGGTGTCCAAAGAATGAATTCTAATGACTTAAGTGATCCCCTGACCTTTCCTCTAACAGCTCCAGAAGGACAACATTTTGACTTATTCTGTGAAATATCTCAACGTCTGCTAGATGGATCGGCACAGCAGTTTTGTACAGACAGTCATGGTGCCCTGACTTTTTCTGTAGTGCCACCATTAGGTTGACATTTATGGTAAAGAGTGAAATGTCACGACATGGATGGACATGCCCCCTTATGGATGAATTGCAATCACTTTTGTGATCTTCTGACTTTTAATCTAGCACAAGCGGCGACCATGGATATATACAAAGAGAACATGATGCAGGGTTGAAGGTGGGGCCCTGTCCATTCCCACTGAAGTTGCATAGTGCCGCATGAAGCCAAAGAAGTTCAACTTCCCAGGTGAAAAAGTGATCTAGATCTCTCGTATTATTGGACCTATATAGCATAGCCAAGAGGCTAACTTTGGCTGGCTGAGCCAACTTCTACCGGATTCTCCGCTAACTTGAACGGGGTTTAATCGCGCTGCTCTTCTAGACTTTCTAAATGTTATTGGACCAAATGGAATTGGACCATTTTGTAGGGGTCATGATTCTCAAAAAATGTATCCACCGATTACAGACATCTCTTTACCAATGTAAGTCTTTGGAATAAATCCTTTTTGGGCTTGATGGTGTTATGTGACAGACCCAAAAATTGTAGTTACAAGGTTTGGCCACTGTGTTAAATTGGCTTCAAATTGCAGCATACTTTCTAGGGGCCTGGGGGCAACCTCCAAACTGGAAAATGAAGACAGTTCGAAATACTGCAGTTCCTTGAATGGCTGCTTGAGGTTGGCTCCAAAAGCTTTTCCGTCCCCATAGACCCCCATGGTAAAATGCTCTAACTTTTAGCCACAGAGATCAAAACAGTTTTGATCTCTGGGGCTAATATTCCCATCATGACAACTGTATGGCAGGTGAATGTAAATGTCAACTAGGTTTTAGGTTTTGTTAAGGCTTAAAGTTAGGTATAATTAAGGGTGTGGCTGCTTGGAGTGACAGGATGTCTGTGGGTAGCATACTTGTGCTCTCAGTCAGATCCTCACTCCTCCCCAGCTCCACCCTCTTGTCCAAATATGGTCACTTCTGGCTTCAAACAACCAAGATGGCGACGGCCAAAATGCCAAACCCAAAATAAAGATAAAGAAAAACCCACAATATGCAATGTGTACTACAATATGTAATATGTATGCTCAATGGGCTGCTCCCTTCCAGAGTCGAGGATCGCCACTGGGAAGACCCACTGTTTTTCACCATTAACTTACTGAAATTGAAAGAGAGGGAAAAAAACCCCCCCACAACTTTACCTCAAATTAGCCTCTGGTAAACAAAGCTCTCCACTAGATGACAGTCTGTGCCATAGCTCAAGAGGCTCCAGCACAATCTGGACGCTCAGTGATTAATAATCCATACATATTAACTGTCTGCGTGGCTGATAAGAGGACGCAGCAGACTGTCGTGACTGTCAAATGTTTTTCTTCTCTCAGTCCGCGGCGATAGGTTCAAAGGGAAGTCGGGGAGTTTCAGAGGAAAGGGGACCAGCTTGATGGATGGTTGACTGTACAGTATATACAGCTGGGATCCCATTGCTCTTGTTTGGTGGAGCCCAGCAACTTGGACCGAGAGGACAACCTCGAAGACTTAATCAGTTAAGGATGTCTTCTCCAAAAACATTTCCACTTAAGATGAGAGGGGAGAAAGAAAAAGAGGATCCTAGAAGGAGATATCAAGTTCAAGTTACTGTTAGGGGATGAGTCTTAGAAAATATTTTGAAATTTCTGAAATCCAAAGCACGTGAAGTTCCCATCAACTTCAGGTATGTGAGGGGGGAAAAAAAGTTTTTCTGGGTTGACCAATTGAATTAAGTGCGTTCAGCAGATGTTCATTAACCTCCATGGCAACCTGTTGCAGGCCGTTTATCTTTCCTTCAACTTCTTGCTGTGAAATCGACAAGACACTCGGTTACAGTTACAGTCGGAGTTACGAGTGAAGCCAAATGAAAGCTTTTTAAGCACGTTTGGCGTTCCATCACACACATGAAAAGACACGCATACACGCATTTTCCTGTGGAACTGGATCTGCGCAGTGCTAGAGGAAGGCCTACATGGTCCTGTGCCATGGATTTGTGGTTTCCAATACAAATCTCTGGCAGGGAAAGAGGCATTTTCACTTTGGCTTGCTGCTACACAGCATCAGTCACTGTTTCATAACAACATGCTTCACTTGTTTTCTCAACATTACCCAGCAACAGTGAAACCAGGACCTAAGGCGAGACACATCTAACTCACAATGTGTGCGATGTAGAACCATTAAAGACACTGCAGGAGCTGTTATTTAATTTAAACAGTAATAATCTAATTTACAATGTTAATTGTACAACATCTCTGAGTTTTGAATAGAAGATGTTGCCAAAAACCCCTTTAGGTTATCACAATATGCAGAACATCTGCCTCGGCCCCAGATGTATACATTTACGTCGAAAGATGAGGTGCTACAACCGCTGACACCCAATTCATGATATCATGTAAAGTGTGTGTGTGTGCTAGTGTTGCTGTTGGAGTGGATCCAGGCATGCAGATGGCCCTGGTTTGTGTTTGCACTGAACGGCTGCAAGCCTCTCACCTCCCTAGTGACCATGGCAAACCACGTGCGCACACACATATACACACTCAGAACCATGTACACTGACTTTTACAGGGGTCAGGTCAGAAATCTCCTAAGTCTTAAAACTTATATATGTGATGCTTTGATGCTGCACATGGTTCTGTCACAGATCTGAGGAAGTCTCTCTGAATAATAAAGGTGATGAGACATACAAATTTGAATAATTATTTTAGTGTCTGTTCACAAACTATAAAGTCAATGCAGATATCATCTTGGTACATTGTTTATATCTACAATACACACATAGTGTAATGTTTTGTGTCTGGGAAAATCCACAGTGTTATCAGCTGTGACGTCTTTCAGGTGTGTCCCTGTCCATATAAAGACAGTGTTCTATTTCCATCCTAAGTATTAATGGAGGGTAACACGTAGAAGCAGGTACAGTAGGTGTACCTGCTCTCACCTGTGCACACTCGCTGGCTGGCAGCCACTACTATAGCAACAACAATAACAACACGCCAGGAAAGCCTTTTGGACTTCCTGGGAGATCCTCTGGTATGCAGAGGTCCGAGCCAATGTTTGTCGACTCAGGAATGTTGCCTGGGCGACCGGAGGCCGTAAAGGGGGAAACCCCTTATCTGCTGACGCTGTCCTTCAACCGTTGTCACGGTTCAAAGGCCTCTTAGTTAGAGAGGAAAAAAAAAAGAAAGACACACTGACACACACCTTAAAGGTTGGTCTATATACAGTATGTGTCACCATGGAGACACTGTTTGGGTGGAGCATACGCTCCACAGGGCATGAATGGTTGCAAAGCTGAGAAAGAGAAAAGAGAAAAAGGGCGTCCCTTGGCCTTGAGTCAGAACTGGTAGACTTACACTTTCAGGCAGGAACTCCAAAGACGTATGAATGAGCTGAAGACCATAGGCTTGTTTATGTTAGTAAAAGACAGGGAGGGTTGGATTTTCAGAATGAGGAATGTGATTGCGACACAGTTTTCTCTCCGCTGTGTTTTAAGTGTTGTTTGGTGCTTTGAGAATCTGATGATGACTTCAGATCTGGCCTATTTTATTTTATTTTTTTTTTTTTAAATGGAGATGTTGTGTATGATGCAGGGAAATGAATTTCAGCCTGTATAGGCTTACAAGAAATACATCTCAGAATAGGGTCATCAAGAATGCTATCAAATAGTGGGACATCATGTAGTGTTTGTATAAATCTTCTTTATGATATAACAAATTGCACACACTATTTTGCATGTTTCTATATTTGTCCTCCTTCCACATGTTTATACAAACATGCATAGCAACAATAATATTTCGTCTTTATGGACAGTATGCTTTGCGTGGTTCCACGGCAGTAAAATCTCACATTTTATGAGATACAGACGGCCCTTTAGACTGAGAGCTGCATGCTGCAGAAAACAGAAGGTGATGAGAAAACTGAAAAAAGGTTCATGGCTAGATATCAAATTATGTGAAACGTCTTTATTCACACATGACAGCTGACACAACCTGCGCAGATGGTGCACACTGTGTCAGTGCTGTGGTGGCACTTCAGTCTGTCCTGATCAGAAGTGTCTGTGTCCTCAGTTGGCCATGTTGACTCGCATGGATCACAAATTGGAAGATTTTTCCTTGCATTGAAAGCAATCCCGTTCAGCTGGTGGGAATTCTCAAACATATGCTTATTCATTTGGCTTGATCTTCTACATCTGAGAAATTTCAGGATGGGAATTTCCAGACAAGAGTGAACCAAGGCCACATTTCTGATCTGAGGACAAAGGGGCCAAAGTCGCATTGTTGCGCCTCAGATTAGGAACAAAACAGTTTGCGCTTCTGCGTGCTGAATCACGCATATGTAATTCCACCCAAAACAATCTTTCTTGTTGGATTTCTCCCACAATACCATCAAAGAGGTTCAGTTCTGCCTTCACTAAAATCTGCAGCCTTTTGCCCAGAGAGCTCTTGCTACACAGAGGCAGAAAGAAAGAGGAGTGCACTGATGAGCTTTAAAGCACTCCTGTTTTCCATTGTCTTATGAAATAATAAAAAATCTTTAATGCTTGTGTTTCACCCTGTAACATCATCTTACCTCCTCCTACGTGCCAAATGGAGCATTAGACAGGAATCATACACCACTATGTGTTCACTAAAAAACGCTTTCCCTGCCAGGATTAATAATTTAATGCTCTGTTCTCAAATTGAATCAATTGTTTTATCAACTGGAGTCGATCAGACTCGGTGAGTGAACTTACATCAGCCTACAGTCTGAGAAAAAAAAGGATGAGACTTACTTGTGTTCATTGTTTCGCTACAACTGCTGTGTTCCATTTTTATTGTCAAAATTATCATATTTCTGCCGTCAGTGCATGAAAAATTAATTCCTGCTCCTTCAAACGAAAGGCTTCTCTCATGTTTGACATGATGTTAGAATATCTCATGTATCTTGGAGCTCTGCTGAACACATTTTTTGGGTCCCCATTAGCTTCCACAAGGTGGTCGGTAAGCTTCCAAAAACTTGTAGACAGTTGCGTAGGAGAAAATTGTCCATAGGTGAAGAAAAGGGAATTCCTACACAATGAGAGAAACATATTTTGGTCATCAGACATTCATCAGGTTAAGTGACTTCTGGTGTGACTTCTGGCTTCTGGTGTTATAGACAGTTAGAACTGCCACCACACAAACATCAGAAAAGTTAATTTTGAGTGTTTTTCGCCTTCCAATCTTGTGGAATATGCGCATGGAGCAGCACAGAGACAAAATCAGGACCAATAATACATGGCGACAAATAAGTAAGGAGGTTGGCCTGTCAGCTTTGTAGCCAGTTTTGTGAAATATGTTGTTAAAAGATGTATGATCCACTATGCATGCATTCTATATGTCACACAGCTAGCCTGCTACCAATGTTAGCTAGCTGAATATACCACTGAACTTTTCACATAGGAAAAAATGTATAGATAGAGCTGTATCTCATTCAATAATCTGTTAGCCTTTTTGTTTTTATGCTAACCTCGTGTTGCAGAGTGCATACGTTCTGCCCGAAATCTGTCTCAATTTTTGAGACAAATTAGTGGAAGGAGGAGTTTCATAAACACATCAGGAATCATGGATATAAATTGACTTCCGGTTGACTTGCATACATACACAGAGCTATGTGGAAACGAGGCGTAAACCCCTGCAGAACACCACTGCGACACAGACAGAGCAGCGGATTAACACAGCTGCAGGGGTGAGACACTTTGCAGAGTGTGTACTATGAGTCATCTCGCTCTGAACATACATTTTTATGTTTCTTTACTGATGTGATCTTTGCATGCGGCGGCTATGATGATTTTACTATCTGTATTGATTTATCTTTGCCTTTCTGATTGGACTCTCTTATTAGTAAAACAAACACACTGGTGTTTTCTGCATTGTTTCCCCAAAGAGATGTGTAAACATTCACTTATGAATTATTAGCGATGATAAACCTAAGCAAAGCTAAACCATTGATCAATATTACACCATGTATTCCTATGGAGTCCTCAGGAAGATACCCTGTTGCACAGCCAAATACATCAAGTGACCTTTCCTTTGATAAACAACATTTAAGGATGCAAAGGCACCTAATCAATTTGGATAATGTTAATATATGCGTTGAAATATTGATTAGGGATGATCCACCTCCTATGAGGAGAAGCTCGTTAAAAAACATAATCCCCTGAGCATCCAGCCAGCAGAAAAAGATCAGATGGGGGTGTTTATGCTGAGGTTGACCTGCTGAATTAAAGATCAACAAAAATCAAATGTACCCTTAAATGAGCATCAATGATTTATGCCTAAATCCTACATTCAAAAACAAGTATTTGTTTAATATATTTATTTTTAAATGGACCCTGTCATGGCTCCAGTGTGTGGGTAACAACTAAAAAGTTGAGCATTTTCCTCCATACTTTTTTGTGAACAATGACTCATAACTGCTGCATTAGTAACACTGCTTTTCTACAACTGACAAAAACTAGACTATCAAGATTATTTCCAGTTGGTGGAAATGAGCAAATAACAGATGGAAGAGAAGATAAAATTAAAAAGACAGATTTTCTATGCCCTGATGAAGACGTGCAGATAAAAACTCTGCAGTGTTAAAGCACTGAGGAAGCCCAGCACCTTGAAGGCAGCAGTAAACAGTTTCTGTTTTTAGTGCTTGTCTGGTTTAGGAAAAAGTAACACATCATGATGATGCCTGCAGTGTAACATGAATAGTAAGGTGTGCTGTAAAAGATGTCCTTTACTTTGCGATTTATTGAGAGGGAATTCTGCCCAAACAGGTTCAGCTGGTTCCTCAAAGCAGCGATCGACAATGAAACCTGGGAACACGAGCGTAAATCCTTTTCTATAACCACGTCCACGCCCTTGTATGCGGCTGTTGTTTTCATAAAGACATATAAAGTGACACACGCAATTTCACATGCATGCGTGTGTGTGTGTATTTTCATGCGGGAGCAGCTCTATTTTCCATGATGACAGTGAGGGAATCCTGTAGTGCAGCTCTGAGGACAAACCTTACATAATGTTTATCTCTGTGAAACAGTTAAGATCGTGACACTCAGCACATGTTGGCGCTGGTGCCAGGGCATGATTAGCTTAGCTTAGCATAAAGGCTGGAGGCAGGGGGAAACAGCTCTGTCTAAAGTTCAAAATGCATCTACCAGCTCATCCTAATGTCACTAACAAACATGTTATATCTTGTTTGTTCAATCTGTATACAGAAAGAAATGCAAAAATGGCAATTTGTGGTTTTACAGTCACTGTAACAATTTCTAGATGAGCAACAGTTGGGCTCAACAACTTCCTGTAGTCTTTGGTTCAAAAATAGTAACAGCACGTAAATCCCCCTAAAACCACAAATTGCCGTTTTCACATTTATATGTACACATTAGGTAAACAAGATACAGATTAGTCAGATTTAAAGGTACTGTTGGATGGATTTTTAAACTTTGGACAGAGCCAGGCTAGCTGTCTCCCCCTGTGTCCAGTCTTAATGCTAAGCTGAGCAAATTGCGTGCCATAGGTGAAAAGTGTGTTTGCCCAATCTGTATTCCTATTTCAAATTTTTCTTTTACAATTTTTTCTTTACAATATCCTCAGTGTTTCTGAACTCTGTCTCAGTTCCAATAGATTTTTGTGAAGGCCATGACTTTGTTGCTTAATTATTCCATAATTGACCCAGAAACCAAAAGTGAATCAATTCAAAATGAAGATTGTAGAATCCCTTTACTTAAAACCGTATGCACGCAGTTTACTTTCAGGCACTGTGATTGCATGTTTCTTGCTGAGACACAACTTGAGAGGTGTAGCTACTTTCTCCCTCAATGTTTTTATGTTTGTTATGTCTGTACACGTTGGTACCAAGGACTATATATAAAGATGAGCGACATGTCTCCACTTCCTCCCACTGTACAAAAATGAAGCCAAAATATATCGGATCGGGCGCTGCTGCTATATTGCGCTGGTGATGTTGTTTGGAGCCAAAGCCTGCACAGTAATGATCAGGGCTGGAGCTGTGGTGTCAAGGTCCTGCCCATACACCTGTTCCACCAAATTGCGAGTCGATCACAGTTGTCAATCATGATATCAAAACCCCTTTTATATAGATCAAATAACTAATTAAAACCAAACATATCAGAAAAGCAAAATCTTGAACATACATCACCTTAATAAGAACTGACTAAAATGATAGAAACATCTTTGGGAAAAATTTATTTGACGTTAACTAAGTTTTTAGTTTGGCCCATGTCTTTTTGGCTTCACTTTTGAGGAACTGTCTTGTGGTCCATCTTTATATACAGTCTATGGTTTCTATGTTTTGACTTTTTATCATAGAGCCAGATATTTTTGTGATTCATATGATGATTCAACCAGTGGAGTTTCATGTCCTTCCAAGCTGTAGAGGAGCTCCAACTGTGAGTCACATATTATTGTCTATGGCAAAAATTGATTGGACTCTTCTTTCTTCCTTCCGACTCTATAGCCTACTTAACAGACACGAAAATCTGTCTTCTCATGTAGTTTGGCAAAAAGTGAAAATTGCTAACTGTTCCTTTAAAGGTAAAGGTGCAGGATATTTCTAAGGGACTTTCAAGAGATGAACTGAAGAAAGAAAAAACAGGAAGGGCCGAGATATCTTGATTTGTATGGCTCAAGCTCGAAAAACACTGGATTCTATACTTCCCATAATTCATATGGGTAGCATTTTTTTCTGGTGACCTTCAAACTCACAGTTTGTAAGCTTTGGGTTTAAACTTTGTATTCACCAAGATCAAGCTGAGATATGCAGGTGATGTCACTTGTGTAATCTATTTAGTCTGTGAAAATAATTCAACAGTTTTCACAGGCATAGCAGTGCTTCCCATGATGGGTTGATTGACTCTGACATGTAAAATGAAGGACTGCCTCTTTATCATAGACTGAGTTGAACTTCAGCTTCACTTGACCTAACTTTGCCTCTGTAATGACCCCACTCGTGTTCTCTCCATACTTCTAGTGTTACAGAACTGAGCTAACATTATGGCGGATGCCCTGCTGGCCTCAGGTCACAGATGGCTGACAATTACAACTCTCATTGTGTTTCCTACAGTTTTTGTACAGCATCTCCCCCCATGGCCTTGTCCTTTCTGTCCCAGCTTCTCAGCCGCCTTCTGCCCCCTTAATCAAAGCCGAGTAAGATTTAGAGAGGAGGTAAACACTCTGGTTTTATGATTGGGCCCCTTCTTACAGCGTGGCCTGTGTAATTGAAAAGCCCTTGGTGACTATTTTAAGACACTAGTGGGAACAGACTCCCATGTGTGTGCTATGGCTGGGAATGGGGCTCTCTCTTTTTCTCTTGCATTCACTGATTGCTAAACAAGTATGGTGTCTTTGGCTTATTCTCTTCTGTGATTACCGTATTGTACTGAATATACAGAGAGTCAAACAAAAGCTTAAAACAAATATCTGCTGTCTATCCAGGGCAGGGATCTGTCACTTGCGGGACAAAATAACACTGGTGAATTTCACAATTGAGAAAGAGGAAAAAAAAGCTGCATTGTCACAACTGGCTGTCTGTTTTTGAGCAGGTTTTTTACTCAGACCATCTGTTCTTCACACCGCTCTACAATCCCCGACCGCCAACATCCCACAAACCAAAATTAACGTTGTTTCACTGTGAGTAAAACGTTTAAATAAACAGAAATATCAGCAGTCAGCGTCTTCTCTCTGCCCCTGAGTCGGCCATAATAGACTCTTTGTTCAGCTGAAATTATAAACTCTTATTTTGGACGTTGTATGCATGTGTTGACTGGTTCCTTGTGCGTCATGATGATAAATGCTTTGTACCTAAGATCTTAAGTTAGAACTTCTGTAAAGATAGAAACATGTTCTCATATAAGTCACAAACTTAATTCATCACACTAAAACAAACTCCTCAAAAGAAAGAAAGATCAAGTGAGGACATCCTTCGACAGAACTCATTACGTTGTCAAATTACTCTTCAACAAGGTGAAGTTAGGTTAGTCTAACCACAAGTAGTGACAGATGAATCGCACAAGCTTCCTAACCTGAAGTGCCCTGAACTCATTACACTTGATAATGACAGTGGGGGAATTTTAGATTCAAGATGAAGCACAAGTTGGCCAAGTTGAGACAAATGTATTCCCATGTCTCTGAAAATAGACCTACACTTGTTTGCGTTAAACATTGTGAATCACACAGACAAGAAGCACCTGCTGGTAAATTACCAAACTCTCCCCAGATTTTTTAATAACAAACAAGACAAAGAGTCTTTAGCCATGGTAGGGGCTCTGTGAGGTTATAATTTGGCACAGTGGTGCGTTGAGTTAAATGCTAACATCAGCATGCTAATATGCTCCCAGTGGAGGTGCTAAAATGCTGATGCCAAGCAAGCGTTATAATTGACATGTTTACCATCTTAATTTAGTGTGGTGGCGTGGTAACATTTGCTAAATAGCACTAAACCAAGCGGCTGAAAAATGAGGCCAATGCACAAGCTTGAAAAACTGCAGTTCCTCGAATGGCCATTTGAGGCTGGCTCCAAAAGCCAGTCAATCTCTGTAGACCCCCATGTTCAAATGCTCAGCTTTACAGCAGAAATTCACATATTTACAGCCTGGTACAACAACCGTTTTGGTCTCTGTAGCTAGACTCCCCATCATGCCAACTGTATGGAGGGTGAATTTTTATATAACTGAACTGTTTACATTTTGTTAAGGTGTAAAGATGTGAAGGTGTAAAGATGCATAATTAAGGGCAGGGCCATTTTGAGTGACAGGCTGTCTGCGGATAGTGTCCTTGGGCTCTTAGTCAGATTCACCCCTCGCTGCTCCAGAGCTCCAGCCTTTCGCCCAAATATAGTCACTTCTGGCTCCAAAAAAACAAAGATGGCGACGACCAAAATGCCATACTCTACGCTTCACAGAAACCACAAACCAATGGGTGACGCACAGTAGTTTCTTTCATTATTTTATACAGTCTAAGCACTAAAAATACAAAACACAAAAAGCTAAGGCTGATGGTGAAGTTTTGGGTTTTTACAGGTATTTGGTCAGAAACAAATAGACAGTTTCAAAATTTGACCTGATGATGGCGCTATATGGAAATAAAGGGGCCACCAAAGTCTTTACAATTCAACCTAAGTGGATACCAAAGTCACCAATGTTCTAAGGTTTCCTTCTCTGGGAGCCATAAATGTCTGTCTGGTAGATGTTAAGATATTTCTCAGGTGAAGTGAATTCTTTGACCTGCTGGTGATGCTAAAGGAACCACTTAAATCATCAGGATTCATTCTCTTGGGACCGTGAATACCCAATTTCATGGCCGTCCATCAAGTAGTGGAATGTCAGCCCAAAATGATAATGCAAAATGGTAAAAAAAAAATCCCTCCCAGATATATTAAGACAAAAAGTTATCAGTTTTTCCTACACCACAGTAGTAACACTGGTTTATATTTATAAGACAATTCACTGTTAAAATATGTTGTAGTAGGTTGAGAGAGAAACCAAGAACTTCACTACAAAATGCACAGTCACATGGAAAAACCCTCCGCGGTGCTTGTGGTAAAAAGATCTTTTTTATATATAGAAATATAGTCTCATAAAGTCATTTAAGTAACATGAAAGCATGGTCCCCCAACTCCAACAAATAGGCCCATTACCACATGAAAGACATTATAGCTTAACATGCCTTAAGTCTCTGCTTTACTGGGCGTACTCAGACAGAAGCTGTGTTTATCAGTGTTTCACCATACGCTGGTATTTGATAATGTTTGATGACCAGGAAAAAAAACAATAAAGAAGAACCCCAACTGTTAACAACAGTAAAACTAAAACTGCATGAATGGAAAAGACAATAAATAAATGTGCAGCAGGTTGAAGAAATGTTTTATTACCAAGCAACAATGTTATCATCAAGTACAAGTAATGCACTCCACCAGCAGATGAAAATAGATTAAAGTAGGTATAAAGTGAGTTTGCAATCAACCTTTGCAGGTTCAATCAATACACATTATTCATGCAACAGCAGTCAAATCAAACTGTATAACATTAGTGGACACAGAAAGTACATTGGGTTTCCAGGAATATGTAATTCAATACTGCTTACGCTGTGGTCCACTAATACTTTAATGCAATGGAGGGCTGAGAGTACTCAGGTTTCATTCACCCATTCCTGCGCAGATGTAGCGTCAGGGCTTAGTCACACCACCAATTACGAAAGTTTGGACATAAATTTTCCTGTGGAGGAGTAAAATCATGGTGGTTTCATGTAGAGTTTAAATTTTGAGAACTCTGCCATGAGAATTCATGCCTTTAAACCAATCGCAAACTGTCTGGATCGTGTTAACCTCTGAGGGAACAGAGAGAAGTGAACACTCGCAGATTACGTGGGAATCTTTCCCACCTCTACCGTCCTTCCCATGACTTGAATGCAGCATTGGAGCTAGAGCCAGAGGGTGGTTAGGTTCATTCAGCAAAAACACTGGAAACAGGAAACATGTACTGCACATAATCAAAACCATAGTGTCTTGTCGTTTCTACGTTTCTGTTTGAGCTTTAGAGGTGTTTGTAGGTATATTTTTGATCTTTGTAGATCTGAGCCAGGCCAGCTGTATCCCTCTGTTTTCAGTAAGTTAGGCATATCCCAGCTCAAGCTCCATGAGCGCAGATAGGAGATATCTTTTCATGTAACTCTTGGCAAGAAGAAGAGTGAATTTATTTCCCAAAATGTCAAACTATTCCTTTGATAATGTGGTGTGGTCTGTTGACACAATGAAAACCCCCTGGCACCTCTGCACTAATGAGACAAAGCTTGGTTAGTGGTTTGTAGTATCTCATCAAACCTGATCCAGTATTTCAAATGAATAAAACAGCAGCCTAAATGTGCCAGTGAGAACCGTGCAAAGGAGCTCTGCAATGAGACACAGCAAGTGTGTTTCCAGATTTCAAAGTTAGCCACAATCATTACATTTGATTCCAGAAAAAGATCAAAGAGAGTAGAAGGAAACCCGCACGCTGCAGGAAAAGCTCCTCACCAGAGGTCCACAAAAATAGATGCTTTTTTACATTTCAACCATGCTCAAAACTCTGTGCACATTTCCATCAATGGATCCTTCACAGTGCACTATATCATCTCAAACAATGAAAAAGATTGAGCGCAAGAGATTTTGCCACATTTGTTACATGGAGTAAGCGACAAACAAAGTTAGAGAATGACTTGTTTTATGGGTGTCCGCTGTGGCAACAACCAGCATCGCCACACAGTCTCTACACAATAAAACAGTGGGAGTAAGTTACATGACAGAGATTCTGGTCCCATTCATTGTTACAAACATGGAAACACCAGATTTCCAAATAAGGTAAACAGTGTTCATGTAGCTTGTGAGGCCATTCAAATGAGCATCTGGGCACCTGAATGGCCCATTATTAATCTAAATCTTCTTTAAACCTTCAGATTATGTATTTACACTATGTTTATGTATGTTTATCCATCTTAAAAAAAACAGTTTATCAAAAATATGATTCCCCTAATATCTAGCTCTGTATATTACGAATAATTTAGCTTATATTTTAAAGATGAGAACGCTTTACGACTCCATCAAAAACAAGTTGTGGGAAGCCTTTTAAAGAGGCAGTAATATTGTAGTTAACAAGGCTCGACAGTAATTGTTGCCATAGACAGCCATTTTGAGAAATTGGCAACCAATTCTTGGTCATTGGTTGCCATTTGTGGCAACTGTTCTGTAAAATAAAAAAGGGACAGCAAAAAGGGCAGCTCTGACAAAAATGGAGAATTCAATAGTGCCTGGACAGACAGATTTGTTTGCTTTCACTGCCAACTCGTTAAAGTACCAAATAATGATAAATAGCCCACTGCAGAAAAGGCACCTTGATGTAAAACATGTTAATGGATGCACAGGTAGACGTATTAGTAATGTTGATAGGCTAATTTAAACTTAATAGGCTGTGTTACCTTCATTATAAGGCTAAAATATGTTTTGCAGCTCTAGTCAGATTTTTTTATTATTATTTTTAGTCAGAAATGGCTCTTATGACACTAAAGGTTGCCAACCCTGTGACTAAGGGCTCAAATATGCTCAATGTTAGACACAGAGACGGACAGAGCTTTCTGTCCATTCTCTGTGTTCATTTCGGCCATATTTGTGCATGTTTTCCGTAAGCTTATGGATTCAGATGAAACAGAGCAGTGTCACTGGCGATCGAGGAGGCAGTGTAGGGCGGTTCAAGCAAGATATGACCGTGACTATGCAGACATTTAAAAAATGGCATAACGGAATGAATTGGTAATAGAGGTAAAAGGATTCTTCGTCCACATGTCGGGATGTAAATAATAGCTGCACAGGCCACCGTAGTCACTGCCTTTGTTTAACAGTACAAAATTGCAACCTTCTGCACCATCGCCTTGTTTGTTGTTGTGTGAAACATTCGACTCTGCCCTCCAGTGCCACCTATTGGCTGTATCTATGCAATCGTAATGGACTCATGGAAGTATGAGGGCAGTGACGTTTATAACGTTTGAAATGGACGAATCCATTGTTGTACGTAAAGGGAGTATAACTAAATGTCAGCCTGTCAACATCAAAAAACGGATGTGCAAACTGATTTAGTTGACAAAGAACCAGATGAACCTGAACAAACAGATACGTTCAGATTATTGGATAATCTAATCAGATAAACACAAACTACTCAAATAAAGCTTTTAAAGATTCTTTTATGTCACATTTTAATTAGAAAGCTGACATATAGCTGCATATATCTCAATTACTGAAAAAATAAGGTGAATAAAAATGGCAACCATATCTTCAGTTTCGGCAACCAAAAGCCGAAATCTGATTGCTAGCGTGAAAATCAGTTAGCGTTCAGAAATGGCTTGAGAAATGGAGAAAAGCAGCCAAGACTGTAAAAGAAGGGACTGCCAGACACAGATAGGACATGTTAGTGTTGTTGAAGGACTGTTTTGTGTGAAATTGGCCTACACGGTTTAGCTTTCTTTATATTAGTTAGTTTAATGTTGCCCAGGAAATAGCTCAGCACAATCAGGTTTTGTTTGGATTGAACAAATAAGATAAAACATGATTATAAGTGAGTTTAGAAGTGCTGGTTTGCAGATTTTTTTCCCACCTTTGGACAGAACCAAGCTTACTGTTTTTTGCCCTTACATCAGAGTAGTAACAGCCTTCTTATCTAACTCTGCAAAAAAAAAGGAAAACAAAGCATATTTGCCAAAATGTTGAACTATTTCTTCAAGCTGTGCTGCTTAAGATGTGTGCTAAAGCAAAAACAAAAAATGGTGCCATTAAATAAATACTGCAAGCAAGCACTAACTCTTTCACAAAGGCGCAGGCGAGAATTACTGCTGAAGAGTATACCATGTCCCTAACTCAACTGGCTCTTCATTATAGTTAGCTTAAATTAACAGCCACTTCAATAACAATAAAGCAACAGTAGGCAAGCTAATGAAACACTGAGCTGTTTCCAGTGTGCCACTCTGACCCAGACTTCACTCACACCCACCAGCATACTTTCCCCTTACATCAGCAAACAAGAAAACTGCAAAGCTTTTTATTATTCATAAAACAAGATAATATAAGCTGTCACTGGCAATGCAGACAACAGTGTGGAGGTTTTTTTTAAACTGTGCATTACGCTCTCATAAAATCCCCACTTTTTATTCAATACAGCATGTCTAGACTATATTTTTATTATCATTATTGCCAGTAGCTAATTAGGATTTTATTGTGCAACTCAATTGGGGTTTTGGTGCGCCTTTGTTTTTCTAAGTTTTTGTCATTCCTTGTGTCTCTGGGGGAATGCCAGTGGACCAGTTAGTCAGCCACCCACTCGGATTCAGAGCTGATCAAGGAACCACAAGGAACCAGGAACCGTCTGCATGTCTCCTTGAGCGTCAAACTGAAATAGCAAATGAAGAACTGAGCTGTGTATCAGACACACTGAAAGGAAACTCTGTAGCCGAGATGTTTACCAGCTGATAATGCAAGACAGTGTTCCATTAAAATATAAAACTTTAAAACGTTAGCCTCCACACAGCAGATTGTACCTACTGTGTTTAATGCACTTACATTCATTGCAGTTAGTTGTTACACAGGCCTTGAACCTCAATGGGCAAAACCAGGAAAACAGCCTGGACAGGTTGCCAGTAGTGATGGGACAGTATCGGTTTCTCTGAGTTGATGCATTTATGATTCAGAGTCCCACTTGTATGTTGGTAGGCTATGTAATCTCAATCAAATGTTACAGAATTGGTTGTTTAAATGCTATGAGCAATGAAATACATATTCTTTGTAGCGTCCATGTTGTTTCCACTTAACAACTTAAAGCTCATGAACACATTGAAGTCGGAGGAACAGCTGTCCAAGGAGTATGTGAATGCACCTTTGGTGTTGGTTGGCAGAGGTCTTGACTCAAGTCTGATTTTATCAGTCCTTATTCATTCATTCAGTGCTGTTCATCATATCGTAACATATTCATATCGTATTATGCATGCATATTCTTATCAGGATGGCCCACTAGCCGATGGAGACATGAAATACTGTGCATTTCAATGTATGTGATATTCATTAATTGTGCAATTAGGCTGCACCTTAACATTTACTAATGCATTTTTTTATTTATTGGCCAGTGTCACCTGAGCTGCATTTCTGTGGACTGTGGGAGGAAAACTCAAACAACCAGGCGACCAAGGCTTTGATTCACTTACAGTACTTCTCCCAAAAACTCTGCTTAATACTTTTCTACTTTTAGTTTATTATGGTTCATGTTTTTAGCCACACCAGTGGCTCTATGGATGGCAATATCAACCTTTGGTTTGGTCGATTGTTCAGTTGGCCTTCCAGGATGTCTAGGTAAAAAAATTCTTAAGAAGTATAGGATCGTTTGCCATAAAATTTGGTAGCCATTCATGGTCCCCAGAGGATGAATCCTACTGACTTTGCTTATCCCCTGACTTCTCCTTCTAGTGGCACCATGAGGTTTACGTGTAATGTAGTGTTGTTTTGCATGAAATGTCTCAACAACTATTTGATGGATTGAAAAAAAAAACAATACTATAGGTTCATGTCCCCCTCAGAGTGAATTGTAATAATTTTAGTGATTCTAACTTTTCATCTAGCGCCATCATCAGGTCAAAATTTTAATCTGTCCACTACCTTGGTTTATAACCAAATACCTGTAAAACTAATGACAGTACCACCAGCCTTAGCTGTAGCCACTTTGTGTTAAGTGCCATTTCGCAAACATTAGCATGCTAACATGCTAAGCTAATTTGGATTACATGGTAAACTTTATGCTTACTAAACATCGGCATGTAAGCATTGTCATTGTAAGCATGTTAGCATACTGAGTTTAGTATTCAGCTCAAAGCCCCACGGTACAACCTCATAAAGCTGCAAGCATGGACACATTTCTAGTAAAATCCGTCAGGGTTCCTGAAAACTTAATCCATTCTCAACATCAACAACAACACTTTGATGTTATTTCTGCTGTTTTTAGCCTGACTGACAACTGACATCTTACACTTCTGTTTAGTGCAAATACTCTGCTCTGCCCTCAGGCATGCTGAGACTTTTCACCCGTTACTTTATCTACATTTCCCCACACGATTCAGTTGATGTCTTGTATAATAAAATACATGTTGTGGATAATTAAAACCTGCTAATGGTAGCTCATTTCCTCCTCACTGTAGCTAATGTTCTTACCCTCTAGTGATAGATGAGTAAATGGAGCAGATTTCTGCTGTAGCTGCAAATTGCATGAAAGACTTTGATTTAAGACTTTGATTTAATGTTTTTAATGCGATTTAATGAATTGAGGTTGCTGTTGCTCGGTGACGGTATCCAAAATCCTGAGCTGAAATACTGCTTATAATGTATGAACCATTAACACGATGTACAATAAAGCAGAGAGGCCTTTTCTGCCAGTCTGAAATATAGGCCTGCCTATTGGTGCACTTCCAATGCAATAAGTGAAATGCAGCTTAATTCTGTGAGAAAAGACCATCTTTTCAAAGTTCTCTTAGAGATGTGTTAAATCATTTCTAATGTGCATGAAACCTTGACTTATGAGCTCATGCACTTGAATGCAGGTAAGCATGCACACATATTAGGACCCCACTCTGCAATTGACAGACGGTAGGTGGGGGGAGGCTGCAGGAGGGTGGAAGCTATGGAGAAAAGAAGGGTTAGAGTCTCACAGATACAAAGAAAGAGGGGGAAAACTGAAACTGAAAGCAGCCCACAAGCTATATATAGGGCAGATGTGGTGCTAGTGATGCTCCTTATAATAGAGGTAGTGGTTGGTGTCAAGTTACGCCCTTTCCCCCTTCTCTGTGTGTGTGTCTCTTTCTTGCTCTCTCCCTCTCTTTGGAGACTTTGGTCCTAGCATTAAGCGCTTTATTTAACCCCTCAGACCTCACGTTTACAGCACAAATACCCCGGAGGATGTCATCAACTCACTCTCCACTCCACAGCTGTTGGTGGTGGCACCCATAAAAGAGAAATGGACAGGAGAGGGGGGTGGTGACTGAAGATGTCACCCTCCATGTGCTTCATAAGATTTAATCAATCAAGAATCAAGGATATCTTTATTAATCCCCGGTGGGCAATGTGTTGTACAACCAGTAACCATCAGACAAACAATAGATGCAATATAGCGATCACATTGAGGTATTTAAAAGGCCAGTGGCAGCAGAGATAAATGAGTTCTTAAGTCATGAAGCCGTTTGTGTCTCGATGACTGAGAGGTAAACAACAGGTGTTATATGAGATGCCTGGGGTGATAATCTAAGAAGGGATTAGCTAAAATAGCATACAGTAGATTGGGTGACACAACAAGAAATTTGAAGCATTGTTTGGGATGGCTGTAATGCCTAGCTGGCCCTCTGGCACACACACACACACACACACACACACACACACACACACACACACACACACACACACACACACACACACACGTAGGCTGCTTTTACATCTCTTGTCTGTTAATTTGTCTGTGTCTTCTGGGAGATGAGGCTCCTGCACACGCTGTCTTCCTGTTGCTGTCAGTGTATGCACGACAGTCCATTAAGTCTTTGTGAGGCTGAAAACTCCACATATCTAATTGTCATTATCTACTATAATACTATATATAAACTGCACTATTAAGATAATTAAATCAGCTTTCAAAGTTGCTCCCAGTTACGCAGAACTATTAATATAATATCTTTTTCATTTCATACAGCCCTTTAACAGGGCTCTGTGGGTTTAACCTCTTGTCCAAGCAATTGAAAATTACATAATACACAATCAGCCAGCTGACCCCTAATGAGGCATTCACTGACCACAGCCGCTGCCTCAGACCCATGTTCATATTAACTCATGACCTTGGGTTGCTAGAAGCTTCCCGTTGTGATCTATAGGGATCCTACAGAAAATGAGATTTTCACACTTTTTAACGGGTAGAGTAAAATTTGTTCACTCATTTAAGAGCTGATTCTGTCAATTGCTGTCTTATTCATAAAAAGACAGCAAATTTGCATTATGATGCTACTTATTGTACTTAACCTCAGGCAGGTAGGCTGCATTAATGTACTACCACTACTGATATCAAAATAAACACGAGTTGATGTATAAAATTTGCATAGATATTTGCAAATACTTGCAGGGGCCAACTCGCAAAAAAAAAAAACAGTCCAGGAATTTGCTGTCAAGCAGATCCAATTTGATTGACCTAAAAATCGATCACTGAATCATTCATTTAAAAAGAAAAAACAGTTAACATGCCCTGTTTGTTTTAGGCTATTATATAAATCAATGAAACAATGTTTTAAAGTTTTTTCTCCTAATGTTTGTGTAGAAAGAAAGCAAAAATTCAAAGTTGAATTAGTGTAATGATCACCTGACACCTAATTTGAATTAATAGCCTGCCTTTCAGCCTTATTTAAAATATTGCAAAGCAGTCAGCAGTGTTTAAACAACTAAAATATAACCAGCAGACAGTGCACCTCTAATTAGATTTTTGCTGAGTCCTACTCCCTGCTTTAATGTCCTTTCCCTTTGTTGTTCAGAGTCATGTTCACCTGTAGAGCAAGTATTTAATGAATCATTTTCATTGCTGGCCTGGCTATCACATAATATATGTCGAAAAATAACTGATGAGTAGTCCATCCATCCATCCATCAATTTTCATCCGCTTATCCAGACGCAGGTCACAGGGGCAACAGGCCAAGCCAAGCATGCCAGACGTCCCTCTCCCCAGCGACGCTTTCTAGCTCCTCAAGAAGACCTTGATGACTTGGCATACTTGGACTTTGAGCACCTTGCCCAGTATGAGCACACCGGGGCTCCCCCTGGAGCCAGACCTAGGGTGGGGGGAGGTCGCCAGTGAGCATCTGGTGGCTGGGTTTTGGGCCATGGGGCTCGGTCGGGCACAATCTGAATAATTAACATAATTAGCTCCATGTTAATTACCCCACATCACCCTTCTGGGTGCACTGTTTGTCGGGCGGCAGACTGATGAATAATCTAAAAGCAAATGATTAAATTTACATGTTTATATTACTCATTTCAAGTCAAAATTGATGACCTTCTTTTTGTTTGTTTTTTTTAGTTAGAGAAATTTAGTATAAGCTTCTCTAAATGTTTGTGCACTGAGTCTGACTAGGTAAACCACGCAAATGGTCAAACCACAGCAGGACTTGCGTTGAAACCTCAAAGTTAACAAAGACATTTTGTCCTTTAGTTAGCTGATTTAGCCTTTTTCACAGCTTAAACATGTAGCCAAAGCTTCACAAAGCACCTGCTCCCTGCTCAGTCCCCTTTGATGTTTCTGCCTCTTCACCCCTGTCCTCATCATCACCTGTACTGCTTAAATAAATCTGTCAACTTAGCACACTTGGTGATGTCAGCCAGCAAAGCCTTTTTCATTTTTTGCATACTGTCTCTGCACTGCCGGCTGCAGGTTTTCTCTTTCTACTCGTGTGCTAAATATATATATATATGTATATGTATGTATATGTGTGTGTGTATATATATATGTGTATATATATGTATGTGTATATATATATATATATATATATATATATTTTTTTTTAAAGATTATTTTTTCTGGGCTTTTGCCTTTAATCGATAGGACAGTGTGTGAAATGAGGAGACGGAGAGAGAGAGCAGGGACTGACACGCAGCAAATCTTGAATTGACTTGACTTGAATCTGCAACCACTACAGCAAGGCAGTGCCTCTGTACGTGGGGCGCCGGCACTATCCACTACGCTACCGACACCCCACGTGTGCTAAATACTTTTAATGAGTGCTAGCTACTAACTGCCCGAGCACTTGATACTTTAAGTTGTGATGACAGCTGCTACCTGCTGTTATGGATTGCGCCAGCCTCGTCACTGCAGCAAAGATGACCTATATTATAAGCTATATATTGCCGGGGCTGGAAAAAGAAGACTGGCCCAGCAGGACAATTCCCAAATTTCTGATGGCAAGAATGCGCCTGGATACCTACTTAGATCGATAGCTTGTCTCTGCCATTATGCTGCTTGCATTGAAGGTAGAGCTCTGCACACAGACTTGAAGAACCAGGAGAGCCTGCTCAGGGAGAATAGATAAAGTTTGAAAAGTACCTAGATTACCTGGTCCTAATCAGACTCTTTTATTCTTTCAGCCACACCTTACCACCTAATTTCCCATAGGAAAAACCTGTAGTACCACCAAAAGTATAGGCCTACTGTGACAGTGGTTATATCATAGCAAGTGACCTAAATGAAAAACAATTGAAAGCTGCACCATTCCCTTGGAATGGCTGTGGAAGAAATGGATGCGCAAACAAAATTCTCACATATATTTCAAAATTAATTTACATTAAGTTGATGTTAATTAATGTGTATTGTCCCTGATAAATGTAATTCAAGCTTTGTGAACACAGGCAGAGCCCTCTGACTCTGTTACTGTGCCACCCCACAAGATGCTGAACTTGAATTTTCTAAATATGGACTAAATATTTTTAAATATATTTATTAGGTTGAGAGGTTAATTCCATGGAGCTTTGATAGAGGAAACAAAATGCTGATCTTGTCGAGCACCTCCACTTGCAGAGTAGACTCGGGAATGATCTCTGGTTTTCATTTTTGGCTCTCTCTCTCTTATTCTGCTCTCATATATCTGTCTGTCTGTGCTTCTTTCACACACACACACACACACACACACACACAAAACTGTGCAGCTGCATGCCAAGCAGTATCTGATGGGCAGAGCTGTACCCAGATGGTTTGATTCATATTCCTGCTGTTAGCTGCTGATGTTAAACAGGTGCTACCTGACCTTCATTCCACCACTGCTCTGCCCTCCTACGCTCCACCATATTTCCTCTGCTTAAAAAAACCACACTGTATTATTCCCAGCCCTGCTATTTTTACTGACAGTGGTGTTAACAATGAAGTGCTGTAATTACCGGATGGCTAATTGACTTTTAGTGACATACTGACGCCTTTTTATTTTGCCAATATTTTAATCAGAAGCCAATCACTGTTTTGTATAAACTCGGCCTGAAGCCACTGTCTCCCAGACTGCATTTTGGTGCCTACAGTTATTATGTTCTGTTAATGAGAGCTTCTTTCCACTGTAGTAAACAGCACGGCTCTCTATGTGCCATTGTAGCTGTTAATGATGATCAAAAGTGTTGGCAATACTAAACTTAGCTGGCTTGCTGGGCACAGGCATATCGAGGCGTGTGCCCATTTTGCCTAATGATCCATGGTGTGATGATTGTTTCTTTTTCTCTAAGGGAAACCATTGATTAGGCAAATATTTTTACTGGAAACAAATCTGATTAAAATTCAAAGACCATGCGTTTCAGACTTATTTGTTTTCTCTAATTCTCAGCGTGTTTCTGTATGTTCTTCATGCGATGCAAATTAACATGTAGCCTTATCTAACCGGTGCCGATATGATTCAAAGCAGCGCGGCGCTAAAAAAAGCCTCCTCATTTAATTACTGGGCTTGCGGGAAAGCTGATACCCTCTATTTATTTGGCCAAACATCACAGTTCCGGTTGGGACAGATGAAACACACTCCTGCCATCAGACCCCTCTTTGGTGATGTTGTGCGAAGTGTTTAATTATGTCACAAATTTATGTTCTGAGAAAGTGGATCATTCAGATTAAGTTTGTTTCCCAGGCCCAAGTCAACATCTATGGACAACCTTCCCCACTCAACACGTATGTGCCTGCAAACTGATTCAAACAGACCTCTGGTGTTTCCCTCATGTGAGAAAAGAGAAGATCGCATGGGAACAAACTGCCAGCTAACTTTATCAAGTGTTTTCAAAATCTTTAAGTCAACAAATGTTTCAAAAGTCCTTCCTGTTTAATTCATACACAGTCCTAACGAGCCACTTTGGTTCCCAAAGGCCGTTAATCTCACCTCAGGGCCTAAAACAGCCTCAGTTATCTTTCTCTCTGCTGAATGGGAATATGAACAAAGAGAGGAGCGTAAGTTGGTAACCCAAGCTTTGGGCCTGTGTTGCTGGATAGCGTGCTGACTGTGAGAGGCCTAGATTGCGTCCTGTGTTTCCCGTGGCTTCGAGAAAAGAGTCGATTCTCTTTGGCGGTATCTGATGTCACTGGATGCACTAACTGCTCTGGTTACCTGTGTATCCCAGTGGGGGAAAGCTGAGTAAAAGAGTTTTTTAAATATAAATTGCATTACAGTAAAACCTACATGACATATTTCTTTGATGAAATGGATGATTCATAGCGACCTGCAACAACGTAACCTCTGTTTTGTGTCACAGAATTTACTTTGCAAGCAAATTAACTATGTTAAATATTCTAACATAAAAAAACACATCTTTGTTATCATTTTTTACGAGTTGCCTGCCATTTTGGAGCACTTGGCAATCATCCTGCTAGTCATCCTATACTTGTCTTTGGGAAGGCCAGGATAAGGTGACCAGAGAGGATGTTCTGGGATAAAGTGACACAAAGCAGCAGGTGTGGGAAGAAATGGCTGACTCTATTTTGCCTTAACGCTGGCATTTCCCAAGGTGACCATCAATAGCTTGGATTTCAAACCGTCTACTCGACTTGTGTGTGTATTGAGACTGTGTATGTGTGTGAGAGAAAGAGAAGAGAAAGAACATGGGGGGAGGAAGATGTTACAGAATATGGGTACGGGGTGAGAAGCATGCGGAAGTGTAACACCTCTGAATAAGTAAACATTCAGGTTAACTTCCTAAATGGTAACAGAAGACATCCACCTTTTGGAGGGGTGGGGGTCTATTAAATACGCAAACCCAGACAATTGGGGTTTTAGCTTCTTAAAGGGACAGTTCATCCCAAAATAGATAAAAAAAAAAATC
Organism: Epinephelus lanceolatus; assembly: GCF_041903045.1. Lineage (NCBI taxonomy): Eukaryota > Metazoa > Chordata > Actinopteri > Perciformes > Serranidae > Epinephelus > Epinephelus lanceolatus. Next base: position 16,070,506 of record NC_135752.1, read on the forward strand.
TTCCTCTTACCTCTTTGGTAGACAAAAATAGTTCCTTCATGAAACTGCTCACAACAAAGTCTGTGGATTATCTTGAATAACTGGGTCATGATTTATGGAAAGAGACATTGCTGTTGAGATTTTCAAATGCATTTTTTGGCACTTGGAGCCAGGTGCCATCTAGTTCTGTTACACTGGAGAGAAGGCAGACATCTCTATGGCTGTTATCTTCAACACTCAGCAACTCACACCAAAACAATCTAGACTGATAAATGTTAACCTGTTAATGGGTGAAAGCAGTCACACTGCTTGTATGAGCAGTGTTGCTCAGGCTTGTCTGCAGCACAGTTGCAGAACATCTAGAGATTCAGAGTCTCACCAATTTTATCACATGCAGTTTTCAGCAAAAATAGACCGTGAAAATTGTGTTTTGTTAATCATATTGACATCATACCAACTTTCACTACAGTTTAAATGTCTTTATCTGTCACAGATATGAAAAAAAAAAAAAAAATCCTCCTTTGTAACTTAACACTTCCTGTTTCCATCTTGAGAATAATATAATGCTTCTGTGGACAGAATCCTTTTATTTGTTAATAGAAGACTTTTTTATTATAAAATATTTGCACGTCTGTGGCTTGCACAGCTAGTGGAGCACTGGCATTTCACTGTGCAAATACAGTGCTCATTGCAGCAGGCAGCTCTTCAGCAACAATGCTGTCTGTGTGAACACTGCATGCATGCAAACTGCCGCAGTTCAGCAAGGTTGTGGTCTTGTGCTGCTCACACACAGTGTGGCCCAGATGTAAAGCTCACTAATGTACATGTTATATATCCAAACCAAAGTGTATACACAGTAATAGTTATGAGCGCAACTACATCTTGGCTGAGCCAAAGCCTGGACAGAGTCAAGCTAGATGTTTCCACTTCCAATGTTAAGCTAAGCTAACAGTCTTCTGGTTGTAACTTGATATTTCATGAACAGATATGAGAGTTGTATTGCCCTTTGTGGCAAGAAAAAGTTGCACTACTCACTGGGGAAACAAAAGGAGAAAACGGTACGTCAAGTGGTTCTTATGTTCCTGTCTTGTATTTACCTTCCCTTACTTATTACAGAGGTATTCAGGTACGGCTGTACTATGACATACAAAGCATAAAGCAGATGAAACATGTGGAAGCCTGTATACTGTAGAAGTCGTCTGACAGTCATTATCTGGCTTATATTTCACTTAATATAGCTCTCTTTACAGTGTATTAGCAGCTTGTGGTTTGAGGATACATACGTTCACGAGGCTTTGAAGGGCAGAAACATTCTTCTCTCTGATGTGTGTGAGGCTGTTTGGCTTTAGCTTGTACCCCCTCTGGCCTGTAATTAGTAAAAATCTGGTAGAGTCCTCACTACAAAACACAGGGTTGTTCATTTGCTGTGAGAAATCTGTTCTCATTTCTCACACTGCTAATGAACCATACCTCGTATCGGTATAAGAAGGAAAAGTGGAACGTGACGAGCCTAAAACAGACAGATGACTTGTCATACACAAGTCTGAACTCAAACCTTGTTAATACATAGCAGCCTCATCTAAAGCCCCACCACAATGCACGCTGAAGACACTCCAGAGAGAAAAGCAAATATGCTTACTCAGTTTCCCTGGATTCCCTCTGAAGTGTTCCTCGCTGTTTGCTGCCAAACGAACAGCATGATTTTGTCATTATTTCTTATCCTTGGTTCCCCCTCCTTCATTTTTTCTTTACTTTATGGCAGGCTGAAACCCTGGTTGCTGTGATATGCTGTTTTGTTTATGTCATTTAATCTTGCTTAGGTAAATGCATCATCCCTGTGCGTTCAGTGAACCTTATGGGATAGCCTTGTTAATGTCCCAGAAGGTGCACTGACGTTGAAAAAGAAGTTTATATGAGGGTAAAGTACGTACAGTACATAGAGGAGAAGCAGAGCGAGGCAAGCGCATGAGCGAGAGAGTTTGGATGCAAAATGTCACAAACATCTGTTCCGCGATGATGCAGTTGCATCAGGCATGCAGCTTAATGTAGCAGGAGCTTTACGGTTTTATGAAACAGACCAAACCCTTCACCTTGAGGTTGCACATTGAGGTCAAGTATGGACATGTCGTTTGCATACTTGAAAAAGAAGTCACACCTTTGTAAAAAAGCTCACATAATTCATCAACATCGCAGAAGCGTGCCGCCTTTACACACCCTTTCCTACGCAGTGAGGAAAGCCCTTTGTGTAATCTTATTGCTATAAAGCACACTGCTATGCGTATACACGTACAAAACAAGTGTGACACCGTCGTCACATGGCGTGATGCCCAGTAATTCGAGATCGTCACGGCTGCTCTGATGCCAAAAAGAAGACTCCCCACGCCTTGATCTCGCCTGAGTCAGCAGAGCCGGGGAAGGTGCCCTGCAGATTCAGTCCAATGTTTGTGTGAGCGGGGCAGAGCAGACGTGAAAGAGGGGTTGGAGACATAATTTCATACACAAGAAACGCAAAAGCTGAGCTATAGCTTAGGCAACTATAATGACATAGTGTGTGAGAAGGAGTAAAAAGGTATTTAAGAGGTAATTACATAATCGTATGAAAGCATGGGGTTCAGTCCTGTTGTACTGCAAAACAATAGACGTGACCTCAACAGTCTCCATGTGTTTAAAGGGGAAATAGATGAGTTTTTTGCTTAACTTATCATTATGTTGATTGCACAATGTAATAGCTATAGAATAATGACAGCATCAGAGGTAAGTTAGGTTCCTCATGAACCTCATTTTCACTGTGCAAGTCTGTCTGCCACCAGGTACAGTTCCTGGGAAAATTAAGGCTCAAAGGAAGCGCATCAAACCTTGTGCAGCCAAAACAGGAAGAGGATAGCGCTTTTGTTTTCCCCGATAGCTATCCCCAGTTACCAAAGAATGTCAAAGCAAGTTCTATGCAGTTACTATCCAAAGTAGCGAAAATAGCGGATGGTGGACGACTGAAGTAACTGTGAAAAGCAAAATGCAGTGTTTCCTGTGTTGTTGGTTAGATTAGATTTGATTAGATTACTTTATTGTACAGAACATGCAACGAAATTCATTCATCCATCACTCATACTCTCATCTACACAGTAGACAGACCATACACTCATCATGCCAACGTATGCAGTTAAAAGAGATCAAATAAAGTGCTCATAAAATTATTGCACATAAACAAATTATTGCACATTTTGTTGTGATGTGCTCTGGGGGTTTGTTTTCAGTTCAGAGTTCATTATGGCTTTGGGATAGAAACTATTCATAAAACGTGTGGTGCATGTTCTGGTGGAACTGTAGCATTTGTTGGAGGGTAACAGTTCAAACAGATGATGGGCAGGGTGAAATGAGTCCTTTAGGATGTTGTGTGTCTTCTTCAGGCAGCAGCAGGTGAAAATGTCTTCTATGGCAGGTAGCTGGTGTCCTATGATGTTTTGTGCAGTTTTTATGACTCTCTGCAGGGATTTTTTTGTCTGCTGCAGAGCTGCTACCATACAACACCAGGGTTCCATGGGTGAGGATGCTCTCAACTGAGCAGCAGTAGAATGACCTCAGGAGCTGCTGGGACAGGTTTATCTTCCTGAGCGTTCTCAGGAAGTACAGTCGTTGTTGGGCCCTTTTGACCAGTGCTGTAGTGTTAACTGTCCATGTGAGGTCCTCTGTAATGTGTGTGCCCAGGATTTTGAAGCTGGACACCCTCTCCACCCTGTCCCCATTGATGTACAGTGGCAAATGGACATCCTGCTTCTTCCTGAAGTCAATTATGCACGCAGCCTTGTGGGGCTCCTGTGCTGAGTGTCAGAGTGGAGGAGCAGTGAGGGCCCATCCTGACTGACTGTGGCCGGTTTGTCAGGAAGTCCTTAATCCACAGGCAGGTGTTATGCTGTATGCCCAGGTCGGACATCTTGGTGAAGAGTCTGCTGGGTAGGATCGTGTTAAATGCAGAACTGTAGTCCACAAACAGCAGCCTTACATATGCCCCTTGTTGCTCCAGGTGACGCAGTACAGTGTGGAGGACATATGAGATAGTGTCATCTGTTGATCTGTTGGTTTTGTATGTATATTGGTAGGGGTCCAGGGTGGGTGGCAGAGTAGCCTTGATGTGTTGCAGTACCAGTTTCTCCAGGCACTTCATGATTATAGGTGTCAGTGCGATGGGCCTGTAATCACTGAGAGTTGTTATAGCAGTCTGCTTTGGGACTGGCACGATTGTGGATGTCTTCAGGCAGGTGGGGACAGTGCATTGTTTGAGAGACAGGTTGAAGATTTTAGTGAATACATCACTTAGCTCCACAGCACAGTCTCTGAGGACCGGCCCTGGGACACCATCTGGGCCAGCTGCTTTCCGTGTGTTGATTTTACGGAGTGTGTGTTTCACATCAGCAGACTGGTAGTTCTTAGGCTCTGAGAAAAACGCTCCTAGCGTGGTCCCATTTCCCAAGTTCGGGAGTTGTTCCTTTGACTTTGGTGTTTTCATGAGCTTTAAAGGCCCTGACACACCAAGCCAATGGTCGGGCCATTGGTGAGCATCTGTTGCCCTGGTTTTTGCGGCATTTCCGCAACACTGGCCTTCGTCAGCCCTTGTTGGCTTTTTTTTTTCTTTTTGGCTACAGCATGTTCAATTAGTGTTGGAGACAAGAGGGCCAGTTACTGAGTGCACTACAAGAAAAATTTAAGTTCGTAAGGTAAACAAATGACGAAAGTCAAGAGGGCGTGAGATGGAAACAAATCTGTTATATTAGGTAAGATTATTTTTTAGTTATCAAGTTCTTGAGCAGAAATGTCTATTGGCTATTTTTGGCGGCCATTGGCAGTAGTCTTTGTGGTGTGTTCAGTTGCAACTGTTAGGCTAAGACACAGGCGACATGAGGCGATGCAACAGACGGCCTTTTTTCATTATTAATTCTTTGATGTCGGTTTGGTGTGTCTGGACGTTGTAATGTGGGAACAACATGGAAGCCACTAAGAAGATGTGTTGTATTTTATTTCTCAGACCATATTAACAACACGTTGATAACAGTATGAAGCTTATATTAAAAAGTGATTTTGTCTCAGACTTGTAGCTGCACCAGTGCATCACCTAAAGCTACAAAAATACTGCTTTACCTGACTAATGAATAACTAATCTAGATCACTATATGGACAGCACCGAACAATTACAAGCTATCATGTTTAAAATTACATGTGAGCAAAAAAATTTACATGTAATATATGAATCAATAAAAATTGTATTGCCATTAAACGAACATTTACTTTTATCCACCATGTTTTTGCATGTATAACGCCAACTTGGCAACTCGTACCAAAATTTTCATAGACTCTCCAAGTTGTTGTTCTGACTTGAGGAGGCATTCACGTGAGTTTTCCCAGCGGGTAACTCATTTTTTTCTATGATTGCAACACCACATAAGTGTAGGATGATACCACTTGTCGCTTTAAGAATTAAAATAATCTGCTTTGCTTTATCATGCTAAGCAGAGCTATGAAATCGTCTCTCTGGTAAAAATCTGAAACTAGGTGACATTAGATAGTACCGACTGTTTCATAGCTTTGGCAGAAGAAGGTTTACATGTAAAGGCATGGCAACACATGACAGCCCACCACAGACATTAACGGAGCTGAGTTTGATTAAATTCTCCTCCTTAAATACCACATACGTATAGGACCTGTTTAAATTTATATGTCACATAACAAAAGACCTTGTCTCTGACATAAGTGCCTGGACCTCGCTCCGCTTCCCTCCCTTCGTGGAGGTTGGAAACGTTGACACTATCATAATTTTATTACAATATTTATTGAGCCCGCTGAGACATACATTACACGACGCCTGTGTTTTAGAGGCCGAATTTGTTACTCGGCCCGCTTTAAACAGCTGCTCGGCATCTCACGAGCAACATGAGGCTGATGTATTTCATGGGATGATTCAAAGCATCGTTTGGAGATATGAAATTTTATACCAGTCACATTCTGGAATAGCTCATGGAAAATGGCTTTTCGGGGTGTGTTATTGGGTTCGTGGCTAATTTATGGACATATTGAATGCATAACACTTCAGCTGCTCTCCGTGTTTGTTGACAGATTTCTGGAAACTGTCAAGTCGATCCGTAAAGATGTTTGTTTACACAGTGAGAAAGCATTCAAAACTGAAATGATCTGGACACAAATAACTGAAAATAAATTTTTACAAGCTGTAAGCAGCCGTAGAGACAAATTCATCATTTCCTTTTTACAATGTGAGATTGGCCCAAATACAACACTGAGAAATAATGACATTACAGACCTGTTATTAAAACATGTTCGGCTTATGTTACCGAAACTTCTCATAAAAACATGTTTAAGGCTGCGCTCACATTACAGGGCTTAATACTCAATTTTGATTTCTCCTCAGATCTGAACTTTCAGCTAGACTGATCATATTCATGTTTGAAGAGACTCATATCTGACATCAACGTTAATGGATCTCTGCCCTGAAATGACACACGTGCAACCAATAACAACACACATGCACATTGAAACAACTACGAAAAATGTCACATTTGATAGACATGCATTTGGAAAAAAAAAAGACAGCAGTAGGTGCAAGTGTTTATCTCTTGCATGATTTGCTGTGGAGGATGACAATCATATGTTTAGGATGAGGTTGAGAAGACAAAGGAATGCAAAAGCCTGTTGCTGGTACTGTAGTTTTATTGGAGAGAGAGGTGAGAGTGCAGTAGCAGTCAGGGGTGATTGGGCGGAGTTGTGAAAGGTTTCACTGAGGAACAGTTCCTCCAAAACTTCAGAACATCCAGGGCTACATTCCAATTTCTCTGTCGATTCCTAATGACAACACTTTCACGGCAGGACTTAAAATGTAGGCAAGCTGTTCCCGTCAAAGCATCTGGCAGTTGGGCTCTATTGGCTGGCAACTGAAGCAGCCTACTGCAGCAACGGTACGGCTACAGCAGTGCTCTGTAGATTCAATGGGCTGCTCCAACACTGTATGGAGAGTGATCTGTGCCTGCGGAGTTAGGCATGATGTTGGAAAGCCATGGATGTATGGGACAAACACACCTGGAATTTGATAATGACCACAGCAGTTCACATGGCCTGCGATCGGATATGTATCGGATTTAGCACCTGACGTGAAAGTGACTCAGATCTGATGAGAAAAGATTGGATTTCTGTGTCCACACTACTCAGCAAAAAAATCACATGACAGCGAAAAGCCTTTTTTATTTAAATTCTAGCCTAAGTATGTATGGATTTGTATGAAATATAATCTTTGCCAGTTTGTAGTTTTATGGAGGCTCGTGTGCTGGACTATTTCTTGACTCCCTCAGAACCAGGCTAGCTCTGTCCTCCTGCTTCCAGTCTTTATGCTAAGATAAGCTAACTGTCTGCTTGCGGTTGTTGAGTTCAGAGGGGTCAGTCTTTTCACCTAACTCTCCGCATATAGCTGTGTACAACTGCATTATAGTGTGCTATAAACCATTTATTAAATGTTTGTATAGTGCTTAAAAATGCTTAATAGTGAGACTTACAGTGTTCCCAAAAACATAAACACAGAAACTGACCAAATTAATGACTATAAATCTCATAATAAAGTTATTACAAAGGTGAAAAACACATTTGCAAAACACTTACTATCATTGTTGGGTATTTGTCACAAGTTATTCCTTGACTAAATTGTGCTTGTAGAAACCTTCATTACTGACAGCATGATGAAAGATATAAGTAACTTAGCATTTGAATTTAAACATCTTGTAGGGTGTTATAAAGAGCATCTAATGTCAAACGCAATATGAAAGAGTTTCAGAGTTAAGAATGTGTTTTTGTCAGATTACAACATATGAGTGGAATAGTTATTTCAATTATCTGCAAATGTTTGTGATGTACTGGAGTCGGGCCACATCCTTAACCTGATCTGTCATTTGGCTCCATGTTTTTTTGTTTTATATCATGTTGCTCCTCTGTAATGTATCCAACTGTCTGAGGTCAGAGCTGTTTGTTAGTCCGCAGAGAAAGAGAGAGAGAGGGAGAGAGGGATGATTGTGAACAAGAGGAAAGAGAGAAGCAGATGCTCCCTCAGGAGGAGGGTTGAGCTGCCCACCCCCCCTCACTCCCTCCATCCCCACTTTTAATTCTAACAGCATATGGACACTAAAGAAAGACCACAGGACAGGACACATGCTGCAGAGGACAAACAGAGAAAGCAAAGGGGGAAGGAAACACGGAGAAAAAGAAAATGATGAGAACACTGGTGCAGGCAAGGAGAAAGAAAGAGAGGGAGAAAAAAAGTGGTGAAAAACAGGGAAAGAGGTGTGAGAGGGACCGCATGTTTTAAATAAATGTGTTTTCTTTTCTGAAATTAGAGCTGGAATGAGACCGAACGATGGAAAATAGCGAGCATAGTATTGCGCACGAGGCAGCAGGCAGCACGCCTGCTGAGGCAGGGTGCGGTGAGGATATCCTTGACTTAGTTTGCACCCTTTTCTGGCCTGAATCTAATCACTGTCAAACTGTAGGAAGTCTCTGAGGCTTATCAGTTTAATAAAAGTTTGATTGGGTGATTGGACATCGAGTTTACAATGACAGTTTTGTTCTGAAGTGCAGTTTAAATTTGTGGCCAACCTTTATCGATTTAGATAATCAATGGATCAATGCAGGTCAAATTTGCTGTGTTATGAAACTTTATTTCCTCCAGAAAAACATGATTTATTAAGACAGATGACATATCTGAAAGTGATTTCTTATGACATAACGGAATTGACTACAGTTCAGATGAATTACACAGAATTTCAGTCCACCCAACATGTGTTTGGCACACAGGTTTGAAAGATATTGAACAGTATTTATTACATGCACTGTAAAACCAGTGCCTGTGCAAGTAATCTCTCATATGAAATTTCCTAACTGTTTCACAACATCTGAGTTTCTTACAAAATGGACTGTAACACCTGCTGTTGCTGGAGATACTGTGTTGATTCACAAACGATTGTCTAATAACTCTAATAATAACTGTCTCTAAAGACTAGAATATAAAAATAATGGAAGTAGCTACCATGATATCACCCATTGGTTTGTGGCCTCCTATTTTGAAGCCTCAAGTTCTGCATTTTAGTTGTTGCAATCTTGTCTATCTCGGGAGCCAGAAATGACCATATTTAGATGAGAGGGCGGAGGTTGGGAGAAGCGAGGGGTAAATCTGACTGAGAGAGCCAGAGATGACACCTAGAAGACAGCCTGTCACTCATAGTGGCCACAACCTTAATTATGCATAACTTTTAGCTTATAATGTACAGTAAACGGGTGAGTTATATAAAAATTCATCCCAGTATAGTTGTCTTAAAGGAGGAAATTAATTGTTCCAGGCTGTAAACATGTTTATTTTTGTTGTATAGTTGAGCATTTTAACATGGGGGTCTACCGAGATTGACTTGCCTCTAGAGCCAGCCTCAAGTGGCTATTCGGGGAACTGCAGTTTTTGTCACTTCAGCGTTGGCTACATTTTTGAGCCCCGAAGGTTGCCTCTTGCTCTAAAGTCACACAAAGACTGAGCCATAATGAGATAATACTGTATGTCAGTAATACAAGCTGAGGTCGTTGCTTTTCCGTGTTGCTGGAGCTTTCACACTCTTTCCAGCCCTTGTGCAAATCTATGCAAACACATCCTGGAGGTATCACTCTGACCTGCAGGCATGAAATTGTTATTGACATTCTTGACTGAAAAAGACAGAAAACACTTTTATCTGATATCCTCTCAATCCTAAATATCTCATTACTGTGCTTAATGAAATATCCATGGTCATAAAAGGATGGCAACACAAAAGTAAACCACTGTGTTATGTTTAATATGAGGTTACTTTCTGAATGTGATACTCCAGTATATTGTCCTGACAGACGACCTCAGCTTGCTCACCAAACTCTGCAGGACGTCTGGAGTCATAAAATTCAGCTTAAGGTTTATTTAATTTTAACACAATAATCAATTGCGGTTTTATTACCTGGCAGGGGAATAAAAAATAATATATACAGCATATATATTTTTAGCACCAGGATTTAATTAAAAACAACTTACACTTTAAAGACATGCTTGTTTTCCTCACTTCATTGCACCCTTTTCTTTCAGGCAGCAAAAACATTTCTACACATATATATTCTTCTAGGTGTTTATAAAGTAACATATTTTTGTCAGGATGTTATTAAGTGTTTTGTGTCAGGTGTGTTGACTGAGTCTTGAAAACAGAGAGGCAGGATGCTGCATTCTACTCCCAGTGTTAATGTTTGTATCTTACTGATGGTATGCTCTAATTTTAGGGTTCTTTGGTCATTTCAAGTGTTGCAGTTTGGCATTCGGGGCATTTGGAGATCATGGATAATTCTGCAGTAGGTACAGTTGTTTTCTGATCCACAGAGGCAGTGTAAGTCAGAAGAATAAATGTTCCTTGTTGCTACACAACAGAGTCAAGACCAACTGAGCGTTGCTCATGTTGTTAGATTTGTCCACTTTGAGACCCTTTTAGTAAGATGGAAATGTCTCCACAGACACTCATGTCAAAAACAAGTCGAGACAAATATCTAAATGACCTGGATGCAATCTAAAGGCAGTAAAAACTTGATTTATCTCAATCAGCTTCTTACAATGATTGATGGGGTCCTACATGAACACGTAATGTTCAGAGTTGAACAATTCTGGTTATTTCAACAAACAGATTTCTATATTTATTTTTTTGTCAGAGCTGGTTTGAAGAGAGCTCAGATAGAAAAATGGGGTGTCACTTACTTCCACCAATCAGTATTTAGCTATATTTGAATCAAAATGGTTATTGGCTTATATTACAACTCCACTGTCAAATCTTATCAAACTACACCCACTCAGTTCTGAAGAAGCAGAGTAGCTTTTTTATGCCTCCATGCTGGTGACAGCTGTGGCTGTAGGCATTATGTTTTGTGGTTGTCCGTCTATCCTATTCCCATGAGCATGATATCTGAAGAACGCCTGAAGGACATTTTATTGCATTTGGCACAAACATCCACTTGGACTCAAAGATGAACTGATTAGATTTTGGTGGTCAAACACAAATGTCTAACAGGATAAAATGATAAAGTGATGACATTTTATATCCAAAATATAAAAGGTTAATCTCTACAAACAGATATCTGCAGATGTAAGCAGAATCTGTAAGCAGCGTTATAAGACTTTGGTATTGGAAGCGTTTTGGTTTCATTTGTAGTCCGAGCAGTATTGACCAATCACGTTTTAGTGGCAGGTGGACGGTCCATGTGGAGAGCAAAAGAGGCAGAACGCATCAGCCAAAATGCAATCTTGGAACCTGTCGGCTGTCATCTGACAATGTCTTAGCTTTATGAGCTTTTTAAAAATGTATCTGCATTTGTAAGCAGATATCTGTTAGAGATTTGTCGAAATGGCTGGTGCATTGAAGTGAAAGTCTTTGTCCGGATATCCGCTGTCTACACCAGAACCCCCGAAATGTTTTCCTTTGCACCCAGAGACTTATCATTGTCAGACCTATGGGTTCAGGGATTAGTCAAAGGTCAACCCTCTGCACTTCCTCTCCCTAACATGACAGGGGGCTTTCTGTTTCCTCTGGTAGTCCACCACAAGCTTATTGGTGTACTGATATTGAGCTTCAGGTGAATGTTGTTGCACCATGTGACGAAGCTCACCGTCAGTCTTCTGTACTCCTCTGTAAAAATAGTCTTTCAGTGAAGACAGCATGTTTCGCACTGGAAATTAAGCACTAGAATCAGACATGTCCAAGTGTGATATATATAGTGATAACTTCCATGTTACCAATAAAAACACTTAATACCTTGTGCTTTAAAGGCACCCAAAACATATTTCCTCATTCAGTATCTTATTACAATCAGCTGGGCTCCTACATGAACATAGTTTCTGTGCAGTTTTGACTGTGCTCTCCTTACTGGTTCGAAGTGGGCGTGACTCACTAGAAAAAATAAAATGTCACATACTTCCATGCACCAATCAGGATGTAGCAATTATGCATTTAAAATCTGATGACAGTTGATGGGTTGTTGCCAACTGTCAGTCAAACCGAAAGAAACCACAGACACACAGTCTTGATGAGGCAGATTCACTTTTGAGCGTAAAACTCTGCCGAATTTTACCTTTAAATGTTGCATAAGAATATTTGATGTTAGAGAAGTCATCTGTGTGTGTTTTTAAAGGTGAAAGGGCTTTCTCAATCAGAACTTTTGCAGTTGCTCATTACACCCCAGATGTTGCCTCATGTGGTACTGATGAGCTCACTTCATTGGCCAAGCGACAAATCAAGCTCCTTCTCACTTACAAAAAACAGTATCTGAAGTGATCGCCTCGGTCAGTGCAAGTATTATTTGTCAGATGAGACTTTTTAACCTCTGAACTTGGCGAGCAATATCATAAGAGGAGCATGCACTCATTTCACAAGAGGTATGGCTCCTCTGAGCTGCCTCAAGGTGACGCATGGAGCCAAGAATGTGCTGATTTCAGATGTGGCGAATGGCAACCATGATGATTGTCAAATCGTTACAGTGTTGTTATTGAAACCATGTTTCACTCAGCAGGAGAGACTCGACCCATTTTTGAGAAGGCCAGTGAACCACAGCAAACGTAACAGTGAATAATTAGCAGATCTGAGGGCTGATTTAAAAGCGTGTGATGAGTCAGATCAACACTTGGATCAGGCAGCAGTGGCATATGATCATAGGATGATTGATTCCTCTGATGATTGGCTGTCGCAATTTCAGCTTTTCGACAGCTTTTTGGATTGAACCATTGCGTTTTACACTGTAAACAATCTTTTATTCAGTGTGGGATGTGATGTTTTCTGGAATTCTGTTTCCTGTTGAGACGCTGGTGTTGGTCTGACACGACTCCTGAGAAATCCAATGAAACAAAGACTCACTCACTAGGAACCCTCTGCAACTTCAGCATCTTTAATTTTTAAAGCACATAGACAATAAAGAATTGAGCAATATAAACAGAGATGACGCTGCACAGTAAAACAATGCAACTGCGAAACCCAGCTGAGACTTTATGTTGGCTTACAATTATATTTGTGCTGTCTACAGTTTGGTATTTAACCAGGATTAATAGCAGGAGTTTGTCAAATTCCTGTGGTTAAAGCCCCAAGAGAAAATTATTGTTTGCAAATGCTAATTCATTTAGCAAGTAAAAGACATTAATGTAGTATAACTGGTTTTAGATGGAGCGGATTGCTCTGAAAATTATTGCAGCTTATTAGAAATTAGGAATGTTCCCCTCGAAAGGTAATAAATCATTTTCACAATCTTATTGGACAGCTTATTTTATAAAAGTCATAATGAATCTTTGTTATAGCAACATTGTTGCAGGGTTTCAAAGGATTCCTCGGGGAACGGTCTGACTGGCCACCATCAATCTTTCTGTGTCGAGGGGGAAAAAATGGAGGTGGTTAGCACATTATATCATTATAGTAATCATAACTTCACTTAGGCAGAGTGTTTGTGGGTAAACTCAGTGATCCTATAAAAGTGTTTTCAATAGCAATCCTAAACATAATGTGAGATAATGCTGACTGCAGCGTTGCTCAATCAACAATGGTCGGCTATTATTAATGCTGCTATAATTGCAGTTCTATCTAGCAGTACATCTATAACTGCCACAGCTCGGTATTACGAAATAAAATATGTAAATATCAATTAAACAAGTAAGGCAACTTCTGCAATATCTTGATTTGTACATGTTTATGCATGTGTATGTAGTTGCGAGTGTGTCTGTGTTTAGTCTATAGCTTGTTTAACCATGGCTGCTAATGAAATGGTCTGATCTCATTGTGAGCCTCCGCCATCAGTGCCTGAAACATGTGTTTACTCAAGCACTGAGCTGCTTTTTCTTCCCTGGCCTGAATCCATCTAATCATCTTTGACTTAATACCATTCTGGGTTTGTGTTGCTGCATTTTCATGATGGATAGCTACAAAAGATTGTCCTAGAAAAGTGGAGGAAACAGTAACAACAGAGTAATGTATCCATACTAGAGAGGTATAGACTGACATTGTTTGTGTGAGGTTTTTGTTTAACAGGCATCATAAATAACAGCAGCATTTATTGTCAACGCAGCAACAATGTGTTGTCACTCTATAGCTGGCAAACAAGCAGTTTTCTTGCTGCTGTTGAAACATTCAAACATGTTTTTTTGCTCAGTGAATAATGCACATTTAGCCACAAAATGTCCATGTTAACCATATTCAGTAATTGTCAACTAATTATTAATGTTGTAGTTGATGACATTCTGGACATACCTGGGTGAATTCAGTGTCCTGTGTCAGTGCTAATCCTTTTCTGGCTCACTGACTGAACACCAAGAAGAGTTTACAGTTTCTACTCCTCAAGACTAGGTATCCAGGTTTCCTTTTAGGATAATTGAATGAACAAGACTGAGAGTCTTCAGTCATGCTAGTGTCCCTGTAAGGCTGTACATTTACACAGCAGTGTTTGAAGCTAAATGTCAGCATGCAAACATGTTCACAATGACAATGCTAACCCAGCTGACCATCAGCGTCATTAGATGTTGATATTTGGTCGAATTTAGTTTGTAATGTCCGCTGACCAAAATTCAGTGTCAGGACAACCAACCTGGTTTCACTCCAAAGTCCAAATGTGATGCTTGGGCGGTGACTTGTGGCGTCAGACAATGATGAACAGAGCCATGTTCCGATGTTTGTGTCCTGTAAGATTAAAAAGCCAAACCCTGTTCTTTTTTCCTAAACCCAACCACGTGCGTTAGGGAAAAAAAAATGTCGATTTGCGGTGTACCGATGATGTAGTGTGTTTATTTTAAAAAAGACTTTATGTAAATGGTAAATTTCCTGTTAAAATGGAAGGGAATTTTGTAAGAAGACAGTGCATGTAACAGGCAGAACTTGTCACAGGGTCCCAGTACGTCAACAGCCAACACACCCAGGGTACCTTGCACATCGTCTCTGGATGTGGAAAGCCCATGACCAAATGTTGATATGTGACGAGGTCGGAGTGAGAATGTGTTAGGACAACATCTAATGCCAACGTCACCTGTCGTCAGTAGAACACTGACATTGATATTGTGTTGGTTTTATGTTGTGTTCAGTAACCAAAATTCAGCATCTTGACGCAGAACAGGGATACTCACCTTGTTTAGCCTGGGGGCCACTTTTGCAATATGACAGGAAGCCAGTTTATAAACAAACATTGATAATAGCTGTAAGTATATAATGTTTTCAACCTTCCAACATTTGGTGTCATAACTCATCTTCGTCAAGAGGCAAACCCAGTGGCAGGGCCCCCACACAGGTCAGGCATTTCTATGATTTGAGGACATTTGGGGTTTAGCCTGGACCTATGTTGGGTGGTCTGGGGGAATTGTCCCCTGGTACTTATACACTTTGGCACCTTATCCACATTCAAAGAAAATGAATGAATGCATTTAAATTAAATGAATTAATATATTTTAATTGTGATTTTGTTTAATTGTCTAATATGACTAAATTAATTGGCAATGGGCCACCTGGCACCTGATCGTGGGTCATGTTTGGCCCACGGGCCAAAAGTTGAGTATCACTGACGTAGAATAGTAACATTTAGTCATAAGGTATGGAGATAAAAACCCAATGTCTGCAAAACATCATAATGTTAACGCCCACATGACATGAAATTCTTACATCATTAGACATTTAGAATATTGTCAACCCGATTCTCAGTCCAACCAGAATTTGTCTGTTTCTGTCCAACGTAAGAGTCCAATGTCTCCCTGATGTCATATTGACATCCAATGCCAGCTGGGAACATGTTGATGTTTAGCAGGTCATGTTTATGACGTTCACATCTTACTCTTGTTAATCAGCACTAAACACAAAATACAGCTGAGGCTAATGAGTTTTGTGGAAATTTGGTCATAAAACAAAGTATTGGACCAAATAAAACTTTGACCTGATGACGAATTTGTTACAATTCATCCTGAGGGGAACATAGATGGGTTCCAAATTCCATGGAAATCCACCCAACAGTTGTCAAGACATTTTGTTAAAAACCACAAATGTCTACCTGATGGTGGCACTAGACGAATAGTCAGGGGTCACCATATGATTCATCCTCTGTGGAACATGGATGTCTCTAAAAAATCTCACGGTAATCTATGCAGTAGTTGTTGAGATATTTGAGAGACAAAAGTGTGGGGTTAACTGAGGAAACCAGCACTGAAACCAGCATCCACAGAGATATTGCTAACTTGGCGTTTTTGTGACAAAGCTAGATAAAGTGAGATTACAAACTGTGGGGTTTGTAATTGGGGACATACATTTTTAGCAAACATTCAGTAATGATGTGCACATGATCCAACAAAGTCAAATCAACTCTTAAATTCAGCATGTTGTCGACATAAATCAAAAATTAGATACAGTGTTAGGCTTAAGAAAGGGATTATGGTTTGGCAAGTGAAACATTTTGGTTCAGATTGTGGTTAAAATTGAGAAACTGAAGTTAGGAGATGGTTTTGATGATGGTAAAGTAAGAAATGTGTTTCCTAAAAAGTGAAACTCTCACAGTAGAAAACTCCTCGGAATGAGGTGGGAATTTAAACCCAGGTCACCAGAGTTTAAGGCCATATCCACCCATACGCCAACCTGACCACAACACCCTCACTTTCCACCACGTTAGTTCAATGTGAAAACCGCTGGCAGTTTCCTTCACATAATCCTCGTGTGGTGGGAAAAATACCTCTGTCACTTTTCATGAGCATGAATATATTTGCATTTTAGAACTTCTCATGAACATTTTGCGATATTTGCAGGATATGAGTGAAACTACATGCATAAAGACATTTATTGATGAGTTTTTGATTAAGTATGGAAACATTTGACTTAACATTGTTTCATATTGCAAAATTAAACCTCCTTTCCCAACTTTTCTTTCTGTGTCTCTCTGTTCCAAACAGCACTGACAAAGTCCCTAATTAGAGCCAGATATGAGCTGCCAAATTCTTCTCAATGGTTAGCTGAGCACTGATGTCAGAGAAGCAGCAGAGGTGAAAGTTGAAGCCAATGATTCAGTTTGCCTGTTACACTATGAAAAAGTGAATAGGATAATACAGCTTTAACTCTTATTCCTTGTTTGTTTTCGACAGTACACTGCACTTTTGTGTGTAGTTTAAAAAGTCAGTGTAAATCTACATAGATACTCTTTCATTTAGATTCATTGTTTTGAACAGAAACTTAATAAAAATCCAATTACTGTTTAGCCTCTTTGTGTTTAAAGACTTGGAGACCAACTGGAAGCCATCAACTTGAAACAGTCACATGTGACTTAATGGGTTATATTGTGGACCTGCCAAGATGAGACATTTTGACTTTTACAACCAGATCCTTCAATTTATATACTGAATTTTTACAGTGGCCATCTTTAAATATGGTTATATGGTTTATTTATAATGATATTTAGCACCCGAAAAAGAAAGATGTTGAGCTTGAAGTTTCTATGAGCCTGATGACATAAAAACTGCAACATATTGTCATACAATAGATTGTATGATATCTAACGAAAAAGCACATACAGTGGTTACTATGATATCTAACAAATTAGTGCCCCATGGATGGCCTCACCACATCACGTACTCAAGGTAAAGTTATGTGCTTAAGGTAAAGTTATGTACTTAATGTAAAATTAGATAGTTTAGGTTTAGGCAAGTTAAGTTACAAAGTTTAGGTTTAGCAAAAGAAACATGCTTGGATATCGTCACGTTACGTACCTAATGAAAAAGCACATAAAAACGGCAAGGCAAGTAAAGTAACCTAGGTTAGGTTTAGGTAAGTAAAGTTACATAGGTTAGGTTCAGGTAAGTGAAGTTACGTAGGTTAGGTTTAGGTAAGAAAAGTTACGTAGGTTAGGTTTAGGCAAATAATGTTACAAAGTTTAGGTTTAGGAAGAGAAACATAATTGAGCATCGTCATGTTATGTACTTCACGTAATATTAGATAGGCTAGCTTTAGGCAAGTAAAGTTATGTAGGTTAGGTTTAGGAAAAGAATCACGGTTGGGCATCATCACATTATGAACTTAACGTAACGTTACGTACTCAATGTAAAATTAGATAGGTTAGGCTTAGGCAAGTAAAGTTATCTAGGTTAGGTTTAGGTAAGTAAAGTTACGTAGGTTAGGTTTAGGCAAGTAAAGTTCCAAAGGTTAGGTTTAGGAGAAGAAATCTGGGTGGGCATCGTCAGGTTACTTGCCTAATATACTTGCCTAAACTTATGTATAGGGATGTCCCGATCCGATATTCGGATCGGTATCGGCCGCCGATATTAGCAAAAAACGGGCATCGGCATCGGATCGGACTGCATGGAAAAATGCCAATCCATGAACTCCGATCCAGTTTTTCACGGACTCCGCTCCAGGTTTTCCGGCCAGCCCAGCGCTCCGCAATTCAAGCAGTCCATTCCAGTGATCTGCTCCAGCTCTTACTATCAATCCACCAGGCCAGCATGCAGACGGCAGATACGCAGAGGGTAGGAAGAGTAGCGGTCAATTTAGTTAACTGACTATTTGTTTTCTGCTCTGGTTTTTTGAGAGTGATATTTTTATTTGGTTTACACTCTTACTGTTTAAGTAAAGAGCACTGATGGCATTGTTTTGGGCACAATTAGTGAAACTGGAGACATGGATGGACTACAAAAACACTACTAAAATAACTGAAAAGGAAAGGCTGCATTGTTTGTTAAATGCCAACAGTGTCTTGTGGTGTTAATCTATTTTATATTTATTAGGGGCCAAAGCACAAGTGTGTGGAGTCTTGCTGCTATTTTAATTTCATTGTTAGACATTTTAAAGATTTCTTGTGTTGATTCATTTTCTATTTATTAAGGGGCCAAAGCAGCCAAAGCAAACCAGCTATATTTTTTATTTAATGTTAATGTTCAAGTTTAAAGTTTATTTATTTAACCCTTTTAACAATAAACAGGTCAGTTTCTCATACCAACTGTTGTGGATCATTCTAACTAACCTGATTAAGTAGTTGTTCTTTGCTTGATCAAACCTTTTCTGACATGACTGACAACAAAATAAGTGAATATATATAATACGTGCTTGGATCGGATCGGTATCGGTATCGGCCAAAACTCAAGACTGTAATATCGGTATCGGATCGGAAGTGAAAAAGCTGGATCGGGACATCCCTACTTATGTATTTAATGTAAAATTAGATAGGAGAGGCTTAGGCAAGTAAAGTTACATTAGGGTGACCATATTTTAATTTCCAAAAAAGAGGACACTCGGCCGGCCACGACTACTTAAATGATACTCGCAGTTTACTCAAAGATGCCTTATCATTTTAATATATTTAAAATTTATATGTATGGATAGAAAATTCAGTTATATTACAAAATAATATCTCTCAAAGACAGAAATTCAGATAGGCCTCTACAGGACACACACACACACACTAGACTGAACATAACACACAGACGCACATTGGCTGTTTGTTTCTACCTCTCTCCTCTCTGGAAGTCTCGGACCTCCGGCCGCCCGCCTCCGCCTTGATTAAACGCTGAAAATAAAATAAAAGAGGGAGGCAGGTTTTTCCTATTTTATCTTATTTTGTATTATGTCTCCGTCTTCTCTCGCTGGAAGCATCGGACCTCCCGCCGTTCGCTCCCGTCTCAAACACGGAGGTCTCCCTCTCCGCTGAGCACGCCCGGCCTGTTAAATAGCCTGTAACCGTAACAACTGTGTGACACAAACTCAGTGGTTTGGTCATTAAATAATGTCGGGCTCGGTTCGGGTTCGGCAGAAATATGCGGCCTGTGCCGCGCTCTAACACACACACACACACACAAACACACGGAAAACCGGACATTATCATCAGTTTATAAAACCCCCCCGGACGCCCCGGACGGGACGTGAAAAGTGGACATGTCCGGGCAAATGAGGACGTTTGATCAGCCTAAGTTACATAGGTTAGGTTTAGGAAAAGAATCATGGTTGGGCATGGTAACATGAACTTAACATTAAGTTACGTACCTAATGTAAAATTAGATAGGTTAGGGTTAGGCGAGTAAAGTTACCTAGGTCAGGCTTAGGCAAGTAAAGTTACCTAGGTTAGCTTTAGGTAAGTAAAGTTTCCTAGGTTAGGTTTAGGTATGTAAAGTTACGTAGGTTAGGTTTAGGAGAAGAAACCTGGGTGGGCATCATCACGTTACTTACCTAACATAAAGTTACGTACTTAGTGTAAATTTAGATACGAGAGGCTTAGGGAAGTTAAGTTATGTAAGTTAGGTTTAGGAAAAGAATTATGGTGACAATGTACCTTAAAATAACTCAAGGTTTACTTGGTTTCACATGGTCCCGGACACCAGTCTCCTGGGGGAAAGTCCTGTGTTGTTTGACCCATCCACCACCAGGCTCCTTATGTGGACCTTTGCTCTTGTTAGGACTTCCTTCTTTACTCCCTTCAGTGCATTGGTCAGGTGATTGCAGCCATTCTAATCATGTGGCTTATACGTGGATAAACGGCTGATGATTACATGGGTTATATATGAACTCTGATGCAAATAAATTTTGTAAGTATTTGTACGAATAGTGCATGAGAACAGCCTGAATACTGCAAGATCAGCCTCCGTACAAACAGGGTTATATGAAAGCTCATCAGAGATCTATTAGTGTCCTCTTTTGGCCACACGTGGTTTAGATTTTGGAGGGGTTAGGGGTCATCATACATCTTAATCAGCCAATAATAAGTATCAGCATGAACTCTCACCTCCATCATCTTTAGCCTATTGCTCCAGACAGAAGGATTGATTCTCAAAAGTCTTTCTCATTAAGTTATGCTCCATTGAAGTTTCACATTCACGCCATTGTAATCCAGTCTGTTTTCCTTACCTTACGAATCCCAATGCATCCCTTTATCTATAGTGGTCTCTCCTTGTGTGTTTTCTTCAACAGTACCAACATTAAACTTTTATCTGTAAGATAACAAAGCAACAGAAGATTTAATTTTCAGTTCTTTGCTGGATTTCTGAGCAGAGGTCAAAAATAGAGGCTCAAGGAAATGTATATGGACATTATGATGCACAAGTGAGATGGAAAGGACAGAGCAAACATGACACCCTCAGGAGAGGCAAGTCCGACAGACCCCCCAGACGTCTGTGTGTTCAGCAAATGTGATTAGGGGTCAATTAGGGGAGGAACATTTTGACACATGTCTTATATTTGGAGTGAGAAGAATGAGATATCAGAGGTGCAGAGGAAGGTAGAGATTGTATGGTTGATAGTCAATACACAGCTGATGTTAGAGAGGCTATAAAGCACTGAGGTACATTTAAGTTTGTGGTAAATCTTAGCCTTACATTCCAGCTAAAATATAACTCCTATTTGACTGTGCTGTTTTTTCCTTTTTATCAAGAGCCTGACTTGTGTTTAATACATTCAGTCAACAGTTTTCCATACTCTTATTGTTTGGGGCAAAGTTATCTTAGCAATTATGATCCATTGCAGGACCAGGCTTTAATTTTCTTTGGGAATGGGTCCACAATATAGCACATTCTGGTGAGAAAGTACACTTACAAGACTGACATGACCTCACATTTCTGCATGCGCACATAAACACAGTAATATGTCGAGGTTTCCTACGTCACTGGAGAGCTCTGTGAAACCGCTAAAACAGAGCTGGAAGTCTTGTTTTGGTAAACACTCCTCTAGAAACCACCCCGATCAGAATGTGGCTCGGCGGCTGCTGCCAGAATTAATATGCGGTTAATGACATGGTTTGGCAAGCTGCCCTGCACTATTGATCCAATGTGGATTCTTCCAGTCCACTTTATTACCCTAATGTAAAACATTCATCACAGATGATTTCTGCTGTCCAACTCAGCCGAATACTGTACACTATATGCAGTATTTCCCCTTTGGCAGCTACAGCTTTCTTTTGCAGAAACTGCATATTTGAGATCATCAGATTTGCATCAGATTTACTTACTTTTGTCTTCTACACCCTTAAGTAGGTTAAAGGCCATAGCGTTAGTTATACAGTGAGATATGACATATAACATCATGTAAGATTTTTTTTAGATTGCTGTTAAGCGAAAAGACAGTTTAAAACAAACCTAACAAAGGCAGTTCATGTCTCACATTATGCGCCCGGCTTAAGAGTATTTTGCTTTAGTGGATGTAAACTATACGTGACAACATCTGGAGGTGATCTATGCAGCATGATGTTAGCACTAATGCCTGACAGCCAGCGGGCTGGAGACAGGGTCCCTTAAAAGCAGCATGGGCTGCTCTGAATGAAGCAATTAATCAGACTGTAGAGTTAATTTACAGGGTGAAAAGAGCTGCAGTAAGAACTGCGACGCTGTCACAGCCTCATCCATCCATCTCTGTCTCTCTGTCTGTCTCTCATTCCCTGTCTCTCTGTCTCTGGGATGGGCTCCAGGTGTGTTGTAACAGTGTGGTTGTTTCCAGGGCATACACTCACTGCACAGGCGCCACAGTGCTGCGGTTCGTCACAATGAGTTTTCATTAACAGTCGGTTGGGATGAGCCAGAGACACTTCCAGTGTCACAAACTCACTGGGTAACACAGTCTTAGTTAACTGTCATTAATGTCTCCATGAAATGAAAAATAAAATTTCCTAGTTTTAACCCTGTGTCCCTGTGTAAGTAGTAATTTATCTTTTGTTAAATGTAAATCAAAAAAAAAAATCAGTATCAGACTATTTGTAAAACAAAATCCCTGCCTTTTCTCTTTGTGTTGGTAAAATGGTTTCAAATATTTGTTGACTGATCCTGCACTTAGGGGTATTTACAAGAGGCAACTAGCTAGCCATAGTATGGTTGTATTACAAGAACTGGATACATCATTGGTGGCGGAGCCCTGTTCATTCCTATAGAAGTCGCTCAGTGGTGCATGAAGCCCAAATAGTTCAACTGCCACGTATAAAATTACTTGGATGATCCGGGGATTTTCGGCACGAATTCCGTGCTATGCAGCCTTTAGAGCGTATGCACTAGAGACTTGTGGTAATGAAACAAATCAAACAAATCTAGTTTATGCATGTCTTTCCCAAAGTGACTCAATGTGAAAAAGTCTTGTTACCTATCCTGGAAATTACAGTACCACTGTTTGGCCGCTATGATAATTGGCTTCAAAGCCTGGCACACTTCCTGGGGGCCTGAGCCAAAGTCATATATAAAACAGCATTTCACCGTTTGTAGGTTGTAGTCTATTAGCTACTTAACCGAGAAAAATGGAGAGAGACATGTTTGGATATCAGTGGGCACAACTTTTGTTTTCATTTCCAAAACAATGTGGTAGAGGGCGAATTCATTCATCTCTCCCTCATCCTTCTCCTGATCTAATGGTCAGGGAGGTATGTGTGGAGCCAACAGTCCGCCAAGCATTGTAGCTCCGTATCGCACTAACCTCTAAACCTGCCCAGTTTTTAGCGGTCCACTCAAATGCGGAGGCTTTGATTTAAAGCAATCTTTTAACTGTACACAGCTCAAATGTTCCGTTTCACTGAGAAATACATCACAGTACTGAAGCTAAAGGTGCTCCTACTTACGTTTCACTGGGGACTTTAAGGCAGTTTTGGGTGGAGCTATTCAGACGTGCCAAACTCATCAGTTTGGTGGAGTACAGCCGTGTGGAATACACAGTGAATGATTGCACTTTCTTTAAAAAAAAAAAAAAAAAGTTATATATGCCATAAAAATATATTCAATGTTACAACCAAGTCTTTGGTTACTAGCCCTTCATCAGGGCTAATGCTGCATTCCATTTACTTTAAAAACTAGGAATAAAATCACATCCAAGTTGACTGCGTTCAAGTATAAGTCAGAAAACCAAGACTTTGTTTACAATACCAGTTCTGGCTAGATTAGCCATTGTTAGCCGGTGTTGGGCAGTACAGTAATAATATTACTTTTCCAGTAACGAGTAGTGTAACTACTTACTAATGAAATTTCAGTGATAATATTACACCTACTCCAAAACCAAACACCTTGTTACAATGTTACCTTTGATATCACGTTACTACTGACTTGAAATACAACAGTCACATCAGCGGACTCATTTTAGTAGTTGTTGCACCGCGCAGGCCTGTCATAAAGCAGCAAGCTAGTTTGAAATGCTTACCTTAGCAGCTGAAAATATTCCCATTACTTTGGTTTTATCGGGAGGAAAGATGACATGACCACTGCTGCTGTGGGTATTTGGGCTAAAACTCTTTCCACTGCAAAAAAACACGTCCTCAAACCTCCGGTCTGAAACACCTACTACAACTGACAGCGCAACAACGTGAAGCTCCAGGAATTACACCCCACCAAAGGTGAGCCCTCCTTGGCAGTGGAGGTCAGCTGTAGCCCTACACTGGCTAAACAACCAAAATTGGATTTAAATGGTGGACAGCTGCAGCTACAAAGACGTAATGAAGCTTGTGGCTGGATATGTTGTGGATGAAACGTTGCTCCATGAGTGACTGTCCGTTTTTTTGGGCAGGGCCTTGGGAAAACACTGGTCACAGGCAACAGAAAGCCCCCAGGTAAATAGAAGCTATCTAGCCTTAGCTACACTTAACGGCGATTACCCTGAAATTATCACAGGCACACATCTCAATTTTGGGGAGATTCGCAAATACCAATTTATGGGGTGTAATGGAAAAGTAATATAACGAGTAGTGTAACGAATTACTGTTGGCACGGATTAATAAGTAAAGCAATATTATTACTTTTGAAAAGAGTAATAATTTATTACATTTTCAGAGTAACGAGTTGGACAGGTCTGTATGTACGACTGTTTTAATGAGACACAAATAAGAAAGAAATGCTAATAAACAGTATATTACTACAGCTTTCACTTCTGTTGATGCACAGAGCAGCCATCTTGGATTTTGAGGTCAGGGTTAGTGAGGTTCCTTTGACTTTCTGAGTCAGAAATCCATCCGTAGGAGGCATTCCAGTTGAAATTTCTCACTGGGAACTTGTAAATTCACACTTCCTAATGCAAATGGAACACACCACAATGTTATAGCTTCTAATGACATCAAATGGAGCACACCTGTGCTTTGTCATGCAAGTGCATATGGAGAATGTAGTTCACAGTGGTACTTCACTAAGTGCACTATTTACTCCTGTTTTAATGATGTTTTACAGAAACCACAGCGCCCAGCTGTTACTTATATTTGTGACTAACTTTTAAAGATCTGCGCCTTCAGATGGAACAAATGGGTTTGGGGCTGAGTGGTAGGGAGGTAGTAAAGTTGGAGAGAACTGAGAGACAGCACGCATTGTTGGTTTTGGTCTTTTCAAGGGATTTGTTGAAAACAAAAATAAAGACTATTGACAGCCTTCTGCGTTGTTTTTCTGTGTTCTTCCCTTTTGGCTCCCGTACCATGTCTTTGTAATAAAGCTGTCTCCTCAACAGTGAAAATTACCACATTTGTCAAAGAAACTTCAAAAGATAAATGCCAAATGCCTCCTCAAATCCACTCTTCTTTCTTTTCCTTTCTTTTGGGCCCCACATCCGATTTTCCTTTCTCTCACACTTATTTTCCTAACTTCACTATCCAGTCTGCTTTTTGCACCTGTTGTCATAGTTTTGCACCACCTTTCCTGTCGCGTCCCACCATGTGACACCTCGCCTCACCCTACTGTACCATTCCCTGTCCCATCCCATCCTGTCCTGTCATGCCTCGCCTTTCCCTGTCATCACACCCCATCCCTTCCTGTCCAATGCCATCTTATTCCTTCCCTCGGACTATTGCCTCTTTTCTCATGTGTCTATCTGTCCTCCCTTCTTCCCTGATAGCTGACTCTCCCCCACATTTCTCTCTCGCTTTTCCTCTTTAATAAGTGCTGTCACTGTAATATTTACCTTGCAGTTGAAATATTGACAAACACGATGTGAATCTGCCCGGAAAGGCTTTTATAAACTGGACGAAGTAGCCAAAGAAAGCCAAGCTCCGTCTGGCTCAGATTGTTTGAATTAGAGCAATTGCGTCTTTTAGCCTCCCCTCTGCTCCCTCTGCGCACACACACACACACACACACACACACACACACACACACACACACACACACACACACACATACACACTGACATGTGCAAAGGGTGAAGGAATTGTTACAATCCAGCTGCCTCCCATTCGAGGCTCGTCCGCCACTGCCAAGGGATGATGATGCTGATGATGAAGTTGCACTGGACAGCATGCCAGCATTGGTCCCATGATGACATCACAAACTGATGTCATGCAGTCGGGCGTGGCGATTGGACAGGCAGCTGAGAGGGGTTATGTGTATTTGTGTGTGTGTGCGTGCGTGTGTGCGCACATGTTAGGGCAGGGTGAAAGAATGCAGTATCCTCTGGGGCTCTCTGCAGTCAGTCAGAGTTTTGGATTCACACTCACTATTGCGTTTGTACTGGAGGAGGAGAAGACTGAGGAAGAGAAGTAGAGGGAGGAGGGTGGAAGAGCAGGAGGAAAAGAAGAGGAAAGAAGAAACACAGGAAGGAAAAGGGTAGAAATTAGTGATGTACAGTAAAGATGGAAATGGCAAAAGAGACTGAGAAATAGAAGAAAGAGTGCTAGTGGCTCTGTGAGGCTGTGCTTAAGCCCAGCAATGCTTTGAGCTAAATGCTAATGTGTACCATTTAGCATCTTAGTTTAGCATGTAAATATGCTACCATTACTTTATTAGCCTGAGACACAAAGTTTCTGCTTTCAGCTGAGGCAGCTGAGAGTGTCATTAGCTTTGCAGGTGTTTGGTCATAAACCAAAGTATGAGACCAAAAAAAAGACCCGATGATGGTGCTATTTTGGCAGTTAAGGGACCACTAAAGTTATCACAAATCATCCTGAGGGGAACATGAATGTATGTACAAAATTTCAAAATGATATATCCAGTAGTTTAGAGAAGACATTTAACCCAGAGCCACAAATATCAACCTCATTATGGCAACAAAGGAAAAGTCAGGACATCACCAAAGTCATTAGGCCTCATCCTCTGGGGCTCATGAATGTCTGTACTGGAATTTCATGGAAGTCCATCCAATAGTTGTTGAGATATTTCAGTTTATTTCAGACAGACCAATCTACCAATCAACCGACTACATTGCCATCTCTAAAGCCATGTGGTTAGCATGGTCAATGGGCTGTCCACATGAAGAACGATTCCTGTAACAATAACGATAATGATGTGAGCATCCACATTGATAAACAGTAATGTTCTGTAAACAGTGGTGCCAAGCATTTGCTGCTCACTCCAGCAGCTAATAACAAAACGCCACTGATTCCGAGGGTAAGCCTGTTAGCTTCCCAGATATCTAGTCTTTAAAGACTGTTTCATCAAATGGGTGCTTTATTTCAAAGCTGTTCTCATGCACTGTTAATATGTTTACCTACAAAAAATAATGCATCACAATTTGTATATAATCCCCGTAATCACAGGCCAGTAATTCATAGATAACCCACGTAATTGGGAAGGCTGCAGTCACGATTAATACAGGACTCAGGCTGGGGTGATTGATGGGTCAAACAACACGGGACTTCACCCAGGAGACCGGTGTTTGTAATCTTGTGAAACCAAGTGAACTTTGAGTTATTATAAGGTATGTCATCTCGTGTTTCTTTTCCTAGACCTAACCTACATAACTTTATTTGCCTAAACCTAACCAAAGTAACCTGCCTCCAGTTAACCTACATAATTTTATGTTAAGTACGTAACTTTATCTTAAGTATGTAATATCAACCACGGGGTAACATCAGTCATGGTTATTATACAAGATTGTATGAGGATACATGATGAATCTCTCCACAATGTCATCTGCCATGTGAAAGTGATGCCCTGTAAATTTGGATGAATTCTGATTGGCTGACAGGGTTTCCATTGTTCAGTAAGTCACTCTGTAAGTGCTCCCTGAGATATAACTTGCCAGTGTCTGTATACTTGTGGTGTGGACTTCGCCATCCACTTAAGTTAGAACTATTTTTAAGTTAAATGATGTATTTAGAGCTCTTGTTAGAGTTGTCATTCTTGGTGTGGATGGCCCTTAAGAACTAGAGCAACTAGAGGAATAGAGCATTCAATAGAAATATAAAACTACTGAGATCCCCCTGTAACAATAAGTAAAGGGAGTAATTGTACTGTAAGTGAAAAGTCTGTCCTGCTGTGAGGTATGCAGGTCACTGGAAACCTTTGAACAAGTTATAGTCAGTGTGTCAGCTCTGAGGGAATCCAGAGTACCACATACCTGCGATAGCATGTTTAATCTAATCTGCTTTAGTCACCCATCGGGGACACCAGAGGAGTGGGTTTCCCTTAAAGCTTGTTTTTTTCCGTTCTTAAGAGGTAAACCTGGTTTCATTTGTTGGACTTTGGTTGGCCTCCTTGTGGCAGTAAATTGCACCACAAACCTCCCACGCAGTCCACAGGAAGATAAGACCATATCAGCAGTTGTGGCTGTTCATAATTTCATGTTGTCACAACAGTAAAAGAGACACACAGTTACACCGCACTGACAGCGTAAGAAGTAAAAAATACTATTTTAGGAATGGGTAGGAAAATGTAACAGTAGACAATTAGGTAGACAAACTTGTTTCCTCAAAATAGAGGAAAGGACAATGAGTCTTTATCAGATAGCAGGTTGGGGATGAGTCATGTGTGGGTGAAAGTAGGCCAGTCTGAGAATGAGAGACACAGGTATTCATGTGTGGGATGTAACCATGGAGTTCCACCACAGACCACGACCTCACCCTTGAATTTGTACATCACAGAACATGTATGGATACCTGTGTGTATGATCATTCACATACAGTGTGGAGTTCTGAGAGCTGGCACACCTGGAAGACTGGATCAATACAATAGCAGAAATAAGATATCCATAGAAGATAAGCAGATGTTGTTATACAAGTTAGTCCAGGAGACATTTGTTTACCAATGGTCTGCTGGTACCTAAAGTACAGACACAACTTTACTATCATAGCTCTTTTCAACGGCAGTGGTGTTTTGACGGCCATTAGTTTGAAAAATGTCCCATTAGAACGAAAGCCCATTTCTGCGACAATGCAAACGCCCCATGCTCCGAGGTCCTGTTTTTCCAAAAATACACACTCCCTGCAGTTAGTTTCAGGTTCCCAGTGGCCTTTGAGCCACCAATCCCGGGTGTTTTTACCAACCCTTTGTGGTGTTGCCCAGCAGATTTTGAGTGGGTGTTTTTAACTGACCATAACCAAGTGATTTTTTTTTGCCTAAACCTTACTGCGCCTTTACCACAGTGTTGTTGACAAATGTATCCGCGGTTTACAGAAATATACAGTATACATTTTTTCTGGCGATTGGGTTGTCCAACTTCAGGGAGTGTTTTTGCGATAACGGTCTCTCAAAGAAATGGGCTTTCAGTCCAATGGGATATTTTTTTGGACTAATAGGGCTTTAGAATTTAGGGCTGTCAGAGCAATTGGCAGTTCCTGCTGAAACTAGCTACCAAACTGTGCATTTTATTTTAATGTTGGCAAAGATTCTCAGTCATCCAGGTCATGGTAATCTTAAGTGCTATATCATGGGCAACTAGACTTGCTTGATTTCGGAGAACTGAAGAAGCCTCTTGGATGAGAGGTGAAACATCTTCAAGAAACTCAAGCAAGTCCAGCTGCCTACGATACAGCGCTTGACATTTTATTTTTATTTGAAAAATTTTGAAGTTACAGTCAGAAATGTGTAAGGTGAGCTGAGTTGAAGCTGAGGCTAACTCACTGTGTATCTGGTGGCTTTACTGTATAGGTTTCACCTAGCCTGGTTCCAGACCATAGACCCCGCCCACTCAACTGAGTAGGCTTGCATTACTGCTCTGGCATACTTCAATGAATTTGCGATTTATCTCGTCCAAACGATGGACGGACCAATGAACGCCGGGGGTCTAGCGATTAGCCAATCAGCGCCACGCTGATGTCAAGCTGTACGCCGGTGGGTAACTGGTGAGGATAGCAACAATGGCGACCGCAGATCTTACAGACCACAGATCGCAGATCTTACAGACCACATTAACGATGCTATCGAGGTATTTCGCCATTTCGTTAATGGAGGACCAAATTAAGGAAGCTGCTAAACTGGATTTAACGGCGATGCAGCTGGGCGTGCACGACGACGGAGACATTTTAAACGGGCAATGCTCGCTTGTTTTCGGCACCCCCGAGGCATGGATACTAATGACGTCAGATTCTGGGTGAGTCGTTGATCTCTGCTGATTGGTTAGGGAAAAAATCAAATTCCCTCCCCCTTGTAAATCGCCTTCAATGGAAGCCATGTCAGACTGAAGTCTGATACTCAGGCTAGGTTTCACCACTTTGACAGACATGGGGATGACTACATATTTTTTATATCCTTTAAAAACAGTTTTTATTGAATTGAACGGATCTGTATCTCTGTTTTTAATTGGAAAACAGAAAACTTGCCTTTTTCAGTGGTATAACGAGTCACGAAGTAAGGTGTAAATGACAAAAAAAACTTTAGACTTTAGCAATAACCGAAGAGATAAAACCTGAAGAAATGGCTTTATAGTTTGATTACAGACATACATGTGTGTGTTTGTGTGTCCACTCACATGTTTACTAGAGGAATTTGGGGCATTTTTCAAACAAGCAAAGAACCAGCGAGTGACATTTTTGGAAACGTATAAATATATTTTACATCTTAATACCTACAGCTGCTGAGCTGAGAGTGCCATGACTGTGTGTTACATAATTTAGGGTTTGTTTTGCTGCTATGACGCAACTTTAAATATGGCCCCACAAACCCAGGAGGTTAGTTTATAGACATGTAATTTACTTTTATAAGCCCAGCTTTAGTAGTTGGGAGTCAAAGATGAAGCAGGAAAAATAACTCTGCCAGTGTTTGCATGGCCGACATGAGCAATGCTTCGCTGCAGAATGATAAAATATTATATGAGAAAATATGAATAGAGCTCTTCAGTATGTTCCTTTCTGTAGTTTAAAACTGTTTATGAATTTATTCTCGAGATGAGATGTAAAGTGTTGGCTAACACGGAAACTGATTCGTTCTGGTAAACATGCAGATTTACTGATACAGTGCAGTTCGTAAGTGTTTGGATAGTGATATGACTTTCATTGTTTTGGCTCTACTCCAGCATTTTGGATATGAAGGGAATAAAAGACTGTGAGGTTAAGGTGCAGAATTTCAGTGTTGAGGGTGTTCATTGGTGAACTTTGTAGGAATATTTTTACACACCCATTTGGGGGGATTGTATTTTAAAGAAGGCGACAATTTCAACACTGTTTATCTGATGTGGATTTTATCTTCCTTAAATTGACACTGAAACTCAAAACTTTAACCTCATTGTTATACTTTCATTTTGAATCCAGTGAGTCAGAATAAAACTGTCAACCTAACTGAACACTTACTAGAGATTTTGAACTGACACAAAAGGGAATGCCTGATAGTGTTGTAGAATGCTTATGAGTAATAACAACCTCAGTTAGCTCCTGCTTCTGATTGGTTAATATTTAAAACAACAACCTAATTTTTGTTAAACTATAGAACATGCAGCGCACACAAGTCTTGAATGTGAATGTTCCATGTGTTTTGTGACAATGTTTTATTTTTGTATTTTTGAAGAAGACAGTTTTTCATAAATGATTCAAATGAAAAACATTGGCTATGGAGTTGAAGCATATGTCAAATATATGATTAGACTCTACAGTGAGCATTTTCAAGACAGAGATGGTGTCACAGTAACTAACACTGTTAGCAAATTACCATGATTGTGTTTCAAAAGTTTGATTGGAAAACAAGTATCTATGGTACTGAAAGGAAAAAGTTTGACATTTTGGGGAATACTCTTATTCACTTCCCTGCCAAGCATTAGATCAAAGGAATGACACCACTTTGATAGCTCTATGCTAATGCTGGCTAACTTAGCTTGGCACAAAGACTGGAAACTGAAGGAAACAGTTAGCCTGACCGTGTCCTTAAAGGCAACAAAATCTGTGGAATCCATACAGATACCAAAAACAGAGCCAGGGTAGCTGTGCCCACCTGTTTCCTGTTTCTATGCGAAGCTTAGCTGGCAGTCTCTTGGCTTTTGATAGCTTACATATTTAATGGGAAGAGACCAGAGTGTTCCAACCCTCACCTATGGTCACGAGCTCTGGGTAGTGACCAAAAGAACGAGATCGCGAGTACAAGCGGCCGAAATGAGTTTCCTTCGCAGGGTGGCTGGGCTCAGCCTTAGAGATAGGGTGAGGAGCTCGGACATCCGGGAGGGACTCGGAGTAGAGCCGCTGCTCTTCCACATCGAGAGGAGCCAGTTGAGGTGGTTCGGGCATCTGGTAAGGATGCCTCCTGGATGCCTCCCTTGGGAGGTGTTTCGGGCATGTCCAACTGGGAGGAGACCTCGGGGCCGCCCCAGGACACGCTGGAGGGATTACATCACCCGGCTGGCCTGGGAACGCCTGGGGGTTCCCTCGGAAGAGCTGACAAAAGTGGCTGGGGAGAGGACTGTCTGGGCTTCTTTGCTGAGGCTGCTGCCCCCGCGACCCAGACCCGGATAAGCGGAGGAGGACAACGACGACGACGACACCAGAGTGGATTCAATCATCACAACTCGTAGTGAGAGAGCAAATTAGTGTATTCCCTGAACTGTTGAACTTTTCCTTCAAAGGTATACTACAGAGGATTTGGTTGCTGTTCGTAAACATGTTTGCCTGTGGAAGTAAAAGTAAAAGCTAACCCCAGATTCACTCTCATTTGGCATTTTGCCTTGCTATATTTGCGTTTTATTTGCGCTGTGCCTCTTGGATGCCTGTTTCTTACAGCATGGCGCCTGGTCGCTACCTTTTTATAAAGCCACAACTTCACCTGAGTGCTGTGGGAGTACACGCCCATAAACATCACAACACAGAAAGCAAGAAAATACAGGCAGAGAGCAGAGTCTCTGCAGGAAAACACACCATTACACACTTCTAGTGGGTTGTAAGTAATGATTGAGAGGGAATACTTATGTATGAGTCTATACGTTATTTTTTCGGAAAATCCTCCGTAATATAACTTTAAATAGATTTTAATATACTACCCACACACATGGCTGGGAGATGACTGTCTGACTGTTACGCTGGCAGACGAGGCCGACAGGTAGTGAGGTCTGCAGCGGTTGTTCCCCAGCCGGCAGGGTGTGGATTCACTTCCTCTGCCAGCACTGTGTCAGATCTCTGGCATGGGCCTCCACATCCTCTGGTGGGTGGAGAGATTCTGTGTTGTCTGGTGATGAAGTGCCCTGTCATTGCAGATGAATGAATGAAGGCATAGGAGACTTGGTGTGGGAATGGATGTTGTGTGAGGTGTGTTTGTAAGCATCAATGGGAATACACAGATAGAAGATATCCAGCATGTATGAGGGTCCTTGTATACATGGGTGTGTGTGCATTCCTTGATCACAGCCTTTTTTTGTGTATCCCTCCAGCTGACAGGAGCTTCCTGTTGTAGTAATTGTCTTTCTATATCCAGACTGAGGTGCCCTTTGGCCCAGGGCAGACACACAGACAGCACTTCAAATTCACCTGCTAGTCAGTGAAGAAGAGGCTCTCTAAATGACAACAAAGGAGAGTGAAAGTGAATGGGACTAAGTGTTTTAAGGAGAATTTAGGAATGTTAAAACGTCATAGGGCCCTGAGGCCAATCAGTAAAAAATGAGCCTGAAGTGGCAGCAGCCGCTCAAGACGTTACATAACTTTCGCCTCATTTTGTTTCTCTTGAACCACACTTATCAGAAGCGAGGCCCCTGTAGAAGGAGCCCTGTATTGTTACCGAACAGAATAGTAACAAGATTAGACCTGGCTCGGCTTTGTGTGTGTAATAGCTCCACCTCTGTGGCATTCATAGCACAGGCCTGGGTCACAGTTAAGAGGGAGAAAGGATAAAATAAAGCAACGGCAGCGCTCTTATCCGACGCTCCCCTCCCTTCTCCTTTCCTTCC
Source organism: Epinephelus lanceolatus (assembly GCF_041903045.1). NCBI lineage: Eukaryota > Metazoa > Chordata > Actinopteri > Perciformes > Serranidae > Epinephelus > Epinephelus lanceolatus. The sequence continues at coordinate 16,104,498 of NC_135752.1, forward strand.
TGCGAAATCAGATCTGAGCCCTGGCCTGTCTCTCCACCCGGCCCCCCGAGAGGGAGGCTGTCTGTCCTCAGCGCTTCCTCTCCAGCCTCTCCAACATGGGTGGTGCTGGGGCTGTTGTGTAACTACAGGTTGAAGGCACGATGTTATGAGGTCATCGCCCTGTGACCGACATTATGCCTGCATACTCCTCTCCAGCCGGGCTCAAGCTCCAGCCTGTTCCTCCCTTCCTGAGTGCATCCTGTGATGTAGTGAAAGTAGGTCTGAGTCTGGAGTTAAGTCACTGCTACAGTGGGCGCACATTCAGGGGATGGAAACAGTTACATTGACGCTATTATGTCATAATTCAACACAACAAATATATCATAAAGTTGACCTTGTCTCAGCAAAGATTAAAAAAGGATTAGATTTTTAAAGCTAACATTTATTGCAGCGCTATCACATTGGGTTGCATTTGATTCATGACATGTAAATATACTTTTAGCTGGGCACTTGTGGGGTTACAAATATGTCAACTTTCCATTTAGTCACTTTGTTTTTAACCTCAAGTGTCAGTGTGCTGGGATTGATCATCAAACAGCGTCTGAAACCCTTCCTGCCATGCTTTTGAGGCCTCCTCAGATTTTTGTGTCTTTCTGAAACCAACAATCCAACCAGCAGTCAGCCCCTCCACCACTTTGGGTCAGACTGACTCTTCCTCGAGTGCCACAATCAGTTTTTGGTTTTTAGTGAATATCCCCACAATTATTTGATGGATTGTGATTAAATCTGGTTTGGATATCTACTTTGCCGAGAAGATGAATCCTCATTACTTTGATGAGCTCCTGACTTTTCCTTTACCACTAGAAATTTGGATATCCATTAAACCATAATAGGGTGCCCTAATAAATTTGGTGATTCCCTTGACTTTTTTGACATCTATTGCATTGACTGGCATTGAATGTGGTACAGACATTTGTGTCCCTCAGTCAGGAATTGTAATCACTTTGAAATTCCTGAACTTTTCATCTAGTGTAATTGGGTCAACATTTCAATTTATCCCATACTTTGGTTTATCATTAGTCTTGCAGAGCCAGATCTATCTCCACAGCACTAAAGAGAGGTCTAGAATCATCGATAATGTTTCTGCTATAGGGGGAAAAAGTGCTCTGGCTTGTTTGTGTTTCTTTAAACCAATCGCAATCATCATAGGGAGCACAAAGCCCAGGATGCAGCAATTGTGCTCTTTTGTAAAATAGTGACTGGGGTGGACTTGTTTTGGTGAAACATTTGCACTTGGGGAGGCGCCGAGCACTGTCATTAAAATGGCTCCGCAAAAGAAAACTCCACAAAAAACATTACAGTCATATGTCACTGTGTGATTTGGCTTTTATTGATAAAAGAGACAAGCATAATTTGTTGGTAATAACTGGTGCCCTGGAGGTGAAACCTAACTATACTTTAGCTGTGGAGGAACTCACTAAAGCCATTAAAACCCCAGATGATTGGCTAGCTGTATGTGGCTTTAGCAGAACATTATTACGATGATTTCACAGAAGCTTGTGTGAAGTGGAACGGATTGAGATATTTGTGATGTCAGTGTCACTGCAGCATGCGGCTGCCAGAGTTAAAAGATGTGGCAAATCAACTCCGACTGGCCTTGTCAAAAAGTGGATCAACATTGGACATAAAATTCCTGCAAGATGGAGTCTGGGCTTTTCATAGGTGTGTTCACAAGTTGTTTTATTCACTGTAGATCTTAACAGAAATTCACTGCTCAAAGCAGGCATACCTTATTGTACAATCCAAGTCTTCGTCAAAGCTTGCCATTGTCAATGTTGTTAGCTTTAAGGTTGTTGTTGTTTCCCATAGTGAAGGGGATTCGGAAGTGGTAACACGCAGATAGCAGAAGGAGGGGAGAATGCCTGCTAAATCAGCCAACCAATGGTTGGCTTATAGCCACAGTCTACATCTGGTGAGTCAGCCTAGTTTATTACAAATACCTGCAGAGCTAATGACATTCCCATCATCGTCAGCTGCACTCTTCTTAGCAAAGGTTAGCATGGTAACACACTAAATAGAAGTGGCAAACATGCTTAACACTGTACCTGCTACATACTGGTGCATTAACATTGCTATTGTAATAGGGTTGGGCGGTATACCGGTTTGTACCGAAAACCGGTATTTATTTTCGTTATGATATGAATTTTTCATATACCGCAATACCGGTGAATAGCCCAAACAACGTCCGGAACTTGCGCGGCGGGAAAGTGTTTCAGCGGGGACCCATTTCACCGCTGCACAACACAGGCACGCTTGAGCGGGTGAGAGTGAGAGCATAGAAAAGTTTAGAGGCGAGAATGGCTGCCGGAGAGATTCCTGAAAGCAAAGCAACTGTACACCATGACCCAGAAGAACTCATACCAAAAAGAGCAGTGTTTCCCCTATATGCAACTAGCAGCGGCGCACCGCCGTTTACAATTCTCCTCTGCCCTCTGTATCGCGCACAGCGGAGTTTCGCCCCGATGCGCGCACACACACAGACAAAGCGCACACACACAGGTAAGCACACTAGAGCACGGCTCGGACCGCATTTTCCTGACTGAAGACGACCCTTCCCGAGTCCGAGACAGTTACGGCCAGGCTCCACCGGGCACGTCAGCGGTGCGACACGTCTGCAGCGCGAGTCCCGTAGCAGCTCACCCCCCTGTTAATCAATTACAGCGGCTCCACCGGCAACGGGAGCCGTATTTTTGTCGCGCTACGCTCCCCTACGTGACCCTCCAGCAGGTAAAAACTACATGAAATAGTGTGCTAAACGAGCACAATGTGTTTTTAAATGAATAAACCATTATCAGAGGTGATATGTGATGATTTTTTTTCATGCATTTACCCATGTTTATCCGTGACATTGTGTAAATGTCCGTGGCGGACATTTGAAAGCGAGTAGATGACAAACAGTACAGTAAACTTGTAGATAACTCAAATATATGTAATAACTTAGGTGGAAAATGCTTTAACATTTCATGCAGCCTACATGCAGCCTCTCGGCTTGGTAAACAACCCCACTGGCTTCTCTACGTGTCTTCAGTACGTAGTCAGTGGAGCCCAAATGAATGGAGCGGAGCGTGTGTTGTGTTCAGGCGATGTCAGGTAAATAACAAGTTCCGGCACTTGAATAGGCCATAGCACAACACAGCAGCATGTCAAGTTGGCCGAACCTGAGCAAAATACCGTGAAAATGATATGATTTTTTCTTAAAACCGTGATATGAAAATTTTGTCATACCGCCCAGCCCTATATTGTAAGCATGTTAGCATGCTGACAGTCGCATTTATCCCAAAGCCAGCTCTGCCTAAGTACAGCCTCACAAAGCAGACTTTTGGTTTTGTTTCATGATTATCACTGAGGCGGTGTTTGGCAGCCAGTAAGAGGCTATGACGTTAGGCTTTCCGCACCGCCTTCAGATGGAACACTTTTGCAATGAGATGGTTGGATGGCACGTTGCACAAACTAGCTCAATTCAAGCACTGAACCCAACAGTCTGCTACACAAAGCATAATACTTCCTCCTACTATTTTGAACTGGACTTAGGTCTGACTTCAGCAGTCCTAGATGAGCAAATATTACATTGTGACACCTTCCCACAACTCACCCTTTATCACAGAACTTTTCAGCTGTTGGATTGGTGCCTGCATCTCTGACGATATAATACTGTTTTTGTGCTTATCAATCAAAGCATCAGAGAACTAAAACAGGAAATGTCTTTTAAATGACCACGCTGCCCTTGTACCGTAACGCTGTGATAGCCAATTAGCTGCCAATTATTACGCTCTTAAGTGTGTATTTTAGAAATGGAGCCTGGCTCTGAGCACAGTCACTAGTTTTGTTTAGACAGTGAGGGGGGACAGAGTCACAAAGAGCCTCTTTGAGAAGCTCCTCAGGTGCATTTTGTCACCGCGGTCTGCAGCCTTATCTGATGAACTATGAGATGAAACCAGCTTTCTGTGGTCCACTTTAACATTTCCTATCGCAGAAACGACAACATTTTGTGCTGTAGATGGCCATGACGTGGTGCAGAGACCAAGTGGCGCACAGAAGTTGTGATAAGTATCAAATTGCTCCCGTCACAAAAACTGTCTCTGTTTCTCACATTTTGTGGCTCCGGCCTTGGTCCTCAGGAAAAAGAGTGCCTTTTGAAATGGAGCTGAATAAGACACATTATGGCAGCGCAGAGAAAAAGCTATCACAGCATTTAGGTAAGGAATGACAAGCGGTCAGACCACTTAACATCTATCTTAATATACAAGTTTAATGTGTGAGGGGGGAGTTTTAATAACTTTCGCTTGGCTCCTTTCCTTTGCCATATTTCATACACAATAATGAAAGTTTTTATAGGGATCCTTAAAATGAAGTACCACTGAAAAAGAATCTAGTAATGTGTGAGCAAATCACTTTAATGCCTAAACAGGAATGAGAGAGGCCTCACAGACTCTCCAGTATGGCTGGATAACGTCGGCACATGCAGTATGAGTCTGAGCTTGAATCTATGCAATGACTCAAGCAGCATAAGACAGATATTGCATCTTTACCATGTCATCGATAGTTTCCATACTAACTGAAGATGCTCCATCAGCATTCTCACACTGCTCACTGCTGCTATTTTTCTGTCCTGTCACTGTTACTGAGCCAGTGTGTGTACAGTTTAAGATAAAAGGCTGCTCCTATCTGTGGGCAGAGGGTGTGTACACCAGATCAGCACGCACATTATCGTCAAGTGAATATTTACTCTCTGGCCCCATGCCATGGCTTCTCTCTCACGATGGCATCTGACGTGGTTACTGTGCCTCTGTGCTCACTGATTATGCCCCAACACTTTGATCTGTCGAACGTTGAGTTTTTCCTCAATGTTTAGAACAAAAGTGGAGCTAGGTTGTATATTGTCATATGGACAAGCTGATACAGTGACAGCATTGATAGTTTGTGGAGCCAAGTGTAATAGTATTGCTGGCAGTGTCCACTGTGACATTATAATTTAGGTAACACCCTCATTATGGCTTAATGGGGCTGTAAGAGTGACATAATACTACAGAGACCCTCAGCTCAATGGAAAACCCCCTCGACAATGATCCGTCTTTGACCCAGAGTTGTGTTACTACGTCCCCAACACCTGCTGCTTGCCATTCTGCTGCTTTTTTCACACTCTTTTTCCCCACTTCCAGCGTCCCCCCCTTTTTCCTCCTTCCACATCCCCCTTTTCTCTTCATGCTTTCCCTGCTGCCTCTCTTTTCTTTCAATCTTACATCTGCCTGTGTTTTCCCCCTTTTCTATTTGTTTTCTTGTTCTGTACAATTTCAGTCCCTGGCTCCTTCCTCATTTCTTAAAAATGCACTCTGAGAAAGAAAGAAACTAAACAGCTGAACATTTCCATGGAGATGCATTATCTACATTCAGATCTGAGCCTGGCTGTCACATTGAGTTGCTCTCTGTTTTTCAGCATTCATTTACACACAGCCTGGCACGGCAAGCTAACAGTACAGCGACAGCGATGATGAGGATGATGAAGACAATAATAATGGTAAGAGTAATGGAATACTACTCTCAGGTCTGTAGCGGCTGCTTACGCACGCATCAGAATGAGTCACAGGGAGGGGAGGGTCCTCCCTCCCTCTGCAACTCTGTGGTGAGGTATTAAAATAGTGAGGAGAGAAAAAAAACTGGTTTGACAGACAGTTACACAATCTGGATTCTTTGTTATGGAACGCAGGCTTAGTCGTGGTGGATGTGTTGATGATGGGTATGCGTGCACATTAATGTACTGTATATATGAAGAACCATTAAAGAGGCCAGAGATGAAGAGAGAGGAGAAAGAGGGGGAAGGAAAAACAATATGGTATATGAAAGAGAGGATACTGTAAGCTAATCCACCCTCCATAAGAAACGGTTAGACCACCAGACAGTTTGTGGACAAGCCAACACTTGAAGGGACAGTTTGCAAAACCAAAAATACATATTTTTCCTCTTACCTGCAGTGCTGTTGACTTAATAATGTAGATCATTTTGATGTGAGTTGCAGAGTGTTGTGGATATCAGCCGTAGAGATGTCTGCCTTCTCTCAGATTTAATGCTTTAATGCTTGTCATGCTCAAAGTGCCAAAAATGTATTTGAAAAAATTGAGAGCAATCCACAGACCTTGTTGTGAGCAGTTTCATGTGGGAACTATTTTCTGTCTACTTAACTACACCCGCCAACCATATCACCATGCAGAAGGAAGCATGCATCTACTCATAGATTGGAGGCTATTTCTCGTGACAGCACGAGATGTAAAGATTAATGGCGTCATCCCCAGCTGAGCCCTAATGTTAGCTAGCTCAGGTGAGTGTTTTAGATTTTGTGTTGAACTGCTCCCTTTAGCCAGATTGTCTAAGCCACTTAGATGTAAGAAGGTACAAAGCTGAAACAGGAAGTTGGCATGTGAACTGTATTGGATATTTTGGTTCTAATTTTTTAATTTAATTATCTTTTTTTTGTGAACCCAAGGGTTTGTTTAAAACCATAATGGAAACCTAGCTACATGGCTGGGGGCAGTCTGTTGATCGATCATACAGATTAAAATATGACCACAACCATTTAATGGATTGCCATTACATTTTGTACAGACAGTCATGGTTCACAGAGGATGAACTGTAATCACTGTGGTGATCACCTGACCTTTCATCTAGTGCCATCATCGGGTCATAGTTTTAATTTGTCCAGTACTTTGGTTTGTGACAAAATTACCTGCAAAAATAAAGGCATTCCCATCAGCCTCAGCTGTACTTTGTGTCATGTACTTAGCACAGATGAATAACAATAACTAGATACCGGATACCAAGATGGAGCCTATTCAGTCCAATGGAACTGCTCACTTGATACATACACCAAAAAAAGTTTCTAGCTTCCAGGTTTAATTCCTGGGTATGCAGCCAAATGAATATACACAGTTCCTGCTCGACTCATAGACTTTACATTGTAATGATGTCACAGGATTTTGAAATATTCTCCTAATTGACCTTCCTTGCAGTTCAAGGTAGCCTGGTAAGACCATCTTGATGACATGAGCTCAACATTCTGTTTTGCTGTCTGTTTCAGCCAAGGTAGCACTTTGGTGCAGTTGTTAACATTTATGCCTCACAGCAAGAGGGTTCCTGGTTTGAACCCCCTCACCTTGAGTTTGAACCTTGGGGTGGGGGAGCCCTTCTGTGCAGGGTTTGCATGTTCTCCCTGTGTCAGTGTGGTTTTTCTCCAGGTACTCCGGCTTCCTCCCACAGTCCAAAGACATGCAGGTTAGGTTAACTGGTGACTCTAGGCGTGAATGCGAGCATGAATGGTTGGGTAGGGGGTAGGCTCCAGCTCCTGCGCAACCCCCAACAGGATAAGTGGTTATGGAAATAAATTAATCAGTCTGTATCAGCCTGGCCCCGCTGCCACCCCAAACACATTCAGTGGGCGGAAGTACTCACCTTGATAAACAAACTCCTTCGGCCAATCAGCGTAACAAAGCACTGTGTATATATCCTCATCACCAACGCAGCAAAATTAAGCTTTTGCCAAAGCCAGTGGGAAGAATGTCGGAAAACCTCTTTCTTTGCCAGAATCATAGTGAGTGTTTACTCTTGTTCTTGTTTAATTGTTGTTATTGACTCTATTTCTGCAATAACTTCACTTATTACTTTATTAGGGAGCGGGAGCCGCCATTACTGTTCTGCAAGCTTCGGCCTGCATTTTACATCATCAACTACAATGTAGTCCCTGATTGGCTGCTTACATTGTCAGCTACGGTGTGGATCGCTGATTGGCTCCATTGGATTTTAATTTTTGGAAAGTGTTTGGGGGCAGTGGGACCAGACTGATACAGAGAGCAAAACAGAATGTTAAGATCATGTCATCAACATGGTCTTACTAGGCTAGGTCTGAGAGATAAAATGGTGGTCTCTATGGGGAAAATGCTTTTTTGGCCGTAGGGGATTTTTTCACTGCAATACTGCGAGTGGCCACTGGGAAAAAAAATCAAAGCAAGGCTGAGCTGCATTCCTGTTTGCCATGTGGTAAATTAGTAAATGTTACCATACTAAATTAAGTTGGTTAACAAGCAAACAGTAAACCTTCTTAACACCAGCATGTTGTGCGTATGTTAGCATGCTGCTGTTAGCATTTAGCCCTAAGAACAGCCTCACAGAGCAGCTAGCATGACTCTGTGAATACAATCTATATATTACCAATAAGAGTTGACCAAAGCTATGAAAATAAGACAATTAGAGAATAAGAAAATAAGTTGTAATAAACTGTACTTTTTTTCCTTTTTTTGTTTTTAAACTCTTTGAGTTACCACAAACATTTGCAAAACATCTTCCTATATAAACATTATTAGTAATGGCTATGTTCAAAACCCTCTGGGGCAGTCTTTAACCCAGCTGGGAAAAGTGAGCTACTCCAGAAATAGCTTTATGTTCTCCCTGCGGTGGTTCTCAGGTCTGTGACAGAGGGGAGAAACTAACACACTAAGCTATAATTTTCTAAGGTATACAATACACTGCTCCTCTATTCATACGTCTTTCAGACACACACGAGCACATGCAGAGTGAGGAAATGAGGATACTTGTAGCTCCTGGGTATATATGATGACAATAGCACAACCGTTTAGTTCTAACGACACATCAGTCACAACAGGGACACACACACTGTCAATTGTTCTTCTCAGCAGTGTGGAGTCATGCACTTGTTTGCTCGGCGCAGGACGGAGCTCCTTACTTATTTAACAAGAAAACACAAATACAAGGCCAGCTGAATGAGCCCTTTATTGTTAACACTGGTGTGCTTTAAATAGCTAAATGACTTTTTGCCTGCTGTATGTGAATGTGGTGACACTGGTGCCGAAGCCTCCAAGACAAACAAAAGGTTGTATTTTTCCCTCAGCATTCAGAGTGGAGGTGTGCATGAGTGTATGTGAGCGTATGCATACATGGTGTTTGCATGCCCACATCTCACTGGCTTTTTGTGAAGTTCCATAATATGTCGACATTTCACCACTGCACAGTATCGCGCATCACATTTTCCCTGGTACAGATGCAGCTAGCTCACGTCTGCCATGTATGTGAGCAGGCATACATACTGTAGCTTGGCATTGTGAAGTAGTGGAATAAGTCCACACACACACACACACACACACTCTTACACCGTCAACAAGCTGGAGAGCATCCACTTTGGCTGTAAGGTCTATAAACCAACGCAGGGCAACGAGGTCACAAAGTTATAAACACGACCGCTGCGTGAGTCACACGGTTCCCTTAAAAAAGTCTTGTGGCTTGAGGTATCGTTGGAAAAGCTCACAAAACATTAATGTAATAATAAAGTGAAACAAAAGTTTGATGTTTCAAGATAAATATCCAGATAATTTTATATCTGCATTCATATATCAAGCATTTGTTTAACAACAGTTGTAGAAGAACTGAGTCCTCCAACAAAACTGGCATCTCCTCAGGTTCCAACTTGGCGTGTTCACACAGGAAAAATGGCAACTTTACAGCAAGTTATGCTTTAGAGACTGCAGCTAATGGAGGCAATGACCAGCAAAATATGCCAACATTTTTCACACTGTCGCATTCATTCATCTATTCATCTCACCATGAACCCTCAACTGACATGTCAACAATGGCGTCTGATCATCCAACTTTAATTTTTGGGCAACAGTTCCTTATTAAGCTCTTGGATTTTGAGGAGCTTTAGGGTGTTTTCATATCAGTTACCAGTGTTGTCTGACTGGAATGTACTGGAATTTCTAACTTTGATCCAATTCCTTGAAAAATATCGATGTTCAATACCATTTTCGATACCATTCAGTAAAATTGAACAGCAGAATGACTGAAGTAAACAATGAAAATAAGAGAGAGCGAGAAAGCACAACTGGTACTGGTGTATCGGTACTGAAGGGTATGAGTATTAAAACCATTTCAGATATGCAGAATAAATATGACTTGATATTTTTGGCAACACTGTTAGGTATGAATGATTTGTACCATATACCTAAGTACAATTGCCCCCACTCCCCCGCCGCTCAGCTTTCACATCAATTCAACGTTGTTTCCAAGTAGCAACCTCCATGGCTGACGAATGAAGCCAACACAATAGTGCCAAAAACTGCAGTTCTTTGAATGGCCACTTGAGGCTGGCTCTAGAAGCAAGTTAATCCCCGTAGACACCCATGTTAAAATGCCAAACTTAACAGCAGAAAATTTGTGACTGAAACATGTTTACAGCCTGGTACATTTACGTTTTTGGTCTCTATAGCCAACTTCCCCATTGATGACAACTGTACCGGAGGTGAATTTTTATGTTACTCACCGGTAAACATTTTGTTAGGTTTAAAGTTACCCATTTTAAGGGCAGTGCCGCTGTTTATGACAGGCTGTCTGCGATGCGTTGCTATAGTCTGAGTTAGCTCCTCCCCAGCTTGACCCTCTGGTCCAAGTATCGTCACTTCTGGCTCCAAAAATCCAAGATGATGACAGCCAGAATGCCAAACTCAAGGCTTTAAAATGGGAGTCCACAAACCAATGGGTGATGTCATGGTAGCTACGTCCATTATTTTGTATTGTCTATGTTGTCTATATTTGTCTATGGTTGTTTCATATCAGAGTACACTCGCGTCATCATCTTGGTGACATTTGTTTATGTTGTCACTACAGTGCAGAAAAGCAATCACAAGATCCCAAGCCCATGGAGGTATCCTTTGAATTATGTCTACCATGGTTTACATTTTGGAGACAATATCGAGAACGATATTGTGGCTTTGCAGTTCAAAGGATGACATCGGCTGATGCTGCTTGCATATCCTGATCTCAAAAGGGGCAGGCGGCATTGAGAAATGCCTTTGCAACTCTACCCGCCAACTGCTTCTTGCATGTTTTGTAACAGTTGTTTTCACACCTGATGCGAACCGCATCTGAGTATCTCGGGCACAGATCGACATACCGTGTCTGGGCATGCTACACAGTGTTTACACTAATCAAACAAACTGGACTTTGTGGTCAAGTGGGCTCCGGGTATCTGATGTGAAAGTCTCCTTCGTCTCACATCCGCTCTGCACTGGTAAACAAAAGGGAAACAGTTGAATGAGTAACGCTGCATGATCTGCTACAATTATAGCTCACAATCTCCTCCAATGGCAAATATCCCACAAACTGACATAGCTCAAGTCACAGTGAGTTAAATGGCCTTTACATGCAAATTTAAAAGTATACAAGGAAATAATAGCGGCTGATGTCATAGCAAGTCAATTTGTGGTTTAATAATTTATTTGTCCATCTCTCACGGAGTGAACTTAATAGGGGTTAATATTATTAAATATTTGTCAAAGCTCTGAAGCTCCATCTCTATTACTATCATGCGCATATAACAGTTTTCCTGTGGTGTGACCAGGCCCAAGTTGCACACCGTTGACACTTTTTCCAATGTTTCTAATACATCTAAAAAGAAAGAAAATGTTTCTGCTTTTCTTCGAGACCATCTTTACACGATTTATTCAGTTTCCCACCGAAGAAATCAATAAAACCTGTGGGCAAGAAACACACTGTTCAGAGTGTTAAAACAGACTTACATGTATTTCCACCGATGGCCAAACTTTAATGATTACCATGCTTTTGTCATGTTTATGAGTGTTTTATGTGGAAGGTTTTGCCAGGGGAATCCTAATTTAATTCCTAAGAACTTCTCAGTGTTTCTTTTTGCCCCTTGAGCCTATTTGATTACAGTAACCATAGCCTACAAGTTGCGTCATAAATGTCATTAACAGTCAGTGGAGTTACTTTAATGCCTTCAAAGTGCACTATTGATCACAGTTGGTATGAAATCAGAAAGTCTCTGATGTCTTTTCAAAAATGCCTGCAAACGAAGAGTGCCTTGCTGATGTGGCAAATTTCCCATTTTGGCTCTAAAGAAATCCATGCGAACCTACTAATTTAGTTACTTCTAACAGCCAGTTTTCTTTGCAGGCTCATTAAATCCATGTGTCTAATGAACAGCGTGTAGTAGCGTGCGCTCTCTCTCCCTCTCTTTCTCTCCGAGTGTGTGCATGTGTGTGCGTCATGTTAATGCGCTGTATTAGAGCTTTACTTTGGGCTCAAAGGAATAGTTCGACATACTGTATTGGAAAATGAAAGAAACATAATTTGCTGACACCACTTTCATTTTTGTACACAAACTATGTAGCTGGAGCCAGCAGCCGGTTAGCTTAGCTTAGCATAAACACTGTAAACAGAGAGAAACAGCTAGCGTGGCACTGTTGAAAGATTATAAACCCCCACACCTCTAAAGCTCACTCATTACAGAGCTGCACAGTGTGACACATACATATGTTGCACATGCTATGCAAAAATCAGTCCATGTGATGAATGAAATAGCACCCATGCTGCAGCTTTGCGCTACATGTGTGAGACAGAGCTGTTTGTTTGCCCATTGCAACTACTTGGTAGTTGTCTATCATGCGATGGTGAGATGGCGACTGGTTGCAGGCAACGGATGGATTTACAGAATGCAGCACAGTGACAAATCAAACACTTCATACCACCAGACGTTCTGTTGATGTAAAATGAGTACCCGCCATTCGACCTGCGTTGGACACATTCTTTTTTTTAAGATATTTTTTGCCTTTAATGGACAGGACAGTTAAGTGTGAAAGGGGGAGAGACAGAGGGGATGGCATGCAGCAAAGCGCCACAGGCTGGACTCGAACCCCAGCCGCTGCGGCAACAGCCTTGTACAGGGGCGCCTGCTCTACCACTAAGCCACTGACGCCCTGGACACATTCATATGAGGCTGTCTCTGTCTGTTTCTCACTGTTAGTAGAGAATCCAGTCTGCTGTGTAGTTCATACACTGATAAACCAGAGAACTGTAAAGTAGCACTGATCAAAGAAAGTCTTTTTCTCTCGCTACAAATAGTTGTGTAACACACATGTAGCCTGTGCCCCAGTGAAAAGGGGGAAACGCTACAGTTTCAAAACTAATTTGACATTTCTTTTTATAAATGTATGGTTTTTGCAATACCTGATTTAGGAGGTGCTGCCATCTCCTTAGTACCCTTCCTTCCCATGTCCATGCTACGTGTATAAATGATAATAAATTCATATATTCAAAACAATAGCTATGTTTCCATCCAAAGGTGATTCGAATCATTGGGAGATGAGCATTAAAAGAAATACGAATCCTTTGTGTTTCCATTAAATGTACAGACTTTGGTGAAAACTATGAACTCACGCAAGTTTTCTGCAGAACCGGAAACAAAACAAGTCTCACATTCTTCTTATTCTACGTTTTCTGGTGGTTGGCAACCAGCTTGTAAATGCATTACCGCCTTCCCGAGCCGGAGTGTGGATATCACCATGGAGAGAGGTGCGCTATGACAGACTTAATTCGAACATAACTGTGTCCATCCCCTGTTTTGCGAATCAACATTTTTTCGAATCAACCAAAACCCGGCTGAAGCGAGCGTATTTTAGTTTGTGCGAATCAGGGGATTTTAATTCGAATTTTGGCATTTCCATCATAATTTTCCGATGCGATACTTCTAGATGCACATCTAAACAGGCTGATGGAAACATGGCTAATGTCTGCATTTTTTTAGCATCCCCCAACTCAGAATTTGAATGGTCAACAAACTACAGTGGACTTACTTGATACTGTTTTACTCGTGCTGCAATTTTGTGGCCTGTGCTATAAAACTTTCAACCATTGTAACACCAGTGTGATGTGCGAAAAAAGTTAAGTACAGTCCAACTGGTCCCGGCCAATGACTGTATATAAAGATAGACTATGCGTCTCCATTTCCTCCCACTGTACAAAAACAAAGCCAAAATATCCTTGATTCGGTCGGTTCCATCTTGCACTGGTGACGTCATTTGGAGCCAGAGTCTGCGCAGTAGCAATCTCTACAGTATACTGCAGCCAGCCACCACGGGGCGATTGAGATGTTTTGGTTTCACATCGTCCAATGCTCCTGGCCAAGAAATAGTCTGGCGCATATTCCCATGGAAGACAGCGCTTTTACACTATTGTTTAGCAGCTAAGCTAAGCTAACAAATGAACATGAAAGTGGTATCAATCTTAAGCATATTTCCCAAAATGCTGAACTGTTCCTTCAAGGGGATTTGTTAGCCTACCCCATAAAGAAAATTTGATATAAATTCTATGGAGTTTGACATGCGAAGATAATGCTTTCACCACGTACTTGCTCCTGGCAGTTTCAAGTGTCTTTATGATAAATGGCATGGTATCAGATTCTTACAATGAATATAAATTTGACCAAATAGGTCAGTTTTATGACATTTCATAGTTAAGCATTTCGTTGAGCCAAAATAGTTGGAGGAGAGAGAAAGAGAGAGACAGTGAGCGAGGAACGGTGGAGAGAGGGGGGCTGTTAGTTCATGAGCTGGTGGCCCATCTGGTTTGAGTTACTGAAACCCCCCTCCTCAATTAGACTCAGCATGATGTCAATAAAACGTCAGACCGGAGAAGCTATCACTTAAATTGGGCCTGTCAAGTATTGTTCTTTCCTCAGCATTCCAGCGGGGACGATCAGTCTGAAATGATTTGTAGTTTGATTAAGGTTACCACAATGTGCCATTTCTGATTTGATTTGGGCGCTTGGCTGGAAAACGTTGCCATAAAAGTTGTTTGCCTATTACTGTGTATATATATGCACACAGAGAAAATGCACCGAGGAAGGAAAACTAATGGTATAGAGTGAAAAAAGCAAGCTAGTTTCAACTTTGAACTGCTCTGACACTAATTTTCCATGTCTCTCCTCTCAGTCCTTGACAACATTCCTCTTTTATTCAACTATTCTAAAGTTTTGCCATCTAACTCTCAGATTTATGCTTGGATATTAAAGTTCTTACCATAGGGAGGTTTGGAGAAGCAGTGGTGACATTTATGTTTCTCCTCTCTTATTACACTGTGAATTTATTAGGAGTTCCCTGGTTTCAGCGACGGGAGTTTCCCAACAAGACTGTCTCCTCTCTTCTGCAAACCATGGATCATCCTGCAGTGCCTATGTGCTGATATCCAGAATTATTGTTGTCATCTTACATTTCTGAATGTTTGCACCGATTGCAGGCATGTTTCCAGAGAGTCAATCCAGGGCCTTAAAAACGGTGATCCGTGGAAAAGGTCACACATTCCCAACCGCTCCCAGTGGGAAAACAGGAGAGTCCACACCTTCCCAGGAACGCAGAGGCCTACTACCCTGAAATCTGACAACAATTACCACATGAATTTCGGCATATTATAATGCCAAACACTTTTTTCCTGCAGACCTCCACTCAGTGGTGTTCAGCAGGCTATTTGATAGTTTTAACTGTCCATTTAAAGTATTTAGGCTTCAACTAAATTTGTTGGAGAGCTCAAAATTCACATTACAGATGCTTAAAATTCCAAGTGCAGTGATACACAGGCTCAAAGCTCTGTAAATCACAAACTCCTCACTACACGTCCGTGTCACTGAACCACTGAGCCTCTACCGACATTGCGTCTCGAATTCCAGTGTGCCTCGCGAACATAGAGATTTAATCAAGTGTTGTGAAAATGTGACAGCCACGGTTTAACAGCAGCGCACTGAGAGAATAGACGACCTACTAGCTGCCTCTGAATCAATGCCAGAGCGCTCTTGAAGGTTTAAGAATGCTGGTGATTGCTGTAATTGCTGTGCAGCAGGGATCTGATACAACTCATACAGAGAAATAAAAAACTTTAATACTCGTATGTTTCTATAGGAACCTCTCAAACATTGTAAAGATGTGGTCTTGGTTAACTGACAGCATATACACTTAGCTTTTATGGTACAAGCGTGACTGAAACAGCTCGAGTGAAATTAGATTGCTCTGTAGCTCATGTTCCTCTGGAATATACTTTAAAAGCCGTAGATACAGTGGTGGACAAAATAATGCTAACATTTTAAGGATCAATTTCTTTTACTGCTATCACATTAAGCTGCTGATTAGCTGAACTATATGAACAATGTGCTGTATATGTGCAACATATTGTGTCCCTGTTGTCCAGCTTCAGCTTGTAATGCTGTACTTGTTTTCTGTTGCAGTTTGTGTGTCAGTGTATAATAATTTCTGAGATCTGAGTTCCTTTAACATATTTTTTTTCTGCACCTGCACTTCAGTCACAGATGACTTGGCCTCCTCGGAGCTCAGTTAATTGTCTCCTATTGCGTCTAAACTTTGAAAACTCATATCAAAGAGATGATTGCCAGATCTCTTTTATAGCCGACAGATGCTGCCGACTGGTATTCAACCTTAGATGACCCACTTTTTGAAGCACTGTTTGTAAATGTGATTAGAGTGCTGCCGAAATTACGTTCTTTTCCATGTTTACATTATGTTGT
Organism: Epinephelus lanceolatus; assembly: GCF_041903045.1. Classification (NCBI taxonomy): domain Eukaryota; kingdom Metazoa; phylum Chordata; class Actinopteri; order Perciformes; family Serranidae; genus Epinephelus; species Epinephelus lanceolatus. The sequence goes on from NC_135752.1 coordinate 16,120,900, forward strand.
CTACACCCTGTGGATGGATAATACACACAGTATCCCTTTTATTAAGAACACTGCCTTGTTTATGCAGATGGCTCAATTCTGGCCTATGAGTCACTTTTAAGTAAAACAATAAGTATGAAACATGAAAAATCAGGTCGAGGGGTTCAGTAAATTAAAGTCTAAGATTAGCAATCAATAGGATTCAAGATCTTTTGATTTTTCCCCCCACTCCTAAAACTTCTATTGTTGGGGTTATAGCAACGCACCACCATTTAAGTGGTTTCAACATCAAATATAATGACAAGACAATGGGTCATTTTGACACAGTGCTATTTAAACACATTTTTAAAGGTATGCTGTACAGGATTTCCCTAAAAGCCAATATATATACTCCTTTAAATGTAATCGCTCTCAATCATCCCTTATAAAACCATTTTAAGTGTGTGGTGGGGTATTTATCTGCAGAGACCCCGCCCTCTGCCTGTACAGCTTTACATCAATCCCATGGCAGCATGTCCTCATATAACAGTTCATATGATATCCTACCAGTTGGCGTGCCACAAATACTTAAAATAAAGTGAGGTACTTAATGTTAAGTTACCATGGTTAGGTTTAGGAAAAGAAATGATGGTGATAATGTACATTAAAGTGAGTCAAAGTTCACACGTTTCTTAACATTGGTCTTCTGATTAAAGTCCTGAGGGAAAGTCCTGGGTTTTGTGACCAATCCACCATGCCAGCCCGCCTCCTTAGAGTACCACTTCCTTCTCTATTCCTGTCAGTGCATTGGTCACATGACCGCAGTCTTCCCAAATTCATGGGTTATACACAAATTGTTGACTTATAATTACGTGGGAAATGCCTTGAAGAAGATGAGAATTGAACTCTAGATTTCTGCTAAGTAGGCTATGATACAACCTAGTTTTGGTAGCGTAGCAACACCAGGCGTAACCTGCCTCTGTGCCCTTTAAAGTTGACACAGAGTAGGCACAACAGTAGCACCTAATGCTCAACCTTGCATTTACCAGGTGGTGAAACACGTGGCATGTGTCCTAGCCCTAAAAAGGTAGTAACCAGGTGCCAGACCTTAAGCAGCACGCATCCAAGAGGAAGCTACAAAAATGGTGGACACGGTGCAGAAAAAAAACACAGATATAGCATGGCAATACAGAACAAGTGAATGACAAAGCTCATTCTAGAAGGAGGGTGGCGATACAGTTTACAAGCAATAGCCAACATCCATACATTTTCGTAACCACTTATACTCTTGAGGGTCGCGGGGGGGCCAGAGCCTATCCCAGCTGACAATTCCAGCATAATATACCTTTACCAGTCAGTAACAAATACTGACATGTAATTTTAAAATGAGCTGGAGCAGATCATCCATACCATAGTTTGACCCAGTGGTTTTTAGTTTGTGTATATTAGACAAACATCCAATGGTTTTATGTGTGTTTAACTAAATCAAGGCCGACATATTTTGCATGCTCTTCGATTTAACTGACATCTGTTCACAGTGGACATGAAGCAATACGAATCAGTCAGGCATTACAGTCTATGACGTGAGGCTGGTACTAATTTCGCTAGTGGTGAGGTTAGTGCAGATTGAGACATGAACCAGTCCAAGTTCTCTGTATGTCAACAAGGTGAGCTCATGGGAAGTCCCTGATTCTCCCATGTCAGACAGACAGAGAAACACATTTTCTCCAGCTCTGGCAGCCCAGTCCCAGGCCTTTTCTTTTTAGAGGCTTCTAATCCTGGCGGGTCCATGGTCTGACGTCACAGGGCCGTTCCCCCCACCCCTCTGTCTGCCGATGTGCCGTACCCACACTCTCATTTCCTCCGCAGCTCACGAACACCAATCTGTGCTCTGGTCCTTTTGGCTTCTGACGTCTGAGCATCTGATTAAAACAGACTGCCTCATCTGGCCAGCTGAGGGGGTTAAGCTTTACAGAAAGGCGGTGCTGAGTGAATATGTGGGCTGGCGTGGGTATGAGGCAGCCAACCAAGATCCCTCTACTCCCCTCTTTCGTTCTTCCCCACTTCCCCTGTTGCATGTCTCCTAAAGCTGCATCATGTGACCAGGAAGTGTGGCTCCCCTCCATTTCCCCTCCTGACAGAAAGGAAATATTGTAACAGAGGGGGCCGGCACTGGGCTCTGTTACGTCGCTGGTTAAAAATAACTGGCATATTTAAGGCTGCCGAGGAATCCCAGGGCAGGCAAAGGCTGGACAGCCTGCCGCCCGGCAGGAGCTCTCTCCTCCCTCTCAGTCTGTTTCTCGCTGACTTCTCGCTCCCTCCGCTTCCTCTTCTTAACCCATTTTAAGCCCTGCAACATGACCACGACCACCACCCCATACCTCAACCACATTTTCCTGCGTCTGTGGAAGCCCACCACTAAATTATATGACGCGATGAAAGCTCGGTGTTGGTCGGTTGCATCCCAGCCTGACCGCAGCTCTGTCCGGCTATAGAGGCTTGGCTGGGATTGTCCAAACAAACAGCCCCCACTGACTCAGACCTCATCCATATGCATACCATCACACAGCAGAACTGTCAACCAGCCCCGTCTGTTAGCATAGGAGCCCTTTGGAAAACAAATACAGAACTATTTTGTCATAAAAATGACCAGAGCTAATTTCTGTCACAGGGATGATTTATATACAAAGCTCTGCTTGCTGGTGGACGTCTGGACCACAGTGACAGGTGTGGTGAGCTCTTTGGGCCTAAAAACACCAGGACTGGATTCGTCACAAAGCGTTTTAGATGATTATGAATGAAAAAGTCGTGCAGTCCTGGTCCGTATAACAACTATAAACGAGCACTTAGGTAATGTTACAATCAGCCACATAATTTTTAATGTGAATGTTTCAGAATTTGTTTCAAATGTACAGATACAGATCTACAAAAATGATATGAAACTGATGTAATTTATTGGGACTATTATGAATTTGCAACTATTTTGATAATCAGTTAATCATTTCAGCCATTTTAAGCAGAAATACCAAACATTTACTGCCTCCAGGTTCTCAAAGGTGATGATTTACTGCTTTTTTGAAGTGGCGTCCCCAGGAATTTTTTTTACAGGGGTGGCCAGATGGGGCCACTAAAAAGCGTTGGGGTGGCACACCAAAACCAAAAGCCATAACTGAATTTCAGGAATCTGATTACGCTGTTGAAGTATATAGGCTTGTTCACAACATTGACATTTTTGAGTGCCACAAAAATCCTGTTGTAATGTGTTATGAATCTATACGAAGGAGCACATTGATTGTAAAGAACAAAATATGCACTGGGAACAAGCGTTTCAAGTTTAGCGGAGACGCGTGGGTACCCATAGAACTCATTTTCATTTATTTATCTTGAGGTGAGAGTTTAAGGGACACCTTTGAAAATGGCTGTGCCTGTTGTATCTTTTCCAAAAACTGACCTTACTCTGTTATTTAGCCCCCTTCCTGCGATGCTATGCTAATATGGTAGTTACCAAAGGATGCCTTAGGTTGTCCAATAACACAAGACACCATGTGCCATAGCCTCATAAACACAGTAGTGTTGGCCTCCAATTTTTTTTTTTGCCAGGGGGGGCAGTCATTGTATGGCCCCCCTTGGAGGCTCCACTGCTCTTTTGGTGTTGTATATCACTGTTTTAATTGCATATCTTGTTGTTTTTGGACAAAACAAGCACTTCGAAGTCGTCATCGTGGGCTCTAGGGAATGGTGATGGACATTTTTACACTACTTTTGACATTTCATAGCTTACAAAACTGAGTGATAATAAAAGTAATCATTAATTGCAACCTTAAAATTCATTTAAATGCCTGGTCATCAGCATGGTTTTCATGCAACTTGAAAAGATGTTGGTTGCAAATATAAGGGTGAAAGGAGGTGTTGAATAGTGGACACTGGGTGAAAAGACGAATTTGAGTGTAAAAAGTTTTGCCAGTGAGTTTTTTTAATTCTTTCTGAGATGAAGAGTTATGACTCTAAACTAAAACAAACAAAAGAAACGAAGTACAAGAGGAAAAGATAATTACAATCAGACCTATTGTTGGTTCCTTTGTTGCTTGAGCTGTTCAAAAAAATTTTTGGCTTTGCACGGACAGAAAGTTCCTAAATACATATATAATTGCATTAGAGCTAATGCGAGGTGGAGTGGAGAGAAGTGCAGCACGGAGAATCAAAAAAGCTTGCCTCAGCTTTCAAGAATTAAGGAAAGAATGAAAGCTATTTTTTAATTACTGAACAGCATCTGGAAGAGAACACTGAAAACCTCAATATCTGGAGTTATGATCCGCTGGTACTCATATTCACTTGGGTGCTTTCCAGGAGGGGGAACTTCACCGAGGGACGCTGGTGGAAACCATGTCAGTCACATGCACACCGATGTGGGGGGGGGGAAGCCCGAATACTCAAGAGTTGTGCAGTTGAGATATTTGACTACTCACACTCTATTTATTTAAAATTAATGTTCACAACTGTGTGACTGGATCATCTACTGCGTTTGATCTCGGGTTAAATATTAGCATAACCACAGATTATGTCAGCCGCACAGCGACTGTTTTGAAAATATTAAACGTCTAAGCAGTCAAAACCCTTGACTCAGCCAAGAACAACACCTGAGCTCACCTTTAAAACAGTAATTATTTTGAAGGTGCTTCTTGGAGTATGTGTCATAACAGCCACACTTAATCCACGCTGATAATCAGGACACTTGTTGAATTAATAAGTGGAAAATGTGACCCATAAAGTTTCGAGTTATTTCTCATCAGCTGTCCTTGTTTGTATAACAACATTACCTCAGTCTCTCCACATCCAATTCTTGCAGTTATGTCACCGATGGAGCACACCATGTCAATATCTGCGACTGAGCAACACTTAAAATGATTCATCGTAGGCAGGGTATCGCAGCTTTCAGATTCTCAGCACTGCATCCAGTTAATACTTTAAATGTTGCATTAACATATTCCACACAAGGGTTTTGGTGTGAGTTACTAAATTACCATGACTTCATTGTGTCAGGAAAAAGCTCACAGTGGTGTCATCTTCTCTTCCTTTATCTCTTGTCTCTATTCCTCATCTCTCTGTCATTATTGCCATGCAGAGCACCTCAGTTGTCAAAGTCAAGTCTTTGTTTTCGGGATCATTTTCAAAACCATTATCTCCCACCATAAAGAATATGGCTATAATGACACAGCTGCCATTGTGTTCCTACCTGCTGTAGGAAGCAGGTCTTCAAGAACAAGACATGTAGTTCAAACACTGTAGGTTTAAAGCCATCTCTCCTACCCACGCAATGAAAGAAGTAAGACAATACACATATTACCGTTTGGATTCTCGTGAGATAAAGTGTCAAACAATTAACAATGAGATGCCCAACAGGATACACTTTCTGTTTACAAAGTTTAATTGTAGTCTATATTTTTCCCATTGTTTTTTGTTTGCCAACCACAGAGACGTGCATTCGTCCAATTTAAAGCCTTTGAATGAAGACACCGACACACGCTGACTGTAACCGTGTCCTGTTGAAGTGACGGCATGTTTGTTGACATGCCTAACGGACAAGATCCTGATGCAGCAGGATCAGCGGCGAGGGCTTTGTTTGCTCTCACACTGAACTCTTGAGTCAATGTGTCTAATTATGTTGGAGAGAGAGAGAGAGGTTTGTGTTAGCTTGCTAGCTCTGAGCAAACACTGCCTGAACCCAATTCAAACTCAACACTGAGCAGTTCTCAGCATTTTAATATTCCCAGGTACGGTCTGTGTTCTTTTTCCCATACAGAATTATTACACCTATACTGAAGTCTTTTTAATGGAGGGGTTTTGGTAGTGGGAAAGAGTGTGTAATTTTTGTTCTCCCAACACCTGTTTCATGAAGCATTACACTAAAATGTAGACACACAGCAGCTCATGGACTGGATTATTATTCAGATTAGGCCTTTCTATATTTCCTATAAATCTCTGACATTTGTGCCAAGAAAATAAAGTGTATATGCCTGCTATCTATGTGTGTAATGTTGAAATAAAGGCCTTTTGTGCTGCATGCTAACTTACACATAACCCTAACTGTAAATGTAAAAAATAATATAATAAAATACATTAAAAAATCTTAATCTTAATAATTTAAATCTTAAAAATATTAAAGGTCCTGCCGATTTAAGGGGTTACATTGGCAAAAATGGAACATAATATAATAAGTATGTCTTCTTTGGTGAATAAGCTGTTTATGTCTACGTACTGTAGGGAGCAGGTCCTCGTCCACGTAGTCTGCCATGTTTCTACAGTATCCCACAACGGACAAACTGAACATTGGCTCTTTTGTGTGTGGGAAAAACACAGATTTTTAACATGAAACTGCTTAATTCAGTGTTTTTAGCAGTTTGAATCACTGGCTCCATTTGTTTGCAGCACACATGAGCATGCACTGAGCTAGCGATGAGCCACACAGCATCAGAGAAACAATAATTTGTAATGTGAAAGTGCTTTATTCAGCGTTTTTACTAGTTTTAATAAGTGCTCCATTTGTATTGGGTAATTCAGCTCCTGGTAAAAACCTGAAGGAATTCTTACCGGGAGTTCACGCGTGGCACACGGAAGAAGTTTCAGCTGGTTGCAATCTGCAATCCTCACTGCTAGTCACCATTAAATCCTACACACTACTGCTTTAAATGCTGCTTTGCAAGTGCATGCATGTGTTGCATGGTGGCTGGCTCCAGCAATCCAGTGATGCAATGTGAACCCAGCATGTACCCACAATACTTTGCATAATTACCTGTAAGCACAGGTAGAGTCATTGCACTGAATCCATTATACAAGTGGAGCAAAGGCAGATAAATAACAAAGTGCTATTGTTTAAGTTTTTATTTATTGACTACTTTTTTTAAGTAGCTAATACAGTAGGTTAAGGTGTGCTTTTGTCCACCCAGGTGAGGCCTATGCCTGCAGGTGACCCTCCAGATATGATTTAATAATACTGCCGGTGTCAGACTGACAAGATGCGCTGCTTCACACACACATTTCTCAGGGATAACAGCAGTACGGTTGCTATGAATACAAACAAACCTCTCTCTTTCTCCCTCTCTTTCCTCCCCCTCTCGCCCCAGCCTCCCCCACGTGCTCCCTCCCTCCCTCGCGCGGCTAATGTTTTTTTTCCGCACTTGTTGCCAAGCAACGAAGGCGTGTCCAGCAGCTCCGGTAATTTAAGGGTAACACTCACGCGGTTGTCTCAGTTCAGGCTGCCGGTCCCTGCATGGCAACAGGCGCGAGGGGTTCCCCCGTCCGTCGCCCCTCTGTCTTCCCGTACAAAATCAAAAATCGCTTTAGCTTTTGAAAAGTTGAATCCACAGTGGCTGCTCGTACCCGGCGCGCCCATCCGCGGCAGCATGTACTGGGATACGGTATAACGCGCGACGCGGAGCAGAAACTTTCAACCCAAGGATAGTGAAGGCAGTGCAGTCACAGCGCGAGAGCAGCCGACAGGACTCCATATCCAGATTCTCATTGATGAGGTGTGGAAACTTTTATTTTTTATTTTCTCACTGATGCGCATCTACTTATGGACTACAGCAGACTGCGCTCCCTGGATCATTCTGCAAGGATTTACCATATTTTCTCTTTAATTTCAGGCAGCCTCCAAATGACGTCGAGATGGCTTTAGGTGGGACGCTTCTGCCATCCATATCCACGTTCGCCAGCGGCCCCACTGTCAAGAGTAAATCCATAGGAAGTGCCAATCTAGTGAGTAGCCCGTGGTCACTTTCTTATATTATCACACGCCAAATAGCCGTGAGCATCAACGGATCTGTGAGGGGGAAATATGTAGCCTGTGCGGCTTTATTTACAGTGTAGTTGTTTTGTGTCGCTCCCATGTTATTATGGGCACAGTCAGGGCTTGACACCACGCTCTGCTGGGGCGTGCACCAGTTTACACAGGCTACTCCAGCAGGTTTTCAGACCGTGAAAGCGCACATGGGGTACTGCACCCTTTCCTAGAAAACACCCAGATGTGATTATTGTTTTTAGTCAGAATCAGCTGTCCAGTGGGCTTCACACAATCCTCTGCTGCTTACCTTTGCCACCACTGCTGCTTTCCAATGCAATTTGCCAGTGAGAATAATCTGTATTCTAGGAAGTACTCTGTGCCAAGGACACTTGCTGCACCAGACTGAGCTCTGTAGCTGAGCTGTCATAATAATCACCCTCCATTACAGATCCCACTTCTTTCCCCCTTCAAGCTGTGACTTATACTTGAATCTTATGCTGTTATATATTAAAAACAAACAGTGATTTCTAAGTAGGACAGGACAAGTGTGATTTTTGTTTTTGGCTGCTCTCTGTGTGTTATAAACAGCAGCATGACACAGACAGCTTGTAGCAGTGCAGTCATTAATGCTTCTGTAACTCCTCTAGAGATGGAAGGAGGAGTTGTCCCTTCTTAAGAAACCCAGCGTGCCAACCGGAAGCAGCTGTCCTGACCCAGACCATCCCACTGCCACCAGCACAACAAGCCCTAGCATGTCCAAGAAAGACACTGAGCCTGACCTGGACTTGGACTACGACTTTATTCTCTCAAACTCCATTCTGCAGCAACAGCAGCAGCAGCAGCAGCAACAGCAGGAGGAGGCCATGGCGTGCAGCTCTGCCCAGACCCTGTCTCCTTCCCCCAACTCTTTCTCCTCGTCTTACCCTCTCCCCTCCCCTCAGGGCACCGCCAGTGAGCTGCTCTACACCATCCCAGACATCAGTGACGTCTCCCCTTCTGGAGGCTTCGTGGCAGAGCTCATGAGACCCGAGTTGGACCCGGCGTACCTCCACCCCACCAGCCTCCACGGCAAATTTGTGGTAAAGACAACTATGGACATGGGAGAATACAGCCAAGCCGTGAACGTGAGCAAGGCCTGCGTTACGACCGTGTCGGACCCGACTGCTTCACGCGCCTCGCCGTCCTTTCCGTGCCACAGGATAAAGCAGGAGAACCCCAGTAACTGCACCATCTCGCAGCCCATGGACCTACACCTGGCTGGGGTGAACTCCCAGGGCCGAGGGAGCCAGCAGCAGCGCCCGTGCCAGTTAGAGCTGCACGGCTTCCCCGGCGGAGGGAGACCCATGACAGGCGGCAGGCTATCCTCATCCTCTTCCCTCTCCCCAGACCATCCTCTGAGCCGGGAGCACCAGGTTCTGGGACATCCCCACTCTCAGATCCCTCTACCTCCCCAGGGATATCACCATAGCTCCCCGCAGGGCTACACCTCCTACCCTCAGCCATCCTCCATGCAGTACCAAGGTCAGAACACAATCCTTATTATTCCAACCTTCTTTATATCCTTTCTTGCAATCTCTTGAAGCTACTGAATGCTTAAATGTGGAGAGAACACACAGACTAACAGAACAGATTAGACAACAGGAATATAAAGTCCATGGAGTCTATTTAAATACATCTTATACAACCTTAAGGGCTTTAATTATATCCCGAAAAGCAGCAGTTCAAAAGGACTGAAACCTACATGGCCTTGTACAACAAAACCTCTTTTCATCATGGAGTTCTTTAAACCAGCCAAAAAACAAGATGACATTACCAGCGGTTTAACAAAATACACAGTTTTCTTTTAAGCTCTTTAAAATTGGCTGTTTTTAAGAGGAAGGCTGAAGGTTTTTGCATCTTAAAGTTGAAAGTTTATGACATTCTGCTGTGCATCTGAAGCAACTAAGTGCTCTCTTGTGAGCCAAACATGACAACCTGTGACCTTTTATATCTGTTACATGTACACACTGAAGCTTTTCTCTGTACATGATGATGACCCCGATCTTTTGACCCCCACAGATCCCCTCATGATCTCCAGTGGGGACTGCTTGCCGGAGGAACCAAAGCCTAAGCGTGGTAGGCGCTCCTGGCCGAGGAAGAGGGTTGCCACACACACGTGTGACTACGTTGGCTGTGGGAAAACTTACACAAAGAGCTCCCACCTCAAAGCACATCACCGCACGCACACAGGTATGTAACTCCGTGTTAGATGTTCCTTAAAGTCTTTCATATCTGATTGAATGCTGCAGGTAGAAGAAGCATGTTTCTATTTTTTAGTTGGTGTTTAATGCAGTTGTTTTGTTCCGTTTTTATTGTCATGAGCTAATTACCATCAAAACAAGCACTTCACAGCGAGTTATTGACTCATGAATGGGGGTTAGGTAGGTGGGGGATGGGGAAGGGGACTTGTTTGGCAGGTGCAGTGAAACAGGTTGATACTGATCCCTGCTCAAACACAAACTCCGGGCTCATTAGCGTGGCCTTTATACACTAGCTGTAGGACAGGACTGACCTCTTTTCTCCTCGAGGCGGGGAAGGTTGGACCAGTTTAACCTCAGGGCCAGCACTAACTGCCCCATGTGTGTGTATTGTGTTTTCATCAAAGGGGAGAAGCCTTACCACTGCGACTGGGAGGGCTGCGGTTGGAAGTTTGCACGTTCGGACGAGCTCACACGGCACTACAGGAAACACACAGGCCACCGGCCATTTCAGTGTCAGAAATGTGACCGGGCCTTCTCAAGGTCAGACCACCTTGCTCTCCATATGAAGAGACACTTATGAGACTTGGCGATGGATGAAGGCTCCATAAAAAAGAACATATGTTAGCAAGAACTCTGAACAAACTTGTGACCTACTCTTTTTGAAAAACCATAATTTGCCTTCAAGCCGTTGTCAAACGACAAGACAAGCTGTGGTGTTCACGGCAAAAACAGCATTACTCCTTCAAGAGCCTAGAATTTCTTCTCAAGACTGATCCCGTCTTCGCACGTCGTGCAGGCGACTTGAAAGGACCTCTCAGTCAGGGTTGTAAACTTTTATGAAAGGGACCAAACTGGAATTTGTCTTATTTAACCGACAAAACTTGGAGGACCAGGTGCCAACGACTTTTTAACTGGAAATGTATTTTTGTCAGGGAAACCAGGAGCAACAGACAAACATCTCCAGAGGCCTTAAACCAGCAACATGCCAATGTAGGCTCTGTTATCAACACACTGTCCAAAATACTGTATTAATAAATACATCTATATTTATATACACATTTCACCTGCAATGCCATTAATTTCAGGTACAATGTTAATTTATACAGAATGGTGCTCAGTGACTCTGAAGAAGGCTTTTTTTTAATCAAAGAAAAGGTACCAAAGATAAAGGAAAATATACAAAAGGGTGAAAACTATGAAAAAGTGCCATACGGTTGTTTGTGTGTTTCTCGGAAACCTCTCTTCCACAATCTGACTTAAATCAGGTGAACACTTCACTTATAAATGGTGATGGCAATCTTCAATGCACTGCAGCTGCAAAGTGCAATAATTTATATGAGACATTCATATTTTTGTATTGAATGAGTAACTCTGAACAAAGATTTTTTTGTTTATAGCCAAAAAATATGTAATATAATCTTGAATTTTGTACATTTGTAAATAAAATGCTTTGTTATTGTTTTGTATTTTACACTATAATAAAATAAAAATGTATTTGAAATAAGACAGTGACCTTTATACTCTTCACCATTATTATCTCATAGAAAACAAGACAACACAGATCCTCCTGGAAGTGTAATGGAGACGCACGTTTAAATGGCAGCGATAGCTAACAGTCAGCTCACACACAATACCCCCCCCCCCCCCCCCCCCAACGATAATAGCGAGATGGCCGCAGGCAAGCTAACACAATGTTGCTGTTAAAAAGATCCTCAAAAAAAGTACACTCCTACAATGTCCTGTTTCCATGGGGTTCTCTTTCCATCTGTCACTGGGAAGAATGGGGAGGACAACCCAGTTACTGGCTGACATTCAAAGGTGACACCAAATCTGACCGCCACTCTGTGCCGGAGCTGACGCTCTCAGGTGCACCATATGAATAAAACCCATGAAGATGTTACAGTGAGATAGTGTCTGTCTCTGCGTCATGCATGTAATGTATCCAGCTACATGACAGTTACATGAGTTTAAAATTTAAAGTACATTCTTGAAATCCTGCTGTAGGCTCAGTGTCAATGACTTACATGAAACTAATAGGAACCCCTTGTAAAGCTCATGATAACACTTTAATAAATGCATATGCTTTAATGTATGTTTAATGTATTTCTGCTCAAAAATCATAAAAATATAAGTCATAATTGCAGTTCTACGGAAAGTGAAACATGTAAAAATAAGATGACACTTCTTTTTCTTAAGTAATACAACTTTTAAATTGATTTAAAGTAAGAACTATGAGCGCATGATCTCCAAATGATCCACAATTCTGATGCACAATGCTGCAATATCATATAATAACTAGTACTAACAGGCGACTAATGCAAAGAATTACAATCTATTTAACGTAACAAATGGTTTCAACAACATATCAGCTTGTTGTTGCCTGTTTTATATGACGCATTCTATTCATAAAAGGGCCATAAGGTCTTAAAATATGTATTTCAGCTGAGTCTGCTTCTTTATTTGTCACTACATTTACTTTATACACGGTAAAAGATAAAAAAAAAAAACATACAGGTATACAGGTCACACATCTTCAGGCTGGCAAACTGAGCTTACGGTTCACTTTTGGAAACATGTTGTGGTCTATGTTGCCCCCTATAGGTCAATTCAGTTTCAAGCACACTCAAGGCCTTTGTCATTCAACTTTTACTCCTGAGCAGAGCATTATGGGAAGTGACTTTTAGGCCTTTAAAAATAATTTTAATAAAGCTAACAGGTGCAAACTATAAGGAGTGGGTGAGATGACACTGATGCTCACATTAAGACAAATTATTCTCTGTTAAGTCCTGTTAGTTAATTACATGTATGTATGACATTGTGAATTGATCCTGCTCTCAATTTAGTGCATTACCTTTTTTTTTGCCCTATAGTGGTAACATCATGTATCAGACAACAACAGATTTCTATTTTAACTAATTTTTATTTTCAGTTCAGTTCAGTTTGTTATTTTCCAGTGTAAGTTTCACTTTTTTTAAATTATTAGTTTCAGTATTTATTTGCCAGGGGCCAGATTTAAGAAGTTTAGAATAGGTGTAACAATACAAACACAACACTTGGGGTGTTTGTCATGTCATGTACATCCCAGTCTTAATAAACATGCACCAATGCCTCCTCATGCTTGTACCAACATATTTGACTGTATGGACTAACTAAAATTAAAGATATTTTCTGTACATACTTTTATTTTAGTTTGTAAGTGCACAAAATAATTTAATTGTTTTTATTTATTTTTTTTTACATAAGTCTATTTTTTGTTTTTATTTATCTAAATTGTTTTTTCACAACTTAGTTTGATTTTTATGGAACTATAACTTTGGTCTGGAGGACAGAATTACTAGAGAGAAAAAAAAAAGATGCAAAAACCAACCAATAATTTGGGACCAGGATCAATTGATAATGTAATAAAGAACTGTAAACATTATTTTACAGAAAGTGTTACCTTGAGTACTTGACACTCCATATAAACACAGCAGAATAGGCACGGCTTTCATTTATTTTGAAAACTTTTATTTTTCTGTAAAAATGACATTGTCACTAAACCCTAACACATGTATGTAAACTATATACATGTTACAATGCCTTCACATATGATGCCTTGCAGTTCAGATAACATTACAACAGCTCCTGCCCACATTCCCTGTTGATTAACATGCAGATATGGATGTTAAATAGAAAAATAACTAGTGCCATACATGTTTGTTGTGCCCAACTTTAATTTTTCAAATCTTTTACTGGTCAACTTCAAAAACAGAAGAATAAGAGTGCGTGAATACCGACCCTGAACCTCACCTTTAATGTGACACATACTGCAAACAATATTGATTAACTAAAGTATTTAAAAAAAAAAAAAAAAAAAAGATCAATAGCACACAGGTGATTTCTGATGCAAAGTTACTGTACTTTAATTGTTCCTCCATTTCGAACTGATAAACAAAAACCTGTCCTTGTACACCAGCTGATAACGATCCAGTGTTATTAACAAAAGGTGAATGTGGAAGTGGTGAATAAAACTTTGTTTTTGGAAATGTAAAAGGCTTGTTGTACACACATATGTAGCAATCAAAAAGTAGAGGAAGAAATAAGAAATAAGTCAAACTGATGATTTAATCATCCTCAAAGTTCTGTTGTAAAAGGAAGTTGGCGGCCAGATTCTCGTTCTTCTCACAAGCAAAGTAGGCTTGTATAACGAGTCCCTCTGGAAATCCTAAAGCTTTTAGCTGCAATTAGAAACAAGAGTTGCAAATTAGCCAAACAATACTTTAAATAAGCAAATTATAATTTGTTCCTCATGTTTACCACTTGGTGAAATATAAAAATTAAAGTGATGGTTTTGAGAACATCATCAGGGTTGTGCATTACATTCCAGCACTTATAGTAAAGCAGTACTGAACTTTGGACTGAGAGGAAAAGGTTAACGAGTGTCGTGCTCCTCCTCACCCTCTCAATGGCCTCCTTCTCCAGTGGCGTAACCTGGATGTAGCTCATGTGACTCCCGCCGGGTGTATCACCCGCCGGCCCCGCCTCTGGATTAGGTTCATTCAGCATCTGGATGAACTGCTCTTGGTGGCTGCTGATCTCCTAAAGTGGGAAATGAAGCGTTTAGGTGTAGACTGTGGAGGCACAGGAACTTCATTGAATGTTGGCGTTTATAACTCTGAACTGAAGATAAGAATTATTCAAAAACTAAAAATAATACTTGCTATTTAAACATTTCTTTTTTTAAATAAATTTGGGGGACTTCCAAAGAGACAGACATTAAGTCTCTAATATGAGTCAGACTCACACCTCCAGTTTGTGACATAGTCATGTTAAAACTTTACAGTCTAAAGTCCAACCTGAGATAATATTTTTACAACCCTGGGATAGCTCCCTCCAGAGCCAGAGAGGACATTACACAACTCTTTTCAAAGACTGAGCAGCACTCCTGATGTGTGAACTGAACTTAATGTAAAATATCAGTGGAGTGCCCCTTTAACTGAACTGTGACTCCACTGCTTACAGCCGTGAACTCATTTAATCAGAACTGTGTCAAGGTCTTCCGCCCTCACCTGCAGCAGCTCGGGGTTCTCCCTGCCGATCTCCTGCAGCAGGGCGGGAAGGAGGGCGGCGTTCTGCTGGATCAGCTGTCTCATCACATGGAACTGGGGCTGGTTTCTTAGGAAACTCAGGGGATTGCCTGAAGGAGAAAATGTTGGTTTAAGCAACGAGAAGACAGACGCAGACAGATGATAAAAGAAACAAACATTTGCTCCGAGTCTGCTGGAATATGCAGAACAGTATGGGACACTTACCTCCCCCAGCAGTTGGTGAAGAGCCAGTGTTGGCGGGGAGGCTAATACCGCCTATGGGCGCAGCAGAAACACTCGCTGGGGGCACCACCGCATCAGGTCCTGGTGCGTGGCCCGGATCTCTGCCGGGAATACCCTGAAAGAAAAGTCATGAAATACAACAATTAATTAGGGAAAGAATCACATATAATAAACACAGCATATGGGTGTCATGTGGGTGAGTCGGGATTACTTGTAGTCCTCTTCAGTTAAAGCTTGTGGGTTACATCATGTCATGTACACATTTTAGGATTCTGATTATTCAGGAGGCAACTCAAAGGTTTTTGAGAAGTGGTCATGGGTGGAAGATTCATATAACTACATCATAAATGTCACTGGCAAGTAAACTAAAACCTGCATATTAACATCCTGATTCTGACCTGAGCGGGGACACTAAGCTGTAATTGGCCCAAACCACACAGAGGTCTAACCTGTCATATGTTACGTACCAGTCCAGCAATTTGCTCTAGGACACTACAGCCACAGACTTAAGTTTGTCCTTACTGTAAGCAGGTACTCCACGGCTCTGTCTGGGTTGTTGAAGCTCGCTCTGAGAGCCGCTACCACCTGCTCTCTCTCGTAGCCCATGAGCATCATCTCGTTCACCATGGCGTCATATGATGCGCCTGTCACTAAAGGTAAAGAACACAAACACGAAAACAGATCAGTAGTGGGACTAAAGAGCTTCACAGTTATAGTCATAGTTTTGTTGAGAGCATTGCAGAGCCATTTCAGGAAATTAAGAACTCAAGCCGAGATACTTTTAATTTGTTAATAACCCAATATTTTCAAATTAATGTCAAACTCTGTTTAAGTGTTGAGTGTAAAAATGTGCATTAGTCATTTGGTTTAAAACATGGGTGTCAAACTGTCAAGGCCACCATGAAAGTAGACATTAATATATGTTCAAATGATTAATGTTTAAACACTCAGTCACATGGCACACAGAATTGAATGACACATTAAATATCATGTCAAACAGAGGACATGCTACTTATGTTTTTAGGGTCACAAAAAACTATAATTTAATATTAAGACAGCATAATTAACTAACAACATATCAATTGAGCACAACTTTAATACACAGGGGAAGAGCATTTTAGGAGTTAGCATACACAAAGATAAACAATCTGCATTAAACACTAAAAATTCATATCAATGACCACATAAGTCATAATAATTAAGTCCTGCAGGATCTGCTTTGTGTGGCCATGAGGAACTGTGGGATTATGTTTTGGTTGAGCTGCTTATTGGTTAAGATACATCTATGTCAGCATGATATGGATTGTGCTACACACTAATACCATTATATACCTTATATCCTGGTAAAATTTCAGGAAGGTATGAACCCGCCCAAGCCTAACATGTATAACACACAAGACAGCTTCAAGGCACTGAGGCAAAAAGTCATTTTTGTCTAACAAATGGTGCGGTATTTGTGACATCAGCTTCATAATTACATTTCCATCAGATCCAAAATGCCAAACAATAATGACCGACAAATGACGTTTACAAATGCAGCCTTACCTAGATTCGAAACTGCCTCATCGATCAGGTTTGTGTTTGTTGAAGCCTCGGAGCTTCTGCGAGAGAAAACAGACCTTGGGTGAGATGTGATCTGCGCGTCACCTCTCAAAAGAAGACGCGCTGAGACCAGATAGTTTAAGACAAACATCTACCCATCTTTACCCGACAGGGGTGGGAGCCGGTTCAGCGGTCGAAGACCTTCTTTCCTCTGGTTTCTCATCTGTGGAGGCGCGCTCTGATGTGTTCTCAGAGCTAGACGATGAGGCGGGAGGTGCTGCGGGAGCTGAAGTGGCAGGTGAGGGCTGTGGGGCGGCTGAGGCTGTTTTAGGCTGCGAGACAGTGGTTAAAATATAAAAAAAAATGTTACCTCACTCTTCTTGCATTTTATCTTGAGGTGTCTGCTTGAATAAAATCTTCTTGGTTGTCCTAAATTACACCAATAAAGGCCATGATAGACTTGAATTCCGAAGCTATAGCCAGCTTGATCTTTCCTCCATACTCTAATTACCAATTTGAGTTTCCTCCTAATTAGGGATGCTGAAACCATGTCTTTTTTGCCCTTAAATCCATGGCTTTAAATAATGTGTTAACGGATACAGACCACCATCAATATTTCTTCCAATGTAAAATCAAGCCCTCATTAAAATTAGTGATGTTATTTCAGTATGTGACCCCTGCATTAAGAAAATATAATCTAATCATCCTTCTCTACACTGTCCTGTAGCATTACTGTATTATACTTTACAGGAAGTGTTTCAGTAGGAAGGTTTAAGCAGGATAAACACAGCTTCTCTCTATCTCCAGCATGAAAAATAGTTATGAAATACAGTATTAAGACAACAACAGACCATCTTATACAGAATCCAGCAATAAGTCATGTTAGGAGTTCCACACGCTTGGCACAAGACAATCTCTAGAGATAATCTTATCTTCTTTCTGCAATGCACTGGAATATATAGGAGTAAACCAGAGCCAGGCATTGACAATACTGACCCCACTCCAAGTCAGCAATGATCACACTCTGAGCTACATGTTTGAGTGCACCATGAGAGCGTGTTCTGCAGCACCCACAGACACACATAAGTGGTTGGCGGTGGAAAGAGAAGGTTACAGAGCCTCATTATAGCTCAGTGTCGGTTCATATTCATAACATTCATGGGCTTGCTGTTCTACAAAGAAGAGAACAAAATCATAAAATCTGTTTTCACAAACAAAACCTACCATTTACTGAGACAATTTCTCATTCACAAACCTTTGTCACCATGACGACCACAAAGTTCTTCTCATTAATTTTGTATTCTTTGAGCGCTGTGTCATCGCTGAGGACTTTACCTGTGAAGAAGCAGAAAAATGAGTCTCAATGCTTTCGGCTTCACCTGACGTGAACTCTGAAACAACACGCAGGCATGTAACAATAGATGGTATCATATTTTATCATTGAACAGAGAGCTTTTGAGGGGATAAATCGCCTGCTTTTGTCACCACATCTGGTTCTTTTTGTTATATTGTTTTTAATTGTGTATAAGTAGGTCACACAAAACTCCACAGTCTAAATTGCTACAATAAGCTTAAATATACACAGTGCCTATAAAATGTATTCAGTCTCCTTGGGCGTTTGTCGTGTTTGATTGTTTGAAAAGACAAAGTACAGTGGTGTAATCAGGAATTTTTTTGAGTCTGACAAAAATCTTAATTACTACCCAGTTTTCCCCATGTTCCCAAAGATTTATCTATCTTTTGAAAGACAGATAACAGCAATGCTTGTTTAAACAAATGTCACGCATGTCATATCATGAAACACTTGCTTAACCAAGCTTTGGTTTTTGCAGTTATCTGGCTAACATTTTCATTTGTCTGACAGTTCTTGCTATAGGCTTTGCAATACTGGCAACAGGAGATTAAAACCAGCTCTACAGTGCTGCATTTTTATATCTGTATTACAGAGGGTCGAAAACGTCATGGACACGATACATTTATTAACCAAGCTTTGGTTTTTGCAGTTATCTGGCTAACATTTTCATTTGTCTGACAGTTTCTTGCTATAGGCTTTGCAATACTGGCAACAGGAGATTAAAACCAGCTCTACAGTGCTGCATTTTTATATCTGCATTACAGAGGGTCGAAAACGTCATGGACACGATACATTTATTCAAAAAAGTAGAGCAAAGCGTGTGTGTGTACATTTACTTACAAGTCAGTCAACAGACAACAACAACAAACACTTAAACTAAAGGTTTTTCTGATCCTCTTTAAGGCTTGTTGTTTACATCAGTTTTATCTGTAAACACAAGAGTAGAACAACCTGCAAAAACAAACTGCATTTGAACTTTTCATGCTGGATCATGAAGAGAACACTGACAACATTTTCTCACACTGCTTACAGTATCGCTCCCCACTACATGTATGGTATACAACATGCAAGAGGATATGTTACATTACAGTAAACCATTAAAGGAAAACTGTGATGCACCCAATGTAGGCCCACTTCAGGCTCACCCACTTAATCATTATATCCACATTACTGATGATTATTTGATAAAAACAGTATAATATGGATTGCAGCACACAGTAAATTAAGACAATAAAACAATGCAGCATTTTGGGAGGATTTCTAGATGTGTTTTGTATTCCAGTTAACCATCGATCAAATGATAATAAAGACAGTGAGAAGTACTTATCAAGAAGTGCGAGTACTTAAAGGGATATTTCACCCACAAAATGATTATTTATATATCAATTATTCATGCCTTGAATCTGCAAAGAACACTTTGTTTTTCTCTATGCCTCCATGGAAAACAGTGAACATCTTAATTTACTGACAGGTTGGGGTCCACATTTAACAACAGCAAAACTAGCCAATTTCAAAATATCTGTTTACAAACTCTCACACAATTTGTGCAGTATAATCCAAGTCTCATTTATCCAGTCATATGCTTTGCTTGAGTGACATGCTGCATGTGACGCATCGCTTCAGTCTGCGAAGGCCCAGACACACCAAACTGACATCAGAGAACTCGCAGCGATGAGAGCCCGCTGTTGTGTTGCCCCCATTGCCATGTCTCTGCAAAAAAAGTTGCACATAAACTAGGGCTGCACAGTATACCAGTTCGTACTGAAAACCGGTCCTTATTTTCGTTATGATATGAATTTTTCATATACCGCAATACCGGTGAATTGTCCAAACAACGTGCGGGGCGGGAAAGTGTTTCAGTGGGGACCCATTTCACCGCTGCACACCACAGGTGGGCTAGAGCCGGCTAGAGTGAGGGCATAGAGAAAAGTTTAGAGGCGAGAATGGCTGCTGGAGAGAGTCCTGAAAGCGAAGCAACTGTACACGTTGCTGAAGAACACGATGACCAAGAAGAACTCATACCAAAAAGAACAGTGTTTCTCCTATATGCAACTAGCAGCGGCTAAAAAAAAAAACATGATACGAAAATTTTGTCATACCACCCAGCCCTAACATGAACACACCAAACTGATGGCCAACAAACGGTATGTTCTGCGCCTGCGTGAGAAGACGCACCCCTTCATACCAGCAGACAGTGGTTGTCTGTAACTGTCATTCAGAAAGGAAAACTGGAAGATCGTCATGCTAGTTATGTGTTAAAACAATCTAGTGTTGAAAGAACCTAGCATATTTACTGCGCGCCAATGAACACAAACCAGCACGAAATGTTTTTGCCTAAGAACTCAATGGCTAAAGAAACTCTATATTACCTCATATAACAAGTTTGTTTCGACCTCACTCTCTTGACTTTACCTCTTTGTTTACATTCCTCATTTCCGTTTCTCTTCTCATGTGCTCAGCTAAACTGCCAGCCAGAGTGTTTTCGTTCGCATACGGGTTCCGCTGTGCCGATGCCAACGGTGTGGGACATACTGCACTGACGAGGGCAGCAGATGCTCACCCATGGCCAAACTTTGATCGACAGCTGACCATCAGCTTAGGGTTTCAGGGCTTTGAATCAGATACACCCCTTGCTCCTCCACAGCTCCATCTTCTCATCCAAAGAAAATCACTTCTGGCTTATTAAAAATTAAGAAAATGCAAGATGGCGATGACCTTAATGTCAAACTCAAGGCTTCAAAACAGCAGCCCACAACCCAACGGGTGACATCACAGAATGTCCATTATTGATACAGTCTATGCTTTGGCTCTTTCTGACTGGGAATAAAAGTGAAAGCATAGATAAATTAACTTTCAGTCCTGGTCAGAAAGGCTGAAGGCAAGGCAATGCAACATGCTGTTTAGCACTTAGCATGCACTAGATACATGGGACTTGGATTATACTGCACAAATTGCTTGAGAGTTTGTACGAAGATGTTTTGACATAGTTTTGCTGTTGGTCCTCCTTTACTTCCTTTGTGAATTCAACATAACATAAATGATGGAAACTGTGTGTGTGAAGTATTCCTTTAAGAGGGGTTAAAACAGTCTGTAACATACCAGCATATATCAGCTTCAGCCCACCCACTGAAAAATGGTCCTTCCCTTTCTCCTGTTCAATCCTCTCCTTTAATGTCATCACCTGTGGACAAAAACATGACACTTTTTGATCCTTGTGAAACATTACAACTGGATTCCCGCCACCATTTCACACAACCCTAACTAAAGCACGAGTTTAAAATAAAGTCCAAAGTGTGTTTCATAAAACTGGAGTAAAGTGTTTCATAAAACTGGAATTTAACAGACATAATACTGCTGACTCCTTCAGGTGAACTACCGCAGAAAACCGCGCTAGTTGTATATCTAAACATAAGTTTATGCGCTGGCTGTAACGTTATAGTTATTGCTAGCTTACTTGGCTATTATATGCGAGCTAATCAAAAATAACATTAAAGTTACAACTGCCTTTCGTAAGCATAATATAAAGTCCTATTAAAATGTACAGTAGCCATTAAGCTTCAGTCTGATAAAGTTAATGTCACATATTTTTTTCACCAAATAAAACAGTTGGTGCCGTTTTGTAACGTGACTAACGGTCATAAGTTTGCACTGCCGTTATTTAACGTTACAGGTTAGCTAAACTCTATCAGTAACGATAACATTACATTAATAATAATAATAATTAACTGCCACGTTCATCATTGTGGTGCTTACTGTATTTAATTTCACAGAAAATTAACTGTACTCATTTCTCACAACTTAACCTACTATTTCTCAAACACTAAACGCTTATCAGCGGTATGCTACCTTGCCCCCCCGCACCAATCTGAAACCATAAGTAGGCTACGGCTAAATACTGACAATTCAAACTACTTTCCTGTCCAGTATTTAATAAAAACCCCTACTCTGTCTCAACCTCCGCGTCAAACACGAGTCGTATTAACCCGAAGTGTGAGTCCATCTTTAATATATTTATAGTGTTTACGTAGACCTATGTATTTGTCGTATAATTGTACATGTTCAAAAACTACAGCCCTCCGTTCCAGGACATACCCAACTCCCACTCCACCCCCTGCACAAATGCATGATTTCAACTCTCACCGTCTCCTCTTCATCGATGTCGATTTTGAAGGTCTGCTGTTGTAAGGTTTTCAAAGTTATCTGCATTTTGCCGTCTGAGTTTTTATCCCTGGTCCTGGTTTAAACGTTGTAGATCCAACTTGGAAGAATCTTGTCTGTTTTTGTTGGCTCATTACAAACTGTCAGCCGCCATGACTTTCTTCTTCTATGATATATTTAAACGACAGCGCTCCTACTGGTCAGCCGAGGAACTGCAGCGAAAATTGCCAGTTTTCCAGGTTAAGTTCGATAATGAATGATTCTGTGTGGGCCCACAAAATGTTTTTTAATACCCTAAATGAGCTTAAGTCTATTATAGTGTTCTTAGTTCTGAAACAGAAAATATTACCATATTTGTAGGGCACTCCCCTGGGTGCTCTCAGTGTCACCCCCCCCACTTCATTGTCTATGGAGCAGCTCCAAACATTACACCCTATAACAGATTTGGATTTGGAAGAGACTTGTTCAATTTTGCTAATAATTTTGGACTGTTTTAGGCCATAGGAATGCAGAATAGCTACTGCTCATCCCGGCTTGGTCTTGGCAAGATGCTGGAAACATCAATAAGTCCAGATTGGGCGAAGATTTAAAAAAAAAAAGATTTAAATGAGCAGAAATCTTCTTTTTTTTTCTTTTTTTTTTACCAGTTAGGCCATAAGAATAAAATGTATGGATTCTGTAAATAGGTGAAGTTACCCTTTAAGGTCATGTAAAAGTATTACTACTCATGGAGTATTAGGCTATATTATAGCATGTTATTTCAAAAATAATATGTAAGTATAATATTCACATAATATATAAGCAGGATTTAAACGTTGTAGTCTGCCAATATGGAGCCATTTCACAGCTTTATATGGTGTTTGATGGTTTATTTTTTTTTTCAAATATTTAGGGCATTGTCAACATACAATCTCTTATAAGCTGATAATATGAACTTTAAAATCTATATCTGTCATAACTATAATTGTTGATAGATGTAGCACAGTAAAAAGTACAATACATACCTCTTAAATGGAGCTTGGTAGAGGTGTGAAGGAACAGAAAATAAAAATACTCAAATAAAGCCAAGTAAACATACTAATATACTTTCCACCTTAGCTTTAATTTCACTTGATTAATTAAGTTATTAACTTGACTTGAGTCAATTTAAGAGAGTGCTGAATTTTACAGAAAAAAAACCTAATTAAGATTGTTTCTTTAAAAAAGTGTTTAAATATATACAATTTCCCTAACACACACACACACACACACACACACACACACACACACACACACAAAAACGTGCCTCTAATTTAAGTAAGTATTTTTCTCATCCTATCCAGCCTTATTTTTCACACTCCCACAATCACACACGGCTGAAGTATTGTGTAATAGTAAACAATAATATTGTTTTACTCTACTCTGATGCCTTGAAAAATATAGCCTGTCATCAGTTCTTTAATTTTTGTTTCATTAATTCTTGACAGATTTCACATTTTTTGTGTTAACTGTGATGAAAACATGTCTTGCATTTTACCTCAGACGCACGATTTTGGTGCGTCTTCATCAGGCTCCTCTCAAGACTGACATTGGTAGAACAAACTTTGTTGCCCTTGCTGAACTTAAGTCAGTTTTTTATGCTGTTATCAAAACTTTAAAAATCCCAGGTCCGTCAAGCATGGAGGAATTTCAATATCATCCACCGAGCACTCAGTATTCAGAGGCTTTATTGACTTCTGTCTCACATGCTGCACAGCTCTGACTTTGAGAGGACTGTTAAGTGTGAGAGATAATATGCTGGAGCTCAATGGGGTCTCTTCCCCAGGCCACTTCTCTCTTATTCTCATATCACTCCCCCTCACTTTCTATCACTGTACGTGTGAATCTGTTTATCTCCCACTACTCTCCACTGTCTTTCCCTGTCCTTCTGCTGCTCCTACTCTTCTTCTATCCTGACTTTCCTCTCTATCTCTCCACTCAATCCCCCCCTCCTCTCTTGTCATTACGACAGGAGCAGTGCCCTCGCCTGCCTTGGCCCGAGCACACACTCATCAGGCATTCCTTATGTTGCTCCACTCAGCAGCAGTAGCAGCAGTAGCAGCAGTGTCCTCCTTTCCCCTCTCCCCACTGTGGCTGTGCCTCTTGCTCCTGTCTCCAGGGGTCGTCAGTCTGCCATCGGCCCCCCTCTGAAGTGGCGAGCCACAGAGATTACAGTCTAATCCCTGGTGACTTGGAGATATTTTTAAGAGATGATGTTAGACATGTGAAATAAAGACTTGCCCCCCTCTAAAACAGGCAGGAGAGGAAATGCAGAGGACAAGTGTGAAATTGAGACTTTCACTTGAAGACAGACTCCTCCAAGTGCTGTTTTTTGGCGATACGGAGAGATTTTGAAAAAATAAAAACGTCAATATAAAGCACAAGCATAGCCTGCTGATCTCAATGACTCGTGGTATTTAGGGCGCAAGAGCCGCAGCATTTTATGCATGTACATTACACAGACACACACACACAGATGTACACAGCACACACTCACAACTGGCATTTGCAGGGATTGTGGTTTTGGTCAGCAGAGCTCTTGCTGGGTGTGGAGTGAAGTAGAGTAGAGAGAGAAACAGAAGGGTGGAAGGGTGTAACACAGAGTGAAGGCCACTGAGATGCCTTCTCAGCCCCAAGCTATTTCCTGTGGAAGAGCTGCCGGGACTATTATTGGTTGTTCCAGAGGCTCTGGACATGTAACAGAGGAAATCCTATATGTCACTGTAGATGGGAAACATGTTGCACAAATGCTAGAGTTCATAATCATGGAGACATTTTACAAAGCATATGATTAACTCTGGAGGAGGAGGAGTAATTAAACATGAGAGCAACTGCATTATAAGACCACAGTGTTTCTGCCGAGTATCATTAACATATACTACACAAAGGCCCAAGAACTGCCAGTGTCCATCCAGCTGTTGTTAACCACAATAAAAATTACTGATATGAACAAACATGAGACAGAGAGGGCATGCAGATATAAAGTAAAAAAACTAGAATTACTGCCTCATGGTTGCATGCATCCATGAACCCGTCACGTTTCAATTACATCCAGTTCTGTCCAGACTCATATGTAGCCATGACAGTTGACAATGACTCAGATATGTTTGCTGCTGCAAAGAAGTGACATATTCTTAAACATGGATGCTTTACACACATCTTCCCCCCAGCAGCACAGAAGATCTGTACCATAGACTGTATATGAAGATGGACGACATGACAGCTCCTCAAAAGTAAAGCCTAAACGTCATGAATGCTGCCTGGCGGCTGGCTGCAGTATAGGTCATCATTAGCGGATAGGACATGTCAAATAAACTGAAATTTTTCCCAAGAATCATTTCTGTCATTTTAGGTAGTTCTTATCACAGTGATGTGTGTTCAAGTTTTTTTGTGTTTTTTTTTTGTGGTAATACTAGTAATCTGGTGTTAAAGAAAGAGGGACTGAGGTCTTTGTTGATGGCTGTGTGTGCAAATCGGTACTCCTCCTATCAATGGTGCTGCTAAGGATTGGTTGGACAGGCATATGGGCAGGAACTTGACTCCAGCAGAGATTGCTATTGTACAGACTCTTGCTTCGGATGACATCACCTGCACATGATGGCAGAGGCTATATTGGGGATATTTTGGCTTCAATTTTGTACAGTGGGGGTAAGTGGAGACGCATATTTTTATACAGTCTATAATCTATACAGTCAACATAGTTTCAAGGTGGACACCCAGATAAGTGTCACCAATTCAGTATCTGAACAAATGTCTCCCCTTCTGTTATGGCGTTGAATAATGGCCAGAAAAGTATTGTTGCAGAATGTTATGATCTCACAGTGAAGTTGACCTTTGACCTTTTGGATATATGATGTCATCACTTTAATCATGTTATTCTATCATACATTTGTGTGAAATTTTATGGCCAAAAACACGTTTTGTGAGGTGACAGTAACCTTGACCTTTGAACTTCTACAACAAAATTCTAACCAGTTCATTGCTGATTCCAAGTGGACATGTGTTTCAAATTTGAAGAACGTCTCTCAAGGTGTTCTTGAGATATCACGTTAACAAGAATGGGATAGACCAGAGGCTGGCAACCTTTGCCATTAAAATCACCAGAGAGGTTACTTTGTGATATTCAGGAGATAAGAAGTGAAATATTATGCATGTTTTGAGAAAAATGGTCCGTTAACACATGGTATAAACCAAAACTATGAAGCTATTATCTCATAAAGAATAGCTACCTTAGAGACTGGAAGGTTTAATGCTGCCCCAGAAGAGGACAGAATTTGTTTGTTGTATAATTTAGGTGAAGCTGAGAATGAGGTTCACTTCTTGTTTTACTGTCCTGTATATGAAGACATAAGGAATGTAATTTTCAGTAAGATGACCTCTGTTATGTGGATTTCTTTTGGTTGGATGATCATGAAAAATGAGAGTTTTGTTTCAGAAGGCGAACCTTTTTTGTGGCTGAATTTCTTTGCCAGGCCTGGGATAGAAGGCAGAGTACTCTGTTTCTGGACTGAGTAGTTAAATATCATGTATTTTTTTAATTGCTGCAACGTCATTGTAATGGTGTCTTGTAAACCCATGAGGTTCGGGCACAAGTGTGCATGACACAAATAAAAATCAATCAATCAATCAATATTGTCTGGAGCCACAAAACATATTTGAATAACGGTAACAGCCTATTAACTCTAAATTAGCCCATCAAAATTACAAATAGGTCTAAATGAGCATTCATTAATGTGATTTACTACGAGGTGGCTACTCTGCAATAGGCTATTTATAATTATTTTGTATTTAAACTTTGCAGCCTTGGTGGTGAAAGCAAGTGAATCTGTCCACACACTATTGAATCCTTCATTTTCCTCCAAGACTTTTCTTTTTTTGGATTTGAACTCCACAGATAGCCTCCAGGCTAGCCACCGCTACTAAGTTCAGCGGAATGTTGTAGGCGTATGATGCACATTTCAGGTGATGAAACATTAAAAGATTTTTAAATTTGATGTAAAGGCTGCAAATTTTTACAGTTGTAGAATGCAATAATCACTTCAGGCCTACAACAATGACAAATGAAAATCTGAATGGTACATATAATTTTATGTCAAATGGAGCCAGTGGAGAGGGTCTAAAAAGCCACATGCAACCCTGGAGCTGCAGGTTGCCCACCCCTGGGAAAGACAGACAAACAACCTGACAACATAATGCCTCTGGCCACGGCTGTCACCTGCAAGGAGGCATAATTAGACTGATAGTGTACAGTCATGCTACTCTCTCTCTGGGAAGTTGTACTTAGGCAGAGGCGATATGAGCTAAATGCTAACGTCAGCATACTCAAAACAACAATGTAAACATGCTGTTGTTAAGTAGGTGTAATTTTAACCATGCTCACCATCTTAGTTTGGCATGTCTGACATTTGCCAATTAGCACTGAACACAAAGTACAGCTGAGGCTGATGGCAGTGACATCAGGTATTCCATCATACACCAAAATATTTGACCTGATGATGGTGCTAGATGAAAAAGCCAGGGGGATCACCATATCACTAAATTCATCCTGACAGAACATGAATGTCTACCAAATTTCATGTTAATCTCCCTACATGAATGGTTTCCAACATTACCTACAAGTAATGACAAGTGCTTGCTATTTGATCTGATGTGATAGTGATTATTTCTTAAGAAAGAAGGTATTAAAGGTGCTCTGATGAAAAGAATAACACTTGTCCGATGGTACTTGTATTTTCCTGACTAGTTCCTTTGGCATCACTTCACCCTTGACGGTGAAGCACTTCACTTACACTTAATTCTCAAGTTGCTATTCAGGAAGCTTGCTTTTCAGGGAATTTAAACAGTTTGACATGTGCGCTGATGTGCATAATTCACTGATTTAGAGGGCAGCGGATGAAATATATCAGGCATGAGGAATTGATATGCATGATCTCGAGTTTATCAAGTTTGCAACAAATATAAAAGAGTTATTTACGAGGTAAAAGTGCGGCTTGGTCTCACAATTCTATATTTGAGTGATCGCATAGTTCGGACTTAACATATCAGTGTCAAAGGTTCCATTTTAAAGGCCTGGTTGAATATATATGATGAATCTGTACAAAGAGGAGGTAAACACAATAAACCGTTATCTGATAACTTTATTATCAAGTTAAAAAAAGACAATGAATTACAATATTTACAGAATATCCAGAGATAAATGGAATAAAATTGTAAACAATCATTCTAGGCAACATCACAACCCACCATCAGGTAATCAGATTTATATGGGAAGAAAGGCAAGAAGGAGAGATTCTAGTGTCAAACTATGGAGACAACAGTCCGAAAAGAGAAATGCATCGGAAACAAACTAAACATATATACAAGTATCCAGTGTGTTGTCAGCAGGGGCTTAACTTTGGGTAAACTGGGAATATCACAGTCCAGGGACTGCACACAGTGAGGGATTCATAGTCATTTTCTATTAAAATGATCACAGAACAACAAACAATTTTGGGTTGACAGCTTCATTACCCAGATTGTCCCAATTCATCGTGTGGTTTACACTGGGCTTTCTAGCTGGGCAACGAGCTGCCTTACAAAGCTTATTTCTACAACAACAGCTTTCAAACAGTTTTACTTTCAAAAAGCTACAAGCTGGTCCTGAAGAACAGAAAAAGGGCTTCGAGATTCAGCACCAACTCAACCGATTTCTCAAGGTATTACAAGGACTGAGGAGCATCGTGGGGCTGCTACATTCCCACCTCTTGTTGACTGGGTAGACTATGGGCAGCTGATGCCCTTACTGGTCATGGATAGAAAATACTGGAGTGTCAGGTGTTGGATTGGACATGAGTGAGCTAGATCTCAGAGGGATCTATAGGTCGGTGGCCAAGCCCAAAAAAGGACCAAGCAGTTTAGGTAAATGCCCCCAAAGGAACAATTTTCTGTCTTTGCCATGTTTTTCTTCTTCACAATAAAAGCCCTGGCCATTAATTAGTAGAGAACTGCGTCATTTTCCTTCACGTGTTAAAATATTGTACAACCACACTGCTCTTCCTATCTGCTCATTCCCATTACAGTACAAAAAAGGAAATATTTTTCATTGTAACCAGACATTGTACAACAGCGTAATAATGTTGGATTGGGGACTCAAAAAGCCCCTAAGGGTTAGCTATCATCTTTAGATTTTTTTTTTTCGTCTTTTTTTAAAATGAGAACACCTAAAGGAAAAAAGGGTTAAAGTATCCTTTCTGAAACACCACGGGTCAAACACTTAACGAGTAGTTTTTGTTTTCTATACATGGCTGCAAACATGTGGTTCACCTGGGTTCTGAACCCAAATTTTCCCATTTCCATCAATGGTTCAATGCTCAGGAAGGACAATCACAGCAGCAAACACAGCGGGCTGGGTAAATATTTTGGTACCAAGAACACAATTACATGAATTGTGCTCCTCTACAAATTGCAGTAATCAGCCATTTTATCTCAGATTGTTTAACGTTGCTTATTGGTCTTATAGGAATTGGGACATAAATTTGATTTAATTGCTATTTCATTATCTTATAAGGCTTTCGGGCATTCAAGCAGCAACTTCCAACAAATACAATCTCTGCCTTTTGTCAGTATCAACAATAACATCACAGCATTGTCTAAAAAGAAGCACACATATGCAGGCTATGACAGGTGTGTCAGTACGGAATTTAAAGGGGTTTACGTTCGGGAATTTGACACCCTTAAAAAGTCAATCTTCTACATACAGTCCCAGTGGCAAATATACTCTGATTACGTGGAAACAAATGGTTTTAGGGCTTTCCGACTTGGTTACACTTGTCTTTTCAGTATATCCCATCACGTCAAAACTGGACCACAAACTGTAGGAAAACATGTCTGTGGCATCAGCCATAAGTTTCTGAAGGGACGTCTCGAAGCCAAGGTTTGAGTTTAATGCTTCATGCCAGCCTGTCAGTCATTTGGAGCCTAAAAATCCAAATTTGGCCGATGTGGAGAGACCTGGATGAAGTTGAGGTAATCACTAGGGCTGACTGTGAAAGGCAGAGACATCTGTCAATCAAGCAAACATGGCTCCACTTATATGCAGCTTAGCATGGAATTTCATCTGTGGTGGTCACAGCCTTAAAAAAAACACACTTAGCAGCATTTCTTTCCATAAAGAGCATCACCCTTTCACTCCAGATAACATAGAGCACTCAGCAAACACAGTTTTCATAGAGACTATTATCTGGTTGATAGAGGTCCAAATGAAAACTGCTCATTTTTCTTAAAATGCTGTGAGAAGAACCGATTAAATTCCACCCGCTTCTATTGGATCAGCAGAAATCTCCGAAACAGATATCTATAAACCTTGGCAAATAAACCAAAGATATCTACAAGGCTAAACACCACCAGAGGTTGATGAGAATGTATTTATATACCTTTTAAAATCTAGTTGAAATACAGTCCAATTACAGGAATAAAATTTTGGCGTTGTACTTTTCTGCAAACCATGGATATGACACGTTGGTATGTTTTATACATGTGTCGTAGATCAGTTTACATGTATATGAGCTAAGAGCAGCAGATATCAGCAGACTACTGTTCAAGACCTACAAAAGCAAGTGTTTGTTGATGAGAGTGACCATGTCGGGTATTTTACGACAAAAAGAAAGGATGTTTTCCTCGCCCTAACCAAGTGGTTTTTGGGCCTAAACTTACAGGTAACCACGTGTACCAGCGTTGTCACAACATAAAACTGAAAACTGAAATGGAAAGAAATGAAAAGTTTCAACATTTCTGCTACATATTAAAGATATAAATTTAGCATAATCTTGGTTTGCGGAAATGTACAACGTCAACATTTATGTTGGTGACTGGGTTGTGGACTGACGGCTCTATTAATGACATTTGGAACAACTAAATGTTGCACTAGAGAAAAAGCACCTCAGACCACAACAAATGGGCGCATCGGCCACACCTCCTGTGCCTTTGCGTACGGTCTCATGAACACCTGCGAATGCCTTTATGTTCACAGCAAGGTGTTGTGAAACACCTGAACACACAATGAGATAAGTAACGGAATAAACTTTATATTTCAAGAGAGAGATTGGGGATGATTTCCAAGTTACTTCAAATCAGCTGATGTTTTTCTTTCAAAGCAATTAAAGCCATCTAGTGGCCATTAGAGGAACTGCATTTTTTAAAGTTTTTTTTTTTTTTTTTTTGGGGGGGGGGGGCATTTCTGCTTTATTTGATAAAATAGGCAGGGGAAAGAGGGGATGACATGCACACTGCCGTAAGGACTCAGCCTTAATGGTACGTGCTCTACCCAGTAAGCTACAGGGGCGCCCAAGAGGAACTGCATTTTAAGGCACTTACGCACTAGCTGCAACACTCATCCATGTGGGTCAGCCTCCTCCAAACTTTGCATTTAATTGTTATTTGTGGACGCACATACGGTGTTGAAAAAAGCCGGATTCTGGCACGTCTCATTAATAGTTTTGCACTGAAAAGACAAGTGTAATCTCCTTCTTTTGGTGATGACAAATATTACGCCACTGTTGTTAAATCCTGTAGTTGCGTTCTTGCTGTGCTCAGCTTAACGGATACCTATATCACATGGATACAGTCATGACACTTCGAACATATCTCATTGTTATATTGATCTGCTGAGTGCACAGGTTAACTGTGATATAGTTTAACCTGGACTACAAACATGATATCTTACAGGGGGGGCGGGAGATTTAAACCAATCCCATTATTTCCATGGTTTCATCAGTGAAATTACTGGACAATAAAATAGTACAGTCAGAATGCAAAGGGTGCCACAGGCTGAAGGCTTATACGTAGTATAATATTATTAAAGGACCTAAAATATAGCAATTTGCTACAAACATCGGGGGAAATTTTCAGTATTTCTATGAATGAAGAAAACATGATTTGTGGTTTTACTAAAATAGATAAGGTGCGACTCTTCTGAAGGAATACTTCTACACATTTAACACAAGGCTAAGATGAAAAAAGTCTCAAATTTCAACAAGAAACGAGAAAATGTAGCTCTACAGTGGGCCACGGTTTTTAAATGCTTTCATATCCTATTTGTTCTTTTGGGTAAATTCACAGTACCCCTGTTTTGGGGGGAGTGTAAAAGGTGCTTCAAATAATAAAATACTAATTTAGTTATTCATTTTGGACATTATTCTTTATAAATAGCTTCGTTTCATCTAGGTGGGATCTTTCACGGTAGATTTGACCAGAATGTCAGCAATAAAGAGTTCTGTTCACTATTGGTTACCAATATATTAAGATCTGTCCTAGGGGACTGCCCATTTAGAGAGCTCAGCCGTTTTATGCAGCACAATCTAATACTTAAATATGTAACACCTAATATCTAGTAATGCGCCAACTCATAAGAAGTCACTTTTTTTCAGTTTCTTTTTGTTTTCTTTGACGTCCTATTTAAACTCAGTGCTGATCCTACCCAATGTTAACAGTTTCTGGCACAACATCTCAAGAGGCCACAATCAGTTCAGCCAAACTGTTGATCCTTTTTGGTGTCGAGCATTTCTTTGTCTTCCACATACTGGCTGGGACTTCTCAGTGATAGATCAGCGGGGTTCCCCTCCTCGTTGCTGTGGCTGGACAGGTCCAATCCTGTGTCCATCAAGACAGAGGAGCCAGTGGAAGATGAAGCTGAGGCCTCTATTGCGGAGGTGGTGCTGGTGTCCATTCGGCTGTTGTTAACCATCCTAATAACGAAGGAGGAGGCAGAAATAAGTGCTTATAATGTGGAAAAATGTGAACAAACATGAGACTAAAGGGCAGAGGGGGCAAGATTTTAAATCTGTAGGGATACACTAAAAGTCTACACCCATGCCTTATGGCTGTGAAGCTGCACATAGGCACAGCTGTGCTCTGAGCTAAATGCTAACTCACAATGACAGTGTTTACATGCTGGTGTTTACAGGTATGTTTACCATGTTCACCTTCTATGTTTAGCATGCTGATGTTTGCTAATTAGCACTAAACACAAAGTAAAGCTGGGAAGACAAACAGGACCGTGGTGGCTTATGTGATAAGGCAAGTATAAAAGTGCACACACAAAATTAGAGGAGAAATAGGAAGAAATACTGACATGCCATGTCGAAGAACATGACGTTCCCACTCGAGGCTGTTGGTGAAGCAGCGGCCGCAGAACTCACAGGGAAGACGCTTCTCTGTACCGCTCGGCGCAGAGCTGCTGCTGTTGCTGCTGCAGATGGGAGATGCAAGGACCTCTGGGAAATAGAGTTCAAATGATTGGTGAGCCTCAGAGTACAGTAATTACACAAGTGTTCATTTTCTATTTGCCACATTATTTGAAAACATTAAATATTTATTGCTATGGTTTATTTATTGTCAGGCAATCAGTATTCAACACAAAATTACTCAGGGTGTCGACAGGTGTCAGGCAATTAAATGTAATACTTTTTTAAAACCTTTTAAAGAAAAACTTTAACCAGTTTTGTCTTTTATTTACTTTGAGCTACTCAAGCAGTGTATGTACGTGTAAAGTAAGTATAGAAATATACAGCTGCATGTACAAGTTTGGGTATCCCTGTATAAAACCTTTCCGGCTGCAAAGGAAAATTGCCTTGAGGCAAAAGTTTCAGCACCCTGCACGGTCAGTCGTTAGTAGCACCCCCTTTGGCAAGTATCACAGCTTCTAAACACTTTGTGTAACCAGTCTTTCAGTTTTTGTTTGGGGGATGTTCACCCACGCTTCCTGCAAAAGGCTTGCACTGCTCTTTTGAGGTCTATCCACAGATTGTCAATGATGTTTAGGTCAGGGGACTGCGAAGGCCATGGCAAAACCTTCAACCTTCAACGTCTCTTGATGTGGTCCGTTGTGGATTTTAAGGTGCGTTTAGGATCATTGTCTTGTTGTAGAAGCCATCCTCTCTTTATCTTCAGCTTTTTTTTTACAGATGGTGTGATGTTTGCCTCCAGAATTTGCTGGAATTTAACTGAATTCATTCTTCCCTCCACCTGTGAAATTTTCCCTGTGCTACTGGCTGCAACACAAGCCAAAAGCATGATCGATCCACCCCCGTGTTTAACAGTTGGACAGGTGTTCCTTTCGTGAAATTCTGCACCTTTTTTTTCAAACATGGTTTTGCTCAATGCATCCAATCAGTCCACTTGGACTTACAAAAAGCATCCAGCTTTTTTTAACATTGCTTTGCAAACGTCTGGTGGAGACACAGGAAAGATTCTCTTCTGATGAAGGTCATATTTGTGCAGGTGTTGCTGCACAGTAGAACATCTGCAAAATCTTCCTGCAGGTCTTTTGCAGTCAAATGATGTTTTTTATTGGCCTTTCTAACAATCCTATGAGCAGCTCTCTCAGAAAGTTTTCTTGGTCTTCCAGACCTCAGCTTGACCTCCATAGTCCCTGTTAACTGCCATTTCTTAATTACATTATGAACTGAGGAAACAGCGACCTGAAAACACTTTGCTATCTTCTTACAGGCTTCTCCTGCTTTGTGGGCATCAGTTAATTTTATTTTCAGAGGGCTAGGCAACTGTTTAGAGGAGCCCATGGCTGCTGATTGTTTGGACAAGGTTTCAGGAGTCAGAATATTTATAAAGCTTTGAAATTTGCATCACCTGGCCTTTCCTTACGATGACTGTGAAGCCAGAGCCCTAACAAGCTAATCATGGTCTGAGACCCTGTTTAAAGTTGTCTGAGAGCTCAAATGTCTTGGGGTGCCCAAACTTTTGCATGGTGCGCCTTTCCTTTTTACACTTTAAAATTGTACAAAACATAAATAATACACTAATCTTGCTTAAAATGTTAAAAAGCACATTTCATCTTTAACGTCATGCCTTTTGGAAATCAGTTCATCTTCTACTCACTTAACTATTTGCAGTAAATTTTGACCAGCCGTGCTCAAACTCTTGCATGTCACTGTAAATGTTGTCGGTAGATTTTATGTACAGTAGGAATATAGTTATTAGAGCGAGTTAGGTTAACAGGTAAGTGCAATTAATAAAAAAAGACAGTTTTAGTTCAGTGGTAGGTTGAAATATTTGTAACATCAGAAATTTGGACTACAGAGAAGAGCTTGACTCATTTTGACAACAAAAAAAGAAAAGAAATTAAAAGATGGAACAGTGAAATTAGATATAAATGTGTGTTGGTAATTATCCCTGTGAAACCTGAGCATATTGACTTGTTTCTTTTAAAAACGTGGGAAGATGGCAATGACAGAAGAAATGAGCCAATTTTTTTTAAGAAATTAGTGAAAAGAGAAAATTGAAAACAAGGAAATTAGTAAAAAAAAAAAAAAAAGAAATAAATAAATAACGTTAAAAAAACAACA
Organism: Epinephelus lanceolatus; assembly: GCF_041903045.1. Taxonomy (NCBI): domain Eukaryota; kingdom Metazoa; phylum Chordata; class Actinopteri; order Perciformes; family Serranidae; genus Epinephelus; species Epinephelus lanceolatus. Next base: position 16,156,596 of record NC_135752.1, read on the forward strand.
ACAACACACAAACAAGAAAATAACCTGGCAAAAGTGCTTAAAAATCATAATAATTTGGTAAAATAATTTTAAAATCTAATAATAATTATAAATATAGTTTTCCCTGGCATTTTTCTCTTTTCCCTATTTTTTAAAAATAATTTTCTCAATCTATTTTTTTTTTTTTTTTTTTTTTTTTTTTTTTGCAATTTGTGGGACATTTCTTACCAAGTTGCTTTATGCCTTTTTTCCCATGACTTGAAAGAAATCGCACCAATTTGCTCAGAGTTCAATGGGTTAAAACCTCACTGATTTAAATTTTTATTTTATTTTATGACTTTTAAATGTCCAGTGTGTAAGATTTAGGGGAAATATATAGGCAGAAATTAAATGTAATATAATCAGTGAGCTGTTTATATCTACACACACAGCAGGCCCTCTTTCATGGAGGCCGCCATGTTGTTCTACAGTAGCTCAGAATGGACAAATCAAACCCTGACTCCAAATAGGGCTATTTGCATTCGTGTCAGCCATCGTATTTCGTCCACATGCTTAACACATGGGAGAAGTTTCAGTTGATTGCAATCTGCAATCTCACTACTAGATGCCACTTAATTCTTCACACTAGACCTTTAAGACCTAATATTTATGATATTAAAGACATTTTAAAACTTTTTATAAAGACCTGCAGACATCCTGATAACACATCTGTCACAAAGTAAAAATGTTTAATGTGTTAGAAATGAACAGCTCCTCTGTGGACCAGGGATGATCAGTATATATTTTGGTAGAAAACCTACTTTTTTGTTCTGTGAGCAGCCAATACCAGTCAAGTACACTCAGTGAATAATACGCTAGAAGAATGAAGTGCAAAAATCAATTGAGAATTACAAGACTGTGGCTATTTTGGAAGAAATACACTGCTCATGAAGAATAGCTAAAACACATTATAAAAGCTTATGTATGCTATGGGACTTCCAATACTGTGGCAGTATGATTGTTTTCTTACTTATGGGCCCATTTGTTTGGCTTAAAAGGAGACACGGGAGATTTTTTACACATATCACAATTTGATATAAAATTACTGCGAGTGCGACAGAAAATGGCTTTTCAGCAGACACTCATTTATAGTGTAATCCCAAAAGGTTTTGTAAAGAAATTTGTTGTGCAATAGGCTCATATGCAGCAGTTAAAGAGTATTCAGTGGAGTTGAGGTGGTGTGTGAGGTATATATTTGTTCTTTCAGCAAACATCAGTGGTTGTTTTCGACAGTGTGAAGCAAACCTTTTGAACATGGACGCTGTCTGTCAGCAGAGCGAGGATGAATACGAGACGATCATATGTAACACAGGAGAGCAAGAGAGATTAAGTCATCTGTATTTACCTTGTAGGACAGGCTTCTCCTCCTCCACCGCCCTGACTACCTCTTCATCCTCTTCCTCCTCCTCCTCGTCCTCCTCCTCCTCCTCCTCTTTGATGTTGTCCTCTATCTCTTCATCATCCATCTCCCTCTGCTCCTCCACCATGTTCTCCATAATCTCCATTCCTTCATCTTCATCCTCCTCTTCCCCCTCCTCCTCCTCCTCCTCCTCCTCGTCTGCAGCTACTTTTCCATCTACAACCATCTCCATGAGTTGTCTTTCTTCGTCCTCGTCTGCGCTGCTCTCATGTTCCTTTATCATCTCCAGCTGGTCCAGGTTGACGCGGCCCATCAGCTCGAAGTTCCGGATAACCTGATTGCAAACAAGAGGTTTTAATCAGTTTGGTATAGTGTGCTCTGAGCTGTAATTATCTCCCTTTTTAATGTTGGTCTTTTCTTGTTTTACCACAATTTGTTAAAGCTTGCAAAATTAGCAGTAAGCAGCATCACATTTAGGTGTGTTTAAGTGTTAATTTTTCCTTTTTTTATTAAGTGAATTGAAACTAGAAAGTTATTACATGAGTTTTAGGCTGACTGTTCTTATTTGCAATTTTTATATTTAACATTAATCGGAAAGCTCAAGAATCTCGCTTATTAAAACAGTATTATAAATTCTGAAACCTCTTAATGCAGATTTTACAGTAGAGCTGATGTTGGGTTTTTTGGTACACCTAACTCCAGATTAATTTATTGTTACACAAATCCACAGCCTGCCTATACACAAAATCTAAACCTTAGTAAAAATTAGACTTTTAGCAGTTTTGAGGATGGCTGAAATGTACTAGTAACCCAAAGTACAAGTTTAAAAGTGGAGAGCCTGTAGTGAGATCGTAAATATAAAACTGAACTTCTCTCGAGTCAGAGGTGTACTTGTACACTGTACAATGATATAAGATGGAAAGATTTTGATGACAGAACCATCTCTTCCTTGCTTGTTTTGTTGCAAATGATGTCACTCTTTTGGAGCTATTCCCTCCTCCCATGCTCCCCGAGGACTCAGCTGTAGCCCTGCAACATCCTTCCCACGAGACAACGTCTGTTCTTCCACTCCTCCTACAATGAAGAAGCTTTAGCTCTGAGCCCTGCTCACTCAATCTTCCTTTCAGCTGTCAACAATGGACATTCAAGTTTTTTGCAAGACTACGCATATATTTGCACAACCCTGAAGACAAATATATATATTTTTGCATAGCCTTCATTGCTTCCTGCACCTTTTTTGTCCTTCAGCTACACGTGAATGATTAAAAAACTCCTGTATGCTGCCAATCTATCATTCTCACTTCAATATCACCACCAAGGATTTTTTTTCAGTTTGTTTGTTTGTTTGCTTGCAGGATAACGAAAAAACGACCAGCCTGATTTTCATGTAACTTGGTGGAAGGGTGTAGCATGAGCAAAGAAAGAACCCATTGCATTTTGGAGTGGATCTGAATCACAGGGTGGATACACAAATTATTTTTAATTTCCGTTGACATTGCGGGAGAGAGCATTTGGCCTTGGTGGAGGTCTGCGCTTTCAGAGTGCCCTTCTAGTCTATGAAGTGTTGTTCCGCAGACCTTCATCAAATGCATTTCACATAGACAAACAGCACCAGTACCATATACAGGTATGTAAACACAGCCAAGGAAAGAGGGTGCCAGCATGGTTCACATGAGCTGTCTGTCTATATGAATTTAACCTGATGAGGGTCTGATGGATTTGCTACCTTTGACATTTTCTCTATATATAGGAACAAATTATCTTTATTATCTGTATATGTACTATGTTAATTATCTATTCATCCATTATTCATACCTGCTTATTCCTATTTTAGGAAACAGGAGGGCTGGACCTTATCCCAGCATGCATTAGGTGAAATCAGGGATCTATGTAAAGAATTGAAAAACAATAACCGGTTGCCCTTTTAAGTTTAATGTACTCTAAACTTCTAAAATGCCACCTGCCGTCTCACGTTATCTCATGAATTATCCTCATTAAGACTCAGAGATGAAACCTTTTCTCTCCTGGATGGGGTGAGAACGCACTGAAGCTCTAGAAATCTAATATGTGTGGTCATATTATTCCACTGAGTGGTCATTTCACTAATATCTTATCTCCTTATCATCTGCAGCACAGAGTTTAATTTTGGCTTCATAAGCTTATGTAGCAATGTTATGTTATTGTTTTAATAAATCACCTCCGTATGTTAATATTCACTTTTAAAGACTCTAAAACTTTGAATGGGATAAAAAAGACAAGGAAGAACAGAGGTGTTTTGTGGGCCAGTTTACATACTTTCATACTCCTGATTGACTTTACGACCCGCTGTAATTGGAATCCTCTAATAATTTCTCATCTAATAAAGTTTTATTGCGCATGTTCACAAAATTACACCACACACAAAATAAATGATAGCGAAGGAATCATTAAGCGGGTTTCCCTGCCTAAGTTTAAAGTGGGCTGGAGTGTAGCTTATTTACATTTTAACTAATGTTGGTTAAGATGCTCTTAAAAACACTTTTGGCTCCTTCTTGTCATTTGATCTGTAGACAAGCTAGACAAAGACTTTCCAACATTTACTCAAGTTTAGGTGGGCCTAAAATCACCAAGTAAACAAATCCTTTTCATTTGCTGTTGCTACACTTTAAATCAGTGGTTCCCAACAGGTGGGTTGTGGTCCAAAAGTGGGTCACGGATCCATTCTGAATGGACCGCAATTGACTCACAGTGTTAGTTCAGGCAGGACACGATGTCACGCTCAGTTCACATCCCAGCTACATCAGTTGATCTCAAACAGCCCAATCAACTGATGGAGCAGCTGACTGATGGAAGGGAGTCAGCTGATAGATCACATGATTCCTTTCTATGCAACCAATTGGCGAATCTCATTCAGGGTGCCCTATTTAAAGTGCTCTGGTCTGCCTACTGTTGCTGCTTCCTCTGCAAGTCGCTTTGTAACCCACCTCCACCTCCACCCCAGCTCCTCCTTTTCATGCTGTATCTGACTTATCAATGTCATTTCTGTTTGTCATTGATGCTGCTCTGTTCTGTTCCTGGGGGGTCTTTGCTACTGCTCTCCCTGCCTTAGGCTTTCCATGTAGACGCATGGAAGGGCGGGGAGGTGTGCCCTCTCTGCCTTAGGCTTTCCACGTAGGCATGCAGAAGCACGGAGAGGTGTGCTCTTTCTCCACATAGGCGCAATATAATACTGCGCCAAATATAATACTGCAAATGAAAATAAAGTTTTCTGTGACAAAAGTGTTCCTGACTGAAACACACTTTATTTTTAAGTACAGGGAATTTCCGGTAGAGAGCTTTTATTTTGAAGTGCTGTTTCCTGATGTAGAGTGAGTGACTAATGGACAACTGCCAGACAGAGACAGCAAACTAACTCGACGACATGGCCAAACACAAGTATGACGCTGAATGTATTAAACTGTGGGACCTTGAACTAATGACAAAGGAGAAATCTGGAGCCCGTGGCTGATCCAGTTGGGAACCACTGCTTGAGTGGGTATCAATTGTTGCTGTTTACTTGCCTGATTATAGAGATAATTTATTTTAAAAACTGCATTCGCTTTTCTTAAATGTTCTGGGTATCTGGGACTCCAATAATTTCAGGATATGAGCTCTGCTTTTCTCACTCCTTCAGCAGCTGACTGCTGAGGATATGTTCAATTTGGGAGTTGTAAATTGAATTTGGCACAATATCTTGACTCTGTGGGAATATAGACGGTTGATTGGCAGCGGCCTCACGATTACCTCCCATAAAACAGGCAGAGGCCATAAATGAACAGTTTGTGTTGAGTGTTTAAGCTGTAAACGCCTCATGTTACAGCCATTAAACGGACTGATTATTAAAACATGTTCTTAAGCCATGTTCAATAAGACTCTCCATCAGAGATAAGCAAGAAAGTCTCTAATTTTATTGTAGAAATGAATTAATGTAAGATATATCAATTCAAATTTTGTTACACAAACGTCATGATATACGGAGTCCCACTGACCTTGTGCTCAATGCGTAGATGCTCCTCTAGCTGGCTCCGCTGACTGCTGTCGTAATAGCAGAGCTGGCACTGGTAGGGTTTGATCTCAGCGTGCTTCTGCAGGTGCAGCTGCAGAGCCTGGTCACTGGAGCATGTGAAGGTGCACTTGTGGCAACGGAACACAAGGCCCTGCAGGTGGCGTGACAGCTTGGAGCGGCTGACCTCCAGTGGAGCCACGCGCTCCTCTGGTGGAGGAAGAGGAGAGAAGTGGAAGTGGATTATTAGGTTGGAGGAAGAGAGAGAAGAGCAGCGAGAGGTGACGACAGAAGGGAAGAGGAGATGCGGGGGCGCAGGAGAGATATCAAATTTGTCACTTACACACCAGTGATCCCAGTGGCTGTTACTGTTTGGTGGTTTTGTCAATTTCAACATAAACAGCTCCTCCAGATAGTCTAATATAAAACTATCTACATGCCCCCCAAAAAGTTTTATCAACTTCAGTTTCATCACTCCGTGCTTGCATCTAAATCTTATTTTGTTTCAGTTCTCATGAATGTTCTCTATGCAATGCCTTAATTATTCCATTAACTAACAGCTCCAACTCACAGTTTATATGACTCGTTTACTGTGTTTGAATTATGTTTACATTTCTTATAATGGATTACAAGGTGTATATGAATGTCTCTGCTGCTTGTGGTGCTCAAAGTGCCAACAAACATACATTTGAAAAACTCAAAAGCAATGTCTCCTTCCAGAAATCGTGGCCTGGTTACACAAGATAATCCACAGACCTTGAAGTTGAGCAGTATCTTTCTACCAAACTACACCCGCCAATCAAATCATGAACAGAAGGAAGTGTGCATCTACTCATGGACAGGCTCACGTTCGTGACAGTGTAAGATGTCAACATTACTGGAGTTCTCCTAAGCTGAGCTGTAACTTTAGGTAGCTCAGAGGTGCTAGGTGAGCTAGCAGTAGACCCAAACTTCCTTCTGTACAGTGATACAGTTGGCAGGTGTAGTTTGGTAGAAAGAAAATAGTTCTTACATGAAACTGCTCACAACAAGGTCTGTGGATTATCTTGAGTAACTGTGTCTTGATTTCTGGAAAGAGACATTGCTGTTGAGTTTTTTAAGTGTATTTTTTGCTGCCTTGAGCACCACAAGCTGAGTGCCATCTTGTTCTATTATATATGAGAGAAGGCAGACATCTCTACTTCTGAAATCTCCAAAACTCTGCAACTCACACCAAAACTATCTAGATCGATGATTAGCACTACAGGTAAGAGGAAAAATATGTATTTTGGATATGGTGGTGAACTGACTTGAAGCTGAGCTCAATCTCTTCATCTAACTCTTGGCAAGAAAGCAAATTAGCACATTATCTTCCAAAATGTTGAACTGTTTCTTTAAAAATAAACTTTAATATGGTTGCATTTAGCATGATGTGTACCTCTGTGCAGGACAATGTGGTCAATCATATTGCTCTTGTGTTTGGTGTGGTAGAGACAGAGAGGGCAGCGCAGGTCTTTCGGGACGTCATCAGGTACGTTGTTGTTGTGACCGGCCTCCACATGCATGGTGAAGGTATTCCTGAGACAGATTCAGAGGGAGAGAGAAGGTTCATTAAATCACTGGGGGGATTTATCCAGCGGTTGTCTCTCTGGTATCAGTACAGTTGGATACTCCTTGAAATATATGTTACTCATAGTCATTGTCCTAGTTTTCTCTGCTGTCTGTCCTTACTTGTAGCAGGTGAAAAAGGAACAGTCTTTGCACTTGAAGAGCTTCTTGCCACCGTGGCGGTCCCTGTAGTGTCGACGCAGGCTCTGCATGTATCCAGAGCTGAACTCACAGAACTCACAAGTGAGGATGCTGTCTGGTCGATTATCAGCCACTGTTGAGCCGCCAGGTGTTGAGCCGGAAGACATTTGACTGCGGGAGGCCAGCTGGTAATGACTGAGCTGCTGACGAACATCCGCTGGCTCCAGGTATGAAGGATCTTAGAGAGGGGCAGAGAATTTGCTCTTTATTATACTGTAACATACACTTCGGATTCAAGTGAAAATGGATTCGCTTATAAAATACTTCACATTTAAAGACTGTCCAACTTTTTTGGCTCGTGGCCTCCGACATTAACGCAGAGTATTTGGGGCTCCTATTTTTGCCTGGATGTGTGCACCTTGTCTGTAGTCGGGGCTCCTTGCCACATCTCAGATGTTTATAAATTGTTAGCAGTTCCCCCAAAGAGACATTTCCCCTCTAAACCTCTCAGATGGTTTCATTTAAATAACTGTTCGAGGCCAGAAGAGGTAAAGTCTCCAATATATCACAAAAAAGCAAGGATTAGAGAAAAATCCAAAAAGTTAATGCAGATTTATGGAGCAGAACTTTCTTCTTTCTTCTTATGTTATCCATTAATCATATCATGACCCCTCAGATTTATCTTGTCATCCATTGGAGGGGGCCCAACCCCTGTGTTGAGAAGCACTGGACTAAACTACCTAACTGTACATTAAGTAGTAAAACCAGCTCCACTTCTGCCAGCTACAACAGTGAATACTACTTTCACATAGACGTATCAGTATCAACAAACTAATAACGTCATATATAATAATATATACCAGTCGCAGAGGCATCTTCCAGCAGAAAGAGTACTCTTGATACTTTAATTATATTTAATTGACAAACCTTTGCACTTGTACTTAAGTCCTTTTTCAATTTCCTTGTTATGGAGTATTTGGTAGTTTTATTTAAAGGTCCAGTGTGTAGGGTTTATGGGGCTGTACTGGCAGACATGGAATATAATAGGTATATTTTTTTTAGTATATGACCAAATGTACATAGGAATTGTGTGTTTGTTAAAATGAGCTGTTTATATTTACACAGGGAGTGGGTCCTCGTCAATAGAGTCTGCCATGTTTCTACAGTAGCCCAGGGTGGACATACCAAACACTGGCTCTAAATAGGGTGATTCATGTTTTTGCATGGACGACTCTAATTAGCAGCTCCTCTATGACAAGAGCAGGTTTAAATCACCGGGTGCGTTTGTCTGTTTGAGAGGAAGACACCTCTGCAAATAATTCGGCTCCTGGTAAAAACCTCTTGAATGTCTGCATCTTAAGTTATCAGAGTATCAGTCATAGTATAAGGTGAGCGCACATTTGCAGGTGCTGGACTAGCAGCCAGCCTTGGAGAAACTGCTTTATTCACTGCTTTACCAGTTCTAATAACCTGGTCCTTTTGTTTTGGAGAGGAAGATATATCTGTGCCCTGTTTCAGAAAGCTGGTTTAGTGTAAACTCTGAGTAGGTTAACCCTGAGATGAGGGAAAGTCTGGGTTTTCCCTTTCGGAAAGAAGGGTCACTTAAACTCTGAGTTAGTTTTCTTCAACAAATCCTGAGTTTCTCTCTGTCTCCTCCCTCTGCAGAGCCAGGCATGCTGTTTCATGTCCTCACTGGTTCAGTCCGTATCAAAGTGAGTACTGAAGTGCATTAATTAGCTGAGGTTTACTGTCTGTCAGAATCAAACCCCTGTTTGGACGTTAGTTTGATACTCAGGACAATATAAAGTTACTGCTTTTATATGCAGTTGTTTCTTCAAAGAGTGGTTTTTGCCCTCACATTGAAATATCACACAGCATGAAGTCAGCCCTAATCTCTATACACAGATATCTGCATATGTATCGCTGTCAGATGACAGACGATGGGTTCCGAGATTGAGTCACCACAGCTGGGAGTCAAACCTCTGCATAGCTGTCTTATTGCGAGTGGAAGTTCTTTTCTTTTCTTTTTTAGATAAATGTGCGCAGTCTCTACATACATGCATCAAAACCTCTGCATCCACTGGATTAAAATGGAGGCTTTTTATTTACCAGTTGCCATGGTGAATTGCAGTATCTGAGCTCCATTGATGATCAGATTGACTAAACTGGTTCTGATCAGCTGTTGCGAAACTGAAAAAACTTAAAGTTATCCATCTCAGGTTTCGTCAACTCAGAGTTCAGGGTTAGACTCAGAGGCCCCTGTAGATTATTTGGCTCCTGATAAAAAAAAAAAACCTGAACAATGAACACTGAAGGAATTCAAACCGGGAGAAGTTTCAGATAGCTGTAACCTGCAGCTCTCACCACTAGATGCCACTATTCACCCTAAATCTTACACACTGCTCCTTAAAGTATGATATCCGCGTATGTTATCTGGCTCTAGTCTGGAGATATTTTTGGAGAAGAAATGTTTTAGCATAGCACAAGATATGTGTACAGGCTACCAGCATATTCCTCTTTCAAGATTATTTTCTGACATGGACAGGAAGTAACCACTCTGACAAGAACACATCATCAAAATCTCTGCTGCTTTCAAGAGGATTTGGGCACCAGTTTCCAACCCACATGAGTCACTGTACATCTAAGACTCATGTTATTCCAATGGACATTTTTGCACAGCAGGATGGAGTTTAACCTACTTTACTTACCGTCTCTTTCATCTGCCTCTTCTAATCTATTTATGAGGGATGTCTGATTATTTCTTCAAAAAGAAAATGCATATACTATTATTTAATAAAAGGCAATCAGCAGACGGCAGTTGATCTTTTTCCTCTCTAACAGAGATGGGACTATCTGGAATTTAGCTGTGCTCTCACCAAATGCCCCCCACTCTCAGATACAGAAGTATAACTATGACTGTCATCATTTGTCCCCTACCTCTTTCCCTCCTCATTCCCTTTCTCAAGAGTCTATAATATCAGCGAGCAAGCTCATCTTCTCGCCCTACTTTGAGCCTCCAACACATCAATAAATAAACCACAGTGACACTAATAGAATATCTATCCGTGTGAAAAATGCTTCATTCAGCACTCAGAGTATGAAGAAGCATGGAAGAAAAAAAAAAACTTTTCTTTTTAAACTTTTGCTTTATAAAATGCTTGAGATCCAATTTCTCACTTCTGCCGAAGAGGCAGAGGAATTCACACGAATCAAACAATGCCACAGTTGATTCATGCTTTTAATATCCTCTCTGTATTGTGGAGATGTATGAAGATGAGATAGCAGATGGAGAGCAAATTCTGTTGTGAGGTGGTGATGTGTCTTTTTGAATAGATTAAGGGCCAAAACTGTCTATTACATTTTATAAATGAGAGGTGGAATACTTCTGTGAGGAGTTGGAGAAGACAGGGGAGGAGGAGAACACCTCAAATATATATTAAGGGTGACCTTAAAGCAGCCAGGACAGGGCTGGAGTTCAAAGAAGTTGGATCTTATTCATAGTTTCACAGCCAATCAAATCTTAATCTTTTCAAAACAAACCCTCTTTTGCACTTCAAATATCAGAATTCAAGACATTCGACTGAAGGTAGCTCGTTTGACACGGCGGAGAGACATTCAATATGTCAGCTCTGCTCTCTCTCAATGCTTCACTTGTCTTGGTAGGGCACAGCTGACGGTGGTGGTTGGTGCAATGAGGAATGCTGCCCTGCTTCAGCTCCAGGAAAGATTCCACAGCTCCAGCAGCAAGGTGACAGCTGCTGCCAAGAACAGTCTGCGAGCTACAGCAGCGGCTGCACAGCCACTAAAACACCTAAAACTTGGCATCACATCTAGGAGATCGCTGCTGCACCAACCTACGGCGCAGGTGCCTCTTTGATAAGGAATATTCTGAAAAGAAAGGTGCCATCATCGACATTAAAGGAGGTTTGGGTCGTCAAACCTTAGCAGTCAAACTCATATGACACAGAACTGGTCATGCTAACCGCTAATTTTCCGTATTTTTCCGTATTCAAATGTGTTGCATAAACAATATATAAAAAATAAAACCACCTTAGATAAAAAGCCCACTTGAACATGTATATTTAGTAATAATTTTACTTTTGAGCTTTAGATTGTGAATGAATTAGCTCTTAAGTTTTATTTGATTACATTTCTAATGCTACTTTATTTTATTTCCAAGGGCAGGATTTATATTATATAGATTATACAGTCATTAAACAGGCAATGAATCTATAACTATTCAGATGATGGACAAAAATGTTGAACATTTAATGGCTCCAGCTTCTCACATGTGAGGATTTGATGCCTTCTTTTGTCATATAATGATAGATAATTGAATCTCTGGGTTTTAAACAGTTGGACAATTTAAACAAATATTTGAATGCATCTCCTCTGTTGTGGGAAACTATTTTCTATTCTTAAAATATATATTTAAAATTCTTCTTTAATATCACTATTGTCAAATATTTCATAAATCAGTCGGTTTTATAGATTGAAAGAAAATCATGTTCATAATAATCACAAAATAAAATAAAATAAAATAAAATAAAATAAAATAAAACAGCTCCAACACTAAAAAAACCCTCAGTTTTAAGGAATTCAGCATAGCAGTAGATTGTGCTTTGATGCTCAATTGAGATTTTCCAAATCCAGCCTGACAGGCCTATCATATCATCCTATGTCTATTGAAATAAATAAATTATGCAGGATCTCATACCATCCGGGGCCAAGGGAGTCTGCTCTGTGTTACTGGCCAGCCGTGAGGGCCTGAGGGCGCCATGAGCAGCCTGGGTAGCAGCCCGGAGTTTGGGGAGGGTCAGTGCCTCACCGTGGTCTCTCAGAGAGTGCTCCTTCAGCTGGCTGATGGTCATGGAGGAGAAGGGGCACGACAAGCATTTGTATGTGTGCTGCTCACCTGGAGGACAATCAAGAGATTTGAGTCAAAACTTGGACTGTTGTATGGAGTTTACTGTATAAAGGCAGCATTTGATGAGGATTTGCAGTGCATGGCATACGATTCAGAGTAATAATAAACACATCCTCCACCACAAACAAAGCTATTCTCCTCCAATCTGGAACAAACATGTCACTTTGTGCTCCTCTCGGACTAATTAGTCTAATTTTGATAGAAAAAAATGTTGAGCTGCAGTGTTTATTAGAAATGTCTTCATGCATCACAAATAAACATGACAACTAACTCCTCAACATACACTTTTCTTGTAGGCAATTTGGAAGTTACAACTTTGATTTTGTATTAATTCTACAAAGATACAACGGCTCTAATTGTAAACATGGATGTACCGCAGTCTCACACTGACAGAGGGAGGCAATTCTGAAGGGAAGGCAAAATGTTACTGAGGATTTTTTTCCATACTTAGCTTGAAGCTTGTTGCCTTAAAGGGACAGTTCACCCCAAAATCAGATATACAGATTTTCCCCTCTTACCTGTAGTGCTGTTAGTCAGTCTAGAAAGTTTTGTTGGAGACATTGGCCGTAGAGATGTCTGTCTTCTCTCCAAAATAATGGAACAAGACAGCACTCAGCTTGTGGTGCTCAAAGTGCCAAAAAATACATTTGAAAAAGCAGTGTCTCTTTCCAGAAATCATGACCTGGTTACTCAAGATAATCCACAGACTTTGTTGTGAGCAGTTTCACATAGGAACTATTTTCTTTCTACCACCCTACAACCGCCCAACTGTATCAGCGCACAGAAGAAAGCACACATCTACTGCTAACTCACCTAGCAGCACCGAGCTAGCTAACGTTACAGCTCAGCCGAGGAGGACACCATTAATGTTTACATCTTGTTCTGTCGTGAGCACGAGCCTCTCATCCGTGAGTAGAGCCAAGCTTCCGTCTGTGGAGTGATACAGTTGGTGGGTGTAGAACGAAAATAGTTCCTACATGAAGCTGCTCACAACGAGGTCTGTGGATTATCTTGAGTGACCGGGCCATGATTTCTGGAAAGAGACATTGCTGTTGAGTTTTTCATATGTATTTTTTTTGGCACTTCGAGCACCACAGTCCCATCTAGTTCCATTATATTTGAGAGAAAGCAGACATCTCTACAGCCGATATCTCCAACACTCTGAAACTCAAACTTAAACAATCTAGACTGATGAATAGCACTATAGGTAAGAGGAAAAATATGTATATTTACTTTGGGGGTGAACTGTCCCTTTAAATGAAGTTTTGTAGCGGTATCTGAGCCATTCACAAAAGGACAGCATCTCATATACTGCCCACAGCTACTCTCTTACTCACGAATTAGAGTCATATATACTGACCAATTTATTTGATTTATACTGCCACAGTATACGACTGTGCTGGTGCTGCTTTAGCTACTGTGTGTGTTTCTGGCAGCAATGGTGGAGTTTCGAATGTACCCATGGGGGGATTTATAGCCTCTTGCTTCCTGTAGCTGTTGAATATATTTGCTTAACAACCCTAATGCAAGCAGCATCCTGAGGAGTGGTGCCATTAGAGCCAAATCTGATCTGACAGTAACATATTCTTACCAGAAGTGGTTTTAATAAGGAAACAACTTCCTGATTGTGCTATTTCGGGAGAGAACATGTTAGCTCCTGAATGTGGATGCATCAATCCAAAATATCTCGTTGGACAGAAAGCGAGGACACGGAGGAGAAGAACTGAGCCGCAGTGATGAAGATTTAACGCTGATTGTTTTCACAAAGTCTGCAAAATCACCAAACTCCACTTTTTGAATGTAACTGCAACTCAAAATTGCTTTGTGTCAATTATCCACAGCAGCTGTTAACTCTTGGTGCTGTTTCTTGGTCTCTCCAATCAGACAGTTGAGAGCACTCAAATGCCTTTTGAAAATTGGCCTTTCTGGTTTGCTAGTTTTAAGATTGTTTCTTTTGCTCATGTATTGATCTCTCAGGTGGAGCGTTTTTTTTTTGTTTTTTTTTTTACATTGGCTTGAATGTCTGTGTCTTTGTCTGCCGTCTGGCTCACTCAGCAACAAAGAAACGATTACAGGAGATGAATCACGTCTAACTGAAGACACCTGTCGGCATTCACCTTTGAAACATGCTGAGGATTTCATCCACATATTCCCAAATAAACATAATTCACAATAAATTCATTGGGGCTATTTGTGCTAAAATCATGATTCTTTTGGATGTGCTTAATGAGGTGTATCTAATGTACTCAGTGGATGGCGGAGCTGCTCCTCCAGCTAATCCACTGGTTACTCCGTGCAGGATCAGCTAAATCAAGCACAGCACTTTTATGTGGATGATGCTAAACAGGAGGCTGCTATGCTGGCCCGGGAATACCTTGTTTGTCATGGATACAGCTGTGAGATGTGATTTAATGTATGCATTGTGTCTGCTTTTACCTGTGTGTGCCTTGTGCAGGTGGCTCTTCAAGCGGCTCACGTAGGCAGATTTAAAGGGGCAGAGTTTGCACTTGAAGGGCTTGTGGTGCCCATGGTGAGACTGCACATGTCTGTCCAGACTGGCGATGACACAAAATATAAAAATAAAAAAACACAGAAGGGAGGATATGAGATAAGAGGATAAAAGACAGAGTAAAAAAATAGATGGAATGAGGACAAAAGGATAGCAGATAAAGAGAGAAAGTGACAAGAATAGAGTACAGGAAAGCAAGAGACAGAGAGAGAGCTCTACTCAACAGCATCCACTTTGATGATTTCAACAGCGGGGTTTTTTTCTGCAGCATCTAAAGCGCTCGATTCTGTTTACCTCACAAACAAGAGCCGCACATTGCCAATGACTACAGAACAAGGAGCCGTGGGGTGAACTCATCTACCCACAATCCCTCGGTGGGAGTGAGCATGTGAGCGCCTGTGGGGACGGTGGCTGTGTTTTTAATGCCAGCCTCCTAGGTGGCATGGGAATGCGGCTTCTTTCTGGGTCAGGGCACATACAGTACAGAGGGATTACACCTGGGAGCTCAGAGGAGATGAGGACTCTCTCTTCCTCTCTCGCTCTGTGTCTCTGTGATGGATAAAACAAATCACACTACCAAAATGTCTGTCTCGCTGTAATGTTTGTCTTACTCTCCTAGGAGGCGGGAAATCTTACAGAAGATTGAGGATTCAAAGGGATTGTGATAGGGTAAACAGAATAGGGTGTAAAATTGGGTTCTGTACAAAGTGAGTTTAACATCCAGTTGATTTGCACAACAGTTGGTGTAAGACTGGTGAAGAATGTACGGGTGGGAGCTTAAAATATACTGCTACCAGGGCTGTACTATTGAATGTACAGCTGCAGGTTTATACTCTAAGACTGAGGAATCAAACGAATTGGTTTCTAACAACTATGAAAATGATATATCCCAGATAAAATAATTATAATGCCACATTCCATTTCACAATGACGCTCTTGCTTTGTCTTTTGTCATTAATCCAGTCACCCATTTCCTTTACAGCGGTGCACTCAGTGTTGCCAATTTGGCAATTTTCTTGCTAGATTTAGCAACTTTTCAGACCCTTTTAGTGACTTTCTTTCTAAAAAAGTGACTAGCGACAAATTTAGTGACTTAATCAGACCATTACAGAAAAAGTGGAAGTATATTTAAATCTAATATACTGTAATTTATTCCCATGCATGCTGCTCAGAGTAACTGCGGCATACATCTCTTATGCCAAGAGTGCAGGGTCTCTCACTCTCCTCTTGGTTTATATTCATAGATTTTATTTAATTTCTGTTATTTATTTTGTTTTGTTTTTTAGTTTAAATATACTTTAAAGTCAAGAAAATACACTGTTAAAAATACAAAATTTAAAATAAATCAATAAATGCATGTTTCCAAAGTCAATGAGTAATAATGTTAAAAAACTGTGATCTTATATTGACCATAGTTATCATGATTATGATTTTTGCCATAATCTAGCAGCCCTTATATAACTGCCTCAAACTAAAGTTGTTTGTGGCGGAGTCCGCCATCACTGCACTGGATTTAAATTGCCTTGGAAATGATTCGTGCATGTAATCCAGAGTCATTGTTTGTTATTTTATCTCATTAATATCAGCCTTACTGTTTCCTGTTCCTTTTTCCAAAGCCATATTACAGCTATGTTAAGCTACTGCTGATGCACACTAAGTATTTCCTACTGATGCTGTTTCACATTAAAAGCAGTCAACTGGCAAACCATGGGGTGGCTTTTATTGTGAAGGTGATACAGGACCAAGGTTAGAGATTATTCATAAAATTTGAATCTAGAGAACAAATTTTTCCAGAATTCTTGGTCAGCAGATCACCCTCTATGTGTTTGCTGTAGTGTTCAACTGTACTTGCTGTTACCATCGGTAACCAAGGGTTTCATCAGATCAATCAAGACTGAACTAACTTCACTGAAAAACATGAATGAAAGAAGAAGACGACAGTCAGAATAGAACAATGTTCAACAGAGGATCAACACATCAACACATTAATACTGGTAAAAATCTAACATTCAGGTAAATATGTGTTTACCTTGGACAAAGTTGCCCACTTTACTATTATTTACTCCTTATGAAGTACCATCCTATTCACAGTGTTAGAGGAGTCAGTCACAGATTCGGCTCCTTCCTACTTACTTGTGTCTGAAAGGTGAGACGAACTGGCAGTACTGGCAGCTGTATTTGTCTTCTCTGCTGAACAGCGCCATGGCTGAGTGGCTCCTCTCATGGGACCTCAGTCCCTGCATGGACATGAAGACTCGGTCGCACTGAGCGCACGGGTGACCCCCTGCAGCTAATCTCTGCTTCAGTTCGCCCTCTGACACCGCGGCCCTCGCTGCAGCCACGAGAGCCGCTGCCCTTCCTTCAACGGCATGTGTTTCTGGTTCCAGTGTCTCCGTGGCAACGGCAACACCACCACCACCACCACCACCTCCACCTCCACCACCAGACACTGTGGAAACCAAGGGTGGACCCATCATTGTAGCTGCGGGTCTCTCGAGGCTGTCACCTTCAGCTGCTTCATCCCCCTCGAGGTCGCCATTAGTCAGGCTCTCTGAAGGCAGGGTCAGGGGGATGTCGCTGACTTCCTGCTGCAAAACAAAGAGGAGAAGTCTCAGATGTTTCAGCAACCTTTCTGTTGATTCTGTCTGTCACAGCCATTTTTTATGCAGATGCACAGAGCTGCAATAAAGGGAGAGAGATTAAGGGTGACAATTTATTTGGATGGTCCAATGTTGACACTCAATCAGCTACCGGATGACAAAAATAGCTGTTCACTGAAGTATCACTTAGAGTCTGGCACCTCTAAACGTTTTTCCTAAATCAGGCAAATCATGTTAACAGCACATAAGCAACAGTTAAGCATCTGTCTAACACCTCTGGTTCTGTCTGTGCTGTATCGGCGCAATCAGTGTTAGTTACAGCTCTCTCACTCACCCTCTGTTTTGTCAATTGGATACATTTGTGCTGGAGATCAACATGTAGGTGTGTCATTGACCTGACAGCCTTTCTATGCAAGACATTTTCCTGAAACAGCCAAAGCACCTGAGCAAAATACTTCAAGCTGCAGTGTGAGCCTGTGAATGAAATGTTTCTGCACCAACAACAAATGACTGAAAAACATGACTGGGTCAAGTCCTGCAGAGCCAATCCTCATCAGTAACCTTAGACCAACTCCAGCCCTGACCTGAAACTCTGTAGTGTGCTGGTATTTACTGACGCACCATACTTAGTTGAAATTGAGTTGATTGCACTATCCAAATGGAATGTCACATGAAAATTCGAGTCAAACCCTCGACTCTGTCCAGCAGCTTTGTTACATATAATTCCCTTCTCTTAACCATGTAACTATAGAATAAGAGTAAAAAATCTCCTTCACAAAGTCAATCAAAATATCCACCCAGTCCTATTCATGGCCCCACTACCTCTCTGACACAGGAGCAAGACACACAGGACACAAGACTTGATGGTGGTTATGCATCTTTCCGTAGTCATTATGCATCTTGTAATGGTTTTTTGTGTCTTTAAGGTCATTTTCTACCTTACTGAAGTCATTTTGTGTCTTTCTGTAGTCATTTTGTGTCTCCTTGTGGTTGTTTTTTATCTATCTGTAGTGGCTTTGTGCCGTGTTCTGGTTGTTCTCCCTGTTTTTATCGTTATTTTGTGTCTCTTTGCAGTTTCTTTGCATCCCTTTGTGGTCTTTTTGTGTCTCTTTGTGGTCACTTTGAGTCTCCTCCTGTCCCGTACGTGTTTGTTTGAGTGACAATTTGCAGGTGAAGGCCAGGGGGGCCCTGACACTTTTGGCCCTGGGGCTGTGCCCAGTAGGCCCGTTCAGTGATCCATCCACGGTTCCATCTTTATATCAAACCATAAATAAACTTCATTACTAGCTGCTGCTGATGCTAAATCACTCAGGAGAGAAACAGAAGGATACAAAACTAGTCACGCAACAGAACAGATAAGAAGAAGACCTTGCACATTCGGACATCTCCCAACAACAACACACACAAAAAAAAACTCTGTCTATTTTCTCTTGCTTCATCTGCTGGAGTGCAGTCTGGTTTCTGTAGTCGTCACAAGTGGACAGACAATCACCATGACTTTTTTAATGCCCCGAGGAAGCTCATTCTTTCTGTGGAAGGACCTGACCCTGCACTTCATGCAGCCATAAATAAGATGTGGCATCCACAGGCCCAACCTTGCCATCGAGTCTGCCCTGACTGCACCGTCAGCCTGTTCCTCATCCAACTGGATCAGAAACCATTGCAGTTCTAGAGTTGGGACTGTATTCATGATACTATAGAGAAGCATCTTTCATTTATACCTTCTGCAATGTGTAAAACATGCAGTATATTCCATCTGGTAGGGATGCTGTGGGAAATGAATGCACGCAGTTAACCCATAACCCTGGCACGTGCCATCAGCTTCACAGGCTAACATTTTCTGCCAACGCAAGACACACTCATTTTTTTGCAGTAGACCTTATTTGCCAAAGTGAATATAGTAAATCTTAAATACATACAAGACAGACTGGGTGTCTGACAGAAGAACCAGGCCTCCTTATGGGTAAGGCGTTGGATCCTTAGGCCTGTTCCCCTTACTGGCAGCCTCAGTGGAATACTAATGTTCGAATGGTTACCCACCGCTGCCCTAAAAGTTATGGCTCACCACTCTGTCCTCTGCTTCCCCCCCTCCACTGCAATGGGACAGCGTTGCTTGTTTTCTCTAGGGGAAGCTGACAGACTGTCTACCCAGAAGCCACCGTCAGTAATAAACAAAATGGGAAACAGAACCCAAGTCCAGTAAAACAGATCACTGCAGAGCCAGGAGGACGAGGAGTTTACGAGACAGAAACACCGGGGACAGCCAAAGTTAGTCTCTCACGTATATGGTTAAACAAAATATAATGCGGATATCAACTAACAATGCATATTATACATTTGCGTGATCTCGGAAGTCGTAGCTGCACAATTTGTTGACATTTTGGGGAACATGTTTATTCGTCTTTATGCCGAGATTGACACCACTTTTAAATCTGTACACCTGATATGAAGCTACGGCTAGCGTAGCATAGGGCAAAACAGTTAGTTTGGCTCTAAAGATTACTAGTTTTCCCATGTTTTCAGTCTTAATGCTAAGCTAAGCTAACAGCCTGCTGGCTGTGGCTTTATATTTATGAGATGAATCAAACCCCTGGTAAGAAAGTACATATCCCAAAATACCAAGTTTTAACATTGACATGTGTGTATTTAATATGAAAATAGTTCAGACTTAAAGATATACTATGCAGGATTGTTTTTGCAAATATAATTGCCAGTGAAAGTTTAAGTAAAAGCCAACTCCAGAATCACTCTCATTCTGCGTTTTGCCTGCTGCTTATGCTCTGACACCTGGTGGCTACCTTTTTATAAAGCCCCGACCTTACTTGGGTACTGTGGGGCTACACACTCACAAACATCCCGAGCATAGAAAAAGAGTCGGAATTAAGGAAATACAGGCAAAGAGCAGAGTCTCTGCGGAAAAATACACTGCCACACACCTCTAGTGCATCACAAGTGATGACTGAGGGGGAATACTTCTGTATGAGTTCTGGTTTTTCGAAAAATCCTGCACAGTACATCTTTAATGTAACAAATCAGAGGTAAAATAAGACAAATGTAACAGCATTAAAAAGATTTTGGAAATAAATCCAACTCCATTTACCTTGACGTGTCCCTCTTTGACCTCTCCATACTGGACGTGCTTCCTAAGGTGGTTGCAGATGGCTCGGAGGGTGGGGTGCATTTCTATGCAGAAGTTACACCTGAATCCTATGGGAGCTTTATTTACAGGACTTTCCTGTTCACAGAGCAAAAAAAGGAAAAAAACTATTTATTTACTGTTATTGGTTTTTTTAAATGCATTTGGAAAATATTTGTGATAACACATTTATTATAAATTATATTATTTTAACTTTTCAAGGACAATAGGAGTGTGTAATCTAAACCAGCTGATGTATGTGCTGTGAGATGATACTCCTACATCTTCTCTTTGAGATTTACCTTTTTCCCATGAAGTTAAAGACTCCACTGTTCTCAAACATACATTTAATGAGATCAATTGTATTTTTAATGAACTTATTATGGAACTAATTATCACACCTCATTATCACTGTTATATATTCCTGGTGACAGTAAAGGGGCAATTTAAGACACATAATTATCTCTTTAATGCCGTTTTGGCAGAATATGACTACTTTGGGTACAACTGCAATGATTGTGGGTTTATAAAGTCATGTTATGATAAATTAACAATACGCTCAGTGATAAATTATATCTCTATAAGCTGTTTTCCAAAACCATGAGAGTCCATGACTCCAAGGAGTATAGAAACAGCTGTAGTATGATATGATGATAGTAGTAGCTTACAGCATCAGAAGATTTATTGTATGCTCTCAGATATTAATGGTAAGAGGAAAATTAAATTATGCAGGTTTTATTCTTTCATTTACAAGCTTTAAGGGAGACTCGTATCTCCGCTCACCTTCTCAGGTTTGGTCTCAGGTAGTTCTGAGGCTTTCTGTTTGCTGAGCAGCTGCCTCCTCCTCTCCTGCCTCATGGCCCTCTTCTGGAACTCCTCATTGTGGTTGAATAGATGTTTCGCCAGAACTGGGAGAGCAAGGAACTTCAGCTCACAGTGAGAACACTGGTACATCTCGGACTCCTCATCCCCGGGACCGGGCGACACCACAAAGTCCCTCTTCAAGTCATTGCTGTGGTGGTCGTTGTAGTGCATAGAGAGCAGCGCGCCTGTGCTGAAGGACAACCGGAAGCATTTCAGACACTTGAACGGCAGCCACTCAACCTCTCTGTCCTCCTCGGATTCAAGCTGAACCTCCAGTACATCCTTGTCATCCTCTGCCAGTGCGCTGACTGCTATCTTCTCGGGTTCTTTGGCATAGATAACGGTAAAGTAGCGACCAAGCTTGCTAGCGTGCTGCTTCTTGGGGAAGACACCTGGGTGGCGTTTAATGTAGTGTGAGACAATGCTCTTCCTGCTGAAGGCCTGGAAGGCGCAAAGAGAGCACCTTCGTCTCTCCACTGCCAAGCGCAAGTCTTCGCTCATTTCTGAACTGTCCCCTTCTGACGGCGGTTGTGCTATCACTTTGCTAGGCTTTTCGGTCATTGTCTTGGAAGCAGCCAGACAATGGGTGTAATAGGCGTCAATATCATGCCGCTTCTGGTAATGTGCTGCCAGACCTTTGCGTATAGGGTTCGTGTATGAACACAGAGCACACTTGAAGACATTGTTTTTACCCTCTGGCTGAGCACGGACGTTGTTGTGCTTGATACGGTAGTGACGAGCGATGCCTTTCCTTGTGGAGCAGAAGTATTTGCAGAGCTGACACTTGAATATAGCATGTTTCTCTGCCTTATTGATGGGTAACTGTGAGAGGGCAAGGTCCAATTCACTGACCTCCTGGACTTTTGCTGCACTTGATATATTACCAGCGCTGCATTCGGCTACTGGCTCTGTGTCTTTAGCGGGAGAGAAGTGTGTCAGAGAGGGGGCGAACATGTCAGAGGCCGACTGATTGTGATACTTCTCATAATGGATTTTGAGTTTCTCCAGTGTCCCGTGCGTGTACGGGCACATTTTACATCTGTATGCGCCATAGCCTTGCCTTTGAGTTTTGCACTTGTCGTCTGTTTCGTTTATGTCGGTGATATGCTCTATATCATCTGCAAAGTCTTCTGCAGTGACTTTCACTAATGGGTGTCTCTTCTGATAGTGAGTCAGGACGCCGTGGATTCGGGAGTTTACATATGGACAGTGACGACATTTATACACAGAACTGGGGTTGATGTCTGCCTCCTGTGCAAAATCTGCAGCTTTTACTTTCATGCCCGGGTGTTTCTTTCCATAGTGAGTGAGGAGGCCATGGAGGCTGTTGTACTCCGACAGACATACAGTGCACTGATAAGGGTTGTTAGAGATGGAAAGACGTGGGTGGGTAGGATGGGGATTGCTCTCTTGAGGTGGGGTGACAATGACCAGCGCTCCATCATCTTCGACAGACTGGCAATTCAAAGACACGTGTTCTTTGGCAACCTGCTGTTGGATCTTTTCAGCTGAGCCATTTCCTTTGATTATATCCAAAAGCACAGATTCATCCCCTTTAATGGCCCAAGGGTGGACTGCCTGATAGTGACTAGTGATGTCCCATATTGTGCAGGCCTCAAAGGCACAGTCTCTGCATTTGTAATGTTTCGTTTCCATATTGCCCCCTTGTTGGGTGGTCTCTGGACCAGCCCACAGTTTGCTGGCCATGTATGTGTAATCCACATTGTGCTCAGGATGGCGTCTTTGGTAATGGAGCAGCAGGCCCTGGGGTTCAGCGTGGGAGTAAATGCACCACTCACAGTGGTAGCCAGCCTCCAAAATGCCATCTTGGTAAGCCCAGTGTAAAATGGTCATGGCTGTGGCTTTCACAGTTGGGTGCTCTTTCTTCAAATGCTTCTTTAGGGCATAGACGTAGGGGGATGTGTAGGAACAGTGTTTGCACTTCAGGGAGCGCAGGGGTGTAGTGTTTTCAGGGTCTGGAGGGGCCGGGGTCAAGGCAGAAGAGACGCTACTCAACTGAACCATCTGTGCACGCTCACGCTGGCTCCGGACAACTGCAGTGTGACGGCGCACAAGGTCAGCGTTGGCCTTGGTTTCCCTGTGCTTCTTCTGGTAATGAATGAGCACTCCTTTTACAGTGCGGTTGCCATAATCACAGTGCTGACAGAAGAACAGCTCATCCTCACCTTTCTCACCACTGCCTGGTTTAGGGCTCGTGCTGTTAGATCCATCGTGACCGTTATTTTGAAACTGCTTCAAGAACTGTTTCGGAGCTGCAATTTGTAATTCATCCATTAATTTCATCAAACCAGGGGTGGGGGCACCATGTTTGATATATTTTGCTGTCACTTTTACCTCTGGGTGTCTCTTTTGATAATGGACCAACACACCAACAACAGATCTGTTGCTGTACACACAATGTTTACAGTAGTACATTTCTTCATCTGATCCATACAGTGCCGCGCTTGGTTGTTTTGGAGGAGTTGCCATGCTAAGGTTGAATGAGGAGTTTGCAACAGGCTGCGACTGATCCATAGAGATGACCTTCATGGTTTTCTGTATACGGAAATAAGACGCCTTTTGCTCTGGGTGTTTCTTCTGATAGTGGACCAAAACAGAGTGCATGTTGGGACTAGCAAAAGAACACACATCACAATCATAGACGACAACATTGCCACCCATGGATTCTTTGAGAGAGTCTGTCTCAGAGCTGGCTTCAGGGGTCTTGGAGACCGGTTTCAGCACTGGGCTGGAGGAGGACCTGGGGGTTGATGTGGCTGAGTTCAAATTCTTGGGGCCAGAGTTTAATATTTCCCTCAGGGTCTGCGACTCCCCCGATTTGTGGGACTGCTCAACCACATAGCTGGAGAAGATCATCGCATTGTTGATTTTCACTGTAGGATGCATTCTCTGGTAATGGGGCATCAGGCTCCTGACGTTGGGGCTCGTGTACGAACAAAAGCGGCACATGTAAACCAGATTCGGTTGGTTAAAGTTGAGCACATTGCTTGCTTCAGGGTGATGATCCATGTAGTGTTGGTGTAGATCATTATAATTTGTGTATTCGATGTAGCACTCTAAGCAGCGGAAGACTGCACTCTGGTCCTCTGGGTCCAGGATGTACTTAAAGCTGAACTTGATGTAAGGGTGCATCCTCTGGTAATGGGTGCTGACGCTACGAGCTGACTTGTTGTGGTAATCACAGTGTTTACAGTAAAAACGTGTAGTTCCTGGCTCCTCTGAATAATCTGCGTTCTCTTGGACAGCATTATCACTGGGGTCAGCAGAGATGTTTTCACTGTCATCTGAGAGAGTCAGGGATATAGGAATGTTTCTAGGTTTTGACTTAGGGTTGCTTTTTCTTTTCCCTATTCTGCCTCCCTCGTGAGAGATCACTGATTCTCTCGCATGAAGCTGTTGTGTATTATAAGTAAAGACAGGGTTTTTATTGTCATGGTTTCTACCCTCTGTATCAGCACTGGCATGATTTTCTCCTGCATCTTCATCATCCATGTCATCTAGGTTTATGATCATATCCTGTTGGCTTTGGCTTATCTTACTTTGAAGGTTACTGGCAATTTCATCAATTCTAGTTCTCTTCTTAACCGAGGACAAATCCAAAGGTAAGTCGTTAATGGACTTCCTGGCTCTTTTCCCTGTTACTGAGGGCTTTTTGGTGGCAAGTCCTAAAATGGAGGTCTGGGTTTTTTGTAGAAAGATTGGAGAAGTGTCCACTTCAGAATCCGGCTGGTCAGTCAGCTGGCTTTCAAAGACAGTGGGATCTAGGTCATCACAGTAGGAATGCTTATGCTGCTGGTGAACCCTCAGACCTTTCAGAGTGGTGGTAGAGAAGCTGCAGAGCGTGCAGCGATGAGGGTTCTGCTGGTCGTTCGGTGTGCTGGTTGTCTTTTTTCCATTGACTTTGGAACTTACACTACCCCCATTCACTGGCTCTGCAGCATTGTCACTGTGAGGATCTGGACTATCGCTTGTTAGGTCCAGGGTGTCTAAATCTGAGGATATGTGGCTCTGTTTGTGCGTGCCTAGTTTAAGAGGGCTGGTGCAAATAAATGGGCATTCATCACATTTATACACTGTGGTTTTACCAGAGAGGTGAATGTTTTCAATGTGGCGGGAGATGCTCCGCCTGTGCATGGTGAGAAAGGAGCAGAACGGGCACTGAAAACGGTTCATGTACTTTCTGAACGGTATTCCTTTAGTCTCCAGTAATTTATTATCCTCATCAGTTAAAAGCTGCTTTGCATCTGCTGACAGTGTCCCAGTATAGCTGGGATCATCTATATCGCCCAACTCTTCTTCATCATCATCCTCTAAGCTGCTCCTAGAGTCCTCCTCATTGAGTAGCTTGGCGTCCATATCTACGACGCTCTTGGAGACGTCAGATGAAGTGAACCTCTTGGACAAAATGGAGGTACCTGTGCTGTTGGGTGTGACTGCACTCATCTGTGCATACTGAAAGGATGAGAGCTCTGGGATTGACTTCTCCGACGTGTTTTCTGCTGTTTTTCCTACTGGCTCTTCCTTCCCTTGAACCTCAGTGAAAGTCGTCTTTGATCTAGTTGGGCTTTGGGAGGCGGAGGGAGAATCTATATTGGGTGAGCTTGCACTTGCCTCCCCTTCCAGCTCTGCAATGCAGGAAACTATCTTGACCTTGTCACTGTGTTCCTTCACCACGTGATTAGTCCAGCTGTCCTTCTGGTCAGTCTGATAGTCACACCACTCGCAGGCAAATGTTCCCTTCATGAGTCCACTGGCTGAGCCCGATTGCTCTCCGGTCTCTGCGTATTCTGAAGGATCTCCAGTGCCGTCTGAGGGACCCTTGTTATGATACATTAGTTGGTGTTTCATTATCCTTGCTTTGCGTGGAGACTTGTATGTGCAATACTGACAGGAGTAGACTTTTGAATGGTCATTGTGCATTATAACGGTGTAGCTGGGCTGCTTCGCTGTCTGCGAGGAGATGCTTGCATCTGAATCTTCCTCAATGACGTTATGCACTTTTTTGGTGTGGTTTCTCAAGAATGACTTCGATCTGAAGTAACGGACACAGAACTTGCACTGGTAAAACGGCAGGTGGGTTTCATCTGTCTGCTTTTGTGGTGTTTGGCTGGAATTGTCAGCAGAGTTGGGGCCTAAAAAAAAACAAGAAAGCATGTGAGCTGGAAGACAGTAAATGTGTAACATTTTGCAAGTATTAAAACTTTTTTTTTTCAGTCAATAAAACCAGCACCAACTCATAAATGTTATGTTCCCCAATAAAATGTATAATCATCCTACTATGAAGAGTTATTTGAAACAAAAAAAGAAGTGTTTCCTGATCCTCAACAAATTAACTGTAACATCTGATTTATTTTGGTCGACATACTCATTCCAGCTTTAGGAGGCGTGTAATCCTTGTCATCCTTGTCGTCATATTCCTCCTCCTCCTCCTCATCCTCATCCTCCTCCTTCAGAGAGTCAGACTCATCTGCATCTGCAGGCTGCAGGAAAGCTGTGTGCACTTCCTGAATGTGGGTCTTCAAGTCATCATATGACTCGGCACGGAAGTCACAGCCGTCACACTGCAATACCTCCATCACTGAAAAGAGGGAGCACTCCCTGGAAAATCAGGGAAACCTGCAAAGAAAAAGAAAGAGAAAAAAAACACATGAGGACATGCAGCATTTTCCCAATGAGTCCACGTCGGAACACGTGTCTAATTAAGTGAGTGTGATTGAAAATAAAAGTGATTTATGAGAATCATGTTTAAATATTCATAGGAGCCATTCACAGAACAAGTTAAGGGGTATTTACTATAGCATGGAGACTCGTATGTACAGAGCTATTACAGAGCGTGAATAACATTATCCTGTAATGCTTCAATATTCAATGTAGTGAGCATGCCCTTCAATAAGAATGAGCTTGGTGATGATCTACCATGATTACCAATGTCAATTCCTGCTGTGAACCAAGAATAATCAAATGCAGGATGGATGACGCACGGTTTCTACGGAACAAATAAGACAATAGACAGCAAAAGATATAACGCTTTAAAATGATCATGATTATGTGTTAAGATATCCTTTGTCAGAAGAGTCTCATCTGCTAGCATTATAGAGCCTCTTAAAGTTGCATTTGCAGGAATTTGCAACAGAATGAAGCATGCTGAAAATTTGACACTGGAGGGAAACATGATGTTTGGACTGAAAACTAATGTGAATTAATACAAATTAAGGCACAACATATTGTGTGTTTATGTTGCTATGATTGCTTTGATGTTGAACAATATGTGGGAGTGATGAATAAAATAAAAGCCTAAGTTTGCCAACATTTTAATAAAATCAAAAATCCATTTTGAGATCACGTCACTGAAATACATCCCAAACAAACAAATCAAGCAAAATTAAAACGACGAGAGATTTGTAAATGCAAAAAGTAATATATTCAAAGAAGGCACGTTTGTTTATTTATGCAAAACTAACACAAATTCCTGTTGTCTTATTATGAAGACAAAACCACACACATAAAGCGCACCAAATTCATATAAAAGGGATTATTTTCAATCTCTATAACGACTGCAGCTGTCCACAAACTCTGATGGAAAGCCTAACCAAACATGACAAAGAGCAGAATTCAGCAGATGCTGATGTTACTCAGAATACTAAGAAGGTCCCATTTTTTAGCATAGCATCATTCTAAGAACAATGGAGGGACTGAGGAGGGATTATGGGCTGATTTGTCCCATTTTTATTACCTTGGGATAAGCAACAGCTGGAGAGCAGCTCCACAGCTCAGTATTTAGAGCAGACTATTCCATCAGATTGTATCAACTGCTCTGAAATAAGATTGAATGAATCAACGGAGAGATGAAGGCTTTATGTCTTTGGGGTTCTCTGCAGTTTGGACTTGGCCAGAGAAATGGAAGCTGATGATGTGGCCATCATTTCACAGCTCTTTCATCATTGCTTTCTAATCAATTGTCATTTGGCCTCGCAAAACCGCATAATATATCACACATAGCATTTGTAGCTCACACTGGATCTGAGGTGGGTAGTTAAAGAGCAGAGTTTACAACCTTGGCTCTCAAATGAAAACCTAATCAATAGAGGATTTTCTCACACTTAAAAAGCACAAAGTTACTAATTTCTGTGAGACATGCACATGTTTGAAAAAAGGTTCATACTGTGGTGCACGCCATTATTTTGGAAGACAAAAATCAAACATGTTGTATTAGAGATGGGTTTTTTTAGACAGTGACCCCAACACCGCATGAGTTTAACTTGTAAATGCAGTAATAATATTGTGAGTGAATCGTATTACTGTTGCATTTCTGCTGTAAATGTATGTGTCAAGAAATCAAAAAAGGCACTATATGTGACATTCAGAACATATCTATAATTCAGAGTCTGAGCCAGGATTGTCTGCATATGGCTCTCAACATGGAGGTGGCTAATTCAGCAGTAAGCAGCAAACGGTGCTAACTGCACAGTGCTAACAACGCTGACAGTGCTGACACAGCTAAACGTGGTATTGTGGGGGGAGGACCTGAGGGTGGGCATTACCAGTGGACTCACAAGGACTACCACAACAAAAAACAGAGAAGCTCATATTACAACAAACACAGAGGGAGCGTGACTTCATTCTCTGCTCAGGACCATGTCTGTGTAAGGTTAACTGGATACAGCGCTGGTGGCAGTGACCCGTTCATTCCTATTAAAGTTGCTCAGTGGCACATAAAGCCAAAAAAGCTTGATTTCCGCTGTATGAAATTACCCTGAACTTCCACATCATGGGGCCCATAGAGCAAGTGCACTAGATACTTCCAGTGGCCAAGCGACCAACTTTAGGTTGATTTGAATGGGGATAAAATTTAATGATTTAATCATGCAGGTCTTCTAGACTTAAGAAATGCTATCACATAACCATAGACAATCACATTTGCTTGTCTGGAACCAGTTTTTGTCTTATAAAAGGACTAAACATGTCATAGGAGCTGGACACTGTACTGAACTTATCTGCTTTTGGATGCGCGCTCCATGCTTAAGTATTATTATGAATACTTATTTTTCAATGGACTACAATTGTAACATACAGATGAAGGGAGTGGGTTCTTGCTTCTTTTGCTTTGGCTGTGCCATTGGGACCTTTTTGTCTGTTTGTTTGTTCCCAGGCTTGATAGGTCACCTGATGACTCCTGTAAGGACTGGTGCTGTGCTGATGGACTTTTGAATCATTAATGTTCTCAACACTGCCGAGATGATGCTGTGCTTTTGTTTAGTCTGTGCTGTTTGTGTTTATGTATTTGTTTTTTTGTGTTGATGTTCTTAAAATAGAAAAACTTCAACAAAAAAAATTAAATAACAAAAAACAAATGCTTCCAGACCAAATGGATCAAATCCTGATAGTAAAATGAGTCATTTCACTGAGATTGCAACACAAAAAAAAATGTTTCCATTGACTTAGGGACATTTAACAATGTAAGTCCATGAAAGAAGTCTTTCTGGGCCCCATGGCATAATGTTAGAAGTTGTAATTCCATGTTTGGCCACTATGGACTCCATTACTCCACTAGCCTACATCTTTACATATCAAATAGTGGTTTGCTGCTATATTAATGCTCTGAACGCCATACACAGCACCTTTAAAGAACTGTAAACTTAATAGGAAGTGAATCAGCACCTCTCTGATTCACTCTGTACGAGAACTGTGCATGAGTTTACAGAGCTGATATTTATAAAAAGGCTTCCATTCATATCCAAACTGCTCATATCCACGGCCCATGCTCAAATATGCAACTAACATGAAGGACCTATAATGGTATGAGTATGGCTATGAAATGGGATTCATTAGGTCTGTTGATCGCTCTCTATAGATACATTATGGCCTACCAGCATGAGACCATTTTACAGGCCCAGGTGCACCCTGTGGTACAAATACATGTTTCCACATTTCAGGATGATTACATCCCCAAACCACTAAGTAAGTTTAATAGTGGTGTCATGGGCACTATGGACACCTCCCAGGTCTGAACATATTTGAACCTACTCTCAGCTACGCCTTCAAGATGGATAAAAGCTCTTCTGAATGCACAGGTGGCCTTTCTCCTCATTACTCTCCTTGATATATTAGTGGGTGTTTTCTATATTTTGCCCGGCCCTGCATGGCAATGTCAGACGGAGAAACTTGAAATACAAGACTAAAACAACAATGAAGTGAACACCAGGGTATCTAAACATGTGAACCGTGTACACTGCATGTCAGTTTGTAAATGTTAAAAATGACCAGGACAGAAGCCACAGCAACGACTTTTGTATGCGTTCCTCTTTTTTGACGACATAATAAACATTTTGGTATTTTAAGACATGTCTTGCCTTTACTGTACACATTATGGTCAATCATTACATCCTAGAAAGACAACTTTAATTTAAATCAAATTAAATGTAATATACCACTAAGAAATGATAAAACTGCGACAGACACTTCCAGAACTAAAGCACACATTTTGTTGAAAGCTGAGAGCCACTTTTCTATGAACTATTCATTTAAAGCAAGTATTTATTTGTATATTCTATTAGGCAAAGACAGAAATATTTTGCATGTATTCAAAGAGGATTAATGGTTCACACTGCGAACATGACCCTTTGTTGATGCATTGGTCTTAATGAAAAAACTCTACATCACAATATGATGTGGTTTGTGTGTATAATCCAACTAAATCCAATCATACTATAAGCATCAGTTCTCCTTATTTTCTTGCTGAAATGCCAGATGTTGAAGATGTTTCATCAGTGGCTGTGTAATAATATCTAAAGAAGTAAAAACTTACGAAATCAACGATCAGTGTCATTCTATAAAACTATCATAATCAACACTTACTGCTCTTACAAATAAGGGGAATAATCATATTAATTAAATTATATTCATACAACAGCAGCATTATTAAGTTGCTTCAGAGCAAGAGTAGCATAAATACAGCACCACTGTGTTTTTCACGAGGGCACTGAGCTTTAGAGATATGATGTTTAACACAGGCAACTCCTTTTTTAATTTCAGTGTTCGATATTAAGTAATTCTTTCATATCAATATATATAAAGTCAAAAAGCAGGTCAATATAGTATGCAAATATGTAAAATGTTGTGATTTAATAGGACATACAGCACACCATTTCCTTTGGCCCTATAGATTTTTTTCACCGTGTCCATGAAAGAGATTTTTTTAAAGCTAATGTGACGCTCACGCTGACACGGCCATTTCAAACTTAAGGTGGAACTGAGCTGATTTTACACATCAAAGTTTGTTTACAGGTCTTGGGGAGCACTATGTGAAAAAAATGTTGTATGAAGTCTTTTGCGGCTCCAGAGGAAGTTACACAAAGTGGGTGATGTAGGTGCGGTGCTTTGACAAGGAAGAAGAATACGTGGGGATAAAAAAGACAATGTCTCTGGTTCTGCTGCATCGATTTGGATCTTTCTGATTTTGAAATCGTTTTACAGGAGCGCAAAGCTAGATAGGTGCAGCATTCTTTTAATGTTTTCAATTGTGGCTTATGGCTCAAGAAAGGAGAGATTTAAATATTTGCCCTTGCAGTGCTCCAAGTGTTGCTGCACATGGGCTGTTTTTGAACTGGCACAGGTTCATTACTGAAGTGTACTAACTTAAAAGAGACATGAATACACCATGTTAGCTTGAAACAAAAGCGCTCCTGTATTTGACATGAAATTCCCAAATTATAGACAACTTGTTAGGACATAATTGAAAAGTAGCTCCAAATGTAAGGTGTTGACTTATTAAAATTTCAGCCATTAGTTTGAAGAGTTTAATTTTGATTTAACAAATACTGGTTTTAAAATATTAAAGGAATACTACACCCCCCAAATGATCATTTGTGTATCAACAACTCATCTCGTGTTACATTGAATTTGAAAACAAAACTTTGTCTTTCTTGCATGTCTCCATGGCGAACAGAGTCCAAAAACTCTGAAAATCTTGATGAAATTGAGCAAAAGGGGGCCGTGTTACACATCAGCAAAATTCTATCAAACTCTCACATAACTCATGCAGTATAATCTGAGTCTCATTTATCCAGCCATATGCTCCGTACTTCCCAAACAGACAGCCCTTGCCTCTTCAAAACCAGACTCCATTGACAAAATCACTAATTTTACCTCACTGAACACGGGAGCTGCTGGTCTA
Source organism: Epinephelus lanceolatus (assembly GCF_041903045.1). NCBI lineage: Eukaryota > Metazoa > Chordata > Actinopteri > Perciformes > Serranidae > Epinephelus > Epinephelus lanceolatus. The sequence continues at coordinate 16,188,953 of NC_135752.1, forward strand.
CCACTGCCTCGATAGGTAGTCTGTCTGTGTTACTGTCTGAATCCCAACTAACCCTTTAAATCACCAAAGTCACAAAGTTGAGTTCAAAATGTTAATGGAAGCTGGCTTTGAAGAGAGCATAGGTAAGTTCCCCGGTGAAAAGGGCTGTCTGTTTGTTAAGTGCTGAGCATATGTCTAGATAACTTACACTTGGATTATACTACACGAGTACCAACATCAATTGATTGATTTTGGATTCTTCGTTCACCTGAGGCATGCAAGAAAAACAAAGTTTTCCTCATCAATTCAGCATAACAAGAGGTGAGTGTCTGATATACAAATGGTCATTTTGTGGGTGAATTATTCCTTTAAATTGAGCAAGAAAACATTTCACAGTTTCAATGTTATTTATTTTCACTAGAAAATCCAATGAAATAAATTATGCAATAGAGAAAAAAATACAAAAAATCAGCTTTGATTTTAACAGAGATATAGTGAGATACAGCTTCAGTACCAGGATCAAATTCACTCCACTGATCTGGATACTGCAAAGAAGAAAATTTCAAGTGAGATCCAGCCAGAGACAGTTGGGAATCCCGCCCTGCTTCCCACACCCAACTGGCCAGCCATTGGAGAGCTCCATGTGAGCCGGCCAAGCTGCCAGTATGTCCCTGAGCAACCAGGGGATCCATTGTTGTTCAGGGTCAGGTTACAGCCTCACCACGGGGCCCCACCCTGCTCTCTTGGCAGTTCACTGCTGTTTTGAACAAAGTTGCCTCCTAATGCCAGGTTCCTTGACATGGATATCAAGAGAATCCTTTCGGAGAGAAAGGGAGAGGAATGCCCGGGGAGGAGGAAAAAAAAAACCTCCTACACAACCACCATCTGCCTTAGAGTTGGCTGTGTCTTTTCAGCCAGTCAGTCCCTACGCCACACCAAGTTAATGGGTGAGATTGTGTAACCGCTTTCATCTAGTCAGCTGGGGCTCTAGCAGGCAGCGACTGAGCTGCTCAGATCCTCCTCTGAGCCGAGCTTCAAGGGCAGCCATTTTAGGAGCTGACTATGTGCGCTTAGGTGTTCAGCCAGCACACAACATGGACCCACAGATCTGATCCTCTTCCTCAAAGGCAGGCAGCCCGACACTGGAGAGCTGCTGACAGAAATCTATCTGCCAGATGTACGCTACTGTACCCAAGCCCTCTGCCCACACAGCTCAGCAGAAAACATCTCACACTCTTGCCAGGCTGACTTTGCCTGGTCCTTTCATATCATAGGGACATTATCTCTCACATGAAGGGATTTCCAGAGAAACGCTAGAATCCCCGCTCCAAAGAGAGACAGAATAGGTCAGAGCAAGCGGCATGCATGGACACTTTGTAGAGGGAAACTGCCAACTGCGTTCCACGAGGGGGTCTAAAAATGTGAGGCATGTCTGAACTTCTTTATCTCAGCGCTCTGAAACCCTGAGGAGAAGGGGGCAGAGAGAGGCAGAAGGAGAGAGCAGGCCTGAAGGAGAAGGGTGGGAGGAGAAGGGAGGCGGCGAGAGAGCATGACAGAGCCACCTGGAATACCTTCGGTGGTGAGCAACTGAGGACAAAGCCATCGGACTGGGCTCCCCAGATTCCAAAGTCTACTGACATTTGTTAATCACCAACCGGTCTCTCTGCATCGGCGAGCTCTGCCAGCAGTCACACCCTCTACTCAAACTGGCTGACAGCAGCTGCTCTGTCTGAAAGAGGGCCTTTGAATAAGCCAGCATTAAGCTGATTAGGAGTACAGAGGTTTTGTCCTTAACTGTTGGTTAGCGCTACCATCTCATGCCGTCAGGGAGAGAAAATATGCTGTGTATTATTATATGGCGAGCATCCTGGCTCCAGATAATTCATCTGGCAAACAAGACGGGATGTGCATCTTGTCAACCTGCGCACCCTCAATAATTAATGACCCATTGATTGAAAATGACAGTCTGCTTTTTAAAGGAAAATACAGTGGCAATAATAGCAGGTAGCCTGAGCCATGGAAATTGATTTCTTGCAGAGATGAGATGACAACATCAGAGAAAAATCAATACATTTTTAGTTTCAAGAAAGTTATTCAAAAAGAGAGAGAGAAAGGAGAACAAAGGTAAATGTAAAGTGCTTCAGATTCTGATCTTTACATCTCCACATTCTTTTCCAGGTTTAGAAGAGACAGCAGAGAAAGATCTCAGTGTCTAGCAGAGGAGCAGAGAACGTTACGTCACGTTACGTCCCAGTGAGAATTTGGCCTCTTGCACAAACAGGAGATAGGGAGCTGGAGATCAAGATGGCTACTCCCATCCTCTGATGTCATAAGCCCAGGAGAACTCAACACACCGGATCTGATAGTGTGCTTAACAGTTGCTCATACAACACACTGCCTAAAATAATACAATAAACCACAAACGAGGGCCTCAGAATGAGTTGAAACAGCACCACTCTAACAGTGAGTCTGAGTCTTGACAAAAGTAGCAGGATGTTTGCAAGGCCATTGTACTGGATTGATATTTGCTCAGGTGTTTGTCTGTCCACATGGTCCATATGGGGCAATGTGATACTAAAAGGAACACATATATGATGATCTTTCACACTCTGGCTATACCCAGTCCTACATATTTAGCCCACATGGTGATCACATTCATTTAGAATGCTGCATAAACTAAACGCAGAAAACAAAACTTCTGATTATTACTTCCACTTTGGCTCAGGAACACCTCACAAAATCATCTCTATTCAACAGACACATGTACCAAAACTAACTACAACAGTAAATGTTAAGGTAACATCCAAAGTGTCTTAAAACTTGGCTTCAAGATTACGTATAAGATCCAGAAAGCAGTGCACCTCACCTGGCACGAGTAAGACTTGCATTCAGCTTTTGCGGCTCTTTACTGTAATTTTTTATCATACATTTATAGCAGACACAAAAGACAAAAAAATATATATTCAGACAACCTCATCAATGCCAAAATCAGCGCCTTTCCTTCTTTTCCGTAATTCCCCACAGTAATAATGCACACCTGTCATTTGTGCACATTATTCCATTTTAAAGCACTTCCTGCTAATATGCCAACTTGAGACAGAATGTTGCAATAGAAGAATTTATTCAAGGATATAATACATCTGGTCAAAAGAAGAGAGCACGGCAATGAGCAATTAAATGCATAATGTATACGTTTTATATTAACAGAAACTAGCTCTTAAAGAGCTTACAGCGTCGGGTAGTGCATTTGTATCAAAATGGATGGAACTGAAAAACTTGAAATAGGTACAATAGTGGGAGCAATGAGAGGCTTTTACTGTGAAGCAGCTGCAGGCATGTCACGTACACTGAAGCAGGGCTGCAGCTAACAAGTGTTTTCTTTTTGGACCAATCTGTTGATGATTTTGTCAGTTTACTATCAGTTGGTGGGGCCATCAATTATATGTAAATTATTTTACAACTTAAAGAGACTAATCTGATGATGAAATTAGTTGCTGATAATTTCTTTGTTGATTAATTGATTAATCGTTCCTGAGCTACATTGACACATACAGTCCAATCATGTATACACGTCACCTTTGTGTCATCAGACCAAGCAGAAGCAAGGGTGTAAGCAACATCACATGATCTGTTTTATTTATCCATAGTGGGGAGGTCAGTTTTAATTAATTTGGCTTTCGACAGCTCATCACCCACTGATGCAAAATGGCGTGAAATACAAGAGGGTGCTCTGCACTGAGCACCACCTAGGTTGGGTGGGCGGAGATTACTGCTGGTCCTGCCATGGGGACAGCGTTTCTCAACGTACAGACCAGATGTCTAACTAGTCAACAATATTCTCTGCAGATAACTCATTAAGGGTTATCCACTGAAATCACTAATGCCTAGTAATATTGATCTCATGGCTCAAAAATAAATAACACCTTACCTATCGTAAAACTTCAATTAAAAGCCTTGTCCCAATTTAACGCCTGGCCTCTTTGACTGGCCCGGTGTAGCAACACATTTTGACAAATAAAGGCCTGTCTCAATTATAAGCCTGGTCTAGTTGTCAAGCAGTTCATTTTTATTTGGATGTACTAAACAGGTTGTTGACGACCTACCTGAGGTAACGTTAGTTAGTTGTTTAGATCGCACATACAAATATAAATGGTTCGACTTGCGTCACTATGGAGATGCTGCATATCGTTAACTAGGTTTATTTCATTTTACTAAAACCAGAGAAGACCAAACTTCATTAAGATTTACGGGCAGGGGGGGAAAAACAAAGGGTTACTCCCTACCGCTTTCCTAAAGTCAGACTATGTGTCCATTCCTCGATTACCTGTTAAGTTATTTATATTTCTTTAGTCCATGAGGGTTTTTCATAAAAATGACTTATGAATATTGTGTTAGCAGAATAAAGTGGTATTGTGTTGATATGCCGGGTACCGTATAACAAGTGTCATAACATAACACATAATTGATATTCAAAGTGTAATTTTTATACAATTAATATTCATACTTGTTCAAAAAACAATTTGATTGTATTTCCTATCACTGCTGAGCAACAGTTTTGTGTGAAAGGAATTAAAGGCCTGTCCCATATAGACACCTGTCCCTAATAGAGGTCTGTTGATTTGAGCGATTTAAATAATAATAGCCCGGGCTACTAACTGAAGTTTTACAGTATTTACCTTAATGTTCTAAACAACATGGAACATTCTTGAAGCTCAGGTCATTTTTTTAAGTTTTTATTTTTACTTGTTTATTGTACACCTTTGCTTTTAGTTTTAATTCTACTCTATGCTCAGAGACACACCACAACAAAGCACAATTGTAATATATTTAAAATATGAGGTAATTCAATAAGACCTTCATGAAGATGTTGTCAACAAGCACATGTGCAAAGTCTGTTGTTCAATGCAATTTAATTTGTGTAATGGTCAGTTCATCCCTTAATATCAAATTGTCAATGCACATTAATTTCACCGGATCACCTACTGAGACACTGTCTTCCTACGCTGTGTGCAGCCTGCCCACCCACCCTTGTTATCACACTTATTGTTGTGAGTTTAGTAAACATTTACTGCACAACCTGTTTTTCCCGAAAGTGCAAAAAAAAAGCCTTTGTGTCTGAATCTTCGCATTGTTCCTTTACACCAACTAATATTCAGTCAAAATAATGAGGCTCTAAAAATGTATCTGTAATTCAGACTATGAATAAAAAAACATTTTCAAATTACACTAATTTAAAATATGCTTTCCATTGTAATTTTATTATTACATTAACATTTTAGATCGCATTGTTCATTAGTAATCAAAGGTTTTTAAAGGTCAGTGATTTTCTAACCAAACTAAACAACCCTTGTGAAGACGGTAGAGGTGAACAGTGAAGCGAGTGCTTTATGAAAGGATATTTTAGTCAAACTCCTCAAATATTACAGGAATGATACATCTTCTGTTGCTTTATAAAAAGATTCCATTGCTCCTGATGCATTTACATCAAATATGACTACTCAAAGACCTCTTGTCTGTTCTTAAACAATACCTGTCTTCATCACTGTATGACAGCCTTTCAGTAGCTTTGTATCTGAAGGCTCAAATCATCATCATGAAACCCAACATCTGCTGATGCAAGTATGGGCCAAGTCAAGCAGCAGCAAGAAATATTTATTTTGGCACCAAACCTTTAATCATTCTCTTTACCAGATACAACTGAGGGACTGTGAAACCAGAAAAACTGAGGTAAAGCTTCGGTTTCAAAGTCAAAGTTTTTTTGTTTTTTTTTTTTACTCATCCGACACCTGGTGACTGCATCATTAGGTGTGAGATTCAGAGCGATGATTAGAGACTGTCGATCGGATCATTAACAACTGTGATGGCTTAAATTTAACTTGCAATATTACAGTTACAATGTTATAATATTACAGCGTTTTGTAGAGTAACAGTAATTTGGCACAAAAATAAAAAGAAATGGATACCTAATCAATGAAGTGCAGCAGTTTTCAAATCATAAAACACATTCAAATGGACAGAATTTGGTGCCTTATATGGAACAGTTTAAGATTAACAGTTTTATGAAGACCTGAATCTGGCCAGCTGATTATTCAATTAATCGACTGACAGAAAACTAATTGGCAAGTGCCATTATAAGCAAAAATACTTAACATTATCTAGTTTTAGCTTTTCAATTTTGAGAATTTTCTGCTACTTTGTCTTATGTGATGGTAGAGCTGCAACGATTAATCGTCTCATCAATTAGTCAACTATTAAACTAATTGCCAATTAATTTGATAATCAGTTTTATCGGTATTGCTAGTTTATTGAGAAAAAAAGTAAAAATTCTCTGATTCCAGCTTCTTAAATATGAATATTTTCTGGTTTTTTTACTCCTCTTTGACAGATAACCAAATATCTTTGGGTTGTGGACAAATTAAGACATTTGAGGATGTTATCTTCAACTTTGGGAAACACTGACTGACATTTTTCCAACAATTTTCTGAGATTTCATAGACCAAACAACAAATCGATTAATCTAGAAAATAATGAATAGATTAACTGACAATGAAAATAACTGTTAGTTGCAGTCATATGTGATAGCCGAATAAATATTTTGAGGTTTAGGACTGCTGGTTAAGCAAAAAAAGCAAATAGGAGACATTAACTCTGGCTTTAGAAAATTGTGATGGACATTCTTTACTATTCTGTGACATTTTATAGACCAACAATTAATCGAGAGTATAATTGTTGGTGAAAAACAGTATTGTTTGCTGCAGCTCTAGACCAAACTACTGATTTGTGTGTTCTCTGCTTGAAAACATACACAAAGGTACAACAGTACTTTAAAAGTAGTTTCTTCCATGTGCAGCACCTACAGCATCACAGAAAATACTTTTTTTTTTGTCTTTTTTAGAATTTTAGTACCATTTTCCTCTTAAGTTTTCCCTCTAACTATAAAAGATGCAGACATTATGTGCAAGCTGCATTTAAGTTTTTGAGAAAACACAATGAGTAAAATCAAGAAAATTCCACCATGCTGAAGGGAGCGCTAAGTGTATTCAAAGCGGACAATATGTGTGCTTAGACCTGACAGGGTTCTAACTATATTAACTCCTGGAAACAGCCTGAGAACAGGCTCACTCAGATGGAACCCTGAAACAGTTCAGATGTACTGAGTGCCCGAACGTCCCCGCTGTAAATACAGCCACCAGAGACACTGACTACTAGAGGGTCAGGACAACTGAGTCACTCCTTCCACATCTGTGGGAAATCTTAACACGCCATTCCTGTTTGAGCTGTAGCAAACTCACTTAACCTCAGCATCCTTTTTGACCACAAAAAAAGGTTTGATCTGCAGTGACTGCACATTCACTTTTATCACAGGTCAGTCTATAAAAAAGTTTAACGGCACTATTACTGAAGTTAAGCTGTAGGCATAAAACAACACAACACATCAATATAAAGTTGTTCCCATCTATTATTTGTTTTGTCTTTAAAATGTCAAAAAATGGTGCCTATCATAACATCCCAGAGCCCACTGGCATTTTAAAATGTGTTGTCTCATCTGACCACTGATATAAAACTCAGTTTACTATCATATATGACGAAGAAAAGCAGCTAATCCACATATTTGAAAAGCTAAAACAACAGCCAGACAAAATGTTAATAAATACATTTTTTTTAAATAAAATGACAATATTAACAGTGTGAACAGGCACATTTATGGCATAGTCTTTGGCACAATCCTGCTGTATTATTTATGGTGAACGGACATGGAGCTGCTGCAGGTGCTGAAACCACAGCCAAAGGATAACTGGGAAGCATAATTAACGTTTCGACTGCCGTACTGTCCGGCTAACATGCAACCATATGTTCATGTGCCCACATATGCACAGCATTCATAAGAGGATGCAAATACACACAAATGCAGTGAACCAGCAACATCACCACCTCAAATACACACAAAGGTCTGAATTCTAACATCACCTTGTGTTGGGTTTTTCATAGCTTTGCCTCACCTGAATGTCTCAAAACACACATTAAAGCCATGAATACGTCACAGAACATTATTTCCTGAAAAGGATCTCCCAAAATTTTCTTAATACATGCTTTGGAAGTTATTTTAGTTCAGATTAGGAACGGTGCCCTCAGATGCAAGCCAGCCAAAATAACAGCGTCTGGTTTGCAGCGATTCTTTGGCCTGCGTGCAGCTCACACTCTCGTTGGCTCACAGTTGGCTTTTATCTGTCGGCGCTGTAGCAGATAACAATACTGGTTCAAAAGAGAAAAGCTGGTCCGACCTGAATGACCTTCATATTCCAATACTGTGCCGCTGCCTAATCCCTACACAGAAGAATAACGTATTGACAGATTCAACCACAACACTGCACTGGTGTCTATTATTGTGTTAGTAAGCATGTAAAGTGGAGACACTGCAGGTAAGCGCTGTGCTTTTTGCTCATCGCTTTCGGGTTTTTACAGATTTTCATGAAAAGCAGATCGATTCAAATTCACACTTGTTTTGTCCCCCTGCACCCAAAACTGTTTGGCTTCCTGCTACAAGAAGATGCCAGAGTTTACAGTAAACAAGTCTTCATGCAGAAAGGAAAGCTCAGACAATGGAGAGAAGGGAAGAAAAATGAACAAGGGAAGAAAAACATAGGAAATGACAATGAGGTGCAGATTTTGCACAAGAGTAGGGCTGCAGCTTTTCTCTATAAACAGATATCTACATATGCATGCAGAATCTTTAGGCAACAGGACATTTTGGTATCCTAGGTGCTCTGATATTCATTTGTAGTCCATTTATTGCTTGAGAAGGATCAACTAATCACATCTGAATGGGAAGCTAACCGTCTGTTAAGATGATGGTTGCATGGGTTCCAAGATGCAATCTCGGAACCCATTGGCTATTGTCTGACGGTAATTTGGCTTTATATTATCTTATTTATTATTTATATGCAGATATCTGTTTATAGAGATTAGCTGGAATGACCGGCACACAAAAGAGGAAGTCTTGGCACAGATATCCGCTGGCTACGCCGTATCGTTGCCCCCAGAGGCCTATTGTCGTCAGACCAATAGCCAATGGGTTGCAGGATTGGGCTACAAGAGTTTCATTTTTAGTCCGTTTATTAATTCTCTAAAATGTTAAGAAAAAGGGACAAATGTAAGTGTCAGTTTCCAAAAATCCAATGTGAGGTCTTCAAATTGCATGTTTTGATCAATCTATACTCCAAAATCCAAGGATTTTATTTTCACAGCAATATAAAAAGAAAATAAGCAAATTCTAACATCTGAGGAGCTGTAACTGGCAAATATTTGGCATTTTTGCCGTAGTCTATCCATCACTTTGGTCCAGACTGCAATATCTGAACAACTATTGGGTGGGTTGCCATGAAATTTGGTGCAGATATCTATGGTACCCAGAGGATGAGCCCCAATCACTGACTTTTATCTAGCTCCATCATCAGGTCAAAATGTATTTTGGTTTTGTGCTACCTAGCAAATGCTAACATGCTAATCTAAGATGGACAACATGGTAAACACAAGCAGCAACCTTCAAGGCTAAAAAACTGCAGTTCATCAAATGGCCACTAGAGGCTGGCTCCAAAACAGAGTGGGGGGTGGGGGGTGGGGTGGTTGTTATATAACTTTTTATATAACTCGCCCGTTTCCATTTTATTAAAGCTTAAAATTATGCATATTTGTGGGCGGGGGTGTTTGAGTGACGCGCCATCTGCGAGGTGTCGCCAGTTGAACCTTTCATCGGCTCTGAGCGTCGCAACAGTCTATGAGTCAGATCCACCCTTCCCTCCTCCACAGCTTCACCCTCTCATCCAAATATGGTCACTTCTGGCTCAAAAAAAAGAAAAGAAAATGGTGACAGTCAAAATGCTGCACTCGAGACGGGAGTCCACATAACAATGGGTGACATCACGGTAGCTACATCCATTAGTTTATGCAGTCATTGAGATGACATAATACCTGCTAAATCAGCATGTCGGTATTGACACTGTGAACATGTTAGCATGCAGATTAGAGCACCACTTTACCTGTACAGCCTCACATAGCAGTGTGATTATAGACTCTTGTTGCTTGATAAGAAGTTTCTAATGAGAAATTGATTATTAAAGTAGTTGTCAGTTAATTTTCTGTCAATCAACTAATCAGTTAATCGAAAGTTTCAGCACTACAGCAATTTAAAGTAAGATAAATAATGACCATATGATTTTCAATGATTTTTCATAATCAGATTGCCACATTTTTACAATGTATTTACCGTAAGTAAACTCTAGTCTTAACCCCACCATACTTTAACTAGAAGTGTAGGCTATCAGTGAAAGCCTGCCACTCTGGCCTCTCATACCTTGATTATTGATTATTGTAAATGCAGGTAAACATGTAATAATAACCCACTTTAACGTAATGGGGTTTGACATTGGAATTAATTTACAGCATCACAATCTAACCACCTGAATGTGACAGATAGATATCTTGTTACTGTAGTCTTGATGAGCCTATCTGTTACATTACAACAGCCTTTCAGTGATAAGAACAACAGTGAGCTGGACAGTGACCTCACTCCTCTCTGCCTGTGATCAGAGCGGAGAGCTTCCTTAAATGATGTGATCACATGGCGCTGCTTATTTGAGAAAGTCGGAATACACAGAGATGAGACATCGATCCCACCTGCCCGATCAATGGAGCAGGCCTTTTCAGAGGAGATGTGAGGAATCAATAATGTTCGGTATAAACGTTTTGTCATAACATTCATCAGACATCTGCTGGAATGGAATGAAAGGGACGGGAATGGCATGAAATACAACAGAAAGAAAACAGCAGGATAAAGCTGGAAATATACCAGTAACGCCATCACGTGCCCCTGCAAACTGTTGGCATACATTTTGACTTATAATGTAGTGATTTTAAATAACATCCAAACTTCAGGCTTCTTTCCAATGCTGATGATATTTTTATAGAGTCTGTATTAGCTGTTATCCTCTGAGATCAATATTCTAAATAAAATTTTCACATTGAGCAGAAACATTAAGCTAAATCATCAGCAACAGATCTGGATCCTAAAACTGAAACCATGTTAACAATAAATCAACCAAGCATGGATGGGCCTAAAGTCACTGAGAGTAGCCAAAATCATCAACATTGTCATTCAGTTTCATCAGCCACCTGACTAAAAACACTATTGGTAATCTGACCACAAATCTGCTTCAGGAAGCATATGGCACCAAAAAAAGTAGGTCAACCATTAAACAGCTAACACGGCCTTGACCAGAAACATTCTTCTAGCTCTGCTGCTTCATCTCGAGGCCATCTGAAATGTCTGATGTTAAGCATAAGTATTTTGCATTAAAGCTCTTACTAATTTAAAGGTGGGGTCTTACTGCTGCAGCCTTTCTTGGAATGGTATGACTAGTAGCTTGTGGTGGCTAATGTTAGCTAACGTTAGCAGACAGATATTAATCTGACCTCTTCTATACTTGTGCTACTGTTAAAGGGGAACACCAGCTAAATTAAGAATCCAACATGTTTCCATGGCCGATAAGTTCAGTCAATATGTGAGAACATGAGCTCCTCTCTGTCAAAACCAGAAACCAGAGAAGTAAGTCTTAAACTTGTGATGTCATCAAGTACAAAGTCTGGAGCTGCTCTATAGCAGTAAATGGGAGCCTGATTTCGGACCATAAGAATGACATGTATGAATTTTGAAAATAGGCATAGCTGCCCTTTTCAATCATCCTGTAATTGCCATGTGTTGCAGCTGTTCAACATTGGATCGCTTTAAATGGAGCTGAAGGTCTGTCCATGATAGAGGACTGCTATGTTTGAATGCACTGGTTCCTTTTTTGAAGACAGGAAGTGGTTTCCCCCTCAAGCATTTAAGGTATTAACTCACTAAAACTAATCTTTTGTATTAAATATTTTGTTTTCATTTGATAGATTTTTTAGAAATTGTCTACGGTATATTTTTCCCAGGAGAAAATGACTTTCAGATCTGGTGTTAGAAACTTTTCGGCTGTTACATTACCTGCATATGTGGGTTTAGGATATTTCCTCTCAGCAACAATAAAATACCTTTGTTTTACAAGGGAGAACATTTCTCAGAAAAGAACCTCAGTGTCTCAAACTGTTCTCTTCCCTTCTGGCTTACACAACTGTGTGGTATTATGGGCCACCAGCTTGCGTTAAAGTAGCCACTGTTTGATCTGTACCTGATGTGCCAGTGCCATTGCTCTATATTTTGGAGGTAAGATCAAAACAGTCTACCTTGGTTTTGTCAGATCACAAGTTCCATTTCCCGTCATGGGAATGAACCACATGCTTGCAAAATTAACACGTGGTTTTTGGTGAGAAGCAGCCCTACCCCTCAGCTCAGAAGTGTTAAGAACACATGAAACTCCCGCTAACTGTGGACAGACTCTGCTATAAAGTCTTTCGGTTATTTTTAGCTTGCTGTTGGCCTCTTGGTAGTTTTTCCTTTAGAGCTTCCTCTTTACATGACCATCCATCATAGCAGCATGACCTGATCTAGATAAGGTCCTCATGGTGCCATAATTCCTCCAAGTTTGTCTTCACTATGTTCCAGAAAAAAAATTAAAGGGTCTTAAATATGATTTTATGTCTGAGTCTTTCTGCAGCAACATCTCAGAAATGTTGGCTCCTTGCTGCCCATGCTCATCTCTGAAAATCTAGTTTTATATGATCTAATTACATTCAATTAAGCACAAGTAGCTCACTTCTTAATTTCCAATACAACTAATTGACTCTTAATACAATTCTAACCTTGAGTTAATGAGGTATGTGCATACTTGCACAAAGGGACTACAAACAGTAGCATTTTGTGTTCAACTTTCTTTTACTGGATACTTCAACTGAATGAATGAGGAAAAAAAGCTGGACGTTCTTGGTGAATTTTCAGAAAAACAGCTCAGTAATCCCAGGTTGTCTCGGAGGACTGGTAAATACAGGTGCAGAGCCTTTTACACGCTGCAATGTAGTGAGCGTTGCCGATCTGTCTGCAGCCTGACCTTCACAGGTGACACACTCAGAGGGTGTTACAAAGAAACGCCTCACCACTGCAGGTCCGGGTGACCCTTGACGATTGTGTGTAAAGGAAAAGATCATGTACGCTTACCACCATCCTATAAAAGTGACTGAATGTTTAATGGAACAAAATAAAGCAGTGGATGCAGAAATTAATCCTTTGTTTTATGGGTGTTTACATAATATTACAGCCCTCAGAACTGGTTTATTTTTCAAAATTATACTCAGGACATCATCTGATTCAACACCAAAATGAAAGCATTGTGTGATGTCACCTCAGTAATAAAGGACAACGACCAGAGTCTAAAGGACTGAGGCATTTTGATCTCTGGACCTTGAAGTATTCTGCTGACTGAGGCCTTCAAGCAAGACCTCGCATCAAAAAGGCAGACACAGAGGGGCTGAAAGAGCGACAGAGGAATGCCGTAAGTATGGCTCCCAGTCTGCAACACTATGCTAATCCCAGGAAGAGATGATAGTTTTCTATTTTATGTCTGCCTCGTCCATACTGCAAGGTCAGACGGCGCATGTGTCAGCCTGTCCCTCTCTGACAGATGGTTACCTGACATCACCCACCCAGTCAGACGGCCTTTAATACTTAATATCGCTGCGCTCACTCTCCTCTTTATATCCTGTCTTTGCAAACCAAGACAGTTCCTTTCTCAATCAAAGACATCCGACTTGCTAATTTGTGACATGCCTCTCTGTAAAATTGCACCCAAAAAAAAGGGAAAAAAGAAAGAAAAAAGAAGCTGGCCATCATGGTACAAGTAACCTTGCTCCAAGGGTAGGCTTTGTGTTTAGCAGAGGGCTCAGATTGTTCCTTCTGAAAAGGGGGACGGGTACAACACAGAGCACTCAGTAGCAACATTTGCCCTCTTTTGCACAGAAGATAATGACCGAGCAGATTAAGGAGGAGACAAGAATTAATGGCCGTCTTCCTTGTGGCGACTGTCTTCACGTTGTCATGGTGAAAACTCACCTTAAAATAACAACAATTAAAAAAAACTACTACTCCATTCAAAAGGTAGCCGCTTACAGTCTTTTACATCTCCTGCATTCACGCTTTAATCACGAGCTTTCAGAGATATTTATGTGACCTTCAAGCCTGAAATTTTCACAAAGCAACAAAAACAGAGGGCTGGTAAATCCCTCTGCTAAAGCCTGCTGGGTGTGAAGGTTAGATTATGAAAACCCTTACATAGTCGCTCCCTTTATTCCTCCTAACAAAACCAAAAATTAATCTTTTCATCTAAGTTGAAATTTTTTTTTTAGCCACCACGTGTTAAATGCAAAAAAAGCACCAAAAGGGAATTTGTTTTTAGATAACAGCAGAAGTCAGAACCTGGGAAACCAAGTAGAGTTGAGTAAGGATAAGAGGTGGACGCAGGCAGACGTGCATGGTTTGAGTTCTCTGGAAGCTCAACCTTCTTTTAGTACAGTCACCTCACTTGGCTTGCTCTAACATCTCTCTGTCTCTGTGTGTCTCTCTCTCTCTCTCGGGGCTGACAGAATTATCTTCTGCATCAGAGCTGAGGCTGGGCCAACGCTCCACACAGAGGACTCCATTTCATGCAGCCAGCCCCACTGTGGCCAAGGAGACACTGCCAATCATGCTGGAGTATCAGTAGCATGGCCATCCACCATTTTGTGCTCCTCAAGGTCTTTGACTGTCCTGCTCAGCTGAGTGGAGCAGCCTCTGCTCGCTCTGCTATCTCGTTACACAGATGGAAGTGTTTAACTTTAAGAGCACAGACCTGAGCAAGCAGCAGCTTCCCCTCCTGTCTGTTCCTCTGCTGACTGTCATGGCAGTCAGCAAAAGCAGAAGTGAGATGTGTGGGGGTTTTTTTTTTGTTCGCTGCAAAAGATGGCCACCTAGAGTGCGGCTCTGCTGTTCTTCACAAGCTGAAGACAACATCCAAGAGAGATCTGAGGACAGCGCCTCTAAATATGTAGCTTTCAATCACCCTGTCACCAAAAACTTTAAGAAAATATGTGTTGTCTTCTGTAGATGACATCAAATACAGGTGACCTGACAGGTTCTGAACATGTTTCGGTGCTTCTATGAGAGAGGTGCAAATCCTTTTTTTCTAGACTGAAAAGCATAAAAGATAAAACTTGGGGCAACCCTCAGCAACATGATTAAATATTCCATCCAAAAATGATTAAGTGCACAATTTAATTAATAGCCTTAGGCGTGCTTATTTTTACAATTTTATATTGGAAGGAATAGGTAGATATATTTGGTTTTCTCAAGAGGTTTCTTCCCTCGAGCTTGAACAGAAATTCTCAGAAAACGAATTCTATCAAGTACTGTACACAAGTAGGCTATGGCAAAGGAAACTCATTTATTTGCTGCTCTGCACACAATACATATAGGCCTATGAGGCTAAAAAACTCCATTCAGACCTCTTCAAGCTGAAACACACAAAGTTCACGGACTAAATAAAACACTGCTGAAGAGTCGGACAAGTGAAGGATGTCCAAGGACAGATCTTGGAGAGAAACCAGGAAGTGTTTTTCCACAAAGACAATTACTTCAGGAAATCTTACATTCCACGCAGCCTTGAAGTCCATCTCTCCTAGGAAACCATTTCCTGACATAAATCAATCTGCTGCTGTCTCAAATAAAGTTGGTTATCATCTTAGAAAACAAGAACTCCAATCAAGTGAGGAATGTTATTTGCATGACAGTGATGAGATCACCTCTTTCTCGCTGTGAGCAAAACCATCTACCGTTTACCTCATCCCAATCACAAGTCTTAACCTTGATTTCAGTCCTGTTTTATCTATCAAAATGCCTTCAGCAGGATCCAATTCCACCAATTCACCCAAAGAAAAGAGACTACAAGAAAAGACTGTGAGATGCACTGAAGGGTTTCTTGTAAGTGGTGCTCAGTGGACAACTGCCAGAAAACACTGCAATGCTGACTTCCTTGTAAGCCTGACATGGCAGTTACTACAGTTACAGGGAGTGGGTGAGGTTACAAGCTAGTCAGGATGGAGGATTTTAGAGTGACCAAAAGAGGACACAGGAAGCAATAAAAAATGAGAAGAAACGTCAAACCCTTTGTGGTTTGTTCTCAGAAACGTTGGATGAAAGACTTTTCCTTTTTGGACAGCTTTTTCTTTTAAAGCTGCTGGTAAGTTTATCTAAGAAGAGAAGAGGTGAGGGTTCCTCTCCAGGTTCACCAAAACCGACCTCTTGAGGCAGCTCAACAAGTTTGAGAAGGGAAAGATGAGAGACCCATCAATATTAACTTACCACTGAGACCTCCTTTCCAAGCTCTTAAATATTTAATCGTCCTTGGACAGCTCTGTTGCTTCGTAGGCCGAGCCAGTGTGGATCCCTTCTACAAGACCACTCCTGTTCCTGCTCAATGAAGGCCTTGTCCGGTGGCACCACACTGCCCAAGGAACGGGCGTCTCCAAAGAATTCAGGATTTTTTTTTTTCCACCACAGGCAGCTCGAGGCTGACAGAGTTGGTTCACTGTGTCTTATAAGAGAAGGGCATAAATCCTGAATTCAGGCTGGAAACCTGAGTAAGCCGCGTAGATGGCTTAATTTATCTCAACGGACAAACTGCCTCATCAGCACGGCCACTTTATACCTGAAGTCGTCTTTTCTATGAAACTACCCCCCCCCCCCCCCCCACCCCATATAAACTAGCAAAGATAGACAGCTATACTGAGCTACAAGCTTGTTTTTTCCAGGAGGGGAAAGGTGACGTTGAACTGTTGATGTTCTGATGGAAAGCAGAGAGGAGGAACCAGTTCTGCAGCAGTGTAACGTGGCAACTGACAACAGAAACTGAATTGACACCTCAAGCAAGCCACGTCCTTGTTCCATTTAAACCCAGACATGATGTTGCTTTTTAGTGTTTCAAATAGGCCTATACCTAGTAACACAGCACTGAATTATTCAAAGGATCCTGGCTGTTTTTTTTTACTCTAACAATGCCGTGCTTTCATATCTAAACCAAATATCTAAATCATGAAAGAAATTTGTTTACGGGGTGAAAGAGGTTGGTCAAAAGCAAGCGGAAAGTAGAGAGTTTTTTTTTTTGCTGTGCTGTAATGACTATAGTGTTTTGGATCTGGGGCCTGTGTGTTTCAGCACACTTACAAGTGTAGCAGCGGGGCCCGGCTGCATCTCATGAGCCATGCATCATGTCAAGAAAGCACTCACTGGAGCATTTCAATTTGCTTTTGTGCGTCTCCCTGGCCTTCTTCACTGCCCCAGGTAGAGAAGAATGGAGGAGTGCATCACCCAATGTGAGTGAGTGAATGAGGGGAGAGGGAGGGAGGGAGGGAGGGCAGGAGGGAGGGGGGTGCATCTGTGTGTGTGTGTGTGTGTGTGTGTGTGTGTGTGTGTGTGTGTGTGTGCGCGTGTGTGCACGCAAGAGACACCGAAAGAGTATCAGAGTGAGTGATGAGCTTCACAACCACTTCCTTCCAGCGTTCAAACCATCACAGAAGTCTCTCTTGTTTAATCCTCTGTCCTCTCTGTCGAGCTTTTTAAGCGTAATCCTGAAATACCTTGCAAAAATCCAGTTATGTAATTTTTTTTTTTCTAAAAGTATCTCCCATACATAGTTCAGTTCTGCCCTGTCACCTTAAAGTTGAACTGCAGTAAAGAATAGGAATGAAACAGCTTGTGCAGAGGTAAAACTCAACCAGTCTGATTTGGGTAACCTTTGTTGCCCTCCAAATACAATACAAATACTTAGCCAGGCAAAAAGTTGGACCATAAAATTAAAATTAAAGCTCCTATACAAAGGTAAAAGTAAAAAAAAAAGACAGTATCTTATAGCATGTTGCAAGATACTATGTTAAACATATAATAAATCAAGGCTGTGTAAATATATTTCACATAGAGCATGTTTAAAGGTAGAAATCTTAAGCTACTGTTTGTACAGTCTCTGCAGATACATACACCACCACACACTTCTGGCGGGTCATGAGTGATGATTGAGGGACTAGGCCTACTTACTTTTGCGTGAGTCTATACATTTTTAGTGTAATCCTGCAGAGTATACCTTTAACAAATTACGGCACTTTACTGTAGAAATACGATGATGTTTGAGGAAGAGCTGGATAAACAACACGTTTTGCCTAAAGTTCAAGAAACCAACCTGTATTTCGACTCTGGAGAAGCGAGCTCCAGGCTGACTGTGTGTCAGTTAGTTTCAACTGATTAAACACATGTAGGGCTGACCTGAAGGCTTTGAAGCTTCTGTGGTTGCCATGGTAATTGAGGTCCAAATTGGTAGTCAAATGCTCTATTTATTTACATATAAATTACTCACCAATTCCCAAATAGCCCAGAAATGATGAAAGTATCCAACATTATTCATTATGCATCAACAACAATTATTATTAGTTATAAACTTAGCGATGGTTTTGTGACTCTGATTCGCTCTCATTTATCGTCAGTCACCAGCAGTCAAGCAACAGTTTGACTACATGTGAAAGTTGAGTGCCAGAAACGCCAAAGGACACTGGCATCACAAATCCACAACAAGTTCGGCAAATCACCATGCTATTATTTAATGTTACTGCGACCTTTGCACTATTTGGTTAAAGATATACATCATGCAAGCAGAATATCAACTAAATTTACTTTAAATTTAGTAGGGCTGCAGCTTACGTTGATTTTATCACTTATCTTTTTGTCAATTTTCCAAAGCCCATGGCCAAATATTCATATGTCTTGTTTTGTCTGATTGACAGTCTAAAATAAAAAAATATTCAATTTACCAATACATTATATAACAAAGAAAAGCAACGGTTTGTAATTATATCAGTTTACAGTTATATAAAACAAATTGTTAACTGATTATTCAACTAATGATTTCAACTATAGGGCTGGCATGGTACCAGATTTTCACTACATGATAATCAGGCCCAAAAAAATCACAATATTGATATCAATAGAGAATTTGGAGAAAAAAATAATTTTACTGAGAGTCATCTTTAACTTTGTTTATATGTTTTGTCTCATTTTTGGTAAACGAATAGCACTCAAAATATGATTGCAGGTAGTTGGGGAGGGAGACAAAGTGAAATCATTCAAGAGGCTCTGAAAAATGTACAATATATAATCATGCATGTATGATTAAAATGATATCAGTATTTTCTTTTTTAAATATCATGGTTATTGTCAAAACCAATATATCATGACATCTGTAGTTTCAACTTTACAGTATAGACAAAGGCTCGCTACAGGATGGGGCCTCAAGATGAGGTCAAAAGTCAGGAGCCACCTTGGGGCTCTGTGCTTTCCAGGTTTTAATTTACTTTAGTGGTGAGTATTACCAGAAAGAAAAAAATAATTAATCAAATGACAACAAAGTAATTGCCACAAAGAGAACCTGGGGATTTCAGGGGCCTCTGAGAACCTGGGGCCCCTGTTCACTTCCTTACTATACCCATGTCAGTAATCCAGCCTTGGTTTATTGTAACACTACAACACTATAGAAGTACCAGAAATGCCATCTCTGCTGCAGCAAAAGCAAACACCCCCGACCTTCATGACCTTAGCTGGTGAGTTGAAGTGAAAACCTGAGCACACAGATTAGCTTCCAGTGTCGCACGAATAAGCTTTACAATCGAGAAAGAGTCAAGAATGTGTTGAAGGCTTGTGAAAGTTACTACAGGAGCTCTGAGTGCGCAGAGACACAGCAGACAGACAGTATCCCAGAGAGAAACATCACAATCACATCCAGAGTTAAATCACTGGGCTCATTTGCAGAACATCCACCATCCACCAGACTACATATCCATTGCACCCGTCTGTGAGACAAATGTGTCGACCGCAGCAGATTCCTGCTCGGCCGTCCTCTGTCGGCTCCTCCTTGAGAACCTGTTTGCCCTGCCACGCCAGGGAGAAGGAGCATCGCCACCATTTTGATTGCTCTTCTCAGCCCCAGCATTGTCGCAGCACAGTGTGTCAAGCTCACAGTCTCCTTGTCAGCAAGATTTCACACAGTGGCCAGGGGAACTGCAGAGCGTAGCACAGCCACACACACACACATACACACACAGTAACTGCCACAGGAACACACTACAGCTTGCAAAACACGCCTCCTTCGCTCTCCTGACAGGCTGGTCAACAGACACCTTTAGGATATAATGTGTGAAAAGTCACCTAAGGCTGTACAGTGGACACAGGGTGCATTGCAACATGGGTCATAAATGGACCTAATCCATTTGTCTGAATAACTTTTAAAGTATTTAGGCAACCTCACAATAACAAACACACGTTTGCCAGCCAATAAACAGCAGGCTCCACTAACTCCTGTGTAAACAATTAGTTTACAAATTACGAGTAGCACCATAAACACTTTACTTTTCGATTTAAAGCCTTCAACAACAGCTGACGCACAAAAAGTCATCCAAAACACAAAAAGAGAATCATCTTGAGAACTTCCTTTAAGAAACTGCAGCCATTACTTCACTCCCTCACACACGCACACACACAGAGGAGACAGAGAGTGTGTGTGTGTGTTGAGACTACTTTGTTGAACATTAACTACCTGCATGGCCAAAACACTGCATTATTCAGCATTAAAATTCCTATCTCATCCACGTGTCCCTCGGCCATCATAATCACAAACACGTCCTGTCCAAAAGTGTCATCTGCAAGCCACACAGGGGACAAAAATATAATCCCACATATTCACAAGCCAAATTGTGTTTAATCATGCAAAAATGAAAGCAGCAAGTTAGTCCATGGAGTTAACCTTCAAAGGATCTAACCTCACTTTTCAGAGTTCTTCTGCTTCCTGTAGCAGACTCAACTTCCGAGGTGAAAAAAGCAGAAAAAAGAAGAAGAAGTAGAAGGAGGAGAAGAAGAAGAAGGTTGTGGCCGATCATTTATGAACACAACCTTTGTTCTGGCGTGAGGGATACTGCCTGTCTGACTCCAGGGCTCTCCTTGGAGACTCATCTGCTTTCCTCCATTTTATGGTGAAGCCCTACTAGTATGACATACCTGACTTGAGACCAGTGACAGCAAATAAGCATCCAAACAGTGCAGAGAGGAGAGGGGGGGACAGGGACAGGCGGGTTAACAACGTAGCCTAGCAATGAGAGCAAAAACAAAACAGTAGAATAAAATATATATAAAGCCACCACCATGAAGAGACATCTAGCTCCAACCCTGTGGACTCACAATCGCCACCAGATAAGCTTTCTTTTTTAAAAAGCTGAGAGGAGCTGCTTCCTCACACTGGACATGGCTTTCATAGTGTGTGTGTGAGTGTGTGAGTGTGTGTGACTGGACCAGCGGCTATGCCAGCTCCTCTGTGTCGCTAATGGAGGCTGGTTGGGAGAGGAGAGCAATCCGTGCAATGGCTTCTCCATGAAGCTAACGCGCAACAACACGCACGGCCGGAGAGGGGACGCACAGCCGGGGCCAACAATTCCCCTGACCAGACATGTCAGAATAACAAAACACTCCGCTCCGGTGCTGCTGAAACACGCAGGCGACCCCTCTTTACACCGCCGCGTCCATTTCCTTGTGTCACTTTGACAACAGACCGAAAGGCGACATAGCGAGGACGCGGTAGGTTGGTTAGGATATTAACTGGGAAGCGAGAAGACCCACTTGACTTTGGCTGCATGGGTGCCAGCCGGAGCGCCCACCGACTAAAATCTCGCCCCGGCTTCCTCTCCCAAGTCGGCTGGACCTGGACTAAAAGGAGAAAAGGTGGTGGAGGCGGGGGGGATCAGCTCTTTCCAGGTCATTCACGAGGCGCTCTCCAAATTATATCCCATGATCTACCATACCGACGTTCTCGCAGACCTTGAAAGCCCAGCCGAAATCTTGGCGAAACTGGAAATATAGTGCAAGAGGAAAAAACTCACTGGTACAATCTTCTCCTCAAGCGATCCTCCCAAAAGTTGTCCTCGTATTTCATGCGTGCGCCCGGTCGGTCTAATGGATGATCGCCATCTTTCCTGCTTCTCCTTTGCTGCAGCTGCAGATGACCTGAGATCCGTCTGTCTCTGAATAATGAGCAACCACACAGACAAGGAAGACAATCTGCAAAGCAGGCTACACAAAGAAGTTTGGGAGACTAGCAAGCACCAGAGGGTGCACAAGAGTTTACGATGAGACGAGGGAGCATCAGCAGGATGGACAACGTCTATGTCTGAGAAGCTCATCCTTCATCTAGACTGAAGTCAGATCGCCCTGCAAAGCCTTATCAGCGGCTCAGACCACCACCAGATACATGCGGGGCTCTGTGAATTTTATATAGGCTTTCCATAGTGTGTCTGCCACGTCATGGGGTTATCTGCAGTTCACTTTGGTGATGATGATGATGCTGCTTCACACTTCAGCCAGACAGAAAACAAGACAGACAGACAGCATGGATAGATAGATAGATAGATAGATACAGAATTTAAACCACCACAATGAATTAAAAATAAATATTTAAACACATTCATAATAAAATATAGAAATATATGTTTAAAAACACACACAGCCTCCATCTAATTATCACCACTCTCTCCCCTTTATCATCTTTATTCAAATAAAACCCCAACAATACATTTTGCATAATTAATCCTGCACCTCATTCACACATAAACATGGCCGATATGTTGCAGCATGTTGTCATTACACTGTTATTGTAAAGTGTACATGCTACTGCTGCTGCTGCAGGCTGCTGCTCTGTCCACCAGCTGCTAACAAAGAGGGAGCCCAAGACAAAAGGTGCAGGGTCCTGCTCAGATGTATGTCAGTGTAAGGGTGGGTGGATGGATGGTGGTGGGAGGGGGTTGAGCGGCAGTAAGGGGGCACACACACACACACACACACACGCACACACATGGGAGGGTGGGTAGTGAGGAGAAGAGTCTACCTTGCATGATTGAGCGACTATAATGTCATCTGAGAGCGTTTAGGTGCCTTGTTGAAAATAATTTGTGTTAATGTGCTTAATAAAATGTATTTTTTGTGTGTCACATTGCAGCACTGTAAGATATTTTTGATATTGTGGAGTTTTTTTGTATCTTAAAACTGAAGATTTGAATGTATTGCATGATGCAAATTGACCTTAGTTGATCTTTTTTGCAGCTGAAATCCACAATAAAGCTTAATTTCATTAAAGTTACACTCTGCCTCGGTTGTGTTTATTTCTCTTGCAGAATTATGGGAAAATATAATGAAACACACACTAATACACAACATTATCTAAATGCCAGTATGTTTATTTTGAATACTTGCTCATAGTAATTACTGTGATCTGTACTGTGCACGCCGCTCTCTGTCTTTTGTAGACAGTAGATGGCAATAACAACATCTGCCCTCATTATAACAGAAGCATAAGCACTGCTCTGCACACTCTTCACTCTTTTTCAATTAAACAGCAAGTTTTTATTCATTCATTAAAAAAAAGTTGTTTGAATCCCAGGAACTGTTTTATTTATTTATTTATTTTTACCCGATAATCCTATCTGTGTCACCTGAAAAACCTCCGCCACAAATCTTGCGAGCGGGCTCACCAGTGATTGTTCGCTGATTTACAGGCAGAGACACAGAGAGGAATTAAATTTGTGTAAGATACAGACGTAGTTAATCATGTTTGACAAGTGTTGGTGTTGCCTCTTGCGAGATTCGTTTATGAATTATGGATTGTGGAATACATTTTTTTTTGTGTGGAATTTAATAGAAAGCTTCAGATAAGAAATGATATTCAGTCAGTCTTTGTATCACCAACCTCCTATCTGTGTCACCAGTGCTAATGCAAGGGCGAGATTCTCCACAATGCTGTTAAACGGTGTGATACAAACAGTGTCTAAAATATGTGACACCTTGGGATGTGAATCATGTGAGGATATGAAATATATAATGTGTTGTTAAGCATAAGGTGACAGATGGGTACAGGAATGAGGCTTTTTTTAAGTGCAGGTCCATAGTGCCAGTTTTCCTGTTGCAGTGTGACGTAAATAGCCCCATGTATTTCCAAAACAGTGTGGCAAATCATCACTTGGCCCCAAAATGACTTCCTCCTCCTTCAGGGTTACCTCTGATGCCCTTTTCTTCACTCATGCATTTTTCTTTTACTCAGGGCATCCTCAAGAATAATTAAAAACAGACAAAGCCTCACGCCAATGACATGTTTGACATCTCAACAGATCTTTGAGGGAATGTCTCCAGAGGAACGATGTGTGAAATACACACACCCATGCAGACACACATACACACACTGTGTTGACAGTGCGTCCTGTGGGTGCCAGGTAGCAGCCGGGGTTTATCATGCTGCTTGGACATATGGCTGCTGCAGCAAATCTGATTAATATGGGATGGCCAGGAGTCCAGCGTACAGCAGAGGACAGACTGCACCAGGACATCCCCACTGGTCCGGCCTCCCCCGCACACCGTGCCAGGCCTCCATCCAGCATGGCTAAAAACAGACCAGTCGTCAGGGATTCAGATGGTCTGAGCGGTGGGAGAGCGCGAGGAGTGGGGGTGCTGTACAGATTTAGAAGGTGCCCACTGACTTTTTTGGGTACATTAATATTCATGTATCACCATTTCACTGGGAAAATCTTATTCTTAATTAAGCTTCAGTTAATTATTTCTTCAGTTTTTTGCAAATAAAAAATGATTAAATGAGTGCCACCTGAGAGGTGAATTAAAATTTGGACCTTCTTGTGCTGCAAACTTTCCTATCTGCACGGGTGGATTAGGAGACAATGCACAGATATGTAAAAGACCCCACCAGCTCTCCATCTTTGTAGTCGTTACCCATCTTGGTTTTGTGTAGACATTTGTGTCTCTTTGAGGTAATTTTGTGTCACTTTGAGATAATTTTGTGTCTCTTTGTGGTTGTTTTGGTTGTTTTTGTAGTCATTTTGTTTGTCTTTGAGGTGATTTTGTGTCTCTGTGGTCATTTTGTGTCTCTTTGTTGTCATTTTGTGTCTCTTTGTGGTTGTTTTGCCTCTTTTTGTAGTCATTTTGTGTTTCTTTGAGGTGAATTTGTGTCTCTTTGTGGTTATTTTGGGTCTCTGAGGTAAATTTGTGTGTCTTTGTGGTTGTTTTGCCTCTTTTTGTAGTCATTTGTGTGTCTTTGAGGTGATTTTGTGTCTCTTTGTGGTTATTTTGGGTCTCTGAGGTAAATTTGTGTCTCTTTGTGATTGTTTTGCTTGTTTTTATAGTCATTTTGTGTGTCTTTGAGGTGATTTTGTGTCTCTTTGTGGTAATTCTGTGTCACTTTGAGGTTGTTTTGCCTCTTTGTAGTCATTTGATGTGTCTTTGAGGGGATTTTGTGTCTCTTTGTGGTTATTTTGGGTCTCTGAGGTAAATTTGTGTCTCTTTGTGATTGTTTTGCTTGTTTTTGTAGTCATTTTGTGTGTCTTTGAGGTGATTTTGTGTCTCTTTGTGGTAATTCTGTGTCACTTTGAGGTTGTTTTGCCTCTTTTTGTAGTCATTTTGTGTTTCTTTGAGGTGAATTTGTGTCTCTTTGTGGTTATTTTGGGTCTCTGAGGTAAATTTATGTGTCTTTGTGGTTGTTTTGCCTCTTTTTGTAGTCATTTGTGTGTCTTTGAGGTCATTTTGTGTCTCTTTGTGATTGTTTTGCCTCTTTGTTGTCATTTGATGTGTCTTTGAGGGGATTTTGGTGTCTGTGGTAATTTTGTTTCTCTTTGTGGTCATTCTGTGTCTCTTTGTGATTGCTTTGCCTCTTTTTGTAGTCATCTTGTGTGTCTTTGAGGTGATTATGTGTCTCTTTGTGGCAATTTTGAGTCTCTTTGAGGTCATTTTGTTTCTCTTTGAGATAATTTTATGTCTCTTTATTGTAATTATGTGTCTCTGTGATTGTTTTGCCTCTTTTTGTAGTCATTTTGTGTCTCTTTGTAGTCATTTTGTGTCTCTTTGAGGTGATTTTGTGTCTCTTTGCTGTTATTTCCATCTTTCCGTCATCATTTTGAGTCTCTTCCCAGTTGGTATAAGTTAATTTGAGTGACATTTCGCAGGTGAAGGCCAGGGGGGACACTGACACTTTCGGGCCCCTGGGCCTGTACCCATTAGGCCCATTCAGCAATCCATCCATGCCTATATGCTGGTGAGAATTCAAATGCACCTCCTTGAAAAGTTCCCAAGACTGGAATTGAGACACAGCAGAGTCCTGTAGGGGTCAGCGAACATTACGAGAGGTGCGTTGTGTGCCAGCGGAGAGGGTACAGAGGAGATACAAGGAGATAAAATGATTGTTGCCCTGATAGTGTGGGTTTTCATGGACAACTATCTACAACTACAAATCCGATTGTGCTGCATGTTGTGTGTTTTTTTTCTTTGACTTTTCTCCCACATATACCACAGCAACCTCATACATACGCTATGAACACATAACCATACATATGAACTGTGTGTGTCAGTTCAATTGAAATGTCTTTTTTACACTATCAAGTAAGACAGACAGCAGCATGAAGGGATTCCTCCAATAGTTGGACAGATTTTGACATGTCTTCTTAACTGAAATGGATTTTTCTATGAGATTATGATGAAAGAAATGGCAACACATATTATTGTTTCTTTCATCAGTATCTACACCATCTCCCCAGAATTGCCTTTTCTCCAAAAATTACACAGCAGCTACTGTATGAGAGATTGCTTGAATTACAAAAGTATAACAATGTGCATAAAAATGGAAATAAAACCATCAGCTGCTGCCTGCGAGGGCTTTCGGACGGAGATGTTACATCCAGCAAATTGTCATGGCATGTGCCTAAATGGAGAAATGATCATGAATTATTAATGCTTCAATTACTATTTCATTTAGATAAGCCCTTTAACTCGTCAGAAATGCTTCATAAATGTCTTCAGGATTACCAGAAATGGTTGCTTCTGTTCTGTAGAACAAACCTGGATCTGTACTGGTGTGTGTGAAATTTGCATGTTTGCATGTTCTCTGTGTGTTCAACTGTTTTACAGCAGTTTAAAGATGCAAATCAGGTGAATTTGAGGCCTTCAGTCGCCCAAAGGTGTGTCTGTGTAACTTTTCCCCTTCAGACTGGTGACCTGTCTCGCTTGTTTCCTTGACGTCTTCACAGTTCATGCTGGGCCCAGCTCCCCACGAGTCTGAACAGGACTATGCAAATACGGACAATGAAAAGAATGAGAATCTGTAAAGATGTTCCACAAAAAGTAATGACAAGACACATTCGAGTCTGGGTTGTCTAGAAAGAAAACCCTATTCAGTCATTCAGGTGTCTCTGAGCCTTTATTTAGTTGGATGTTTGTACCTCATGTAGTGTGGCGTGAAATTTTCCTCCAAATCAAAAGAGAACAGGCAGTACAATCATTATGATGCACTTACAGTACATGTCAAAATAGCACAATGAACAATACATATAGGCTACCTGCTGTGTAATCTGAATGCGATTTTCGGCAATCTAAACTTAAAATGCTCCTTTGAATGAGAGCACTTTATATATTTTGTGGGACACAACAATTTGTGGCGGCACACAAAACAAGGGACTGAGAGTGAGCATTTCATTTTTACTTTCGAGATTTAAAAATGCTGCTGTTTGCCCTGAAAATATGAATACTCAAAATGTTCCTGCTCATCATGTTTATGGAGCATTTTTAGTTATTAAGAGCAAATTGTTAATATTGTTTCAGCAAAAGACAACTAAAAGAACATTTTATGACATTACAATGCTTTTCCGCTGACCTTCAGCAAAAAGCAGTTGACAAATATGCATTTTCACTTCCTTCAATCAGCACCTAACAAATTCAAAGCCATTCGTTCACACACACACACACCAAGGCAGATAAAAGTCATTTTCACATTTGAACCTTTGATGCGGTCTTGTAGTTTCTGAGAAATTCTCTGATGTCAAAGGAATGGCCCAATCATGAGAGAAGCAGCGTGGCTTTAGGTTGCCAGTAAACTGCTGCCCAGTGATTTGCATAGCAGTCCACAACTCATTTAGATATATTCTAATCTGTAGATGTTGTCACTAGGTGTATCACCTTTCTAAGGACTGAGGGATTGCTCTGCCACTCCTGCTTATATCTCTCATTTCCCTCATGGCTGACTGGCTGTGACTGCTGCTCTGGTGCTGATGGTACTGATGGTGTGTAGGAGCGATCTGTGCACTTTGAATGTATGCGGATAAATAGGTACGTCTGGATACGATACTTTTTATTTTTCTCAGATCATCGACAAGCCAACTCTTCATATTTCAAATTTAGGATCAAATAAAAGACAGTAATAAGAGGTAATGTTAGTGCTAACTCATTGTTCACTCTGACTCTCATAATTAAATCACTTAAGGGCATACTCTCCCACATCATGCTGAAATACCTTAATGCTCATTTTAACAAGACTAAGACTCTAAAGCCATGCTAGCGGCTCTGTGAGGCTGTACTTGAGGCTGAGTTTGAGCTGATGCTAACACCAACATGGCAACATGCCCATAATGACAATGGTAGCATGCTGATGTTTTTTAAGCTAGGTATGATATAATTTTTACCATCTTAACAATATTAGCATGCTGACATTTTCTAATCAAAATTAAACACAAGGCACATCTGAGGCTGATAGGAGTGTCATCAGTTTTGAAAGTATTCGCTCATAAACCAAAGTATTGGACAAATTCAGGACCTGGTGATTGTGCTAGACGGTAAGTTAAAGGGTAACTTCAGTATTTTTCAACATGGACTCTATTTTCACATGTTTTTTTTGTCTAAGCGACTGATGGAAATAACAGTTTTGAAACTGGTCCAGTACTGAGCTAGAGAACAGTGGCAAAACTGGCTGCAGTGTAACCACTTAGGGCATTTGTGCACTGTCAGTTTACGCCCACTAAAAGTGCTTGTTTTTGCCACTGACAGGCTCAGAATATTATTTCTAAGTGTTACAGCATTATGGAAAGGATCCACACAGAGACAAACCTTTTGTTGAAGAGAAAGATCCTTTTCTTTAACCATAAGCAGTCCTGAAAATGCTATTTCCAAACTCATTAGACTTCATTAAAAAAAAAAGAAGTAATTTTAGCATTAATATAGCCAACATATTGTCACATCTACCTGGGTGACCTAAGCTTTTAATTCAGCCAAACCAGAGTTGGTGATTTTTGGAATGATGGAAAGACAAACCAAGCCAATTCTTGCGAGTTTTATTTTGTTTCTGTTGACTTTGAATAAAGTATGTTTTCAGTGATAAAATTACTGTTTATTTAAATGTAGTCTGGTGGTTTTGGCGATAGAGATTTTGGGGCTGTTTCTGGTTCAAAAGAATCTTACTCTTGAACAAAGAGGTATATCTCTGCAGAGATCCTTTTCATTATGTTGTCGGACACAATACACAATAATCTGAAGCTTTTAGTGGCAAAAACAAAGTTAGTGGACCTATATTGACCTTGTACAATTTCCCATTAACAGTACAGTTCAGCCTGTTTAGCCAGTAGTGACCAACACATTCTTTCTCCGACCTTGTCACTGTTTGGTCATGGACTTTCCACGTTCAGATACGACGTACAAGGTACTACGGGTGTTGGTTGTTGAAGTTCTGGGACACCGTGTCAAATTCTGCCTGTCACATGCATTGTCTTCTTTCAAAATACATGTCTGTTTTCATAGGAAATTAACAGTTTACATACAGTCTCTTTCAAAATAAATGTACCGCATTGGTATAACACCATGAATTGACGTTTTTTCCTGCAACAACAAAAGCACATGGTTAAGTTTAGGAAAAAAGAACAGGGTTTGGCTTTATAATCCCACTGGACGCAAACATCGTTCTCTTGGGTGAAGGTCGGTGTTTGCTGAACCTATGCACCACCGCTCCCACCTGCCCCCCTCGGACTTTCACTGCTTTATTTTCGTTCTTGTCCCATCACGTTTCTTCCTGACGCCACCAGGCAATCGGCTGCATATCATGCCAAAATTAAAGGTTTTTTTTTTTCATCAGTGTCTGATGCCGCAAGTCACCGCCCAAGCGCCAGATTTTGACAACTTCGGAGTGAGACCGGGTTGCAACTACAGCGCTCTTGCTCAATACTGTACCAATCTCAAAATACCGAAATTACCTTTTAATGGAACACCAAAGTTATTACATTTTATCAAGAGGGAGACATGAATGTCTTATCCAAATTTCATGGCAATTTATTCAATAGTTGTCAAGATGTTAAATTCAAAAACTCAAATGTCAACCTCATGGTGGCCACATGAAATCATCAGCATTCAACGTCTGGGAATTCTGAATATCTGTTCAAAACCATGTGCCAATGCATCCTGAGATATTTCACTGGATAAGTGAAAGCTTTTACCTGTGGATGATGCTAGATAAAATATAGGACCTTATCATACAGGACAAGCATTACAAGGTGACCTCATGTGATTTAGAAATGACCACCCCCATGTCTGTGTATCATGCAGCGCATTTGCACAGGATAAGCAAAGTCTGTATTATATTTGAATTTATTGACATTATTCTTTGTATATGACTCACACAATCACTTTTACTCCATTCTACACAACACAGAAATACTACTCAGTGGTGATGTCCAGTTGTTTCCTTCTTTGTTAAAAATGTGTGTTAAACAAACGAAACCGATTCTGCCACACACTGTCACATATCATCCATCTCATCATGTTTCGAGGTTTTACCTTCCTGATGAATTTGGGCTTGCTTTTTCTGTGAATGGGTGTCCATGCTGTGTAGTGAGATGAGCCTCCTCCTGCCAAAGTGCTGTCAAAACTTTCTTTATGATTGCCAGCACAGCCTCCATAACTCAAGACTGTGAGGGAGAGAAGTGGCACAGAGAAAACAAAAAAAATTAATTTGACCCCATATCACTGAGATGCTGATTTGCATAAGACTAATATTATCACATGACCTCTGTGTTTGGTGAAATGTGGTAGGCAATATGCAGTGGAATTTCTACTTGACAATTTACGGACATTACTGACCAACGTTGCTCCAAAAGAGCCATGCTAGCAGCATAAATAAAAATGAATAGCACTGCTAGTGTTGTATTTATGTCTTTTATCTGCTGTATTCATTTTTCTGCAGTTAATAATATATGTGCAACATGTAAAGACACTGTTCACTGCAGATTTAATTCACAATAAAATGCTTTGCCATACGTTTTTTGCACAATAGAAATGACACTGTGTGCATGTGTGTGTGTATTTCTGTGTGTGCGCTGGCGGATAATTTCTCATCGTGGGGAATTTTATTGCTTTCAAGTCCTCATTCCCTGACCTCAGCGAAGTGATTGCCTCTGATAATGCCATTAACCACTGCCCTGCAATTCTCTGGGGCGCAGTAAAAAGACTGAGAATAGAAAATACTTTTATTTCTGAGAGAGGTGCGGATGTTTCTCCACCCTGATTTATCAAAGGGCAAAAACTGACCACATTTTATTTGCTTCTAACTAACTGAATCATACATCGATCGCTCCTCACCTACTAAGCCTTTCATTTGTATGCCAACAAGTGAGATAGAGAAAGATGGTCAAATGGATGGGTAGTGACAAATAGCTCTCCTTTGTTAAAAAGCTCAGGCCTTCTAGTCTATGTTTATTGTTGTAAACAGCACTGGAATAAAGCATGATAATGATCTGAGCCCTTTGTGTTTGGTGTGAAAGAAAGAAGAGATGATGTTAAGATACAAGTTTCTCAAACTGCATTTTATCATTTTATTATTTGATACTGTGTTCAGAGTTCTAACTATTTTGCCACTTATATACAAAGTGGTAATACAGTTTGTTTAGTCTGTGTGCAAACCATTTATTCAGTTTAAATGTTTTAACCCTTTTAACTATGCTCCCATCTATGGCAATGTCAGTCCACCACTTTGGTCCAGACACCACACCCACTGGATGGATTGCCATGAAATTTGGTACTGACATTCATGTTTTCCTCAGGATGAAGTACAGTAGCTTTGGTGATCCCCTGACTATCGCCACCATTAGATCAAATTTTCAAAAACTAATGACATTTCCATCAGCCTCAGCTTCACTTTTTTAGTGCCAAATAGCAAATGTGGCATGCCAAGACACAAAACTATAATGGTAAAGATTATACCAACTCAGCATCAACATGTTAGCACTATCATGGTGAACCTTTAGCATTTAGCTCAAGATACCTTTGTGCTTAAGCACAGCCTTATAATCTCACCAGCATGGCTGTAGACTCATGAGGTCCAGACACACCAAACTGACATCAAAGAACTAGTGGCGATGAAGGGTGACTGTTGCGTCACCTTATGTCACCTGTGTCTCAAGCACGGTCTCACTCTGAAAGTTGTCAAAACCCTAACCCTAACCATCCGGTAAGATTCTACAACCAGACCTGTTGTTTTTGACCACATGCTTTTGTTGCCTAAACCTAACCATGTGTGTTTGTTGCTGAAGGAAAAAAAACCACGTCAATTTGCGGTGTTGTACCAACGTAGTGCGCTTATGTTGAATGAAACTGTATATAAATGTTACATTTCCTGTGAAGACAGAAGTGTATCTTGAAAGAAGACAATGCATGTAACTGGCAGAACTTGACACAGTGTCCCAGAACGTCAACAGCCAACGCACCCAGGGTACCTCACACATCGTATGTGAACGTGGAAAGTCCATGACAAAAACATCAATAAGTGACGAGGTTGGAGTGAAAATGTGTTGGTGTCCCAGCCAAAGTGTTGCACTTGAACACACTGCAAAGACTACAGCCATAAGCTAACTAGAATGGACGTCTTGCACCCGCGAGAGAGGAAATAACTCCACACCAGCAGATGGCAGTAGTCTATATTCATCACTCAAAAATGGAAACCAGGAGACTGACAAGATGGATTCAAGATACTAGTTAACACATTAACAAGACAACCCGATGTAAAAGAACAAACGATAATCACTGTGCACTAGTGAACAAAAACACGATTACCAACCGTTTATTTCAATCTCACGCCTTCTTGAATTTAGTTGTTTGCTTTCCTCACTTTTGTTGTTTCTCTCTTACTCACTGAGACAAACTGCCAATCAGAGTGATTTCACTCACCGACGGGCCCCCGACATGGTGATTCAACATGCTGAATTGGCTGAAAAACAGCCAACAAGGGCTGACAAGGTGGAACAGTGCGGGACACACCGCAAAGACAAGAGCAACAGACGTGTCAGACATTGACCAACGGTTGACTGTTGACTTGATGGTTTTCTGCAGAGAACTTTGAGCTATATTTTATGAATAAAAGATATTAAGCATGTCAAGCTTGAATTTGTATCCCATAGTTCCTACTGACCCATCTGATTCTCCTCTTTCTCTGTTTCTCCCTCCGTTCCCTTTATCTACATTTCTGTCTACAGGCGGTGTCCAAGGTGCCCGGTCTTTATCCCCATCTATGTAACAATAAATCTGCTCTGCCACAGGAACTAAAAAGTCCCCAGGTGAGAGCTGTGCAAGGAGGCCCTCCTATCAGGGAACAGCCAAGCATACAGTGGACAGTGGCATCTCTGGGATTAAAAACTGCTGCATCCACTGTTCCCCTGGCCCATTGACGGATGGATAAAGCCTTGGACTTCACCTTATTGAAAGAAGGAGAGAGCGCCCGGGGAGCCATGAAATCCATAGACCCTTCTTTAAATGGGTTTGTAAGAGGCTTCCGCCTAGCAAACCACGGCTGAAAGAGCCCATTAAATAAAGCCCAGCATCTCAGCAAGGAGCTGGGGCAGATTCATCAGAGAAGAGAAGGCAAAGATAATGATAGCTCATGGCCAGATGTGAGACGTTGGCTCCGCTCGCATGTCATGTGGGACCATGTCAATAACAACAGGCAAACAGTCTTTTCTCACTTTCTTCTGCCATCTCTCTGTGGGGTTTGTGTCTTGCAAAAGCAACTACATATGGAGAGACACATGAACAAGTAGTGTACACACATGTCTGGGAAAGAAAACATGGCTGGATTCGCCCTCAGCATGGACTATTGTCCGACACTCTTTTATTAATTCTCTTTAGTTTATTTCAGCACAGATCTTAGGGCTAGTGAGCTAGATGTTAGTGCGGCGGAGCACCATCTGCAGTGTATGCTCTGTCATTTTTATAAGTCTAACTGTGGATTAAGAATCAGGGTGGGGACATTAGCCCACCTTCTTTCTCCCTTGGTTGTTTGGCGAGACCTTCACAGCGAGAGAAGGTGGAATGCAGCCTGGGCAGATTTGAATATCAATGTGGTCAGATAGGATGGGAAGGTGCTGGAAGGAGGGAGGAAGGAAGGCTGAGGAGGGCCTCTGGCAGGACAGTGGGCGAGATGGAGAGAGAGAGGGAGAGAGAGATTCAGGGAGGGACGGAGAGAGAGAGAGATTTGTCATTTGCTCTCCGTTCCACCTGCTCCCCTGTCATGCATCCTGCCGGGGGGGAAATACACCCTGATGTCTGAGGGAGACAGAGGGAAAAGGATGAGTGAGGTGGCAGGGTGGAGGGGTGGGGGAAAGCAAATAGAGGAGGGGAAAAGATGGACAGGATTGAGAAGGAGACAAAGGAAGGCGAGATAGGAAAAGAGAGAGCCACAGTTAAAGAAAAAAGGAAGAAAATATATGCATACCGTTGCGTATTTGAGGTGCCAAGTCCTGAAATGCAGGAGCTAACTACAGGGGCTGGCAGGTATGCAAATAGGAGGATGTACCAGTGCGCCACCAGATTACTTTTCCTGCATTTGCTATTCATATATTTGCAAGGTGACTCACTTCAGACAAAGCAGGTGATCAAGAGCTCTTTCCTTTTCCCCTCTCGCTTCTCTCCTTCTCTCTTCCTCCACATCTGAATAGCAAGGAGAAGAGGAGAGCAGGCAAGGCATGATGGATCCACAGCCTCAGCAGAAGTCATAAGCCTTGCAAATGCCGCAGCCCACAATTGCATGCCCGCAGATTTGATATGTATTCCGTCAGCAAACCCCATTTAATCCATTTTGCTGTCAGCCCCCCTTAAAAGCATCTCCACTAATACAGGAAGAGTTTGGAGTGCAGGAGAGAGACAAACAAGACACCAACATGCATAGCTAACAATCACACCTGAACCACTGAGAAACATTTTCAAATTTATGCTTTTCACTTTGCTTCTCCTGACCAATTCTCTTCAAATCGCTCTCTCTTGCTGTTTCTATCTATCAGAGATTCATGCTAAAAGGGCTGACTTTCCCTAAAGCATCTAAGTACTGACATCTCCATTGACTGATTTCACAGAGTTTGAATTCTGACTAAAATGCTTTTGGCAACCAAAGCCCAGGTTGCTAATGGATGTACTCGACTTTGGGAACATACTTGAAAATGTTGACCTACCTCCTGCTGTTCCCCTAATGAACATCTAGTGAAGCAGAGCTCAGCAGCCTCTGCATACAAATATTAGAAACCCCCAAAGATGATATTTATATTAGAAATATTATATGTCTTTCCAAAGGTTGGTTTTGTGCTAGTAGTTTGAGGGTTTTGCACTGTATTTTATCTGTTTCTAGACCTTCCCTTTTTCTTGACAGTGACTTTGAAAGTTGTTCCTTAATTCTATTGAAACCATCATCCCAACATTAAGGTCCTGGCCACAAGCACTCCCACCATCAATGGGACCACTTTGGTCTTTCCACATCGTCTCCAGTTCCTGTCTCAGCCCCTATTATTTCTCCAGCTTCTCATATGTCTTCTTCCTGATGCCACTTGGGACCACTACAAGTATTTCCACTGCTGTATTTCCTCCATGTTCATTACCGCACTGAATGGTTCTATGGCCACTACTCATTCGTCTTACCAAAGCAGGAAGTCCCAGAGGATCCAAGCTATGCTATTCTCAACCCTTTGAGGTGTCTCTCTCCTGACACCCTTTCAGATGCAGTCACAAGGGCACGCCATATTACTCTGGTTGTATAACGTGTTAGTGTTAAAAGAGGTCTGACTTCAAGTTTGTCTTCTGACACAACTGTCTATTTCTGTCGCAATGATTTTTTTCATCATGAGATGATGGTGTTCGAGCATGACAAAGTGTCTGCAAACACACTAGAGGCTCTGGAAGGCTGCACTTTGGCACAGTGGTGCTTTGAGCTAAATGCTAATGCTAACATGCTCTTAATGACTTTGCTAAAATGTTAACTATCTGCCTAATATACACCAAACGACATTAAAAAGAGAATTATAAGAGCATTAAAAGGATTTTCCAAAGACTGGGAATCCTGCAGGGCCACTATTTGCAAGACTACAACTAGATTACTTCAGAGATTATTGCCCATCCTGCTCCTTGTGGAAAATACTACACCAAACTCCCTTTAAGAAATCGGACATATTAATAATTCCTTAAGTGTTCACAAATAACTCTAAAAAAAACTCCAGAACACAAGATAAAAGGCATCATATGTCAACAGTGTTCTGTCAAGTTGACATCAATATAATCCATACAGATAAATCTTGTTTGCGTACAAACTTTACATTATTTTTGGATTTTGTCACCTCAACTCGCTACCAGCCTCTGTTGGTTGGTGGGGAAATACCACTGGAATGTGAAGCAAACCATTCCAAATTTTATTCCTCACCAAAATAAGTGCTGGTTGGTGGATTGGATACATGCTGAATTAAACACGGACCCTTGTTAACTCCACAACTCCACCAGTTTTTCCTCCTTTTCCACAGTCCAACAGACTCGTTCATGTTCTTTAGCTTCCCTCAGGTCCCCTCCAGGTTCACTTTCTACCCATTTGTTTGCTGTTTCCTGTTTTGGTGCTGTTAGTCTGACTCATGTAGACTAGACTGTGGTTATAAGCCTGAGATTGACGCACTTTTCGCTTCCCTTTCTGCTATCTGCGTGCTACCATTTTTGTAAGGGCACCGTTGCTGCATCCTGGACTTACCCAAAAAGAGTATGATTAGTTTAGAGACATTCAAACAACTAAGAGCGTACCCTCCCACCCCCCCTCATATCTGAATGATAATGGGTGCTTCCAGACCTTTCTAGAGTGCCAACACAGCACTGTGGAGATGGGTCTGGCTATGTGAGACTGGGTGTTAGAGAGAGCACTTCTATTGGTTGTTGACGATGTTCATGTCATTGAACTTCACTATTTCCATGCACAAAGACTAAAAGGTTATGCTAATATATAACATGTTCAATTTCATTGGAATGTGAAGACTTGAACTAAATTTTATGACCCGCTTACACCAAATGATCAAGATAACGGGAGCTCACCACAACTCTAGCAAAACTCTGACACTGGAAATTTGTCTGTGATAGTGAAATCACTTAAAAAGTGGTTTGGTGTGAGGCTGGCATTAGTTTTTGCATATAAGATATTTACCTAAAAACCACAAATTCCAACCTCATGATGGTGCTAGAGGGAAATTCAGGAGAATACCAAACTTATACATCTACACCAACCAACAAACCAACATACAGCAGAAATATTCAGCGCTCAAATACCAAATGTAATGGTCAGAAAAGTCAGTTGCTGATTTTTTGATGGGGGATCAGTAAAGGCACAGGCAGTCATCTCATGGGAGTTGGTCTGAAGCAGATATATGTCTCCGGGTATAGATTGATATATATATGTATATTCAGCATATTGATCAGGATGACAGGTTTACTATTCTACCAGGCTCTCGACAAGCCTCTGCGGGCTTTGTCTTGGTGAGATCTGAGATGAGCTCTTCCCTCCTGTTCTATTTGATTCAAGCTTTGTAAGCTCTCAGTAAACACAAGGGAAAGTACTGCGGGAATAACATTTCCTTTATAAACTCATAAATTCATAACATTCGAGCATCATATTAGGATGGCTACAGTACATAAACAGGATATCTGCGATGCACCCACAGCGCTACAAGGTGCCACACTCTCTCCAAGGTCACACTTCATCTCTCCACCAAGGCTGTCATGCAATCATGAGAAATAAATGAAAAGCATGCCACATCCTGAGGGGGGAAACCACAACAAACACTGGGCTTCTGTGGGCTTCTGAAATCATACAAAGGGAATTTTGAAAACCTTCCATAAGGTCTCAGAAATCATAATACTTTTTAAATTATTCTTCTATTATATATTATTTTTATTTCTTCTTCTGGCAAGAAAACTGCCAGTCATCTTTGGAAATGTCCATGCCTGTTCAATATGACAATAATATAATATGTGAATTTCATCTTGGGGTGAATTTTTCCTTGAGGTCAAATCTCAGAAATCAAATCCAGCACTGCAGGCAACACAGTGACCCATATTTCTTTGAGTGACCAGTTCTCTCACATGACTTGGTTGTTTCACTTCACCCAGTTCTGGGTAATGCTCTTTTTTCCTGGTCTCTAATGCTGTTTCGGATGTTGCAATAGGGTGAAGTCAGGTAACTTAAGACATCAGGTAAAATGGGGCATGTAAGGTTTTACATCTGGGGCTTGTTAAATGTTAGCAGCCAGATCACTGCGATACATAATACTGCATTGTTTCTGCAAATGTCCTTTACAAAGAGTAAAAAGGAGGAAAAAAGATATTGGTCCCGGAACTTGAAAGATAAGCCATATGGCATGTTTATTTTCTCTTTTTGGTGATATGACCATTGCAGCTTAATCAATGAGGGTATAATGCCAACAATGGTATGAAGGATGCACAGTGTTGTGTTTCATTAACTGTTTAATTCATAATCAGAATAGGATCTTAAATTCAATACCTTTAGACCGAGCATGAAATTCTATAAAGCAGAATCATGTTGCCATCTTATGTCTGTTGCTTCTCACAAAGACACATTATTTTAGCCAAGCAAAGGACGGTATGTTATCACTTAAAAGTACCTTTATATATAAGGTACAGAGTTTCTATTATCAGCGGTTGAGAGGTAAGGATTCCTTGCCAAGGATGAAGTTTGTTGTTAATGGGCAGGTTTTTGTTAGATATCCTTGACAAGTGAAAAGGAGAATAAACGTTTTTATATCATTTCTAAACACAGCTGTCTGTAACACTTAAAGCAGCTCTATATGATATTTAGAGTGTATCTATGATTCTGAGGTTGACTGCACACAGCTCTCAACACTGAGGTGACTGATTTGGTGGCTAGCAGATAATGGTGCTAATAGTGCAAACAGTGCTAACACAACAACAGTGCTAAAAGAGCTAATGGTGTTAACCGGGGTAACTGGAGGTTAGGCATTAGCTTTTGCAACACCTTCACTGTTTTTAGCAGTAACCACTGTGTGAGTGCAGTGATTAGCTAGCCAGTGAGATACACACACAGGACAAAGCGGGATTTATACTTTTGCACTGAAGTGACACCATATGCCGTACCCTACGCGGTAGCCTGATGTGCACCTCCCTAGAAATGTAACTACATGTTGCAGTGACACAGACCTCAAAGCTATTGGAAGGTGAAAACCATTTCCCTCAGTGGAAACAAAGCTTTATTTACTTTAATTTCCCAGACAAGAAACAATAAATTGTGAAGGCAATAAAGCCTCCACAAAAATAGCATTTTAAGTCTTGTATGTGATTTATCCTGGCTTGGTATGAGTAGAGGAAATCTCTGCTTGTCACCAGGCAAAACAATGTAAAATGCTATAGGGTTGTGCTAACAACATTAGCATGTTGTATTTGTTTGGAAAACATATTTAGTAAGACAGTTGTTTTGTCGGTGAACCTTGTGAGCTGTAATGGAACCCAATATTGTAATGTTTATCTTTGTTAAATGTTGCTGTTGGCTTGTGCTAATAATAGCATGTTGTATTTGTGGGGAAAATGTCTCCAGCAAAAGACAAGTGCTTTGTTTGTGAATCTGGCTTGTCATGATGATGCAGATTTGTGTACTTGTGTTTGAAATTGTCTCTATCAAGCCATGTTTAATGTGTGTTTTGTGTGTTTTGGATCAGCTCAACTTTACAGCACTTCACGGAAACCCCACCGCCTACCAGTGTTTTGGAGGTGTAACGGCAGAGTGACACAGACACACAACTGCACAAGCTACGGCATGAGCTCTGCGTAGAGCTGATACACAAGTATAAATCATCCATGTGTGGCTAGACTGTCTACCAGAGCAAAGAATAGAGAAGCTACATCACTCCCAGAAGGAATGTGACTTCATTTTCTGCTCAGGATGCCATTACTCCACTGTATCTTTACAAAGCAAATAGTTATTTGCAGTGATATTAATGCTCTGAATGTTGTATACACCTCCTTACTGTTTAAGGCATCCAGAATGTGTGACAGATTAAGTTTCCTCTCAAAAATGAACAGCCTTAATGGATATTTGAAAAATCCAATTTACTGTCTATTTACATCAGGATATTTAAAAGGCTCTCCACAAAAATGAGGGATAACCACCTGCAAAATCAAAGTCTGTGAAAGGACACTTTGTTGTGTTGTCTTTTTCCTTGTTTCCTTTAACCCGGCTCTAGTAAGGTCAAAGTTGTCAATAAAAAAAATGCAAGAAACAGGTATGAAATATTAAAGCCAGGGTGTGACTCCAGGAAGCACAGAAGAAGTTGTCGGCATTTAATTTCACTTCTTTGTTGAGATTTCTTCCTGAGACAGTTGGCGGCGTCAGCAGATTCTCGCCGCTGGCACAAAATTCATGGGACAAGTGTCCATGTCAGCACTTTCTCCCCCCTCAGCCGGTGTATAAAAGGACATCACACTTGTCAGCGGCGGTGAGCCCAAATTATAAGGACAAATAAAACGGTGTGTCTGTGAGTGGGGCTTTTCAAAGAGGATGTCCTTTTGGCTGAACAATATGATAACTTGTACAGGGTTCTCACATGGGATGACAGATTGTGTAGCTCCCCTCTATGTGTGTGTGTGTGTGTGTGTGTGCATGTGAGCCAGAGGGT
Organism: Epinephelus lanceolatus; assembly: GCF_041903045.1. NCBI lineage: Eukaryota > Metazoa > Chordata > Actinopteri > Perciformes > Serranidae > Epinephelus > Epinephelus lanceolatus. The sequence goes on from NC_135752.1 coordinate 16,229,756, forward strand.
AGATGTTTGTGTGTGCATGCTGGCCTGTGTTTGTGTCTGCTGGTTTGCGCTGGTAGCAGGCAGGAGTGTATTTGTGTGATCTCCACATGCTTGTTGAACTGAATTCAAAGTCTCCTCACTTTTTGTGTGAGGAAATATGAACCATAGTGATACTGCAGCTGTTGTGTACTCCATTTTTCATAAGAGGATAAAACTACTGTGGGACATATTTGTGGAAACAGCATCTGTAGGAGATCAACTTCTGTGCACTATCGACTGGAGCACATCACACTAAGTTCATGACATTTCAACACCTGCCAAGTCATCTTGCACACTGTATAAAAAGGAAGGGGTTCTAACCGTCTCTCTTACATGGGTCTGCTTAAAGAAACAGGCCCTGTGACCACAGAACACCGTTACACTGAGATACATAGGGGAAAGTTAGATCAATAAATTGCCAGGGCCACTATTAAACAGTATTAGCTTATTGCAGATATACTGGTATGAGTATATGTCAGTTGATAAGTAACAAGAACTGCAATGCAGAAATGCCAAACTAGGTTTGATGTCAGTTAAAGGGATAGTACACCCAAAAATGAAAATTTAGCCATTATCTACTCACCCATATGCCGAGGGAGGCTCAGGTGAAGTTTTAGAGTCCTCACAACACTTGCGGAGATCCCAGGGGAGAGGGGGTAGCAACACAACTCCACCTAATGGAGACTGATGGCGCCCCAGATTCAAACGTCCAAAAAGACATAATTGAAACCACAAAATATCTCCATACGTGTGCATGCTTGCGCGAGATCGTGATACATAGGCACCGCTTTCATGTGTGCTCACGTACTTTTGCTGGTCTTGCACGCACACGTAAGCGCGGTGCACAGAGAGGCAGTGAGAGCTGCAGGCTACAATGAGGCTAAAAACAGAGTTCAAATGATGTTTTCCAAACAACTTTTTATGTCGGGGCTTCAGGACACTTGGATCACTACGGATGAGCAGTATGGAGATATTTTGTGGTTTCAATTATGTGTTTTTGGATGTTTGAATCTGGGACGCTGTAAGCCTCCATTAGGTGAAGTTGTGCTGCTACCCACTCTCCCCTTGGATCTCCGCAAGTGATGTGAGAAATCTTAAACTCACCTGAGCCTCCCTCGGCATATGGGTGAGTAGATAATGGCTGAATTTTCCTTTTTGGGTGCACTACGCCTTTAAAATCGTGTCACCATTGAAGGGAACCTATTATGTTCTTCCTTATTTTCAGTTGATGTCGGATGTTCATGTTAAATGCCAAAGGCCAAAGGTCTCAAATAAACGTATGTAAAAGTAATCTCTGTGAGCAAACCTCAGGCTTCACACCATTCTGAATACTCTGTTTCCAACATTCTTTTTCTCCTTTCAAGGCAAACTGATGGCAGCTCGTGACAGATTTCTTTGTATGGTTATCTGCCCCAAGCACACTACTGCAAGTGTTTACATTTCATAGCCTACAGTGCTACATGTAGCTACATGCTGACATCAGGGAAACATGTAATTGTGATTGCTGATTTAATTAATTTCTCCTTAGTGTAGGATCATATTCCTGCTGGAACATGTCCGGTTGTGAAGATTTTGGTTGTGAAGCTCTTACTGATGAATTTTTATGGTAGAAAGTGCTATACTGCTATACTCTATTACAGTAATTCCCTGGCCACACGCACACTGCTACATGTAGCTACATGCTAATGTCAGGGAAACAATAAAGTGCTGTAGGGATGACATTTTTTTGTGGACCAACACTGAAGTAAGCTTCACTTTGGTTGCCTCGTCAAAAAGCCAACGGGATACTTCCACTGTTTTTTGGATTATTGCAGAAAGTAAGCTCTGTGGCAAACAGATGCTTTCAAGTTTTGCTCGGCAACATAATCCTCACAAATGAACACCCCTTTCTATGATTTTTGAAGCGTAATACAATCACCACGAGTAAAAAGCTAATGTTAGGCGATAAACAAACTACACTACAGATGCATTACTTAATGTCACCACTACAACAAGGCTGTAAATTCGTATTTAGCATCATGACGTTGTGTAGTCTCATTTAGCCACTCAATAGCAACCATCTTCTTTTATTTGCGGAAAGGCTTAAAAATTGCCAAGTGGGATATTAACTGACCTATATTATGTTGTAGAGCAAGACAGGAAAAGCTTGTGTTAACCACAGAGCTTGTTTCAGGCATCAGAGCAAAAACCCATTCACAAAACCCACTGATCTGAAACAGGGGAACTGAGAGTGCTAAAATCCTAACTCATATCCGGGTCTAGGACTCATTTCTGATGCACTTTATGACAGTGCAGAGAAGCTGAGAGCAAAGATGCAGAAGACGCTTTTTTTTTTAAAGAAACAGGCGCTAAAATGAAGTGTTTCAGACAGTGGGTGAATTCAGATGTTTCAGCATAGACGATATGAGAAGAATTAAGTGTTTTTTATTAACGTTAAAGCATGTAAACAGGTTATAATAGAAACCCATATACAAGCATGGACCTGAAAATGATTGTAACAGGTCACTAACAAGGTAACTACACTGTCAAATGTTTCATTTAGTATCTTGACTACAATAAAAAAAATCTAAGGGATCTGTACCAAGATCATTTTTATATTATGTGTTTGTATTTTAAAAAGCCAATATATCGTTATCAGCCTCAAAACCCCAGTATTGGTCAGACTACAGTTGAGAGTGCTGATATCATAAATAACAGCTCTCAACGTCGGCCCCTCAGCTAGAATTAAAGTGGTATTATGAACTCTTTAGTGCAGTATTGCACCAATCGAATTACCGCCCAACATTGTCAGTCAGTACCACAAACTCTTGCCTCCTGGAGAGCAGTAATGTGGGGGGCACTATCTCTGCTGGAAAATAATACCATTAAAACGTCTTCTTTTTGCTCATGAAAATGTTAATTAGTAAATACATAAGTAAAAACCAAGGACATAAATTATATATACAGATGTTACAGTTTGACCTTAATACCGTTCACCTTCCATGAACCAGTGTCATGCTGCCATCGACACACTCATACTGAGTGCTACTTTGTAAGTGAGTGTGAGGTGAGTCAGGTTAGGCATTAGTAGCTGGTAGGTGTGGATTAAGGTTTCTGCTCATTAGACAGAGGTAGCAGAGCTATAATCCACATCCTCCCTCACAGCGTACACACACACACACACACACACACACACACACAAGCCTATATACAGTACGCAAACAGAAACAAACACCCTGCTCAATTCATTACAAAAAAAAAGTTTACATTCATTAATTTTGCATGACCAAATGGCAGGAGCTTCTCAGCCTTTCAGGTTTTTACACATAGAGCTGCTGATGTAACTGGGTGGAAATGACAGCAGGGCTGCAGCAGGTATATAGGTTGAGATTTTATCTGAGAAAACTGTGGGAATGGCTGTAGTGTTGCAGCGCCTGAATCTGGATTATGGCTGCAGTCTTTTTCTGTGGCTTCTGAATCAGTGAGATGGAGCTGAAGCAGAGGTCTGCAAAAGTCTAATCCTCCCCAGTTCTATCAAAAATCCTCACAGGGCATCATTATGAAGTTATTGATCTGACAACCGTCCGTGCTGAATGTCACAGCAAAGATAGAGGTAATTTTCTTGGTATCTGAAGGTATCACAATTGAAAGTACTGTCGTGTTGCAGACGAAATACAGTCAGGAGGTGCGTGGTATAACGAGGTGTAATTGCCAGGAAGTGATATGACATAGGAAGTAACACTTCCTGTGAGAGGAGGTCATAGCAAGGGCAAAACTGAGATCTTTGAGCAGTCTTTGAAAGACAGTTGTTGCATCACTCTGAAAACAAGTTCTTGTTACCACAGCTGATAGATCTTATTGAGTCAGACCATAGGAATGAGGAGGCTTTTGTAGGTCACCAACAGTTTGAATGATTGTAAGAACAGTCCATACTTTACTTTAAAGCCTCACCCTTACATGAAAGACTTAATCTATAAATTTTTTTCCTGACTGGAGTCATGTAGCAATAAATGGAGTGGCCAAATAACAATATTCAAACTTTTGCTCATTCTCTTTCTATCAGTTTTGTTGTCAAGTCCACCTAAACTGTGACGAAGTCATCATGAACAAGACTGCAATGTATCACAACCGAGACAAGACCAAGACTTTAAAGGGATGAGACAAAGTCAAGACCAGACCAGTGTGACTCCTACAATGAATGACACATCTAAGATAAACTGTGAAACAATCAAACCATAGACACTTCTCAAACTGATCTAAAAAATCCACACTCTGTCTCAATAAAATAATCAAAGGGCATCACAAAGGTGAATTTTATATGTGGGAATATTTCTGTGTTTGAGCAACCAAATTCAAGCAAACACTAAGAAACTAAAATCAACTTAACTGTCTTTAACTTTACTCTCCTTTTTTGCACAGGCATTTATGCCCAATTTCCATTGCACAAAAAAAAACCCTGCCAACACCTGGCTTTTTAATATAATGGAAAAGTTTACAATTGGCATTCGCATTGATGGAAACACAACACCCAGATGAAGGTGCTAATTTTAGCCCCTTAGCCAGACAGATGCAATGACGCGCCACCACAAAATGTTGTCTGTCTCTGCTCAGGCAGTGCTCAAACACTGATCCAAATTATTAATTAATCTGTACAGAGTTTGAAAGTGAAATTGAGATTAAATAAGAAAGAAATATATGTTTTTTTATGGGCCTTCATGCTGCTATCTACTGTTTACTAACCTGTTTTCAGGCTTGCCCGTGATGGCAAATGTCACACACCAAAAAAACAAACAAAAAAAAACCAAAACAAAACAAAAAAAATGACTGGCAATAGGAAAGGAGTGTATATCCTATTTTTAGCAGGTTGACCTGTATAAATTAACCTGCATACACATGCTAATCTTGATGGGAAAACGGCGTTACTGATATCCCGTCAGTTGTGGTCTTGATTAGTCCCGAAATAAAATCCAGAGTCCTCTTTGTCTGAGACCAAGACAAAGCTGAATAAAACTTTGGCTGAGATGATACATTCATAAAGTGGTCTGGAAACCGGTCTCGAGTATGACAACACTACTTTATATTAATATATACATTTATATCTGTTTTACACTGATGTATCACAGCATGGCATATTTTTTAAGGATTATTTTTTTGGCCATTTGCATTTATTTGATAAGACAGCTTAAGAGTGACAAGAAAGGGAAAGAGAGATGAAGGATGACATGCAGCAAGGGGCCACAGGTTGGGATTGAGCCCCGTCTGCTGTGGTAGGGACACAGCCTCAGCACATGGGGCACCTACTCTACCAGGTGAGCTACTCAGTGCCCAGGCAACACTTCTTTTTTTCTTTTTTCCTTTTTTTTTTTACACTTTTCCCAAACCTTTCAGGCCCGTTCATACTCAATTTCTATTCAATTCCATAGAAAATAACTCCAGTGACATCTAATTTATGGTAAAGCTGATCCATGAATCTATCTGCAAAGCTGCATCAAACTCCTCTCCTTTCCTCCATGGTATTGGTTTATATGAAAGCCCAGCAAAGAAAATGCTATATAAATAAAATATGCTTAAAAAGGGCACATATTGTGAAATATGCTTAAAAAGGGCACATATTGTGAAGTGAATTAAAATAGAATATAAATTAATTAGTTGCTATGTCATAATGATTTCTGGACATTGTAGTTGTGCACCTAATGGTGGATGATCGTAGAAAGGAACATTGCCACAGTGAACAGCATGTTTCAGTTCCTACAAACTGTTATGAAGATAAGGTGTGATTGTATGTGTTGCAGTGTTGCTATGCTATTGATTTTAAAGGCTTGAGTGGAGACGGCCTTTATTGTAGTTCTCCTTAATGATCTGTTTCATAAAATGTGTGGAGTAAAACTTTAAACTACTTTAAATTCCTGAAAGTCAATACAATATATATTCTATCACCACTTATTCCGTAGCTGTATAGAAAATGTTGAAAGTAATAGGCGAGAAGTATTTGAAGCATACAATAATTAGCTTTTCTTTTTTTGCATGGAATAAGATGTCAACAACAGTGCAGCAGGAGTAAAAAAACATCTTAATGATCCAGTTGGTTTGTGAACTAATTGGTGTACATCAACAATGACAGCTGAAAGGTTCTGGAGCTGCGAGGTAATCATATTTGCTTTAAATAAGCAAAAACTTCAGCAGTGTAGGTGGGTACGCCTCAGTGGGAAGTGCACAGTATGTGTCTGCATTTGTTAACATTTTTATTTGTGCTGTTGATGGACATTCTTCCTACGTGTGTGTGCATTAACAGTCACGTTTCAGCCTCATGATAATTTTCATGACCAAAATGTTTTAACTGAGTGAATCTTCCAGGTTTGTCACCATGTCTGAGTTTTGCTTGTTGCTGCTCTGCTCTTCACACTCCCCTCTCCTATGCATATAATCACGTAGGAGGGCACAGCAGATCCAAAAGCCAGCACCTTTGTAAAAGAAAAAACTGCATCTGAAGGAGCTCCACCTTATCTGAGAAACACTGGAGGCAGACTTGTCAGGCTTGTGATGTTTTATATTCAGGGGTAATATCCGGATTCAGATGAACAGAGGAACCCAGGTGTATCTGGCCACTGTCTGTGCAGAATTCAATCAAACCAAGCCAGATCTGCTCCATCTCCCTCTCCTCCCTCACTATTTCTCTTAATTTCACATCAATTCACAGTGCTGTGCTGGCATGAATGATAGATGAGTGGTGTTGCCACGGCATCTGACAATAAACATTTGTCTTTTTTGACCATTTGCATCTGTGTATTCTATACATACACTATACTATATATTGATGCACTCAGCAACCGCTGCTCTTTGTGTTGCATCTCCATTTCCATCTTTATCTCCTCCCGTCAGGTAACATAACTTTTGACAGGATATCATGATTTAGTTCGCTTCCACCGCCATGCAGATAGTTTTGGTCTTGTTTGCCCCAGTTTTTCTGTTTTTGAGATTTCTGCACTGGAACAAGTTTCTGCAGAAGAATATGGAAACTGTTTACAGTGTTATTAGTAGTATATTAGGGAGAGAAGCTGACATGCTGGTTTGGGAAGACACTATGAATTTTGTGTAATGAAATACAGCAATCTAAGATGAAAGGAGCAGTGTGTAGGGTTTAGTGGCATCTAGTGGTGAGGTTGCAGATTGCAACCAACTGAATACTACAATGGGTGACAAGGGCAAATGCGCTACAGCGACCCGAAATATGTCCAATAGGAAAAATGTGCTGTTGCTTCAGAAATGATGCCAATCTAGTCATACATATGACAATGTGTCAGAAATGTGCTGCAAACGTGCTGCAGAGAGCCAAACAAAGTCTTGGTCATTCATGTTTAATCTGCTTCCTGTTTTATTTTGCAGATTCTCTCCTCATGTGTCATGTTTGGTTTGACTTCCTGTCTGTGTGTTTTCCCGCCTGTTTTCTGTCACACCTGTCTCATTAGTCCTTGCCTGTTCCCAGAGTCTTCCCTTCACATTTGTTCTGAACTAGTCTTGTTTGCTCCACCCTAATGTTCCCCACCACACCCTTGCTGTTAGCCAATCCCCTCCTTTTGCCCGTGCCTTCCTACTCCTGCTGTTTCTTGTTCTTGTGATTAGTTTTCTGTGTTTAAATACCTGTGTGTTTCCCTCTGTTCCCTGTCAGTTCGTCAGTGTTCATTCCAGTGTTCATGGTGTCGTTTCTTCCTGGTCTCCTGTGTTCCGTTTTGGATTTCTTCCCCAGTTCTTCCCTGTGTTCATCGAGCTTCCCTGGATTGTATCAGTTTAGTTTTGGTGCTCCTTTCTTATTGTGTTTTGTTGCCTGCCTGTTTCAATTTTTTTATCAGCATGAAAGCTTGCTTTTTGTTTAACCTTTGGCCTGCCTCCTGCTCTGCATTTGGGTCCTTCCTGAACTGGTTGTGACAACATGCTGCAAATACGGAAATAATACACACAAAAATAATACACAGTCAAAAACATGCACACCCCAAAAACAAATGCAACAGAAAAATGCTGCAAATCCAGTCAAAACAACGGAAGTTCTCCAGGCCTCGAGGGGAACGCTAAGTGGAACAGCTTGATTTCCGAACCCAAGAGAAGCTTGAAGCTTGGTGCTTCTCAAAGTCCAGGAAGGATCCTTAAATGGCTGAATTTAAAGGAGGCTACATCATTGAATCCCACTGAAGGACTGTTCCAGTGTCAATGATCCTTTAAAATCTAAGAGGACCAAGTCCTTCCTTCAGAGAATTTTAGGATACATGTGTTTATCTTGAGTGGGCATGAATCACCCACAATTCTTTGTGCACAATTTGCTGAAATTGAAGGTGGGGCCTCTTCAATGATGCACCCCTGGGCACTTGCTAACCTGTTCCAATGTGTGTTCACCGAGTCTTGCTTAGCCTCTGTAGGACCCAATTTGGACGGACCTGTCCTACCAAGGAACCATCCTTGACTTTGAGAAGCACCAAGTGCATTTGTTTTTGAAGCAGGAAGAAAAATGAAATAAAGAGGTGACATAAAAAGGTACATATTCTTTCAACATGGCGGTGCAACATGGAGGACCTTTTACTACCCAGTCTGTACTGGAAACCCAATCTGTTCATGCCCTATCCCCTGGCCAATTGGCTGTCCTTAACCTAACAATCTGAGATCAGTGGATAACCCCAACCATCTTTGCACATCCGCATAACAAGTCAGGTTTCCATTACAAATCAGGCACATACTCCCCATGTAGTTATATCAAGGACTAATTCTAAGCAAACAAAAACAACACTTCTTAGTTTCAGGTGATGATACTGAAAACCTCTGAATATTCTATTCTATTCCTGCCAAAAGATCACCCTTAATTTTACACACTGCTCCTTTAAAGATCTACATACTAGTTTTTCAGAGCTTTCAGGTGTATCTCATGGTTTCAATTCTGTTAGCACCAAAATAACATTTTATTTACCTCCATTTCATTGAAGTGGAGGTCGAAAACTCATCTCAGCCCTCTGCATGGTTGGATACATTGTGACAGTTACCTAGATACTGTACTTAAGTACACTTTTTAGGTAAGCTACTTGTACTTTACTCACAGGGAAATATGCCGCATTCGTTTGGCAATCCAGGCCGGTCATTCCTTGTCGGATTTATATGACCGTATGACACGTCTGATCTGAATGTGTTTCATTGCAACAGTTCGGAAAACATGGCGGCACGACATAAGTTTGTTTTTGTTTGCATGGTTGCTGAGCAACGGAGACTTTGCTGGTTCAAACGACTTTAGGCTACAACGGGCTGGCACAGACTTTTTTACCAACACAAATCAACAGTGGAAATAGAAATGCCATTGCAAAGTACTTGTATGTTTTTTTACAACACAAACGCTTAATTAAACAGCATTTATGAGGACAAATTGAGGACAAATAACTTTGTTTACCATTCACAATGTGCGCAGCCATCTTCGTCGTGACGTCAATTCTACCGGCTCGGTCTACCTGGACCTTGCCCGAGTTTGATGACGAGACCTCCGGGTAGAACGGGTGTTCTTTTGTACCTTTCCGGACCGGAAAGGTAGAATGCAGCAATACTGTACTTTTTACTCCACCACATGTAATAGCTGTGGTTGCTAGTGACTTTATACATTACAACTTAACTTAAAAAAATGCGACAGGCTTAAATAGTATAATTGACTGCTGAACATTAATCCAGTGGTTCCCAATAACTGATTGTAAACACCACCCAGGCAGCACACTGACTGACCTAAATCAAACACACCCATCAGGTGCATGCTGGATCTAGCTTAATGCTAATATGCCCATGGATCCTCCAGTGGTGCTTTCTACATTTCCCCAGGAACTTCTACCTTCAGTGAGGTGCGTGAGGCTTTTCTCCTGGTTTTGACAATAATCCCTGTGTGCAGACGCCGTGCAGGCTCTTTTTGCTGTAATGTGTGTGTGTTAGAGGGCTGTAGCTGCTGTGTGTTCTGTTGTTAATGTCTTTACATCTCTGCGGTGTCTGTCTAGGCGATGCTTTACTTAACTGTTAAAGTGGCAGGTTGTTTAATTTATGTGTCTTAATAATGCTTGTTGCAGCCGCTGAGGTGTCTGCAGCTCTTTTTATTGTTTTGTTGGTCATATTTGTAAAACTGTCTGAGTTTTGTCATCTTTCCTGGTTAATTCTAGTGAGGCTACACTTAGGAAGGAAAAGGGGATTTATTTGTGGATTGGTCATGAAGGCTCTGTTATGTTATGTCGTCCCACTAGTGTTCTCTTTTTATACTTTCAAGTGCATCCTGATGATCCCTCAGTATTTTGACATAAAGCAGGGACAGGCAGTTTTAATTGCTTCCTCTGCAAAGCAACCCAAACAAGCAAAATGGAGTCAGTATTGGCGAAGCAAGAAAACATTGCTAATAGTTTAGCTGTCTGCTAACCAGAGCATAAGACTTTATGTTCACATGTAGCTAACATTAAATAGAGCCTCAGATCACAGTGTGTCCTCTTTCCCACTTCCTGCTGCTAAAGACCAGAGTGGGTAGCATCTCCAGGGTAAAGATAAACTCTGGAGATGGACCCCCAGTCAGCAGCTGCAGCACTCATACCCAGTCAGCACACTAGGGGACCAGACAGCCCTGACTCCCATCCGGATCACCTAACAGGTTAGCTACACTGCCCACTGCCCTGCTGTGACACCTGGCACTGTGCATGTGGGCAACACATTCTCACTCCAACCTTGCCAATATATTGACATTTGGTCATGGGCTTTCCACGTCTAGATACAATGTGCTACGTACCCTGGGTGCATTGGTTGATGACGTTCTGCAAATTGATGTCTTTTTTCCTTCAACAACAAACACACATGGTTAGGTTTAGGAAAAAAGAACATGGTTTGTCTGTACAATCTTACAGGAAGCAAACACCGTCCCCCTGGGTGAAGGTCCTGGGTGAAGGTCGGTGGTTGCTGGACCCATCCACCTACCCCTCCTGCCAACCCTACACGAACTTTCACTGCCTTAACTTTCATTGTTGTTCTGCCGCGTTTCCCCCTTACGCTGCCGGGCACCATTTAACATTATCAGCGACTGGCCATGTATCATGGCAACGTGAAAGGACGTCTTTTTTTGTTGGTGTCTGACGCCGGAAGTCACTGCCCAAGCGACAGATTCCGACGACTTTGGAGTGAGTGTGTGGGTTAGTGTGGGGGGTTGTGCGGGCCAAATTTGAGCCAACACAACCCCGCCAGTTTGGCTAAAGTCCGTCTTCGGAATTGCTGCCTGCTTTTCTCCCTGCAAAGCAGTTTTCAGTAGCAAGGAGTGAGGCGGAGGGACTGTGGGGTGGCTTGCTACCTATTTCTTGTCTCATTTATGGTATAATAAACAGAGACAGAAAGAGTGGGGCAAGGAGAGGCTGAGCGCTGTGTGCAACTCTACAATAAAATAAGATAAATCAATGTATGAGAAACACTGGGTTATTGTATGAAGTGCATGCATATGCCTGTGGTTGTCTGGTGGGAAACGCTTAGGACAAAGAGGGGAGAGCTTTGTTTTTTGGGTTTGTTTTTTTTTTTTGCCTTTTCCAGATTTCTGCTCACCCTGGCTTCAGGTGGGGTTTTTCATTGTTCCAATTAAGTGATATGAATACTTCATCTACAACTGTCTAGTGAGAGGGTTTATTTTAGCAATTTGTATGAACCATTCCTCTAAGCAGCACAAGTTGCTGGGCTGAAAGAGGGGAAGCTCCTCACCCTGCCATGCTCTGTGGTGCACATTTGCTTGTGTGTGTTTGTGATCACACTTTGTTGAGAAGGGATTGGATTTTCTCTCTCCATTTGGGCCACCAGTGATTAGATGAGTCTATGTCTGAGAGTTTAATCCTTGTTGGAAGGAGCACCAAGTTGCATGTGGCACGCACACGCACATGCGCGTGCGCACACACACGCGTGCACACACACACACACACACACACACACACACACATTCACACGCCTGCACTTGTAATTTGAGATCCAGATGTATCTTCTTTTTTTTTTTTTTTTTTTTTTCAAAGTGGAACTGCATCTGCAGGGAGGCATGCGGCCCTCATGGCACAGACCCAAGCTGCTTATTGATGGGCAGATTTAGCCATTCATTTCACTCAGACATTCCTTTGTCAGACCCCTCACCCTCGCTTTCTCTCTCTCTCACAAAACACACACACACACACACACACACACAAACACACACACCATGTGTTAGATGATGCCAGCAGGGGATGGAGACTTTGTGCAACAGGCCAGAACATAAAGAAATGATAATGTCTTTTAAAAACACCCTGTAACATAATCCGGTATTTAGTTTTCTCCTGTCTGCTCTCCCCCTAATCAAGAAAATAAATAAAAGTTTATGGACTAAACTGACAGTGAACTGTACATCAGTGCATTGTGATAGTAAATCTGCCTCAGCCAGAAGGACAGGGTGGTTTTAGCATAATAATGCTGCTTCTCTACTGTACATTAATATTCATATTTACAAACTCTACTGCTGCTCTGACAACTTGGCCCCTCTTGCACCTGCCAGACATCTGTGTCACAGCAACAGCCAGACTTTGCACATCCGTTCATAAATAACAGTAACACTAACTTGTACCTTTACCTGTAACACAAATGCCCTGTGGATGAGAGCACCCCGTGTGTGACCTGAATGTTTATTTTAAGTCAGATCAGGAGGTTATGGTGAAAATAAGTGAAAACATTTCACTGGTGCTATTATACCTTTCATCCACCCACCTTCCTCCAGTCCTGGTAACATTGCCTCCATCTGTTGCCTAGACAATTTAGATCTGTGATTGATTTAATGACTCCTTAAAAAACATTTGAAGCACTTGAGAGAAAGACTTCAGAAGTGGTTTGGGGTTCTTTGCAATAAATAATTGTTCATAAAAAATGGTTAATCCCTTCTGTGTAGGAGCAGGAGACACAGACTGAAAGAGACAAATACGTCTCTGTTGATCGTCTTGCCTTTGTGATAGTTTTGTCTCTTTGTAGTTCTTTTGCATTTCTTTACAGTCAATGTGTGGTTGTTTTGTGTCTCTTGAATCCTTTTTGCATCACTTTGTTGTCATTTTTCATGTCTTTGTAGTCTTTTCCATCTCGACTGCGACTGTGAGATAGAGCGGGTCGTCCACTAATGGAAAGGTTGATGGTCTGGCTCCATAACGAAGTATCCTTGGGCAGATACTGAACCCCAAATTGCTCCCGATGGCTGTTCCATTGGCGTGTGACAGTGTGTGAATGGTTACTTACTAGCAGGTGGCACCATGGTAGCCTCAGCCACTGTGTGTGTGAAACCATGAATGTGACATGTAGTGTACGTAAAAGTGCTTTGAGTGACTGGAAGACTAGAGAAGTGCTATGCAAGTGCTGCCATGCAAGGTGCCACCTGCTAATCAGTTTTTAACTCACTCACACACCAATGGAAGCATCATTGGGAGCAATTTGGGGTTTAGTATCTTGCTCAAAGATACTTCGACATGCAGACTGGAGGAGCTTGGGACCATGTACCTTTCGAATAGTGGACAACGAGCTCTATCTCACAGTCGCCCTGAGAGATGCAGCCGCTGATCTTCCAACTGGTGGATGACCCACTCTGCCTCTGAGCCACAGCTGCCCCTTAAAGGCCATTTACCCATCTTGCAGCTCTTTCCAGTTGTTAATTTTCTTTTGATGGTGTGTAGATGAGGAACATCAGAAATGAGGAACACGTGGTTATGAGTTAAATAATTATACAAGCTAGTCAGGAGTTGAACCTAGAATCTTCTGATCCGTAGTCAGACACATTATCCATTGCGCCACTAGCCCTGCTTTGCATCTCTTCGCAGCCATCTTACATCACCTTGTGATTGTAAACTTAGAGGAATATATATGTTCAAAAAAATAAAAGCTAGGGACTAATATTAAATGTATGTCCATCTCTATAAAGGGGGTGAATTTATGGAACAATCTTGAGGATGAATTGAAATTATGTGAGACATTTCAAAGATTTAGAAGTCTCCTCAGAGGAAAGATGATTGATACATACAAGCAAAATGTTTGGGAATTAGGTATTTTAAGTGTTGTTTGTTTGTTGCTGTGGAAAATTGTTGACTGGTGATGTGTAATCGGTTGGTATTGTTGCCTTTGCATTTCAACTGGAATAGGAAATGGTGTAAATTATGAATCTTCACAAAATATATTAATAATAATTTTTTTTCTGCTAGTTGTAAGTAGGTGAGAAGGGTAGGCGTCATAAGCTCATCGCTTCAGCCTACACCTTTTTCGGTTAAAATCATAGAGATACTACGTTGTGCTGCATTGTACTTTTTGTTGAATGACCGAAATAAACATAAACATCACACTGTGGTTGTTAAGCTTAACTTGGTTATTTTGCATTACTGTGTGGTCATTTTCTCATCTTTGCAGTTGTTTTATGTCACTTTGTGGTCATTTTGTTTATTTTGTGGTTATTTTACATCTCCCTTGTGGTCATGTTCCATCACTTTGCGGTTGTTGTGCTTCACTTTGAGGTCATTTTGCATCTCTTTGTCGTCATTTTACATCACTTTGTGGTGGATGTGCCTCACTTTGTGGTTATTTTTACATTACCTTGTGGTCATTTTGCATTTCTTTATCAACATTTCACAAAACTTTGCTGTCATTTGGCATCAATTTGTGATGCATTTTGCCTCTCTTTGTGTTACTTTTTATGTGACTCATTTTGAAGTCACTTTGTGCACTTTAATAAAAATCTAGCGTACCGAAATAATAAATTAACCACCTTGTTCTAAAGCTTTTGATGTCAGGTCACCATTATTGCAGGGACTTAGAGGCCTGCAGTTAATTTCATGTGTTGACAAACCTTCTAATGGATTTTAGCACTTTTGCGACAAATCACAGTCAGTTACAGTCATTAAGTTCAGTGCAGCCTAAAACTAAAACATTAAAAATAAGTGGGCTACACTGGCACACAGCACGCATTCATTTAATTTTGTCTCTCATTGACCCATCTCATATACAATGAACGGGTCAAAAGAGTACCACATTTAAAGGTAATGTTGAAGTTTTTATTTTTATAGTAAAAAGTTGATTTTGTTTTTGAAAATTATATAATAATTAAACAGAGAGTGAGGCAGCTAAGACAGTGTTCTCTTGAGAAATGTTCTGTAATTTCTTTTCTCTGGTGAATTGAATAGAAATGCATATGTGAATTTGTTGAATGGTATATAATGAACTGTTATGTGTCCATCTTAAATATTCCTGGATTTGGATGTCGTTGTTAAGTGTATTGTAAGTCCATCTAGGCTGGGCACTATGTGATGCAAGATGCTAAAATCAACCAGTCAAATAAGAGAAATATAGCAGCATGTTGATATGAGGAAATGATCCATGGCAAGTGTATTTAAAAAAAGGAGAAAGCATTTTTTTTAGTGGCCTGGGTTTTACTTTTTGAGGTTTCTTTGTATGCAAGTCTGTGATCGTGCCACAGCAGCTGCCATTTCCTCTGTCCTCCAGTGCGACTCATGCATCCTCTGGCTCCAACACACATCATCATGTTACTCATACCATCCTAAACCACACACACAAACACAGACACACAGCATCTTACTCATTTCATCCTAAATACAAGGCCTGCTCAGACCATATTTCATCACACACACGCCATCTATGAAATGGGCAACAAAACAAGGTTACTGAAGCTTTTCATTTCTTTTTTTTTTTTTTTTTTTTACATTTCTGTGAGCGTCCCATTCTCCTTGAGAATTCCCCCCATGCATATAATGAAAAGGCCTGTAGATGTAATACAGACATGAGATGCAGCCTCTCCATCTCTGCAGAGGTCTTATCGATAACACAGAATCTGTTTTGTGCATTCTAATGTGATTTTGTCTCAGTTATTTTAAATGTCTGCACCTCTACCAAATCCTTTTATTTAAGTGGTAAAACTGTGCATGTGTGTGCTAGAGAGACATCTGGTACCTGGGTGAGCCCCTCTCCCCACAACAGTAATGTTTTTACATGTCACTCCGGCATTTCATTATTTGTGATCATCTTTTCTCTCAGGCAGGAAATAACATATCTTACTGCTCGACAACAGGAGCGTGAAGGTTGAGAGATGCATCAGAGGAATCTGATATCTTTCAGGGGAGAAAACAAGAGGCTTGTTTTTGTCATTTAATTGAGAGACAAAAGCAAAGGTGATTGAGGTGGAATTAGAATTGGGAAGGGGGAGAAGCAGCAGTTGGGGTGCAGGATATCACTCATGGCCGAGAGGAACAAAAAGTGGGTTTGCAGATGAAGACAGCTCATGTTTATATTGCCATGTAGATTTTTTGTCCCCAAACAATCGCATTTTGTTCGTGTTTTGATCTACAGCAGTTCTCCACGGATGACGCTGAATCTTAGGTATTCGGCAACCTGTCTTGGGTGACACTTTTTATTGCGACACAGACAGTGAAAAATAGTTGGTTCCTTGCACAGACATCTGGCTTGTTCTCTGAGGTGAGCACCTCGCAATTAGTATGCAACAAAGACACCTCAATGTGGCCGCAATCTGAATAGAGAAAATGAAAGTTGTGGAAAATATGATGTGTTTTCAGAGCCTTGGGAGAAAGGAGCTAATATGCATGTCAGTCAAGCCCACTGGCGGCAGATAAAGCCGAGCGACCGTTTTATGCCTGAGAGTGACTAAGATATTGGTGTGAACTAACTGACCGGATGCTGTTTTCAGAGTCAGTGACCTCCAAACAGAGATTTATGCAGAGCAGGGGAGTGAGGGAGAAGGGAACAGTGATTCTCATTTGTCCGAGACGTCATTCAAATCGGGAATGGAGTGACACTTCAATTAACTCCCCGTCCTCAACAAAGTTTACCTTGGTCTTCAGAAAGGCGCAGTATTTCATTTCATCCTGCAGGATTAGCCAATCATATTTCCAATCTCAGACCTGTCACCATGGTGTCGCTGTGCGGCAGCTGGTAGTCATAATGACAATCTATTCTTCTGGAAGTGAAGAGCTGTTTTTTCCCTCAATTTTCCCAACCAAAGGGGGACATTGTGTTTTTACTCCTTCATAGCTCCCTCTCGTATTTTCTTCATTATGATAAACACCGTTTTTGTCAGTCTTTCCTCTGTTTATCCATCTGTCTGTCTGTCTACCTACCTTGACTTGTTGCATGTCTGTTTATCTGTCCATCTGTCCCTCCATATGTCCGTTATTCATTCTTTCTGTCTGGCTTTTTCTCAGTTTGGAAATTTAAACAGGTTATTTTTACATGTTTCCTGAGATGATACATTTTCCCCAGACTCTAAATACAGAAGAGAATTGGTCAATTAGAAAAACAGAAAAGGTCATTTACTCTTTTCCAGCATTCCACCTCTGGGCTGGGTCACACCAGAGGTCTGTGTACATCACAGACAATGTTGGCCCTGGTCAGCAAGCAGCAGAAATACCCCTGGCTCAAGTCCAAAGCTTTGTGTCCACGAGCCCTCCTCCACAGCTTGGAGAAGTTTTCTGAAGTCCAACACCTTTCACTCTCACAGAGAAGAAAACTCCATCATAGCGTTAAAGAATCAGGAATAGGTCTGAAGAAACAAGCCGGGGAATCTCAGTGAAGGATTTCAGTGAAGCAGCAGATACGGACCTGACATTGTTCCAGATGTTGTAGCAGGACGGCTCTGGCCAGCGTCACCTCCCTCTGCTTCTTGGAATAAAGCACCGAGAGACAACTGAGGAATGCGAGCAGATGTTTAGCATTACTGTACGTAGGCCCGCTTTGGCTTGCCTGTCCCATTATGGATGTCATGATGGCTGAAAAAGAGTGACACTGCCTCTGCTGCAACCCAAGGCCGTCTGCTGTGATGCAGTGCATTCTCTGCTGCTGTAAAAAAGACATACATCACAAAAACCCTACTGCTGCCAGAACATTACTATAAAGTACAGCAGAGATCAGGATAAGTAGGCCATCATGCGACCTTTAGCAGATGATTCTGGAAGAGGTTTACGTTTCTTAAAGGGGCACTACACCAGTTTTATATGTTTAAGTCAATTCATCAGTACTATACTGCTCAGCCTGTGAGTAATACCCTGAGCTTTGTCAATACTGAAAAGGTGACGACTACACACTTTAGAGAAAGCCTGCATTAAAACCTGGGGTCATAAAGTGTTTACTAGGTTGGGAGAGTCTTACTAAAAGATGCTTGACTGAATTGTTGTATGGGAAGTGCAGGATGCAATATTCTTTGGAATTTGAACCATACAACAGACCCATAAAGTAGGCTAAATGTTGGATGTGAACATGGGAGATCACTATTCGTTTCCTCTCTCCATCCAGCAGTATGTGCATTCCTAGCCACCTGTTTTTAGATGTGTTTTCAATTTGCCCATAAATAGACTGAGTAGAAATGCTGGAAATTTGGAGAAAGTCCAAAAATGGAAAAAATGTTTTAATGCTTGGATGAGGTGGAAAATGTGGTGTCGATAAAAACAAATGTGTTAAAGTGCAATAGAAACAGACTTCATGAATCAATCATGACGGGCATAAATCATCTTACTTGAATGCCAGAGACAAACATTGTGGACGACAAAGAGACTGTGGCGTTCCTCAGATTATCCAGTGATATAAATAAAATACTCCCTTTATGTTTTCCACATGGTTTTTGTTCATTTGAGGCTTGCCGCTCTGTTAATGATGTCATCTTGTGCCCTGTTGTTCTGCAGTTGTTTAGTGGCACCTGACCGGAGAATTAGCACCTGCGACTGCTAGCATTAGCCTAATGTGACCAATATTCATGTAACTAATAAGCATGTAATGGTAGTGGATAGAAATTCGCATTAATTATTTTGCATTGTTAATTTCCCAGAAATTTTGTTAAAATTTACATTACATTTGGATGGAAACTTGTCTTGACTTGACTAAGTTCTTTTAAGCATGACAGTGAGCCTGTTTTCACCTAGCATTAGTGGACGGCTGAGACACATCGCTGTTCACATCTGTATCTATCATGCATCTCCAGCTGACCACTGCTCAGTTTTGTTACTGCCTTCATCACTTACGCTAGAAGGTCAAAGCATGCTCGCTAACGTGCTTGCTAGTCATGTTAGCAGTTGTAAATCCAACACATCTCCTTCCATAGGGACAGACAATGGACTATTATGAAACATTTCAGCCAACTTGTCATAAAATGACAAAAAGTTGTAGAGCGTGAGTGCGCTGTCACTGAAACAACCACCATGTCTTGCATTGAGGACGGGTTTAAGTAGGGCTGCCACCTACCAGTCAACCATACGTTAACTGACCAGTAAGGTCATTAGTTGGCAAGATTTCATTGGTCACTTAGTCACAGCCATTAGGAGTCATAATTAATCAAAACCTATATGACTGGACCATGTGGGAATTTAATTTGAAAGGACAGACACAGGAAGTGGCCACGCTCAGCAGTCAGACAGGCATCACGTTAATTTACAGGGCTGGTACCTGTGATTATTACACAGGCTGGTTAATAGCATGTCGGGCAGGAAATCCAAAGTGTGGGATCATTTTGAGAAGGTGAAGGACGAACCCAAGGTGATATGTAAACTCGTCTTTATTGGTTGACTGCAAACATGACGTATCATCTGAAACATGGAAGTAGCTACATGCCCATTAGCTGACAGCATCATTAACAGGCAGCTCGCTCAGTGTGTGACATGCACTTGTAGCACAGTGTTAACAATGTTACTGATATTATTCTTTCTCACACCTTGAACTCAAACCATTGTGTTGCCCCGCCCAAAATATATAATTTAATACTTAAATTAATATCATAAGCATGCAGTGACTAGTCGACTAATGGCCCTAAATGACGACTATTGGTCGACTAGGAAAATTCTTAGTCGGTGCCAAGCCTAGGTTTAAGTGATCGGATCACAACATGTCTTGGTAGTTTACACTTCTGTTAAGAGCTGTCCACAGCGTGGTTGTTGTTACAACCATGACAACGAAGGCCTAACCTAAATGAAGTAATTATTTTAACCATGATCTTTACTTAAATCTAACCAAATGTTTTTTTGTGTCTAAACCTAACCAATCCCTAACCACAGCGTGGCCACATTATCCAACACATTTATTCTTCAGCAGTGGTTTGTAATGTATATTGTCATTTAATGAGGACGACCTGTTGGCTTGAGCTGGTGGTGGAAAAGGAAAGGAAATCTAAATAAGTAGGTTAGAGTATGCCTGAACACAGTCAATTAGCTTCATCACATGAAACATTATTTGCAGTCATTATACAGCATTCAGAAGTGGTTGTTCAAGGTTAAAATGTTGATTCGCTCATTTCTTAGAAAATGCCCTCACCCTCTACACTGTGAGTATCACCGCAGAGAACAGATGTATGTTGACAATGGCTTTTCTTTCCCACCACCATCAGCTATTTGTCCCTCATTTCTGCAAAAATTAGAATGACTGCTGTGTTATTATCTCATTTGTACCCTCTCTGTTGGTGGTATCTTTTCATTGCTCTAAAACATATGACCCCTTTTATTTTCTTTTTGTACATTCAGATTGGTGACTGCACAATGAGGCTTTTAGTGTGAGAACTTAATGTTGCGTTGTAATGACTTGCATTTTGTATACTGAATGACAAAACATGAGATCAAGAGTCAGCTAAAGTCTAAAGCTTTTGATGTTTTGCTCATGCAACCAGTGTTGGTATAGTGGCAATTGTGTGAAAAATGTAATATTCAAGATGTAACGTCAGAGTCAGTTGAGCAGAGAATTACTTGTATTCCCTGATTTAATAACTGGCTGTCATAAACAAGACAAACTTGAAGTCTTACATTTCCTCATGTCTCATCTTCTCCCCCCTTTGTCTTCTCTCCTCTATTCAGTCGCATTGTGATCCTTCCTCTCAGCTAACAAGTGGCGCTAATTGAAGTCACACATAGCATTATATAAACATAATAGTGTATACTCATTACTCCAAGATCCTGCTGCAACAGGTTTTGTTCTCCTTCAACCGCTTCACCTTCAACATCCAGTATTCATCACTGAACATCTATCCTACATAAGATCTGCGTCACCAGATGATCAAAAAACACCGTGAGTCACACACAAATCCAATATTTTTTTTCCTGCATCCGAGTCAAGGTGTCATCCTGAACGCGCAACACAGGCTCATTCCAGCTGATGCAAACATAACAAATATTATTCCGTCCGTCGACTCGTGTGGTAGGACATGGCTCCTCTATCATTACACACCTTAGAATGTGCATCTGTGGTCATGAATATAAATTCGATGCTCCATAAAGAAATGGGTCTCAACAACAGCATCTAATAAGAATATTCATACTGTACGGCGAGATGTGCATGAGTAAATATAATTGAGCGGCGTGGTGCAAAAGAGAGGAAATGACAGACAGGATGAATACTGTAAGGAGACGGAGAGATGGAGGCGTCAAGAACTGTGAGCTGAATACTGAGCTTGATGGCTGAAAAGGAAAGAAAGAAGAAAGTATATCATACAACAGTTGTTTTCTGTTGCAGTGCATGACCCTGAGACGTATACCTTAAAGATTTCTACAGTATAAATCTTTTCTTTTCCATACCTACTTTTTTTCGTTGTGTTGTCTTTAACTGTCAGTGTGGCAACT
Source organism: Epinephelus lanceolatus (assembly GCF_041903045.1). Taxonomy (NCBI): domain Eukaryota; kingdom Metazoa; phylum Chordata; class Actinopteri; order Perciformes; family Serranidae; genus Epinephelus; species Epinephelus lanceolatus. The sequence continues at coordinate 16,251,376 of NC_135752.1, forward strand.
TGCATCAAAATAACTTTTTATAATTGGTTAACTGTCACAGCACAGATAGAAATGTTTAAATTATTCACCTTTAGTTGTAGAAGATTTCTGGAACAGTGACTAACAGTCAGCCAGTTTTAGTTAATTTAGGTTCAAGGGTGGCTCCATAGTATGTCTCCAAGTGGGGGGTCATGATACAATTGTGGAACCCCTACTGGCCCCCCTCGGCAAAACTAATTGGAGGCCAATATTACTGTCTTTAAGATGCTTTGGCATGTGTTTTAAGCTAGTGCAAAGATTGTGGTATCTCATGAAACTAGACAACCAAAGGCATCCATTGGTACCAACCATGTCAGCATAGCTTGTTGGCAAAGAGGCTAAATAATGCTCCAAATTTATGCTAAATTTTGGCAAGGGAGCAACTGGCATGGCCATTCAAAAGGTGTCCCTTTAATGCCAGGTTCACACTACATGGCATTTTTGTCCATTCTGACCATCACCATGTCAGATTAGGCGATTGTGGAGTCAAAAAATCTTGCTGTGACTTGGCCGACAGGCATGACAGCCTACACACCGGTCCATGACCAATCATCACTGGTTGCCTTTCACAATGTGCATGACGTCATTGAGTTATTCTTGTCCTATTTTTATTATTATTACTATTATTTCAGTCACTATGGCTGTTAATGTGGCAGCTGAAACGTTATTGTAGTAACATAAGAAGTGCCACCGGATGGTTTAAACAGCTACAGGAATTGTTGAGTTAAAACGATGGATTATCGTGCACAACACAGCACGACAACATGACACAGTATGACGCTGCAATGGGCTATAATCGGGTTGATATTGTGTAGTATGAACCCAGCATAACTCTCACCTCAACCTATCGGAATAAAATGTCAATTCATCTGAATTAAAGTGTCAAAGTGCTATTTTCTCAAGTCCTTCAAAAAGTGTTTCCCACGTGACCTGACATAAGTGTCCCCATGATGATTATAAACTGCAGAGCCTGCCTTTAATGTGCCTCTTCCTTGCTGAGCCAAGCCGTCTTTGAGAGCTGAGTTATTAATCTTCTACATCCCAAACTCTGATCTCCCAGTGTCATGGATGCTAGGCAGTGTATTGCTGTGGATGCTACGTTAGTTTGGATCCAAAAGTCACACAATGAATCAAACAAACCAACCGATCAAGGCGGCGATAGATTAACAACTCCTATGTTCTGTGAGGTACAATCACTGTTTCTGTTGAAGGAGTCTGTTGGCTTTGGATATGTGATATAACTGCTTTAGTTACCTTTTGGAAAGAGCTGTTAGACGATAAGGTAAATTGTAATAATATAACACTGAGAATGAATGAGTACCTAATGCAACCCCACCTTAAGATATCCAAACTAACCCTTTCAGTTATTGTTATTCTTATTGACGACTGAAACTAAACCAAAATAAGTTATTGTCAATCAAGGTCATATTATATATTAGGTAAGACCTGCCTTTTTGAAAATTGACATCCAATCAAAAGATTGACATCCAATCAAAATTAGCAGTGTGTGACGACCTGTGGCCATGACACACAACAAAAGTAGGTTAATTACTGGATGCATTAATTTCCTTACAGTTCAGCTGCATCATTGGTGACTGCTATAAACAACTCCAAAGCCTCCACATCCACACTTTAAAACAAATTCTGTATTTAACATGTGTAGAAATACAAAATAAGGCATTATAGTTAAACCCAGTCCACATTTGGGGGTATTTACTGACCATCAGCATCTATTGTAACTTTAGCCCCATTTGTTACCTCAGCACGTCTTAACTTTGGGAAAAACTTTCTCATTTTTTTCATCTGTTATTCAACAAGAGTTTGTGTCCTAAAAGTTTTTTATGATCTTACAGATGTATGCTGTCTTGTCAGAATGGTATAACATTTGCACAGGGTGAAACCAACATTTAAAATCCAATATCTCCATGGACTGTACTGCAATGTCTTTTTCTTCACAGACACCGCCTGTTAAATCTGCCAGCGCAGTCGGTAGAAGTACTGGATTCAACTTTTGGTTTCCCCTCGGTCAAACATTTTATCCTTTCAGGCAAACAGAAGACATCTGAGGTTTTCGAAAAATCCTTTGAAGATATGAAGAACATATATAAAAAAAGACTTTTCCCTGTAAAGTTTGTATGGGGAACGCTACGTGACTGAATCACGGTGAATCACCCAGATGACTGCTGAGTGACGGTTTACCAGTGGTTAACGTCAGCAAGCCAGCTAAGATGACTTGAAGTTACAAGGAATTATTTTTCTTTTGTTTTTGTTAACTGCCTTCCCTCATCACTGGCGCCGAACATGACCCAGACTAGGCCAAAGTGATATCTGCCTCCACCAAACTGCTGTTAAGACTGCACAAGCCAACCCCCAAGTTGTTAATGTAACAAAGCATTTCCAGGATTAGTAACCCTAATTACTGAATTTTTAAACCCTTACACTACTTGTGACTGAAAAAAGTTCACATTACTATAACACACTACTGAGTAATTCGTCCAACACTGACAGTGCCACTCATGTGCCAAATGATGCCACCACTGAGTAGAATAACCTGTTCTCTAAATAACATCTGGCACGCTTGGCTGGGACATGTAGTGACACAAGCCTTGACATAAAGCAAGAAGTAAAACAGCCTCAAGGAGTCAACAAATAGTCTTGGCTCATGGTTAAATTCTAATGAATAAATAAAACCTCAAATCTCGTTTTGTTTTATTGTTTATCTTTATTGCAGGAGTTGATAACAAAGTTATAGTGGTTTCATAAAGTTTTTTCTTCACACAGACAAGCCTGCTTCTCTCACACATGTTTACAGATGTAGACAAATTCACATTTTGACACAGTTTGATTTATCGCATTTTCACACGTTGGCTGCCTGCACTATTTCCTTTCCAGCTAATCTTGAGATATGAAACATAGATTCACAGTTGTGTTTCCTGGAAAGGTTACAAGGTCAACAACAGAAGCTCAGTTCAGTTTAAAAAGCAGCATTCAAATGATTGATAAACTAGTGTAGATGTAGATATAGAATAGATTTAATGACATTTTCAAGTTTTTTTTTCAATGTGTTTTATATATCATAGCAGGTATGAATTGATTAAATGAATGAATTATTCTATTTTTTTTTTAAATGTATTAATATGAAGCTCCAGCTGTCATCTTGTTTTGATACTATTTTTGGACTGCAATTGTCTGCAATGGCCATTCAGTACATTTACATGCAGTAATTTCCCCACTGTTTTGTAGTTTTCATTGTTGGTGGCGGAGTCCGCCATTCCCATATTGAATTAAAGTTGCGGTCACATGCACGAGGGATTCACAGGAAACAATACGTGTATGTAATTGAGTGTAATTTCAGTTATTTGATAACAGCCTCCCTGTTTACTGTTCACGCTCTTTATTATTTATTCATTCATTTTCTGTAACTGCTTATCATGTAAGGAGTTGTGGGGGGGCTGGAGCCTATCCCAGCTGACACTGGGCGAGTGGCAGGGTACGCCCTGGACAGGTCACCAGACTATCACAGGGTTGACGCATAGAGACAGACAACCATTCACACTCACATTCACACCTACGATCAATTTAGAGTCACCAATTAACCTGCATGTCTTTGGACTGTGGGAGGAAGCCAGAGTACCATGAGAAAACCCACGCTAACACAGGGAGAACATGCCACTCCACATAGAAGGACTTCCCCACCCCGGGTTCAAACCAGTAAAGCATTCAACTGGTCAAACAAGGGATGGCCTTTATTTCAAAGTAGTCACAGGAAACAAGCACAAGTAGTATTAAAGCTATAGTTGGTAACTTTTATGAAACTGAGAAAGTGTATGACCTGGCCGCCATGTTGGAAATAGTCAACCAAAGTACCAAGCATCACTCGAACTTTCTCATTTTACAACTAAAAAGTACATAAAATACTGAATGATTCTGAAAACATTTGAGGCGAGAAGTAAGCAATGCAGTCACAGAATGTTGATTCATATTTAATCAGTGCTGCCTAGTTTGACATTGTGACTGCAGTTTGGGAGCAGTGACTAATGGCAGCGTCAGGGTCATTAAAAGCACTACAAGGTAATAGAGTAGACAGAGTAATATTATTATTAGTAGTATCACATTTTTAGACAGTTTCAGCAAATAGAAGTTACCAGTTACAGCTTTAAAGTGCATTTGCTGTTACCATGGCAACAGGTGTCACTACATCACCCAGGACTAAAATCTTGAGGATTTTTTGCTTGTGCTATTTCTCCGGTAAAGAATGAGCCAACAAGCTCAACACATAAACACTAAATAGCGAGGGGGTTATATTACAGTGTTACCTTTGTGTCTGTCATGTTATTGGTGATAGCTACACCAGAGCTATTTCGCGCGGGGGCTCAGACGAGTCACGTCTTTTCGCTGGTTATCAGTCTTCATCAAGTTTAAATGCATAAGCTTAACACCGTTGACCTTCCCACAGCTAATGACCCTTGTTATCACACAGGCACCACACCAGCACTTTTACACCAGGGAGACAGTATAAACAACAGCCTCGGTTGACCGATCTTCAGTCACAGCTCCATAATGGCAGTTACCTTGGCACGGTGATATCCGTCATCATCACCCGGCATTAATTTATCATAAGGGATGAGGCATTAGAAACTGCAGAGGGACAAAGCACAGCAGAGCAGTGACAGGGGCTCCCTCTGGTGTGATGAAAAAACACTGGAAGCTCCATGCTGTGATGGGCAAAATAGTATGTATGTCACAGATGTGACAAATTATGTTTGGGGAAATTGAACAGTGTTTCAAAGAAGATTGCGAGAAAATGATAGTAATTTGAGACTTTGTGAAAGTTGTGTTGGTACTCGGTGAACTATATCTGTATGTTTGTTTGTTTGTCTTACTATCTATGCATTTTTCTGTTTCTGTGATTCTTTGGCACACACTGGTACACATCTAATCATCAGGATCTTGCATAGAGCCCAAATAAATGATGCAAAAATATACAGAAAACAATCAGAGCTGTATAATATTTTACTCTGGGAACTTGCACCTTAACACATTTTTTAGGCTCATTACAGTCATTTTAGACTAAATATGACTACTTTTAGGCCAACAAAATAAACAATGGATTCGGTATTTCTGCACCCGAATTTGATTCCTGAGATTTTTGAGACTTTTTATCAGACGTTAGGTAACATCTTGCATGAAGCAACCTTTGAAATAAAAAAAAAAAAATGCATATTCACATAACAGAATGGAACTTAAGTAAGAGCAGAGAAGCCATGTTGCAGGCGGAGGAGTATAATGATCAAACTGAAAAGGGACATGATTCCCAAGCACTGCAGAACATGAACAACCTGCAGAGGCTTTTCACAGTCACTGCGAGACTCTGCAAACAGGCTTGGGTTTACAGTAAGCAGCAAGTTAACAGTAACCATGGTAGGTCTGCAGACTGTTCCATAGGAGGCTGTGATGAAGAGGCACTGTATCCCACAGGAAGGGTTTCAGAGCAGATGGTTGCCTGGGTGTGCAGGCTCGGTGGCAATCCTTCCTGCCCCTTCTTTTTTTTTTGTGTGTGTCACCCTGGCGCCACGCAGCTCCTTCGTGGAGGGCAGCTGACAGCCATTCACCCACTCATCAGCACAGACACCATGTTGAAGTGTGTCCTTGGTGTAGGAGGAGGCAGATTAGAACCAGATTGTGGTGGAGGATTTGAGGATGTTTTCAATCACTGATTTGTAAAAAATGGAGCAGGACTGGATGGGTGAGGGGAATGCTGGATTTTCCCAGATGATGTATGAAGATTGCAAGAGATTTCTGTTATAGTGTAGCAATCACCATACAAGAACGCTGTAGGGTTACAGTTACACAACTAAAACACTTAGTTAAGGTTGGGGTGAAAGTCAATAAAATGCAAGCATTAACTGCAGGTCTGTGATGGATGTGTTACACACCCCTCCAACAGTCCATCCTGCGAAACATCCCATTATATTCCATTGACAAAGTTTGTTTGCATCCAACACTGTCTGCTACATATGCATATGGCAACTAGCGTGGTTAATGTTTGGGAAAGGTTGTTGTTATAGCAAATAAGCAATGCACTCTGGTCTCATTTCTGAAAATTAGACATCCTACACATCCATCCACCATCCCAACTTCCACACCAAATGTGAGGTGTAAAATTGTTCACTATGGACAAAATTCTTTGAGGCACTGGGCTGACTTTAGCCAGATGTTAACTCTGGCAGCTATTTTAGATTTGGTCTTAGTCTGTAGACAAATTTTTTTGCCACATTTTAGTTATGTTTTTCCTTTACAGTTTTAGTCCTCTAGTTGACGATATCTTAAAACATTTTAGTCCGGTTTTAGTCGATCAATTTTTTTTCACTCCTTAAATTAATTCAATTAGGCTAACACAGGTAACGGAAATTGGATCAAGGTGACAGATTGTATCAAGTTTTAAAATTTCATTTAGACTACAACTACAAATAATTTCTACATACTTACAAGCCTACATTTCTCCAGCAGAGGTTTTGACAGGTTTAAAGGATTTTTGCTACAAGCTCATACCACTCATACACTGTTGGAAAATAATTGCAAGCACGGCCATCCTTGGCTTCCTAGCTTAAAACATTTTTCTAATACGTTTCATAAATTACTTTTTCATTTTGAATGTGTGACAGCCCAACCCCGGCCTTTTTTGATACTGTCTCTTCTTGTCAATGAAAACAAAGCATACATTTCATCATAGTTTTTGTTATCAAACTTCTTTTTTGAACCTCATCAATGTCTTGTCTTCATCAGGGGAAAAAAAGTTTGTTGGCAAACATTTTTTGTCACAGTCTTCGGCAAAGAATTTAACACTGGTGTAGCCAGACATCTGTCCTGTCAAGCTCAGAAAAGTTTGGTCAAAGTCTGTTCAAAACTATCAGGAAAATTATTAATTATTGATTCTGTTGAAACCATTTGTTTAAGGGCCCATCTCCAGAAACTGCGACTCATGCTGGTTTTTGGTAAGATTCAAACACATTCTTTATTGATTTTGTGATTTTGGTGGTTTTAAGTATCCACCCTATTCTAACTTACTCTTGGCTGTCATTCTTCAGACTCCTGAGTTTTACAAAGCTGACGTCTGGCTACTCCTTTAGGAATTCAAGCTATTCAACTTATTTGGGATTCAGCCACTAATGATCAAGGGTTATTGACCAGACCGATGGATTTATAGGAAATAATCCAACAATCTCAGCAGATTTGATCATTATCTCCATGTTGCTGGCAGAGTCGAGTCGGCGCTACACATGTAGATCTGTCTCGATCACATTGTGCCGCCACCTGTTTCCTTGTCCTCTCCAGACATTTCCTTTGTGTCGTGTCATACTTCCTCTTCCTGTTCTTATCATCCTTCCAAATCCAGTCCTTACTCGTCATCATTATCTTTTAACTCCCTCTGCAACCCCTCTGAAGACACCACATGCCTGAACACTTAGAAAAACCATAGACAGTCACACACACACCAATGTACAATCAACTTGACCTGTGCAGCAGTTACACAGCTCACTCTGGATGCCTGTGTAAAAGACATTATTAGCTCAGCCAGTGTTGATGTTTGCTGTTACTACAACATGAAAAACTCTCTCTACTTCTGTCTCGCTCTGTTTTCCTCTCTCTTCCTTGCTGGTTTCTAATGTATTCTACCCCTTTGGTGGCCTCTAGCCAGCCTCGCTCTTATGTTCTTTAACAATGGAGAGGGAGGAGGTCACTTGATGCCTCTCCTAAGCTCGACTCTGCTCCCTTTTGCTCTCCTCATATTCCCTAAAATGCTGTTTTCCCATTTCTCCTTTCTTCTGCTTTTCTCTCCTCTTTTCTGTCTGCTCCCCTCCCCTTTCGTCTTCTCCCCAGCCCTCTGGGTGAGGTTGTCCTACCAGGATGTAACTAAGCTCTCTCTTTCTCTTTCACTGTCTCTCTTTCTCTCTCTGGAGAAAAAAAAAGAGCTGATACGAGGCACATTGCAGCGGGCAGGTTCTTCAGAGGACGATGTGACTCTTGAACATAGGGAAAAATGTCGGGAATGTTCTGTCCGTTAAGGGCGTTGAGGGTTACAAGTACATATGTAGTGCTATACAAATAATACACAAAGAGAACAACTACACTACATGACCAAAGGCATGTGGACACACAGATATTACATCCATATGTGATTGCTGAGGATCTCATTCCAAAACCATGAAATAACTGCTGAAATATCCTCCAATCTTCTGTGAAGGCTTTCCACAAGATTTTGGAACCTGGCTGCAGGGATTAGTTCCCATCCAGCCACAAGAGCATTAGTGAGGTTGGACGCTGATGTTGGGTGATAAGGCCTGGCTCGTATTTGTTGTGTGAAAGGGGTTAGGTTAGAGCTCTGTGCAGGACAGCCAAGTTCTTCACAGTCCAGTATCCTTAGGAATTATGTTCATTCTGGGTGATTCTGCATGTAATGATTAATGTGTAATGCCAACATCCAGTGCCAGCACAGGAAGTAGTAGCCATCTATGTAGAGAGGTTGAAAGTAAAGGTGGGTTATGATTAGGGGTGTAAATCACTAGTTTCATCATGATACAATATCATATCGATGCTTTGGATACAATATATGCCAATATTACAAAGTCTGCCATGATACGACTTTGAATCGATGCTATTTAGGGGCCTATATGCCCATTTAACACAGTCTGTTACAGAAGAAGCTGTCACCCCTTTCTTTTTTACATTTGGCCATAAAAGATAAAACCAACACATAAAAAATATAAATAACTGCAACTGTAAGTAAAATTTACTCTAAACTGACACCACTAACACATGTAAAACAGCATATGGGATTAGTAAGCCTTCAGGGCTTTCTGCCAGAGACCTGTCTGGAATAAATGTTTTCATTTTTACCCAAACCAATATCTTTTTCATAAAACTTCAGGTGGCTCAAAGCCCTGAAAGCTAACTTCTCCAATCAGCCACAAAACATGGATTAACAACAATGTAATTTCCCAAAAGTATCAAATTCAGTTTAGTAATCACTGTCAAGGTTCAGAGACAAGACAATTGTTTTTTGACCCATTATTAGCTTAAGCATGTTGACATTGCGTAAATTAGCCTAGCAGCTAACTGACTTTTTTTCTTCTACTCAAAGCTTAACAAATTACATGCTACGTTATTATTTTTCTTCACTGTTGATTAAAGTTACTGCATCTCCTGACAGAACAGCTGGGTTGCATTTCAGCCTGCATACACATTTTTTCAGCCGACCATTGTTGAAACAGAGCAGCTAATGTTGCTGTAGTGAGAAGTTAGCGGAGTGAGATGCTCGTCCAGGCAGGTAACATTACATGCATGTTTAATCTCATAACAGTATTGTTTCCATTGCATGTCTGTTGACTTGTAATTTCTCCGTAATCCAAAATATTTCCACACTGCAAATTTTTTCCCTAAGTAAATGTCGTAATCTTCATCGTCTTTCTCTCGGCTATTTGCCATCTGCCTGCTGCTGTTTGACGGTGACACAGACTTTCAAAATAAAAGCATATTCTAAAGATGACAATAAGGATTGATGTTTTCACTTTGCATTGGTGATACTGGATCGTCGATCACTGAATCGATGTAATGATCCATATCGATGGATCGTTACACCCTTTGTTATGATAGAAAAAAGAAGTTTGTACAACCTCTTTGGAAGGTTAAATTGTGTATACCTGTTCAGAATGACCACACTCAAAGGCAGGGTGAAAAACTGGCTATCATAGAGACAAGACTTGATAATTTTTAGATATGAGGATAATGTGGCACATTTCAAACAGTCTCTCCTGGAAGACATTCATAGTGTTGGACTATATTCATGAAACGTATCCCCACATCTAACGAATTAGCGCCTCACGGATGACGCTATGTGTTTAGTGTAAAGTTACTTTGGTTAGTTTTAGGAAATGAAACATGGTGACCACATACCTTAAAATAACATTGGTCTCTTGGGGGAAGTTCTGTGTTGTTTGACCCATCCACAACCCCAGCCTGCCTCCTTACAGCGGTCACTTCTTTACTTCCCTCAGTGCATTAGCCATGTGATCACAGCCTTCTTTAATACATGTCAAAAACATATTGCTGCCTCATTATTACGTGTTTTGATATGTACACATTTTGGTGCATTACTTTTCATAGGAAAACATACCAACGGTGCAATAGAACAGCCTGAAGTGAATCATAATGAACAAAGTTGTGTAACAAATAAAAAAAAGAGAGCCAGAGAGAGAAGTTCAAACCCAGCTTACTTTCTCCACACAGTTGGCCAATTGCTTTGTAAAGTGGGTGTTAATGTTGGATTTTTGGTTTCTAGAAAGTTACAGATATTGTCGAATGTTGGAAAGGTGGAGGACACACTGTTTCCGAAGCTTTTCAACCAGCCGGCAAACAATTCTGATGCAGCATACCGGCCCCTTAAGGGTGTGGAGGTTGCAGGCAGGTAGGGACAGGCATGTAGGACTAACCAGGTTCCCTAATTGTAGAGAGGTTTATTTGCCAAAACCACAGTCTTCATCCAACTAATGCTGTAGAAAAAAAAGAATTTAAAAAAAAAAAAAGCCAAACTCAGAAAACCATTACTTTATGGACTTTGCTTTGGGCACGAGGGCATTGTAATGTTGGAACATCAAAAGGCCCACAAGGTCTGAAACACTCTGTTGTCTAGAATATCATTGTATGCATTAAGATTTACCTTAGTTGAATCGAAAGTCAAGGCACACACTTTGAAAAGCAGTCTTTCAAGGAGTTGAATAAATTTAAATATTTCATTCTACCTGTAAGTAAAGTTTTTAGTTAATCCTGATCAGAATTTTTGCTGCTCAGCCTCCCTTCCACCTCTCTTTATAAGATCCATGGGAGTGGCATCAGGAGCCAGCAGCTACTGCAGCCTCATACGCTGTATGTGGAGTCAGCAGAGGAACTTGCCATCAGGTCCTGATCGACCTCCCCTCAACCCCTCCGCCCCTCCATCCCTCCATCCCAGTCCTGGACCCTGCTGCTGGCCATGATGAATGATTCATCCTCCCAGCAAAAACAGCTGACTCATCGCTGCATTTCAGCTCCATATTTCCAAAGTGGGCAGGAGCTAAATGGCTTTACCAATAGCCTTGCCTTCTCACCAGCTACAGCTACCTTCTTGTTCTGCTGCTGATCATGCAAAAGAAGGAAATACTGTATTGAAATGTAGTGCTGCACTTTGAGTAGAAGCCATAAAGGCCTATTTACCTCTCTGGGCTGCAGCTAATTACAGTGTAGTGTATCCAGTGGCGGACTCAAGCTGTCTGAGGGGCAGGGGTGAAAAAAATAGAAAGGACACGAGCTGCATGCAGTGGGGCACCTATGTGCAGACTGTTTCATAGTTTTGTAGCATATACATGTAGGGCCGCTTGTATGGCACACCGTATTATGTTTTTTTTTTTGTTTTTTTTTTTGTAATATGAAGGCCATCCTTGAGGACACTGCATTGCATATCCTCCATTTAAGGGCAAACATTAGTGCATTGCATCTTGTTTTCTTCACAGGAAGGGGACGCTAGAGGACACGTCATCCAACCTGATGTCACAGAAAGACATGAAATGACCACGACCTCTTAACATCACATTATGTGGTGGTAGCACGTAATGTGTTAAATTATGTGGGGACAGCTCGGTTGGGTCAAGGCACCAAAACTACTTGGTACGGTTTAGAAAAGATTTTAATTGTGGTTAAAAGAAGATGCATTCCTTACGTATGAGATGTGATGTAAGTTATATACATACGTAGGCTGTGGCTCAGAAGGTACAGTGGGTTTTCCACAAATCAGAAGATCAGCAGTTTGATCCCTGGCTCCTCCAGTTCGCATGTCTAAGTATCCTTGATCAAAATACTGAACCCCAAATTGCTCCTGATGGCTGTTCCATCACTGTGTGAGTGTGTTAAAAATTGAGTAGCAGTGGGGCGTCAGTGGCTTAATGGACAACAACAACAACTGAGTAGCAGGTGGCACCTTGTATGGTAGCCTTGGCCACCAGTGTATGCATGTTTGTGAGAACGGGTGAATGTGACTCATGGTGTAAAAAGTGCTTCGAGTGGATGGCAGACTAGAAAGGCACTACAAGTGCACGTCCATGGAGTATATAAATTTAAATAACTTCACGCTGACTTTTGGTTTCACACAGAACACCAATTCTGGTCGCCTGGGTGAAAGTCCTGTGTTTATTTGACCGATCCAGCACCCCAACCTTTCTCCTTATGCATACTTTTCTTGCACTTTATATTACCTTTGGGGTATAATATTGATTTCCGCCTATTGCATGACTTTGTCGAAGTAGAGAATTTGTGTGTCTATCACGACAAAGGTTCCTAAATGACTTTCCATTGGCATTGTTTCCATGGTGCCGACATATAACTTAACCCATCACTTACCATCACCATGTAATGTGGTGTTAAAGGTCCAGTGTGTAGGATTTAGTGGCATCTAGTGGTCAGGTTGCAGAACTGAAACTTTTCTTATTCAGGAGACATACATGGCCAACACAAAAACACAAATGGCTCTATCTAGAGGCATTGTTCGGTTTGTCTGTTCTGGGCTACTGTAGAACAACATAGCAGACTCTATGGAAGAAGACCCGCTCCATATGTAGTGTGGATATAAATGGCTCATAAAACACAATGATTCTTATTTTCAGGTGATTATGAAATAATGAAAACATAGTTATCAATACTGTGTACCATTTCTGCCAGTAAATGCTCCTAACTTTTACACACTGGACCTTTAAGAGATGGTGGTCATTTCATTTCTGAGGGACCAGGCTTCCTTATCATATTTTCTTCTCTGGAAGGGCACCCTAAGAGGCACTTTATCATGTTTTATCTGCCACCATTTATTAAATGGTCATCTTAAAAGCCACAGTCGCTAAATCGTCAAAAATCTGACTGGAGTCGATGTCTGTGTCTTTGAAGATATTGGATTTGAGGAGTTGGTGCACACAAATATTCACAAACAGTCACAGTGTGACATTCTGAGATGAAGGACATTTTAGTTCTGCTCTGCTGCAGTGAGCTAATGGTCAATAACAGATTCATTTTCATCACACTACAGTACGTGAATGCAGTGTGTGTGTGTGTGTGTGTGTGTGTGTGTTTGGGCTGCGCGTTTGTGTGTGTCCTTCACTTCCTTCTCCGGCAGTTATTATGGACATTTGAAATTCTGTACCAGCTTCTAGATCGAGCGGGGGGATTACTCATCTGCCTCAGATATTGTGCTCCTTGGTGGTGCTTGGCTTTGCAGCTGACTTAATGAGAGTGGAAGGCTTTGTTGTTGTGAATTTCTCTATTCATCCAAAAGAGGAGGAAAGGTGCTCCACTGAGGAGAAAGGGAAAAAAAAAATAAGGTAGCTACTCTCAGCTGCTTTTCTCGGTGAAAAGGAATGACAACTAATACCTGAGGGCACTTCCTTATCTCCAGCCTGTCAACACAGACAGGCCATATCATTCAACGGGAGCTTTACTCAATGGGAAAAAGCCATCCACCAATGGGAATAAGCCCTTTCTTGAAAACAGTGGTGCTCTATCTCTTACTGTGACTCAGTAACCTTTATCATACAGTGTTTATGGAAGAATGGTTCCTCACTCTGCCAAATACTGAGACTTTCTTTCATTTCCTGATTTCAAAGCAAGGCTGTGATGTTCTCGGCTTAGAGGAAACAGGATGAGGTGAGGAGGCAGGAAGTGCATTGTGGGACAAAGATGAGATTATGGGGCGAGGAGAGAAGATCAGGTTGAGATTCAAAAGATGTGCTGACCGCAGGTGGTGTTATTAATGTGCGAATGTCTGTGAGAACGTTGCTCTCTCAGACATTTTTCTTGAGCCGTGTTCAAGGATCACAATTTAAACGATGACGCAATTTTAAATCTCTGCTCTGATTTCCTGGTGTTTTTGTACAAAGGTGGAAAACTGGAGGAACATCATCACTGGATGAGATGAAAGAAGCTTAAAAAAATACATGTGAGACAGATGCATGATGCCACAAGGCTCAGATGGTAACATACTGTCTTGTGAAAATGTAGGTTACAAAAAGTGACAATCTTGAAGGTTTTGGTTCCAGTTCATTTGGCGACACCTGCAGTTACCAGTAGTGACAGCAAATGCAGTTTAATAATACGGGTCACAGGGTTGTGGAGAGAGCAAAACAAGCTGTTGTCGGTTTAATAAATAAGTAAAAAAATAAATTTTTACATTATTATTTGAGCAACTGGGATCATGTTTCTGCACACAGCATGAGCCTGTGGAAACCAGGGCACAGTAAAAGGAGTTGGTTGCCTCGCTATTGGAGAGGTGCAGCCTGTTGTCTGCAGTTCTTTATCTAACAGCTCGCTGTGGCTGCTTCTTCTATTGCATGACTGCCTGCAATATTTCAGACTGATTCGCTGTCAATTAAAACCAAAAATGACCATTGTCTTGTTTTGTTTATATATTTTTCATGAATGATAGCCAGATGTATTAAGCTCACTGAAACACACATTGCATTTTCCTGGGACTACTTAATGAAATTCAGTGAGCATTTGTATATCAATTATGCACCCATTTTTGCATTAAAATTGTGAAGAAGCCATTATTTTTCTCACATTCCTCTGGTGATCGAAGAATTCAAAAATGCAGAAAATCCTTGATGAATTGAAGTCATAGGCGACCGTGTTTAACAACAGCAAAACTAAATCAAATCATCCATTTACAAACTGTCACAACTTGTGCAGTATAATCCAAGTCTCATTTAGTCAGTCATATGCTCAGTACTTCCCAAACAGACGGATGTGGAACTAAACTTAGAGTGAAACTTACCTCTTCAAAGCCAGACTCCATTGACAAAAACAGTAAATTTACCTCACTGAACACTGGAGCTGCTGGTCTACTACTGCCTTGATCAGTTTGTTTGATTGTGTTATTGTGTGACTTTGGTGTTTTAAAGGGTTAGTTTAGACTCACCAAACTCACACAATAACACAAACTACCAATCTAGGCAGCAGTAGACCAGCAGCTCCTGTGTTCAGCGAGGTAAAATTACTGTTTTTGTCAATGAAGTCTGGCTTTGAAGAGAGCGTAGATAATTCTCACTTTCCATTCAGTTCCCAGCCAGAAAGCATGAGCATATGACTTGATAAATGAGACTTGAATTGTACTGCACAAGTTGTGTGAGAGTTTGTATACAGATAATTTGATCTAGTTTTGCTGCTGTTAAACACAGTCACCTCAACAGGAATTTTCTTACGTTTTTAAATTTGCTAACCAGAGACATGTGAGAAAAACAGTTTCCTTCATGAATTCAACATAACACAGGGTGAGTAATTGATATACAAATGGTCACTTGAGGGGTGAAGGCATTTATTTGAATTAAACTTCTCAAAATTAGTATTTCTAAGGAAGGAAATGATGCGACAACCAAATGCAAATTGTAATTTTCTCTGAAGAGACTGGGTAAAGAAAACATTTCGTGCAACACCAGAACTAAACCACCAAAACCAGATCCTGCTCATACCCACTGAAACCACATCCATCTAAGCTCTAGAGAAAAGTTCTTCACATGCACTGGGGGAATTGACATATATGAAACTCACTCAAAATAGACATGTTGTTTGGAGACCCACCTTTAAAGAAACAGCGCCCAGTGCTGCTGAGCTCTGGCAATTTCCTGATGAAAGACAACCGTCCAGAGACACCCCCACCCCTCACACACACACACACACACACACACTCACACAAAAGTGTCTCTCAAGAAGAAATCGATGACCTTCTGTGGGAGGTGGCGATATGCCACAATCGACTACACAGCCCACTAAATAAGCAGCCACTGGCAGATGATGTTAAATGAGGGTGGGAGGAGATAACACATTTGGTCACAGCGTTGCTCTGGTCCCTGGAGAGTGCAGGAAATGATTCAAAGATATGAGGTGAAAAACCAAACAGTCATAAGTCCTTCTTCTAGTGGACAGAATTTTGCCCAAAAAAAAAGGTCTTTAATATTCATGACTGACTGAGAAAAACTTTTGCAGCAAAACACTTCTGTTTGTTGTTTGTATATTAATATTTTCAAATATTAATATTTCACGTTTGAAGCTTTGTGCTGTATAGAATTAAAAAAACAAATACCATGCAAAAATCTCAGACACTCAGACTATATAAATTTTATGTTCCGCACACACACGGAGATACCTTTACCGTTTTACCTTTCCCCTCTGATACATTCATTCTCATTTCTCCCCAGTAACACCGAGTCTTGTGGTCTATATGTCTGATAATGACAGTGATGATGAAGTATTGAGGACCTGTAGTCTCCAGAGCTCTGAGTGGCTCACATCCACTTCCATCTCTCTCTGATGTGATTGGTCGCTGAGTTAATTGTGGAGGTCACGGATGGCTGGGGAATTGAACCTCTTCCTTGGAGACCACAAAAACTAGATCACTCAGAAGGAGATGGCATTATTAAAAGTAAACTATTGCTATAATAATTGCGACCATTTCTTTGTTCTTTGCAGACGATCATACAGTGATTAAAATTTCAATGAGTGATATTAACCTGAATTCAGTGATTGGAAGGTGGAAAGGAGTGCCGGTATTGTAGGTATTCCTAAGTTTTGTCAGCTTCATCAATAAGTGATCCCCACAGCGAAGACTAACCTCTTATAGCATATACGTGCCTTAAAGGAGTAAATGCAGATTTGTTCTCACAAATTGTATGGATGGTCGTGTACTTGAACACAGCTGTATTGTTGTTATTAGCTGTCATTTGTGCTTGTTTGGAACACTCTTTTATTAATATTATCTGTGGTCATGTGAACCATTTATAGATATTATTGATAGTTCTGTGTGATAAATTTGGTGGTTTTGTGTCAAGATCAGCTGCTTTTGTTTTATTTATTTATTTATTTCCATTGGGTCCATCTTTCATGCTTGTAATAATGTTATATCTGAACTTCTTTAATGCGTAGATCACAGGAAGATGGAAGCTAATGGGGATACAATAAAAAAACAAATACACCCAAAGTGATAATAAAGCAAACATTCCAGTTCTTATTAATGGCATAATTTAGAGAAGAAAGCAATGAGGATTTTATTGTGAGCCACGAGGTCCTAAATGATTACAAAAAGTTATAAGACTTTTGTTTTATTTACATGAAAGAGTCTGCGTATTTTAGGTTTTAAGTAGCCTGGGCACAGATTATGTCATGTGCTTCAATCACCAATCAGGAATTAGGAGCATTTGAACAAAAATGTAATGAAAGGGTTCATGAATATTAAAGGTATACTATGCAAGATGTTCCCAAAAGACAACATATAGAAGCAATCCCTCTCAATGATCACTTAGGGTGCCTTCAGACCTAGAGTTGTCTTGCTTGGGTCCGAATCAGGGACTAATTTTGTTACAAAGTTGCATAATTACCTAGAGTTGGTTCATGTTCTCATGGCAGCATTTACAAGCGGACCAGATCAAATGCCTTGTGTGTGAAAGCTGCTCTTGATTGGCCAGAATTTCCATGCGGGAAAATCCAGGAAGTAAACAAAACTTAGAGTACACTTGCAAGATAAAATTAAAACAACAAAGGTCGACGGGATTGATTGGCCTGTAGGGTCAACAGGATGTACCTCGTTGCTAAACTTCGTCGTTTGTGAATGTGTTTTTTTGTTTTATGTTTGGTAATTTAAAAGCCCTTCTAGGGACGGGCATTGGAAATTAGCAGTAGCTACAAATGCTGTGATACATTGCATTGGATAATTGCTATGCACTTCTCTATGTTAATGTATTTGTCCCTATCATCCCCTATCGTCCCTGCTCATCGTGTTCTATATTGCTGTCATTGTTCATTTTAGGCAAATCATACAGTTTGAAACAATGTTTTGATGCATTGGATGCGCCGAATGTGCATATTAAGGCAGTACAGGAGGAGGTGAACATTAATAATCCTCCAGGACTGTAACATGCTCATGTTTAACCCAAACAATGCACGCGCAGTGTTCACACCTGTCCAAACGAACCACACTTAGGGGGCGAACGAACATCAGTTTGATTGAACTGAACCAAACAGGGCAGGTGTGAAAGCACCCTTAAAATCCAATGGAGGTGTAGTGGTGTATTTATCTGCGGAGGCCCTACACTTCCTGGGCACAGCGTGCAGGTAAGGTTGGGACTTTATACAAACGTAGCAACTAGGTGCCAGATCGTAAGTAGCATGCCAAACAAGATTGGGGAAAACAAAAACAACAACAATGGATCTGGCGTTGGTGGCTAAGAAACTTGGTTGTGGGGGTTTATGTGGCAGTTTCCTTAGCCTAGCAAGTGGCCCTGCCCTGCATCCCCGCTTCTGCTTCCACTCCCTTCACCGTCTGCGCTGCCTTCTGGGCCCAACATTAATCGAGGGAGGTTTTGCTATGTCCAGTGGTATGTTTTGTGTTTGCTGGAAGTCACCTGTAATGTCGATGAATCATTGTGATCCAATCTTGACCAGGTCTGCATGGCTGTAGACAAATTTTGCTTGGTAGCACATACTAACACAAACTACACAGACTACTAACACTAGCAGTAAGCACTGAGTCAAAGAGCCAAGAGCAGCTGTGTCTGTGCAAGCCACCACCATCATCACCTCGCCATCTTCATCAGTCTGGGGTTGGCTTTCACTTTTGTTGGCAAAAGTATTTGCAAACAGTAGCTGACAATTCATGCTTAGTTCTCCTTTAAATGTTGTAAATACTTGGATATGAAACCAAATTTACCCCTTGGTGCCACAGTGACAACTTTAAGAACCACTGAAGTCAGACAGTCCGTGATGACAAGATACATAAATACTCTTAACTCCCTGCTGAAAAGGAACAACAGACAGCATGTTACTATTCTACTGACTTGATGTGAACATATACATTGCATTTGAGATGAGTTAAAATCACTTAAATATGTACATGCCACTGTAAAGTCTCTCCACCTGACCAGATACTTTTTAAACACTGGTTAAGGATTCATTTCATGTCATTGACTTCCTTTATTTGATCCTACCCAGACAGACTGGGTTTAATGCAGTTTCTGCCTGCATATCTGCCTCTATACTGATGCCAGGGAGAGCACCAAGATGAAGAGTTCCTCCAGACACACGAGCACAAAACTGTTCCCGAGATAGTCAAGATTAATGATTGAAAACAAGTGGGCGAAACTGAGAAATAACAACTATAAATACTGATGCTTTAGAGAGCTGGGATCAGGCTGGAGCCTTGCACATCAATAAGAGCTGCTATGCTCTACCTTTACCTCATTGTCTATGCAGTGAAAAGGAAAGTGAACATTTTTTGCACTGCTTTGAGACTATGAATGTGAGTCATTGTGAAGGTGAAATTTAAAGGTTACAGCACCTGACATTTGTCCAAGTGGTAATTTTTAATTCGAAGCACATCAGATATTTATTGAGGGCTGTAAGGCTTAATATGAAGTGCTGACCTCCGTTCCTTTACGGACATTCAAAGGACAAGCTGTCGATCCATTTAGCACTTCACAACAATGGTTTTAACCACCAGGCCATTCTGTTCATTATGTATGATTTCCCAGTGGAAAAAAACCTCTTTCATTTTAAGGAAGGTCTTTCCTTTTTTGCACCTAGAATAGAGATGTCTGATAAGATTAAATTTGACCTGAGGATCTCAGGTTTCTGTGTCCTCTGAGGCTGGAGACGTTGGAGGCTTCCCAGCTGAGTGTTGGGTGTCTGGAGCTCCATCACTGTGAGTCTGAGTGCTTGTCTTTAGACTCACAGTGATGTCTGTGCAACATCTTTCTTACCCTGACAGCATTCAGTACATGCCAGCACACATTCCTGGTGGATTACTTTATAACGTCAAAGCCGAATTTCTACTATTTATCTTGCAATCGTTGTGACAGAGACCTTTGCATTCTTTTAATGCAGGGCTGTGTTCAGTCAGAAAACCCACTAAGGTAAGAAATAGTCTCAATGCGCCGTCCTTGGTCAAGCTCAACTAAATCTGGATTTATGGTCGGCACAAGGGATTGAAGGTAGCCCCACCGCAGATACCTGAGGTTTTTATTTATAGTTCAACATCAGATTGCAGCACCAGAGAGATAGGCGGATGCACCATACACAATCTGGCCATTTTGTCCTTTTTTTTATAATCCCCATGGTAACT
This sequence comes from Epinephelus lanceolatus, assembly GCF_041903045.1. Lineage (NCBI taxonomy): Eukaryota > Metazoa > Chordata > Actinopteri > Perciformes > Serranidae > Epinephelus > Epinephelus lanceolatus. Next base: position 16,271,573 of record NC_135752.1, read on the forward strand.
GTATTTCCATTCTTTAATTACTCTGTGATATAAGCAAAGGGAAGAAGATCCACCCTGTTTCCTTACTGAATATAAGACTATTCTGCGATAGAGAGCAGGGGTCGCTGTGAGCGGAAGGTTTGTAGTGAAAATGACTTTGCAAGATGTCTGTTACTGAAAAGAAGAAGATAACTGAGCCTTTTTTTAAACTCTCCTCATGTTGTTTTTACTCTCAACAATCTACACAACATCAGAAACTTCAGATATTAAAGACAAGCAGCGCATGATAAACAATTACGGTTTGTGCATCAACCATGTGGAAGCTGCTAGATATGGAGCCCTGAGCATGTCACTCCTGTAGCAACATATTCTCACCCCAGCCATGTCACATATTGACGTCTTGGTCATGGACTTTCAATGTCCACATACAACGTGCAAGGTACCCTGGGTGCGTTGGTTGTTGATGTTCTGGGACACTGTGTCAAGTTCTGCCTGTTACATGCATTGTCTTCTTTCAAGATACACTTCCGTTTTCACAGGAAATAAATGGTTTCTGATGCCACAAGCACCAGATTTCAATGACTTCGGAGTGAGACCGGGCTCGCTGTAGATATGACATAACACCTTAAAGGAATACTTAACCCCCAAAATGACCATTTGTATATCAATTACTCACCTTATGTTACGTTGAATTCATGTAGAAATGGTAATGGTTTCCTAATCCATACTCTTTAAACTCATTAGTTTGTTATTGACACAGGTTACTTTCATTTATGGTCAGCCATATGTAAACAATTAGCATTACAGTGTTAGTCTGATTTAGAATCTGTTCATTTGCTTTTAACCTTACATTGTCTATTTTACAGTACACATTTTAGTATTGTAGGGTAACACAGGCAGATTGATATTAATTATCTGTTTCTTTGTCTCTGAGTTACTATGGTTATTTGGGCAGGTGCCTTCCTAGTGGAGCAAAAGCTGTGGCTGAGGGCTGAGGACTCTTAAATCCTGGAGCCAACTCAGTGGACCAAACCATGTGCTACCATGTCATGGGGGGATTTGGGTTTAGTTAGTTTTGTTTGTATTTAGTTGTAGTTTCCGTTAGGGCTGCACGATTCTGGAAAAAATGAGAATCACGATTTTTTGGCTTATAATTGAGATCATGATTCTCTCACAATTTTTTTCAACATAAAGATATATTGTGCTTATTTCCTGATACAAAAGGAAAAGTAACAAAAATTATAAATAAATAATAAAAAAATATCATTAAATAACAAAGCCTATGATTGTGCCTGATACAAGAGACACAAGGCACATAAACTCTGGTCAGCAGAGAGGGAACACTCCTGTTTTAGCATTAGTCTCTTGTCTTCTCTTACAGCTTTTGAACAATTTTAACAATAATATCAATGTTGAACAACATTTTTCTGAGGTAGGTATTCCAGGCCTGGAATTAAGTCAAAATTAAACGTTTCAACACCATGCATTTGACAGGAGTATTCACCTAACATAGCCTACATATCTTTAATTATATAATTATTTATATGTCTCTATGTATATTTTTACATAAATCCCCAATATTTTATTTGCCTTTAAAAAATCCTCTTCCTTCATTTAATTTGACAATGTTTATCGTATTGCATTATATGTATCAATTCTCTACAGGATCTTGTATGTTCTTTAATGTATGTTCAATTTATTAAAAGAAAAAAAACAAAAAGACGTTTTGGTGAACCCTGCAGCAAAGTGAACCCTCGTCCTCAGAGAGGATCTTTGCCTCCCACTTTGTTCCTGGCGGCAGAACAGAGTGATCCGTCTTTCTTCTCAGAGGATCTTTGTCCCATGAGAGCAGGTAGCTGTTCTCCGTGTCCGCAGTGTAAACATCTTTCGCTGCCGATTTGACAGTCACTAAAAGCACATTATGACCCTTTGTAAAAGTTTCTGGTGGTACCTGTGTTGTACATGAGCTAACGTTAGCGGCTAAGGACTGAGAGGCTGTCCGGTATGTGTGTGTGTGTTTGTCTGAGGAGTGTCAGTACGTTAACTTGCCGTAGCCTTGCTTTTTGTCATGTTAATGTTACTGTCGGCAGCCCTGAATAGCTTGTAAAGCTTTAGCATAGTTAGTTAACACATTTGTTATCGGCCCATGTGTTTACACTACAGAAAAATAATAAATCTTTGGTTTATTTGCACAACGTCGCGAGTGATCGAGATCACAATTTTATTACGATTAATCATGCAGCCCTAGTTTCCATCCATTTTGATTACCCCTTGTGTGTTATTTGGTTTGGCCAAACCACTATATATATGCTCCCTCGTGTGTCAATTTGAGAGGTCAGTGTGTTCAGTTAACATCTTGTTTAGTTATTATATTGAGTATAGTTATGTTATGTTGACCTCTTTTATAGGCCTAGTTGTTCATTTCTTGGTTTGCAATTTTTCATGTATTTTTTGGGGTAAATAAAAACCCACAGTTTTGTCAACAACTCTTGCATCCTTGTTGCCTCACTGCTTGGTCCCTAACAAAGTCATAGAGGTCCACGTTTAACAACTGCAAAACTATACCAAAACATCCATTCACAAACTCTCACACAACTAATGCAGCATAATCCAAGTCTCATTTCACCAGTTATATGCTCAATACTTCCTTAATACACGCATTTTCACTAAACCCTTAGTTTTTGAAAGTGAAACTTATCTATGTGCTCTTTAAAGCCAGACTCCATTGACAAATTTTTTTATTTTACCCCAGTGAACACTAGAGCTGCTGCTCTACCACTTCCTCAATCAGTTAGTTTGTTTGTGTTATTGTGTGATTTTGGTTGATCTGAACAAACCCTTAAAACACCAAAGTGACACAACAACATGGACTACACAAACGAGTCAAGACAATGGTAGACCAAGAGCTCCCATGTTCAGCGAGGTAAAATTACTGTTTTCGTCAATGGAGTTTGGTTTTGAAGAAAGTATAGGTAAGTGTCACTCTTAGTTCACTTTTGTGTTAGAAATATACAGTACAGGCCAAAAGTTTGGACACACCTTCTCATTCAATGCGTTTTCTTTATTTTCATGACTATTTACATTGTAGATTCACACTGAAGGCATCAAAACTATGAATGAACACGTGGAGTTATGTACTTAACAAAAAAAGGTGAAATAACTGAAAACATGTTTTATATTCTAGTTTCTTCAAAATAGCCACCCTTTGCTCTGATTACTGCTTTGCACACTCTTGGCATTCTCTCGATGAGCTTCAAGAGGTAGTCACCTGAAATGGTTTCCACTTCACAGGTGTGCCTTATCAGGGTTAATTAGTGGAATTTCTTGCTTTATCAATGGGGTTGGGACCATCAGTTGTGTTGTGCAGAAGTCAGGTTAATACACAGCCGACAGCCCTATTGTACAACTGTTAAAATTCATATTATGGCAAGAACCAATCAGCTAACTAAAGAAAAACGAGTGGCCATCATTACTTTAAGAAATGAAGGTCAGTCAGTCCGGAAAATTGCAAAAACTTTAAATGTGTCCCCAGGTGGAGTCGCAAAAACCATCAAGCGCTACAATGAAACTGGCACACATGAGGACCGACCCAGGAAAGGAAGACCAAGAGTCACCTCTGCTTCTGAGGATAAGTTCATCCGAGTGACCAGCCTCAGAAATGGCAAGTTAACAGCAGCTCAGATCAGAGACCAGATGAATGCCACACAGAGTTCTAGCAGCAGACCCATCTCTAGAACAACTGTTAAGAGGAGACTGCGCAAATCAGGCCTTCATGGTCAAATAGCTGCTAGGAAACCACTGCTAAGGAGAGGCAACAAGCAGAAGAGATTTGTTTGGGCCAAGAAACACAAGGAATGGACATTAGACCAGTGGAAATCTGTGCTTTGGTCTGATGAGTCCAAATTTGAGATCTTTGGTTCCAACTGTCGTGTCTTTGTGAGACGCAGAAAAGGTGAACAGATGGATTCCACATGCCTGGTTCCCACTGTGAAGCATGGAGGAGGAGGTGTGATGGTGTGGGGGTGTTTTGCTGGTGACACTGTTGGGGATTTATTCAAAATTGAAGGCACACTGAACCAGCATGGCTACCACAGCATCCTGCAGCGACATGCCATCCCATCCGGTTTGCGTTTAGTTGGACGATCATTTATTTTTCAACAGGACAATGACCCCAAACACACCTCCAGGCTGTGTAAGGGCTATTTGACCAAGAAGGAGAGTGATGGAGTGCTGCGGCAGATGACCTGGCCTCCACAGTCACCGGACCTGAACCCAATCGAGATGGTTTGGGGTGAGCTGGACCGCAGAGTGAAGGCAAAGGGGCCAACAAGTGCTAAACACCTCTGGGAACTCCTTCAAGACTGTTGGAAAACCATTTCAGGTGACTACCTCTTGAAGCTCATGGAGAGAATGCCAAGAGTGTGCAAAGCAGTAATCAGAGCAAAGGGTGGCTATTTTGAAGAAACTAGAATATAAAACATGTTTTCAGTTATTTCACCTTTTTTTGTTAAGTACATAACTCCACATGTGTTCATTCATAGTTTTGATGCCTTCAGTGAGAATCTACAATGTAAATAGTCATGAAAATAAAGAAAACGCATTGAATGAGAAGGTGTGTCCAAACTTTTGGCCTGTACTGTATGTTTGGGAAGTATTGAGTGTACGACTGGATAAATGAGTTGTGTGAGAGTTTGCAAACCGATGTTATAAGGTAGTTTTGCTGTTGTTAAATGTGGACCCCCATGACATCAATTCATCAAGAATTTTCTCCCTTTTTGGATTCTTTGTTCACCAGAGGCATAAAAGAAAAACGGTTTTCTTAATGAATTCAACATAGCGCCATGTGAGTATTTATATAGAAATGATCATCTGGAGGCTGAAGTATTCATTTAATGCAGAAGTATAAAGAAAGCTTAAGTTGCCAACAAACCTGTCTCACTTATTAGCTGAGTTAGCATGGAGCACATTGCTCTGCAGTTGTGATACTAATCCATTTTTATCACTGCACTTCCTCCAGGAAATGCTTAAAATGCTACTCTGCTGCCTGATATGTATTGAAAGATCTTGCCAAGCCACCACACCCCATCTTGATCCTAAAATCCAACCACAACTGCAGTTGTTTCTTTCACACTTGTCACTCCTCAACTCTGTAACATCCTCCCACAGAGTCTCAGAGAAGTGAAATTACCACACATCTTTTAAAGGCCTATTTGTTGTCTTTGGCTTTCACTTGGATTTTAAACTTCTATTTTGCCCCTTGAGGAAGAAAAAAGCCAGAAAGAATGATGAGTTATTGTTTGCTGCATGAGCGTCTGCAGTGGGTGGTCACACAGGATATCGGTAGATAATCGTGCCTGTTTTCAAGAGTTGGTAGAGGCCCAAAGAGTAACTGGTAAAAAACAAGCAGCACGTTGACATGACTGTACTGGATTCTCAAGTGAAGCGTTCATTTCCCTCCACCTGTCACAGTGAAAACAGGTTCTGCCAGATCTTCATCTTGTGCTGGCAGCATAACCACAGTGTGGAGGTCTGGTCTTGAAATGCAAGACTATGCAACAAATACAATAAACTGAAGTTAGCTAAAATCAAAACATCTGGTGGTTATATGCAACTGTAGATATATGCAGCAGCAGTGACCTTGGATAGGTAGATGTTGTAGGTCAGTCCTATGACTTGGTGTTGGGCCTTTCTCTGCAGCCTTTCTCATAGTAGGACTTGTGCATTCCTTTCCAGAGGCAGGTTGGTCTCAGTGCCAGGGTAAGCTGGAGTAACAGATGGTTGCTGGAGCAAGTCTGGCCTTTCCCCTTGTCTCTCTCTCTCCCTCTCTGTCTTTCTCCTCCTCACTCTCTCCTTCCTCACAATAACCCCACTGCTGTTCTCATGGTAACACTATCTGCCAGCTCTGAAGGATTGGATTTTTACAGGACACATGAGCTCAGCACTGTACCAGCGGTGGACACTCTGCTCCCACTGTCTCTCTCCTTCCCTCCTGCACCTTCATCTTTCTTTCTGCCTCTATTGAATGTTTCATTTCTTCCTCCCCACTGGCCCAGGATCCCTTTGTCTCCTTTATCTGTCTCCACCTCTCCTCGGCTCATCTGTCATCGCTGCTTGTTGAGTCGACGGCCGCTACTCTTCCTCTTCCTGGTTTTTCTTTCATCATCCAGAAATCCCAACCATGACTGGGCTTTATCAGTTAGTGTGTATAAATCTAACTCCAATCTAATCTCTTGCATCTGCTGCGCCATTGTTCCTATTTTCTTTGTTTCACTGTATCTTCTAACAGCTTGCCTCCACTGTATCGTGTTCTCCAGACTGCGCTGATAGTCTTATCACAAGACTGATGGTTTCATCTTTGGATTTGATCTCTCACCTTAAAAGAATGGCTGCCATTTTGGTGTAAGGTTCTTGGCTTGGTTGTTTGTTGGTGCTGTTTTTTTTAAAGGGGTGTGGGGGGTTAATCAGTGACAGACACATGCACAGACCCATACAAACACAGTTATTAAGGATATTAGATTTAAACAGGCACAGCATGGTGTAGGAAAGACAGCCAGCTGCTCTTTGGACCAACTTAGATTTCTGAAACAGTGGCCATCTGTGGCACACCGATTGAGGGGGTGACCACTCTGAATTCAAAACATCTACAAATCAAATGCAAGACCACACACACACAAGCGCATTCGCCCAACCCCTGCTCCATCAAAGAAGAAATTCAAATCACGACAGTTAAGAAGGGGAAGCTGGCTTTCTACGTGTCTTGCCATCTTTCCATCCACAAGGTGAGCTCGCCTTGCTCTCTCTACCTCCTCTTCCCCTCTTTCTTCCTCTGACGGTATTGTAAATGGAATGAGTCTGGTTGCATTGCTGTATTACGGTGGGATAAAGTATCAGTGCTGGTAATCTTCCGTGGATTAATGGCTTCTTCTTTATCTGCTGCGGCTGCTCCGCTCAGATGTCTGGCCGGGCCAGGAGCCTCCTGCTGGAATACTAATGACAGACAGACAGACAGCTCCAGCTCTCCCTGTCCCCAGCCCAGCCCACGGGAGCTCTGTGTGTGTGTGTGTGTGTGTGTGTGTGTTTGAGTGAAAGAAAGGGAGCGCATATGTGTGAAGTGCATGTTCATGTAGATAGAGAGGGCGCACAGCAGAGACAGAGGAGACTGCACGTGTTAAGAGTGTGTGTGTGTGTGTGTGTGTGTGTGTGTGTGTATGTGTGTTTTCGCCCCCAAGACCCTGTCGCCTCCTTTGTGAGGTAGTCGCTGTCCTCCTTGTCCTGGCTGACACCTGCTTTGCATACAGGAGGGGCCAAGCGGAGAGGAGGGGAGGGGCAATGATGGTGAAATGAGGGTCCCCCAGGATGTGAGGGAGAGGGACACAGAGGGGACGAAGGGAGGGAGGGAGGGAGGGCGGGAGAGAGGAGGAGATACAGCAGATTAGTAGAAGAAAATAAAGCAGGCTGATGGAGCGAAAGAAGGAACCACGGAGAAAATTGAGAAATGAACAATGGGAAATATGAACAGATCCCAGCAGCTGGACTACACAACATTGTCCGTTCCCTATGAGATACTGATAGAGATCCACTCTGTGGTAAATACTCTGCTGTAGGGTGTAGTCATTGTGGCGTGGTAGCTCCACTTCCATTCCCTCAGCAAGGTCACATTTAGCCTATACAGACCCAGGGCTAAGAATATCTAGTAGGTCCTTTATGAAAAGGAAAAGAACCAACACTAAACGCCATCTGCTTCCTCGGTGAAAGAAGAAAAGAAGAGGAGGAGAAAAGGACGAGGAGGGGGAGTGACAGAAGCACACCATGTACCAACTACTGGCCATGCCTATGTGAACAGAAATACAGAGGAGAACAAAAGAAGACTGTACGCCCTGAGCTTAACTCATTTCAAAGGTGGAACAGGAACCAATGTGAGCGCAGAAGCAATAGCAGAACATCCAACCAGAGTTAAAAAATGAAATACCAACATCTGAAACTTCACAAACTGCTCTTCAGAAATGTGGCCCTATTTCCATAACTTTATGAAGCCGACAAAATGCCAGAGAAGCAAATGCATGAAACTAACTGGGGAGTATCACAATCATTTCCTCTTTGCTGTTTTACTGTGTTGTGTCAGCTGTAAAAGCCCTTAGTTTATTCAAACCTGCAACTCGCATTACTCCTCATTTAAACATCTTAAAACTGTGACCATAAAAAATCAAAGTCTCAAGGAAACATAGTGACACACAGTCTGCAATGAAAACTTGGTATTTGGCAGAGCTTCTATCCAAAGACCTTGCATGTTTTAAAGGTCACTCATGCACACACATTCATAAGGAGCACATACTGCTTCCACACTTACCCATGGACTGCACATAAAGATGGATGACACATCTCCACTTTCTCCCACCGTACAAAAATGAAGCCAAAATACCCTGGATACGAATGCTGCCATCTTGTGCTGGTGATGTCATTTGGAGCCATAGTCTACACACTAGTGATCTCCACAGGATCAAGGTTCCACGCATACACCTGACTAACCAATCGCCAGCAGCACCACCGATTACGAGCACATCAAATGGCACACACAGTTGTCAATCATGACATTAAACCCTCTTTTTATAGCATCAAATAACTAATTAATACCAAACTAGTCAGAAAAATGAACACATGAACATACATCAACGTGATAAAAAAACTACCTTAAATGACAGAAACCATCTTTGGGAAATATTTATTTGACGTGCACTTTGAGTTTTTAGTTTGGCCCATGTTCCACCTGCTAACATGGAGGGGACGGGGTTTATGACCTAAACTAAAGCCAGCCGCCAGAGGGCAATCAAGATGTTTTGGCTTCACTTTTGGGGAGCTGTCATGGACAAACAACAAGTTGCAATGCTAGCTAACAAAATACATGTTAATAATGTTTGTTGACAGATTTTGGACAATTGTATGTGAGTCAGTTGCTATATAGCTTGTTTTAAAAAAGGTTAATGACGTTTATGCCCCCTGTAAACTGGTACAAGTTGCAATAAATGATTTCTTTGGGCCAATATGGGCCAGTTGAAACAAGTTGTGAGCACAGCATTGACATATCATCACCTTTTAAGTTGATGTGATGTATTTGTTATTTACACATCCAGTAGACACAAAGCAAAATTGTCATTCATTTATTTGGAGTCATGGTTGTGGCCACCTGCTGAATGTAAGTCCCATATTTACTCAGTTTTAGCGCCATTTTTGGTCTCTACCATCTCCTGAGGGAAACATCTTGCTCTGCTGCTAAATGCTCCTCTGTGTTCACCAGCTAGGCTCTAACTGTGATTGTCTGCTGGTTTGTGCTGAGCAGGTATGTGCATTTGGATTTTAGTGACTTTTCCACTGCAAACAGTTGCTTGATGCAGCTGTAAATGTCCCTATGAGAGTGGTGAGAGTGAACCAGTACAAAAGCAGCAGGCCAGACAGTTAAATAATGAGCTGAAACTCCCTATAAAGCTCTGTAAAGCTGGGGAGAGCTGCAGCTTCTGATGATATTTCACTGCTAGCTCATCACTGCAAGCGACTTTCACATCGTCACAGTGTACCCATATTGTCATTTTCAGTAATAGCTGCCATAAAGGAATCCAAGAAAGGCAGATGATTTCTTTTCAAGAATGAAAGTTGGGTTTAGCCACACTAAATGTGAAGATCTGGCAGCGAATGCTAAGTATGTGTGTTAACATTTTGGAACTGAAACAAATGCCATATTTGATTTTAATTTGCCTTTATTACACTTGTGTACAGCAAACCATATTCCATGATGGTGAAACTATATTAAAACAACAAAAAAGTATCCAATAAATAACTGTAAAAGTTATGTTCTAAATTATTCCAAAGCTGGAGTGGGGGACTTTTACATATAAATGGACATCTGTTACATTCAAGCTCTTGCCAAAGAGTTTACACAAGGCTGATTAAGCCTATTGCTGCCGGGGAAAACCCTCTCTATTTCGCAGTATACCGCAGTTAGGGTTGTATGTGGCAACTTTCCTGCGCTGGCACACCAAACATGATGTGCTCTAAGTCAACTAAGAGCTAAAGAGGGCATGAAGTAGGGAGAGACCTTAGCAGCGGAGCCGCATCTAGGAGTATCGTGGAAGCTAAGGTGGAAAATCCAAAGAAGCTTTAAGAAAAGTTTCTTGAATGGATGCTTCAGGAAAAAAAAACATTCAAGATGCAGCAAACGTACCTGCAGGCATACATCATAAGCATGTTTCAACAATGTTTATGTTATTACTTTCACTGCCAGAGGGGGGAGATAAAAGTCACGCACTCCAACTTTAAGCAGTGAAAAAACACTACAAAAGCACTTAACAGATGAGCTCATGTACTGTCAGTTACAGTTGCTGTAAGTTTTCATGGCTGAAAGTTAAATAAGTTTTCATGGCTGAAAATGCAACATTTTTTGTCACTGTCATGACCAAAAGTAAAAAGACCAATTCATGGGTCCATAGTATGAACCGTTAGCGTCACAAGTTTTTCAGGTTCACCTGATCAATCCAGTAACACCCCTGCAATAAATCATATATAGGTGAAGCTTATCAGATTTTGTTGACACTGAGTCAGAGAGGTGTTTATATAAGTTCTCAGTATATTACTATTATTGTTATACTGTGAGTTTTTAATACTCTGTGCTCCTCATGAATGAAAATGGAGTTGGGAAACAACCTTTCAATATATTTCCTTTCACTGTAGTTAAGTTTTTTGGATACACACGTTCCCCTATATATTGTGAGTATAAAACGAAGTTATGGAGTAAAACAGTACTATTTGATGTGGCCTAAAATCTATGTAATGGCTTGCTACCTTCTAAGTTTGTTTTTCCATAAAACTCAATGAAAAACATGAACTGTTACTGTATTAAACCCAAGTACAACTTGTTAAAAGCAAACAAGGATCCTGTATCCTTCTAAAATCCAGTTTAACATGACATTCAGTGCATATGTCAGTGTAAAGTGATGTGCTAATTTAAGTGCCAAATAAGTGAAAAATCAATAGAAGCTAACCCTTTCATTCTCCAGTGTTTCTGTTTCTCACTCTCTCACACGCCAACACACACACACACACACACACACACACACACACACTGGGCCAGCTTGCCAGGCACATTATAGTAGCTCCATTTTTTGGCATTCTCCTCGCAGCTGTTCTTTACAAGTCAGATCTTGAATGGTGGTAGACATTGGCCGTTTGGTTTGGCGTTCAGTTGGAGCTCTCTGAAGAGACTGCTGTGTCTGTGTGCGAGTGTGAATGTGAGCGTGTGTCAGTGTGTGTGTGAGAAAGAGGAGAAAGAGAGATGTCATGCGTACAGCACCACATAAAACATCACAACCTCATCATGATGCCCTGACGTGACTTTTTCTTACTCTACTCCAGTTAGTTTATTTCTTTCTTGCCCTCTATCTGCCTTTCTCCTTCTGCCGAACTTCCCGAACTGACTCTTTTCCTGTGTGGTCCCAAGCAGTTCTCTCCGTACTTTCATCTCACTTGAAGAGATAATGAGTTTGATTGCATCACCCACAGAGTCATTTGACAAAACTTTGCTTTAAAAAACACTCACTTTGATCATTTATAAAAAATATATTTTTTAAAAATCCCAAAAGGAAGAAGTTGTCAGTGAAAAATAGTGATTGCTGTTACTGTATGAAACTTTTTTTTGCTCCATCAGTTTTTATCTTTTTAAGTGATACATCATCCATGGCAGACATCAGCTCAGAGGGGGCTATGGTCCCAATAGAGATCGTGTCACCGTGTGGTAAGGGGCCAAACATCGTACAGCCTGAGACGTCACGTTTAGACACCACTGAGACGGAGCAGGTGCACAGCCACAAGCCAGAACATTGCAGCTACTTTAACACTTTCATTTTCATGGAGTGACAGGAGCTCAGGTGGGGTAAAACATCAATGACATGTCCGAGACTGACTGGAATTTACCTCATCGTAGATGTATATTTTTGTCTTCCCACTACACTAAGAAATGGTTAAATAGCAACTGTATAAATCTGGACAAACATTAGCTGATGATGAACAAAGATGTAACGGCAGCAGAGGTGTGAATGTGTGTGTGGGGGTCATGTTTGTTTCTCAGGAGAAAGAGAGGAAAACAAAGGGTCTCGCTAGTAGTTGAAGGGATTTGGTGAGAGTATGTGTGGGCGCATGTGTGTTTGTAGGTGTGTGTGTGTGTGTGTGTGTGTGTGTGTGTGTGTGTGTGTGTGTGTGTGTGTGTGTGTGTGTGTGTGTGTGTGCCCCAGAGCTCTTTGTGCCTTTTTGATGGACTCAGCCTTTGTTGCCACTCTACGTGTCACATGCACCGACACAGAGGAACTAAAGCACACACACATATCTACATACAATTACCTGGTTTTGCTGTACATAAGAGGACTTTAGGGAGGTCCAGCACACAGTAGAGTCCCTGAAAACCAGTATTCTGTGTCAGAGGACTTTCGTAACATCTGGGAGGTAATTGTAGATGTTTTGAAAGCCATTTTGGATTTTGGTCCATCACAAGAAAAAATGTCCTCATAAGAATAGTGAACAGTCTACAGACAATCCTCACAAGCACAGCTAAACCAGACCACACACACTCACACACGTGCAGGCAGCTACCATTGGCTCTGCAAAGAGGGTCCCCTCCTGTCCCCATCCCTTCTTGCCTGCAGCTGCTGGCCAGCCTGTCAGTTCCCAGGCATCAAGCCATCAGAGATGACGCCTCCTCACGCCACCAAGTGGTAATCACCTGTCCTGCACCTCTCAGCAACAGGGGCTCTGTCCTCCAGGCAGCAGAGGAAGTCAAAGATCCCCTCCACTCAAGAATGGGTTTTTCCTTTGCTTTTGTCCCCTAAAATGTCTGACCTTGACTAGACTGACTTGTAAAGTTTGTCACTAGAGAGGTGTCTTCACATCCCTCAATACTATGTGAAACTTTTATTATATGAAACTGTTTACGCTGCTATTTTGGCCTGAACACCATTGGAAAAGAGATTTGAAATCTCAGTGGGAATATTCCTGGTAAGATAAAGGTTGAGAAAAAAAATCAAATATAAAGGGGAAGATATCTGTGCACTTACCTATATCGTAATCAGGCAATCTAGATTAGGTGCATCACTAATTTAAAAGCTAATCACTGTCTAATATGCAAATGCTGGCAAAGATACCAGCGCAAAGTTGACTTATTACCCGTAATATAAAAATCTCAGCCATGGAATATATCCCTCCGCAAACTTATTACTTAAGGTATAATAGCAACGTGACAATGTGAACATATCGTAACATCATAGCAGATATTATGGTATGTTTCACAACCACTAACGCTGTGTCAGCCATTGCCGACTACTGGTAAACAAACAGCATAAACAAATAAAAGATGCTAACTAACTGATTTTGGTGCACAACAGACTCCTCATTTGAGTCTGGGTCTGTCTGAGGCTCAAACATGTAAAGCTGAATCTCTCTGATGTTTTCTCTAATGCTAACAATTTGCCATCTTGATGCTTACTGCTCTTTCTACAGTCAACAGGGCACAAGACCAGATGCAGAATGAGAATTTTATTTTTGCTTCCAACCCCCTTTCAGTTATTTTTTTGTGTTAAAAGTCATGTTAACCAAAATATCAATCCTAGCAGAGTATTTTTTACACACTTGAAAAATGTGTATGGAGGGAACTTTAGGTTGCCACCACAAGTGTTTATAGCTTTGAGTTTGAACATTAATGTGTGTGTTTAATCTTGGATTAGGGGTTCAACAATATGAAAAGCCACATTATTAAAAAAAGACATGTAATTAGACTGTGTAATAAAGCCATACTGTTACAGCTTCATGTTGGTTGCACCATGGTACCTTTATTACTTTGTGTGACATTTTTGGTAAATCCATCTCTATTTATTGACAGATAAAGACAAGATGTGCCGCTTCGAAGTCATGAGTGTTTCCATCCAAAAAGAGCTACAATTATTATTTTGACCTAGAGTTCTGGGGGCAAATGAATTCTTTTTTTTTTTTTTTTTAATCTTTATTTCAAACATAGATAAAATAGAACAAAATGTAGGTGATCAATAAGGTAATCAGTCATACAAGAAAAACAAAAAACAAACAAACAAAAAAAAACAATCATAGTAACAGAGGTAAATATTTAGCGTTCGAAAAGGAGTAGGTAGAAGTGGTGCACTTATCTTGACCTACCCCTTATTTCAAGTAATGTTGCTACAAATAAATATAGATTCAGAGATGCATAATAGTATGCATACATACATAATCAAAGAAATACAATCACAAATGCGAGTTTATTTAAAGGTGAAAATGAGTTAATGAATGAGCATACTAAAAAATGAAAGCAAATTAAAATTAAGAATTAAAGAAGGCTGGGGATGTTGTAATTTTTTGAGGGTCAACAAATTCTATGAAAAGACAAGCCACCTCTATACTTGTCTGAAACTCCTCTGTGGCTCCTGTTGGGGACATAAATCTGTAAAAATGGGTTGCAAATATAGAGTTTAATAAATATATATATTCAAATTCCCCCTCAGTGTTTCCAAGTGGTTTAATTGTTGGCGCCACTGTCGCAAAGACAACTGGATCGCTTTGTGTTTTCCTGAGAGCCTAGCAAATATTCATACTATTATCTGGGTTACAATTACAAATACCAACACACTTAAGCCTTCATGGAAAGCAATGAACACAGTTAGTATAGGTGAATTGTGAAAAACGAGAGAGAAAGAACGCAGTTGTCTTAATATGATCCCCAACAAACAAAACTGAAATGAAGCCTCACATTGGTGGCTTGATAACGCAGCAGCTCCAATGACATCACCTGGTGACACGTCAGAAAAAGAACATTACTATCGGAATGAAGCAAACAATGTTACATACATACATCAACATACATCAGTACACAAAAGAAGAAATACAAAAAAGAATCCATTGGTTCAACTTTAAAAAATTAAGTCAACAATTTGCATGCATCTTTTTAAGTAGTTCCAACTCAACATTATTGAGCCAATCCAATGAGTCTTATATAATCTGAGAACCTCAGTTAGTTTAGTACAACCAACATGATTTACTTTGACCTCGAAAAGCTTAATTACGTTGGATCAACTTAATAATTATCCAGATGTTGTTTTTATATTTAGTGGTCAAACTATTTTATTTAAGATATTCCAACTTGTTTATTTTAATTCCATCCAACTCAAAAATGTTTCTGATTTTGACCAACTTCTTAAAATAAGTTGTCAACTGACTAAATAACGTTCATGTATCAAACGTAATTTTTTTAATGCTGAAAAAGTTCCATATTTTTAGCATTATCCACTAGCCCCATGAATCATGTTTTAGAGTGAACTCTTTCTTTTGTGCTGTTTATTTAGCCTTTATTTTCCTGGGAGATTGTTCCCGTTGTCAAACAGCATAGTGAAATGCATAGCGAAAATGAGGCTTATAGAGAACAAATCTTACAATTTGCTATCAACATTCACTCCATCCTAAGTTGAAGCAAAAAAACTTGTCGATTTCCACTTTATAGGATGTGATTTGCTGAAATGACTGAGCGCTGTAGTTTCTGACACCAGTTACTCAAACCAAGTAAATGGCGCATCATTGGGTGCAGATTCACTGGTGTGAATTTATGGCAGCAGGATGGTTTATATCAAAATGAACTACAGCGCCATTTC
Source organism: Epinephelus lanceolatus (assembly GCF_041903045.1). NCBI lineage: Eukaryota > Metazoa > Chordata > Actinopteri > Perciformes > Serranidae > Epinephelus > Epinephelus lanceolatus. The sequence goes on from NC_135752.1 coordinate 16,287,238, forward strand.
AACAGTAATGAAGGATCCTGTAAGTGGGATTCATTCACTGATGGTTTTGCTCTTTCCATTGGATTTGTTGACATGAGAAAAAATACAGAATATCTCTAGATTTATCCGTAATTAAAATGGTGTGAGACAAAATGAAAAGCAACAACAAGGTCAGAGACTCAAGCTGTCTGTGTCAGACGTACCCTGATGGCCTTCCAGTATTTAGCCAAGCTGTCTTTCTTTCTACTGTGTGCCAGTGTGTGTGTGTGTGTGTGTGTGTGTGTGTGTGTGTGCGTGTGTGGTGTGGGTTTGTTTGTGAGTAGTATGCCATGGTCTTGGTATGTCCCTGACCTCTCCTTAGACTGTGGGTTCAAAGTTGTGTGTGTGCATTCTCTATCCTTGCATTGTGTCTAAATGCATATGTTGTATGATAGTGTGTGTGCTGTGGTTTGAAATGAGGAAAATGTGATATTTCTGAGCCACAGTACGCCACATCCTTGCTATATCCATGACCTCGACTCAGATGCCACTGTGGGTTCAAAGTCAAGTGTGTGAACCAGTTTATTTTAAGGATTAATTTTCTGCACCTGAAAACTGGAAAACAAGCAGAAGTCTAGGGATAAGAAAGCGGGTGAGGAGATGTGCTGTAGAGCAGGTGAAGCGCAGGCGAAAGGCGCAGGGGCTCGGCGGAGGGGGGGCTGCTCAGTTCAGTGAGTAATTGTGGTGAGGGTCACACAGGTCTGGACCTCATTAAGAGAATTGTCTGGGAACTTTCAGGCTCTGAGCTGTCGTCATGTCACCTGCCTTCTTGTCACGGGAGGCAGCGTAAGGAAAACAGCGGCTTATTAACGTGTCTTTCACTTTTCCAGGTCACACAGTTCACCATTAGAGTCAGGGAGATCAACACGCACGCTAACAGAAGGCAGTTTTGCAGCAAACACTTTGAGATACAAGCCTGTAACTGACATGCATACATCTGACGTCTGTGGACTCGAGGCGTATGAAAGGCAGGTACATCATCTCAGCTGCTATCGCTTTTGATCGTCTTTGAACGTCTTCTCTCTTCTCTTGAACACCCCCCACCCCCCTCCCTCTGTTCTTAATTTGTATTCACTGGGGGGTTCTTCGCCGTCTGAGGTTACATAGATGAGAATTGGGGGGGATTTGGGGGATCTCTCTCCAGCAGCTTTTTAAAGAGGCTGAGGTATCAATCAGGTGCTGATGTTACACTGATGCAATGTTTCAGCCTATAGAGGTTACTCCTGGTCGCTTTGCTGCCTTATATCAACTACCCAGCAGCTAATTTAGATATCAGTTACCATTTGACAAATGATACAGTGAGCAAATGTGCTACGACAGCTACATGATGTTTGATTCTGTATTAATTAGGAGCTTCCTTTTGGGGACGCACACATTATAAAATGTGACTAATGATTTGTTTGATGCTTTGAAGGGATAGTTCGGATATTCTGAAGTAGAGCTGTATAAGGTACTCATCCATAGTTAGTGTATTACATACAGTAGATGTCAGTTGGCATGCTCCCAGTTTGGAGAGGAGTATGGGAGTACCACCACTGAAGATAAGCTTTGTACAGCTGTAGATGGGGGTCGGCAACAAAACATATTTTAGGCATCTGAAGAAAAAAAAGGCCTAACAAAAAATTGAATATCAGTCTAAGTGGATGCCATATTAAGAATATTTTCACCACTTTACCTTGCCGTCAGACAGACTGCTCCTCTGGCACTACATTTTCTCAAATGTAGAACTTCCATATTCTCACACATAAGTGCTGCTGTGTGGTAGATTGCGCCTCAGGTCAGCTGTTTGGGTCAGACTTTCAGCAGTTTATGGAGGAGACAACAAATACAAGAAAACCAAAAGACTGAGTGATTATGACAGTGACAATGATGCCGTTCACTGTGGAGACAAAAGGATACCTTAGACATCCAGGTTACAGTAGCCTATACAAAAATTTGCGGAGGGAGGCTGAAAAAGACACGGACCCAGAGAGCTACTGCTGCCATGAATGGGACTTGGTTACAACACAACTTCAGGATCTTTCTGAATCTGAAGATGCCAGCGCTTCACACTTTACTGGTTGTTTCATTTATTTGGAGGTAGTAAGTTATTTAAGCTGATGGTTGGGTACAGCAGTGCTTCAGCAAGTGTCTCTCTGGATTATTTGCTAGTGGTTTTACATAATCCTCTTGAGGGAGATGTTTACTCCCAATACCGAGTTGTCTCAGTCTTGCGGGTGGAGTGTTGATGTCTATATTCAGTGTAACTCGCACCTGCTGTTTTCATTGCTTTATTTGTTTGAACAGCCCGGAAAAACACAAGCACGCACCATCTTTGAAATCCTCAGAAAAGAGAAGATTCGTTTCAGTTTGATCACATAACAACACTCTCTGACCCTGACAGCTGACTTGCAGCATAATACAGCGCACAGCCTAGTTCGGCTTTTGTGGAAGAATATGGAAGTTCTATGGCTCAGAATATGTAGCGTCAAAGGAAAGGGCTGTCTGACGGCAAGGTAAAGCGGTGAAAATACTCTATATAGCGTCCATTTACACTGATGATGATTTTTTTTTAATTTAGGCTTTTCTAAGTAGCTAAAACATGTTTCCCTGCAAACCCCCATCAACAGCAGTACATTGCTCAGCTTCCCTGGTCGTACTCCTGCCTGCTTCTCCATGAAAATGTAATGCACCCCAATTCGCACATATCCTATGTATTTTGACAGGCTGCAATCACGTGACCAGTGCACTGACAGGTGTAAACAAAGAGGCAGGTTAGGGTGGTGGATGGGTCACAAAAACCCAGACCTTCCCTGGGACTTTCCCCTGGAGTTGCGTGTTCGGAACAGTGTGAACTTTGAGTCATGTCATGTTTTTTTTCCTAAACCTAACCTATGTAAGTTTACATCAATTACATCACTGTACGTTGAGGATATCATTTGTGGGACACTAATTCATAGGATATGACATGAACTGTTGCGCATGTTAACTTACAAACCGTTCTGTGAGAAGACGTTGACCTCATAAAGCCCCACTTAAAAAAAACCCAACTATCCCTTTAAAGTGAGGTAATACGGTGCTGCCTCCACAATAGAAATCATCAAAACACATTTTACAGAGCATTTATGACTGTTTATTCTCATGCTTTTGAGTGTGGTTCAAAGCATTCACTAACAAAACAGACACAATAAAAAAATTTAAATGTAATTTTTTCAAGTGTGCAATTATTCAGTATAAATAGAATAAAATATCTGAGTGTCATAGAATATAATCTCTTTTAAAAAAATGTTTTAAAGCATTTCAGAGTAGGAAATATAGCATTTACACGAAGCAGCAAAAGATACATAGACATTCATAGATCAGCAGGTGCACAGCACTGTTCCCGAAACCCAGAAATAAAATCCTCAACAGCTTGTACTCATTATAAATATATATTAAAAATTAAGCTACACATTGTACTGCAAGTGTGCAATCAGAAAGAGGATAGTACGATGTTCACATCCAACAGCATAAATATCACAGTACTTTAAGGACGGGGTGATTATCCCTCAATAAGGTGCAGGGTTGGTTGGAGTCAGCTCTTATTGAAATTCTGTTTCAGCACTCAGATTTAAATTGCATTCTCAGAAATGAAAAAGAAAAATGGTTTTTAGGTGGCAGGGAAAAAAAGCATATTTTTTGATAAAAGAAAAACAACTCATAAAGTTTCAGTCCTGACGTGACGAATCTGAATCAGAAATGACTCCACAACCCTGCTTAGAGGTGAAAAGGCGCTACGGGGCAGAGGCTGACTAGTTGGTCTTCTTGCGGTTTGTTGTCTCTGCGTTCTCTGACTCCTCTTTGGCTTTGAGCGACCCACTTTGTCCCTTGACAGGAGAAACCGGGGTGTGCTTCCCTGCGGCCCCTTTCTCGCTGGACTCTTTGGTTGTGGTGGTGGAGGTCGACCCGTTGGTTGCGGAGTTATCGATACACGCTTTCTTTACCTCGTCAGTGAGGGCGGCGTAAGAGGAGTGGCCGGTGAAGAGGGTCTTGTAGATGGCCGACTCGATGTTAGCGAATGGTAAGGCAGAGGAGCCTGTCAGCATCATCCTTGACTGAAGAAATAAGAGATAAATATGTCAAGACAGAAACAAAATGTCTTAAAGGTCCCATATTGTAAAAAGGCAGATTTCCATATCTTTTTTAATTACAATTTTAATTTCGACAATTTATTTTTATTTTTAATACAGCAGGTGTAGGTACTTTAGAAATACTGTGAAAGTATCAAAACGCTCAATCCACAGAGAAATGCAAGAAGTGAGTATTCAGAAACGAGCTGTCAGGGCTTCTGTGAAGGTGTGATGTCACAACTATATCAAGCCCAGTTCAGACCAAAGATTTGCGATGAGACAAAACCGTTCTAGAACCTTACAGAGAAAAGTTGCAGCGATGTGACCTGGTCTGTCTGAGCTCAAATCAAGCTGGCTGATGGTGGTGAGGCGGCGGTGACTTAGCGGGTAGAGCAGGCTACAAATTATATTCAGCCACAAAATAAACCTGAAAAGCTGCAAATCAGTTGTTGCATAGAGATGATACACCATCTCATCTAGTTGCATTGGTGTGAACCGGCAGGTTTTTTAGAACGTTGCAGAACGGCACATTGCAAGTAGTTGCCAACTCGCCTTGTCGCAAATCTTTGGTCTGCACTGTGCTTAAAAGGTAGAAACTGCTGCTACAGTAACGTAACAGTCATTTCCCCCAGGTGCAATTATGATGCAGATGCTTAAAGCACAGATTGGGAAGACCTGGAAACACCGACCAATCAGAGTAGGCCGGGCTTTTTGAGGAGGGCTACATAGACAGATGTTAAATAGGAACGTTTCAGACAGAGATGGATACATGTATATTCATGCTGACAATGTGAGAAAAGTAATGTGCCTTTTGAATCTTAAAGCACGTCAACCTGTTCTGGTAGAAACCCAAAATACAAATATGAACCTGAAAATTAGCATAATATGGGACCTTTAGTAGGTTTGGAATAGATGTCTAATGATTTCCAAACTGTGGACTGTCCTTCATCACAGCAGCTCTCTTTAAAGGCAGCTATCATCAATACATTTACTTTAGCAGTGGATCCCATGACTACTTGTATGTGAAGGGACTTGCCTGTGATAATGAACCTACGGAGAAGTAACAGCCGACCATGTAATTTGTCATTTTTTCATGGATAGCCAATGTGCTGTTGACCTATTTTACAGATTGGATTGGATTAACTTTAATAATCCCCAAGGGGAAACTGGATTGCCACCATGGCCACCATATTAACACACTAAGTAAGTGGGTAACATGTTTGTATTTACTTCTCATTAGGGGGATGAGAGTATAACATCTGCATCATCAAGAACACAAAATAATAAATAGCAGGTTTAGACCAAGTCTTTAAATCTGATGAAATGGCTCGGTGCTAATTTGACAGATCAGAGACGGAGGGAGCTAACAGAATGAGAGTTGAAAGAAGACATGGTAGATTTATCTGTGTCTCAGTCAAGAGCACAAGTTTCCCAGAGAAGAGAGGATGATGCAAGCTGATGAAAATGATGCAAAAGCCCATGCCCTACGGGTAATACCGAGCTAATGTGAGTCACCGCAGCTAAAACTTAAAAAAAAAAAAAAAGCAGAAAGAGAAAGGTCATTTAGAAGACAAGACGCCACAGATCTGGAGGGAGCTACGGCGACAAAACATTTGTTTTACCTGAGTTAATATCTAATTAATAAACAAAGAAAGGTATTAAATTGTTTTCTCTGCCGTGGGGAAGCAAATGAACCAAAACACACCATCCTGTTTGGCGTATATTCTCATGGTCACAGTGTCAGGTATGAGCTACACAAATTACACCACACTGACCTTGTTGACGACTATGAATACGGTGTAGATGAGCATCAAGTGGTGCCTCTGGAGAGGCAGGTAGTGGGTCTGCTGCAGAGCAAACAGCACCGCGCCTATCAGGGTGATCTTGGTGGGGCTAAACAGACATTCAATGAGAGAGCAGTTATGACACAATCTGTAATAAACAAATATTAAAACGTCTTCAAACATCTTTTATGCTTGAATTATTATGCACAACTGAACTAAACTGAAGATACACATCATCACTGTGGATGTACTTGGCATCCGCTTGAATAAATAACTCAAACTGGTTTTATGTTAGGCTGTTACGGTTGGGTATATTCCGGTCGGACTATTTCTGTCAGGCAACCAGCCAAAAGTGTGACTGCGCCTGGCCAAGAAACGGTCCGGCACAAAACCAGCTGTAACAGCAACATGAAGTCATGACGCAAATGAGCACACTTCTTAATATGTTAAAGGGACAGTTTGCCCAAAATCAAAAACGCATATATTTCCTCTTACCTGTAGTGCTGTTTATCAGTCTAGATTGTTTTGGTATGAGTTGTCGAGTGTTGGAGATATCAGCCATAGAGATGCCTACCTCCTCTTAAATATAATCAAACTAAATGGCACTCAGCCTGTGGTGCTCCAGGGTGTTTAAAGGAATAAGACAGTTAGATTTAATGCTTTTTAAAACCCTTTCAAGACACCTTCTAACCAAATTAAGAACTGATTTTTCGACAAATCATGTTTTACTCATTTAAACGTTATGTAGGCATATGGTTATTAGAGTGAGTTAAGTTGATGTACATTTTGCAAACAGGTAAGTGCAAGTATGATGTAAAATGACGGTATTATAGTTTGTTTTTTTTAAGATTTGTAACATTAGAAATTTGGACTTTTACATAGAAAAGCTTTACTCATTTTTACAAAAAGAAATTAAAAGACGCATAAATGAAATTAGATAAAATGTTTGTAGCAGTTAAACTAGCTCACAAATTCAAATTTAAGACTATTTAATGACTTTTAAGGCCTTATTGTCACAAAACTGAATTTAAGACAAGGACCTGCAGACATGTTAGTAGTAGCATGTAGCATGTTAGCTAGCTCAGTGTTGCTAGGTGAGCTAGCAACAGATGCACACTTCATTCTGCACAGTGATACAGCTGGCAGGCGTGGTTCAGTAGAAAGAAAATAGTTCCTACATGAAAATGCTCACATCAAGGTCTGTGGATTATCTTGAGTAACTGGGTCATGATTAAAATGATCTTCAGATAGACTTCTCTGTAGAGGACTGGGAGGAGACTTGTCTTCTGGCCCAAACTCAAACTATTAACACAAGATGCAAACTGTTACAGTATAAGTGGTTGCTCAGGACCTATATCACACCTGTCAAACTACACCATTTTAATCCCAATATTCCCGACTGTTGCATCAAATGTACTGAAGAAGTTGGTACCCTGCTACATTGTATGTGGAGCTGTTGAAAGGTGCAGATATTCTGGAGAGAGGTTCTTGAACTAATCTCCAAGCTGACAGGAAGTGTTATTCCTATTGAAGCCAAGATATGTTCGTTGCACATACAGGACAGGCCAAAAGTTTGGACACACCTTCTCATTCAATGCGTTTTCTTTATTTTCATGACTTATTTACATTGTAGATTCTCACTGAAGGCATCAAAACTATGAATGAACACATGTGGAGTTATGTACTTAACAAAAAAAGGTGAAATAACTGAAAACATGTTTTATATTCTAGTTTCTTCAAAATAGCCACCCTTTGCTCTGATTACTGCTTTGCACACTCTTGGCATTCTCTCCATGAGCTTCAAAAGGTAGTCACCTGAAATGGTTTTCCAACAGTCTTGAAGGAGTTCCCAGAGGTGTTTAGCACTTGTTGGCCCCTTTGCCTTCACTCTGCGGTCCAGCTCACCCCAAACCATCTGGATTGGGTTCAGGTCTGGTGACTGTGGAGGCCAGGTCATCTGCCGCAGCACTCCATCACTCTCCTTCTTGGTCAAATAGCCCTTACACAGCCTGGAGGTGTGTTTGGGGTCATTGTCCTGTTGAAAAATAAATGATCGTCCAACTAAACGCAAACCGGATGGGATGGCATGTCGCTGCAGGATGCTGTGGTAGCCATGCTGGTTCAGTGTGCCTTCAATTTTGAATAAATCCCCAACAGTGTCACCAGCAAAACACCCCCACACCATCACACCTCCTCCTCCATGCTTCACAGTGGGAACCAGGCATGTGGAATCCATTCGTTCACCTTTTCTGCGTCTCACAAAGACACGACAGTTGGAACCAAAGATCTCAAATTTGGACTCATCAGACCAAAGCACAGATTTCCACTGGTCTAATGTCCATTCCTTGTGTTTCTTGGCCCAAACAAATCTCTTCTGCTTGTTGCCTCTCCTTAGTAGTGGTTTCCTAGCAGCTATTTGACCATGAAGGCCTGATTCGCGCAGTCTCCTCTTAACAGTTGTTCTAGAGATGGGTCTGCTGCTAGAACTCTGTGTGGCATTCATCTGGTCTCTGATCTGAGCTGCTGTTAACTTGTGATTTGTGAGGCTGGTGACTCGGATGAACTTATCCTCAGAAGCAGAGGTGACTCTTGGTCTTCCTTTCCTGGGTCGGTCCTCATGTGTGCCAGTTTCGTTGTAGTGCTTGATGGTTTTTGCGACTCCACTTGGGGACACATTTAAAGTTTTTGCAATTTTCCGGACTGACTGACCTTCATTTCTTAAAGTAATGATGGCCACTCGTTTTTCTTTAGTTAGCTGATTGGTTCTTGCCATAATATGAATTTTAACAGTTGTCCAATAGGGCTGTCGGCTGTGTATTAACCTGACTTCTGCACAACACAACTGATGGTCCCAACCCCATTGATAAAGCAAAAAATTCCACTAATTAACCCTGATAAGGCACACCTGTGAAGTGGAAACCATTTCAGGTGACTACCTCTTGAAGCTCATGGAGAGAATGCCAAGAGTGTGCAAAGCAGTAATCAGAGCAAAGGGTGGCTATTTTGAAGAAACTAGAATATAAAACATGTTTTCAGTTATTTCACCTTTTTTTGTTAAGTACATAACTCCACATGTGTTCATTCATAGTTTTGATGCCTTCAGTGAGAATCTACAATGTAAATAGTCATGAAAATAAAGAAAACGCATTGAATGAGAAGGTGTGTCCAAACTTTTGGCCTGTACTGTATACCCTGAGGATTTCCCAGCAGCTGTAAAGGAACGTAAGTTACTTAATTTCTGTTTGTTACAAGCCAAACGTATGATTGATTTAAAATGGAAGGAGACACAGAGACCCACCTCTACTCAATGGATTACAGAGATGTCATCAAACTTGGCACTGGAAAAACTGACTTACATGGCAAGAGGGAAAATTAAGGATTTTTACAAAATGTGGTCTTCTTTCTTAATCTTTATGAACGATCTAAATGTGCAAATGCCCAGAGTTGGACAAGGACTGATGCCACTGCCATCACAATAACTTGTTGCACAGCTATAGATTTATTGTTGTGAAGTAGGGAAAGAGAAAAGGAGAATGACCGAACTATAGACTTGTGATTTAAACATTGATTTAGGAATATATGTATGTGTGCATATTGAGGTTCATGGAAATGTATGTGAGCATACTATTATTATTATTATTACTATTATGAAGAATATCATTTTATGTACCAAGGATCTTATGTTATCGAGGGTGGGGGGGTGGGGGTGTTTTATGTTTATGTATGTCTGTTTGCAAAAATGGAAAATCAATAAATAAAGTGTGGAAAAAAAAAACTGGGTCATGATTTCTGGAAAGAGACACTGCTGTTGAGTTTTTCAAATGTAGTTTTTGGCACTTTGAGCACCACAAGCTGAGCGCCATCAAGTTGTATTAAATCTGAGAGAAAGCAGACATCTCTACGGCTGATATCTCCAACACTCAGCAACTCACACCAAAACAATCTAGACTGATGAATAGCACTACAGGTAAGAGGAAAAGTATGTATTTTTGATTTTGTGGTGAAATGTCCCTTACATTATTCCTTTACATTTCACATCACACTCAGTACATCACAATATAGTCAAGACTTACTAAGACATCTTGAGGAGCTCATTAGTCTCTGGTCTCCATACGCCTCGAACTAACTGCTCAAAATTACTTATCAGACCACCTCCAGCACCTAGCGGGGATAGGAAAAGTACATATAGTTCATTGTTACTTCGTAGCTTTTACAAAACGTATAAAAAAAAATCCTTCAGCATGCACCATCAGCTACTGACCTTTAGCCCACCCGATGGCAATCATGACCAGCAGACCGTCCTTGTATTTGCTCTGTGCCTGGGTGACCCCTCCGAGCACCTTCCACGTCCTGGTCACTTCCTTCATCCCTGACAGCACCAGCCTGAGAGGCAGCAGGGCGGCACAACAGTACACCAGGTCCATGGGGCAGTAAAACACTAGGTACCTGTAGAGACACATATGGCTCACATAAAGAGTGCACACACGACACACATCTCAGCTACCTGCTGTGAGTGAACTATGTGTTCATTATACACTTTGACAGTGACCTGACAGTCTCTGTCATGTACCTGACTTCACCAGCAGAGGGCGCTATGTATTTCTGAGAGGAGAGTGTGATTATATGTGTCACCAGCAGAGGGTGCCAAAGCCTTCATATTAGGAGAGGGGGACTTGACAATAACCTGTTTTATTTAGTTCCTTCCACATTTCATGCTCCCTCTACAGCAAATTGATATGTTTCTACACAAGAGAATCTTTTCTTCAAAGTAACAGAGCGCCTCTCATTAACCCTGCAACTTTCTGCTTCCATTCTCCATGTGTGTATTTCAGTCTCATGACATTTACCAGACGATGGAAGCGAGCAGAACACTGGTGCTGTTGGACAAAGGTGCAACAGGTGGCTCGGCCAGCATGACGGCAGACAGCACAGCTCCACCGAAACAGAAGAGCATGGAGCTGAACCAGCAGGCTAAGGGGCTGACTTTGGACACCTCAAGAGCACCTGCATGAGAACAGAGGTATATCTATCAGCAGGGTCACTGTCATGTGGATTTCCTTGAGTTCCTTGAACACACATAAGGCATAAGTATTCCCACTGTAAAGGCCTGGGAACACCCTGCAATCACTGTTGTTGAATGCTTACCATAATAAGCATTAAACATAGTCTTCTGTGCAGTGGGGGGATTTATATAATGACAGTGATAATGCCAAAGACGCAGGCTTTGTGGATATGGCCATTTATGATGTCTACAATATTGGTACAGAAAAGTATCCAACTTTAACATCAGGGCGTTAGAAGGAGAGATGGACTTTTCCCTGCATGCTTTCTTCCAATCACTGAAACTGTATAAATATTAACTAGCTAGAGAGAACACACACACACACACAGAGGTTTGTAAAGCACAGTTACAATATTTGCGTCTGGGCCTTCAGGTCAAAGTGCAGAGCAGCGACATTTATGATTACAAACCATATCAGTTCACTACAGATAAAAATCGCCTGCTCAATGCTCCCTCTGTGTTTCCACCCTGCTTTGAAAGATCACTGTGTTCACTTTTCCACTAAAAAAATGACATTATGTTGCTTGATATTCTTACTGGAAACTATGAAAGGGAGGTTTGTTTTTACGGGTTTCACTGACAAAATACAACACTAAGACAATCCAATACTATCAAAGACCAACTTTTCTGACTCTACCGACATTAACGCCACCAACGTTAAGATATATATATAAGATATATAAGATATATGTGTTTCACTTAACCCCACACAGGTAGCGCTCAGTCAACCCTGAGCCACCTGGCCCCGAGTCACTCTGACCGCACATAGGACCATACTGGTAATCTGAGGATTACAGACAGATTATAGACTCCTGGAGAGAGATCGGTAAACCAGGAGGATTTATAACTCTATCTGCCTCCTCTACACAGTCCCAGCGGTGTCCATCTGCACAGCTTACTTTTTAACTTTGCTCTCACTTCTAAAAGAATCAGGAAGTGGATGGATAAAGAAGCAACTTCATTTACCATCATTTAAAAAAATGTGCAAAGTTACAGATTACTGATTTCTAATTTTCTAAATGAGGCATTTAGGAACATTGTCATTTTGAACAGTTTGGATGATAAAATAGAAAGGAAAAATAATCCTGACAATGCCACTATGGTAGGGCTTGACAGTAACGGTTTCTAGGTTGTCATTGGCAACCACTTTGACAAATTGGTAACCAACTTTTGGCCGCAGCAAACAGTAAAAAACGCCCCCCAAAATAAAGACATTTTCAGTATTTGTTGCATTGGTGATATTTAAATATTGCTGTTACACTCCTATCCAGAACCAGACACTCCACGAGACTACGGGTTGACACATGTGTTGGTGCGTTTACTCGCATGTGCACAAGAACAAGGACAAGAACCAGATGAACTTGAATGCAGAACAAAAAGGAAACTTGTGAAGACTTTCTCATGTCTTGCAGCGACTTGCTGGATTCATTTTTGAGGGGTGTGTGGAGAGCATGATAACACTTAAGGGTGGACACCATAACTGATAACGTCTTAAAGGGAAACTACACCAAGTTTGAAATTCATACATATTATTCCTGTGGTCTAAGACAGTCCAGAGAACATGATCTCTCCCAAATTCAAAAACTAAAGAGATAAAACTCAAATGTGTTATGCCATTTAGTATAAAGCCTGGAGCTGCTCCTCCTTGACAGTGACTCGGGAAAGATGTTCTAGATGGGAATGTTCTGAGTATATGGGTACATTTTGTGTTTCAGAACTGAGAACACTAACACAGAATAAAGCTCATTTGGGTATAAAAAAGGAAACAAATATTCTATGGGTCCACAAAATCACTTTATATTTATACCCTATGATGTCACAAGTTTGAGACTTCTCTGGTTCCTGGCTTTGAGTTAGAGAACCTCATATTCACATATGTTGATTGAACTTTTCCAGGCCATGGAAATAACATATTGGAGTTCTTTATTAAGGTAGTGTCTCCCTTTAAGATTCAAACTAAAATATAAAGCATCGGATAAAACACAAATTACTGTAATACACCTTTTAAACATTATGTCACAGAAGCTGACATATAACTGGATAGTATCTTAATTACTCAAAATACAAGGTGACTAAAATGGCAACCATATTTTCAGTTCTGACAATCAAAAGCGGATGCGTTATGGCCAGCCTGGCAGCCACTTTTAAAAGTTAATGTTGAGCTACAGGATGGCCTATAACCTGCTATACAGCGGTGGAAGAAATGTTCCTTTACTAGCAGTACCAATATAACAATATAATAATACATATTCTCAGCAAATTTTACTTAAGGTGTCAAAAGTAAAAGTACTCTGCAGAAAAAGTCCCCTGTGACTAACACATAATTACACAGTACATGACATTATTAGGCCCCGATCACACAGGAAGTGCTTTAGCAGCTGGAGGCAGCTTTTTGTGTTTGAGAATGAGAATTAAGCTTTTTTCTCATTGTTTTGCGTTGCTGCGCGCCTTGCGTTTCAGCACTCTAGGTGCCTGGCGTTTTTACCAGAGCGCTCTGAATTCCTCGAGTTGAAAAAACTTCATCCCCACGTCATCTCTGCTTTTTTTAATTGTCCAATCGGTTGATTTGAAAGGCGGGCCTTCTGTGGTGGTCACGACAACATGTTTACAGTTGGTCAACAATGGAGGAGAAACTGGTGGTAGCGGTTGCTGGATACCCAGAGCTATACGGCCTGACGATAGACAGCAGGTCGTCAAACTGCCCCAAGTCATCCTAAAATATGCCTGGAAATGGCCATCATGGAGGGGAAGCTCCTGGACCAACTAGTGGTACTCCTCATGATCCACCCTCTTTTTTAGGGTCTCACATGCCCACACAGATCTCCGTTTCCCTGTGCCCGACAAACTATTTGCTGACAGCCAGAGCATGTACCCTCTGCCTGAACATTTTAGTAACTAGCTACTAATTACTGTGAAATAAATAAAATTAAAAAAACGTAGATTGATTACATGTGAAGGTTAGTTGTGGTGCGCCTCACATTTTGCAACCTGTAAAATGCTTTCTGTGTGATCAGGGCCTTAGATTGTTAATAGTAATGCAACAATGTGTAAGCAGCATTTTCCTGTTGGTGCTGCTGGAGGTGGAGCTGGTTTAAACTACTTCATATTCAGTCAGGTAACTTTGTCCCGTGGTTACCTCTTTGGGCTTCAGACAGTTATGTAAGTAAAACTTCTCTTTCGTGGAACTGCTACCAACTCATAGACATCTGAAACATGGAATTGTCAATACCTTCACACCTATTCTTTGATGTCTACATGGTCTCCATATCTTCATTACTAGATCACTATAATAAAAAAAGGCATGAATTCCGACAACAGTTGTTAGAGTTGTATTGACCTGTCAGAGTTATATATAGTAAAACACATATATGAATGGATGGAGAGGAGTGTCAGTGTTTCAGGAATATAAGAACCATGTTGATGGGACATTGTGAGCCTTAGTGCTGTCAAAAAAATGTTCATCTAAAAGGAAAAAGTGGACATTAATGGAATTTGAAACTCATATTATTATGAGGATAACCAGGCTCTAAGTTCTATTGCTACAGTTCCTTTAATCTGAGGGCTTTGGGTGATGTAAACAGGAAGTATAATGTTGCCATCTCACCAAGTGAGTTGGTTAGCTGTGGGTGAAAACTTAAGTCCCATTTTTTGCCTACATTTGATCATATTTTGTCAAATAGCACCACTAAAAGTATGCCTAATTTGATATTAGCAGTTGCCATTTGCAGTGTACCCATGGACCTACACACGACTATCACTGAACCACTTTGATGGGATTATTCTCAGGCAAGTTCTGACATGATAAGAAGCACTTTTTTTCCATGACTTCTATGCAGAGTTCTGGACATTTATTTGTTCATTCTATTAAATTATTCAGAGATAATGATATCCTCGGAAAGTCTAAGTCACACAACAGCGTACAAATATGTGCATCCCATGTCTGTGTTTAGATTTGACTGAGTCATGACTCCGAGAGGGAGAACAAATTGACATGCAAATAGTGGCAATTGGGCACCAAGAGATTTAAAGTACCTTCATAGCCTCCACAAACAGACATTGCTGCTCCTCCAACCACTGATGGTGTTGGTGTGTGGGCCAAACTAAAGTAACTAACGTCTTGTTGTGTTTTTAGTAAACTGGTATGCACCTGTCCCTTTCACATCACTCTGTCTTGACCTTGATTCTCTCACTTCTCACCTCTCTTTAACTCTCTCACCTCGCACTCATAATCTGAAACACTGCTGTATATAAGTGGTAACTAGATGAGTCATATAAAATGCAACGGTTCATCAGCTCAGAGCGGGAAGTGCACACAACAGCAGCATGAAAAGCAGAGTGAAGTATTGTTAACAGATCTTAAAGTCCGTGTAAAGCAAATTCTGCTATTTTCTAAACACATTAAATAGGTCATAAAAGTATTCCTCAAAATGTGTAAAAAAGCCTTTCAACCATTTACAATTGAATTGTGGAGCTAGGCTTCACAAACTGTGTTTCTAGGTTTCTGTGTTCTGGATTTACTGGGCGGGCCTTAAATCATAGCCGCGTTACCTAACGGAGCTATCCCTGGTACAAACACGCCCCCTGAGGCTGTAGCAGTATAAACAGAGGGCATCGCCTTGTTGTGTACAAATACTTCCAGGTAGAAAACCAGCAGAGTTTAGCGATATATATCTCTCACATTTTTCACGTCACTATATCACCGTTTAGACTAACTGATGTTTGTAAAGTCTATAAACACAATGATTGAACAAACATTACTATTTCTGTGTGCACGTTTTGTAATTAATATCATGGTTATCGTAGATTAGCTGGGTTAACCGTTAGCTGTTAGCCGTTAGCGGTGTCTGTAATAACTCAGTAACTCAATAAACGGTCTGTGAAAAAAATATTTTTTCCAGCGGATATCTTAGTTACAACATGATTAAGCTAGCAAAGCAGTTTTGTGTTGCTTTGTGTGGTATTTTATTCAGTTTTGGGAAATCACGATGTCTAGAAAGCATCAGTGGCTGCAGCTGACAGGGTCAGCTAACAGCAGCAGCAAAGCTAACATCAGGACGTCATCTGTTAAAAGCCTCCCGTTGTCGGATACGACATGAAACTACTCCAGTTAGCTCAATCATGTTGTAACTAAGACATCCGCTGGAAAAAATATTTTCAGTCAGTGGAGCCGAACCGACACTCTCCCTCCCTGGATTACATCCTCCTGTTCGGCCGGCTGCAGGTGCTGGGTTTACGTCCTTGTACAGTACACAGAGGCGGCTTCCCTCCTGTGAGTGGAGGCCTCCAGCGTTTCACAGCAGAGAGAAGTGCTTGTTTTTCCATGATTTTGAGAGCTAATTTTATATACTTAGCGATTTTTTAATCTTTCAAATTTGGCTGAGTGATTAATGACACATATTTCTGTGATGTGACAAACTTATAACAGACATTTTTTGTTGCTTTACACAGACTTTAACTGGTTTTTTGTTTGTGTTAAGTTTTGCAAGTGACAACAGCGACACAGCTAGACAGTCCCTATCTCTTGTGTGTAGATGACGCCTGATATGATGAACTTTTGTGGTTTGACACAAACTTCCAGTTAGAAGAGGAGGAAGTTTGAAAAAGAAAAGCACACAAATGTGAGACAGGAAAGAGGGGTTGTAAAATATGCAAACAGTCTAGCACCCTGAGTGTCAGACATATCCTTTCCTCCAACACTAATGCTCAATATTAGTGCTTTTGGTCTTACCACAGTTGTAACTTAATCTCAGTTAACATGTGAGGCGCATTGCTTACATAGTAAACAGTGTTTCTTAAACAGGAACGCCATTTCATTGAAGAAGTGGTGATTTTACAACAGGTGCTTTTCAGATAGTTTGCAGATGGTAAAAAAATAATGCTTTGCTTCAGTCTTGCACTGAAATATGGGACTTCTCTGACATGCTGGGCTACAAACACACCTTGTACCGAATCAAGATCCTCCTTCCTGGTTTGCATTTGAAGGAGACACATTTACAAGTCAAATTTGAGGAATACAGGCCAAGTACATTACAGCTGCAACATGTCATACGGGTTGTATTTTCCACTTCCTCTTTCCTTCTCTCTGTTCTTTTCTCTTTGTCTCTCTGTAATGTGAAGGTAGACAGCAGGCCCTCTCTTCTCCACAACTCCAACTCTCCTCAGAGCCAGCTTACTTAATTGTTATAATCTTAGATCAGTTTTGCCCATGAAGGCATTTTCAATCAGAGCAAATGTATCTTGGATAAGTATGTTTGTTGTACATGAGTCTCTTTACAAAAGAACACAAAGGAAGGGCATATGGAGACAAGTCTCGCAGCTGGGAAACAGTTCACTTGCCTGATCAAAAACAGTGATTAAAATCTTAACCAGGACAGCAGATCTCCTACCATACTCACTTATTATCTACGCCTGTGAGTAAGACATCCCTCCTCTCTCCTGAAACTTGATAACTAGATAAGAAAAAAGTGCCTTATCTATGGTTATTTTTGGGCTTGAAGTGAGATCCATTGATTGACATTCAACCACTGCTCATCTTCCACGTCCCTGTCCTCCTGCGTCCTGTGCAATCCACTCACAGCAATGTTTAGGAATCTGCTTAAAATAACTCCACGGTAAACTGTAGTGACAGTGTTGTAAACATATAAAGGGAACTGGTGAGCTTTTTAAAAATGCACTGTGGGACTGGATGCACTGAAGAGCAGGAGGGGAAGATTTAAAACAGGAAGGAGAAAAGACAGGAAGACTTTAGTGGTTCATGGCATTCCTTTCCTTTTTGGGGAACAGGAGACATGGAGCTGGCTCCTGGTTTGTTTGTGTCTTCACTTTTATTCTGGTTTTACTGAATTTCTTTCTTTGCTGTGCTCTCACTAGTGAGGATTTCATGTTGCACTCGCTGATCTCCGGCCTTTTGTTTGTCCGTATATTAACACTCTGTGTATCTCTCTCTAAGCCGCAGAGAGATAGATGGGAGCAGAGGACAAAGGGTTAAAAGGTCGCAGAAGCTCAGATGCTTCGCGAGGCAAGTTCCAAAATAGCCTGTAGATTTAAAGCGGCGGGACTACAATGGACTGCGTGTGTGTTCTGGTATGTTTGTGTGTGTGGAGAGTCGACTGGCTGTGTAGTTAAAGTCCACCTGTCCCTGTGGACACTATCTCAGTGACATAACAGAGCTGGCTCCGTGCCAGCCTTTGGTCTGAGCTGATACAATCAACTATAGCTCAAAGTAACAGTGTGTGCTTTAAAGTTAGATTCATTTAATGGTGACTCTTTGTTTGGACAGTCCAGATGCAAATGATTAATAGAGTATTTGTAACGTTTCAACAGCTTATTCAATTAAACTGTTGTGCTTTGTTTGTAGACGTTCAACAGATTATCTACAGAGCTTATGTGACAAATCAGGAACATATTCTCTGTAAATTTAGCTCAAGATAGTTCAAGTTCAACTGAATAAGTCTTAGAATATGTAGTGAATTGTCACACTCCATAGACAAACATCTACAGACAAAGCGAAACAGTTGAATTGTTGAGTCTCAAACAACAAAGAAAACCCTGCCTTTGTGGCTGCTGCTCCAAAACTTTGGAGTAGCCTTAAACTCTGAGTCAAATGCTCCCCCTTTATTGACACTTTTAACATGTTTTCAGTGGCCTTTGGGTGTTTGTAGTAGTTTCAATATTTTAGTATTTTATAATCTTTTTACTGATGCAACTGTTCTTACTGGTGTTATTCTGTTTTATATTTGTGTACATGTTATATTGCTATATATCTGTTTATCATTCTTTTAATTTGTACAGCACTTTGGTGGACTGCAGTTGTTTAAATGTGCTATATAGATAAACTTGACTTGATTTAAATGAGCTGATGAAATGTCACAAATAGGCCTTCTCTATAAACTGTGGGTGGACTATCCAAATAAATTGTTACCAATATGATTCCTGTACTAATTCATAATGGCAGAATGTTTCTATGTCCCATTATCACCTACTGATTATTTTTGTTTTAAATAAGCTACACCATAAATGTTGTTCAATAAGATTATAAATATTTGTTTTTTGTTAAAAAACAGTTTTTAAGAAGCGTCGATTAAGTAATAATGAATTCACAGAGGTAAATAACAGCGAGGTAGGGCAGGGCGATATGGAAAAAATCAAGCATTACAATACCATACACCAAATACCTCGATATTGATATTGCGATGATATTGTAGGGTTGACTGTTGGTGCTTTCGTAAAATATTTACATAATAAGATTTTTGATAAATAATCATCAATAACATGGATATAATGACTAAGTGGGTAAGGGCAAATAACAGTTAAAAAAATTACATCACTTTACTGTAATAACGCCTTTAAAACCAGGAAAAAAACAACACTCAAAATATTACAATATCAAAATCTAAGATGATATCTAGTCTGATATCACAATATTGATATAATATGGATATATACTGCCCAGCCCTACAGTGAGGCTAATACAGGGTGTCTACAGATATAACCAAGTTAAATGTAAGACTTTTAAAGACCTTTTTAGTACCACCTTATATGAAATTTAAGACCAAATCTTTTATCAGTTCAAAATGAACAGTAAGGAATAATGACAACAATTGGGTGAGTTTAAATGTAATGTGTTTAACGTAAAAAAGAGGACAAAATCTCACCGCTGTCATAAATGCTATTTATTATTGCAATTCTTCGGTCTGTCCAATGATTGTGAACAGTCACTGGGTCTGTCAGGCTGGAGACATTTTACGATAATGTGACCGAAACTATTTAAGACCCATCAAATCTAAATTTAAGACAATTTAAGACTTTTTGAGGCCTTATATAAGGAAAACTTAATTTAAGACATTTAAAGACTTTTTAAGGACCTGTAGACACCCTATAATAGTTTTTTATGTTTTATCATTGTAAATTTTATGCATTATACTGTATCCCTTTATTATAACGTATTCACTATTTATCTCAGCTTCTCATTTCTCATTTGTGCATATGACTGAATAAGTAACTTGAAGCCAAATAAAGAACAAAGAATAAGGGGAAATGGGGAGTTAAATGCACAAATTTAAAGTTAGCAGGTCAGATCAGATGTTTCCATTGTCTTTTCGTCACCACCCTCTGAGTTCAAGTGTAAATTACAGCCCAACATCCCCTGGGGCTGCGTGGCAGTCAGCTGGAGAGCCTGAGACACCAGGATAGCTGTAGTGGGATTATCGAAGTCACACCAGGTCAAACTTTTGCAGAACAAAGCGAATCGGGTGCTTATTTTTCACAGTAAAACTTTGGTGAAACTGTACACGTCATGCCTCGTCAGCCACTTACCTGGCTGCTCCCTCAGAGACATGATGGACACGATATAGTGCGCCATGTCAAAGTACGGAAACATGTTCAAGTTTGCCAGTCCATGGGACAGCTCGTCCAAGTGCAGCACCCCGAACAAATCCATAGTCTTATCTGAAAACTCTCCAGCACGAGCAGGCTAGTCTGGTTAATCCCGCTGAGGAGTTACAGGGGGAGACACGGCACCAGTCCAACTCTGAGCATCAGGGCTTCATCCGCCGCCTGTAAAGTGTGACACACGCCGCTGGCCCACACAGCTGTGTGTGTATGTTTGTGTGTGGACACACTCCTGCCAAGTTGCTCCCAGCTGCTTAGTTGATCACCGGGCAACAGATCTGTTGGTCATCATCCGTGTTGCCCCATCGACGACGCTGTCATCGGCGCATAGCCGGAATTCCTGCTCCATGTTCCTCCATGCTAGTGATGTGGCAGGCGGAGCTACAGCGGCTTCGTGATTGGAGGAGCGAGAGCGCGGCCAGCCAATCACAGGTCACGGTGTGGCTTCGTAAGGTGATGCTAGCATGCTAACATGCTAACACAAAAACAAACTCAGTGTGGGTCAGTGTTAATCCTTTTTACTTTATCAAAAACCTCATGATTCTACTTACTAATTTTCATATACACACAAATCTAAACTTGCTAAATCACCCCCTGTTTTAAAGTGTTTTTGATAGATATTTTTATTTAAATAGTCTCTGAAAACATAGCCTATAAATATTAAGAAAAGTGTATCTACCACACATCACTATTATCAATTAAAATGCTGTCTCTCGTTTTTTTTATTATTTTTTATATCCTTAATGTTCCATTTTAGTCTCTTTTTAGTCTCATTTAGTTTAGTTTTTTGCACAATTAAAACACAAAAAGGCAAGGAAAAAGAAAAATGAAAAGTGACAGGGAGAGGCAAAAAACCCAGTGGGCTTATTTGAAGCCTCCACCTAATAACATTTTTACAATGTTATTAACACTCAGAAGTACATAGAGATAAAGAACAATACAGAAAATAATACAAGTAAAAACAAACTACTAATAACAAAATATGTTTGACTGCAACAACAACAACAACAACAACAACAAAAAAGCAATAATAGTTTCCATTTAAGAGCAGAAAATGTGAGTTTTTGATGTACATGTCAGTCAATGTTCGTGTAATTAGGCATGCGTGTATATGTGTGTGTGCATGAGGGGGATAGTAGTTTACTGTATTGACCCTTGAGCAATAATAAAAATGTATCACAGTGAGTAAAACAAGCTAAATCATGAACAATAATACAAAAGGAGAAAATTCCTTTACAAAACAGCAGTTAAATGTTAAACATAAACATCTTTTGTAACACTTTATAGACATACAAGTTTTTAGCAGGTGAAAGGAAGCATTCCATAGTTTAGTTCCCCTAAATCTCTATTGAAAATTGACCTCCAAGATGTCAAGAATTTAGGATGGTGAAAATCTAATGATTTACAAGTTAAGTGTGAATGCAGCTGTGAATTAGCTGTAAAATAAGTCATGAAGTGTGGACTTTTTTGCAACAATATGTGGAATCTACAATGTCTGACTTAGTACAATTTACTTTATTTCAATAAAAATGATTTAAAAAAAACTCAGTATGGGTTAGTGATGTACCTGTTGTCTACACAAGTAGCTTACACCTTTCATAACTGGAAGCCTACAGGTAGAAATTACAAACTGTGATATTTTACGTCAATATAATGAGACGGAATAACATAATATTATAATTTTGATGTTCTTTTGATTGGTCTTTGTGATTGATCTATGTTATTAATAATTATTCATTCATTCAAACTTTGTTTAAGACTCCGGAAATCAATTGAGGGAAACCTTCATTTTCAGTGATGCTGAGCATGATCAAAGACATTGAAAACAATCAATAAGCAAACAAAGAACCACCGTGCACATCAATTAAAACAGATATGAAATCATACAAAACAACAAACAACAATAGCTATATATGATCGCTAAAAGTAGAAATACAGGATGATACAGGAAGATCTGGAATAAGGCACTTAAACATCCATAAAGGTGGCAGAGTGTCCAAGTTTAAGGTCTTTTGCAGATTATTCCATGTATAAGGTGCACTGTAAGAGAAAGACATTCTTTCTAGTTCAGTTCTGATAAGGGAGTGTGAAGCAACATCCTATTCTGTGAACAAGTACCAAGATTATGTCAGGTCAGAGTTAAAAGGGATATTATTAATGTGATATTTGTTGATAATTTGGGCTTGAAGTTTGAGGTAGGGACACAATAGTTTCCATTTTCAGCTGATAGTTCTTCCTTGTCAAGTCATATCTAAATTTTTGAATGAATTACATTTACAATAGGCTTTGATAGTAAAACATTTTCTTGCATGTTTGGTCAGTGTGCCATGTTTATATAGCTCTGAGGAGAGATCGAGCTTGTTCTTGATAGTACACATGAAGAAAGTATTTATTTTGTGGTATATCAAGTCCATAGAAGACATGCAAACAATATACAGACAAGTTAACAACATGCCCAATCAGTGTCTTGTAACTGTTAGCCTAAACCAAAAGAAAATAGTTGTTCTTTTTCCTTCTGCCCTCTCAGTCGGCAGCTGTGGTTTGTACAATAAAAGAAAAGAGACACATTTGTAGTGCAAAATTGACTCCCTACACATCATTTAATCAACATTTGTTTGTGTTTTACTTCTGACATTATAAAAGCATTGACCTATGCAATCGCGAGGTGAATGCAAAAATAGTTGCTCAGAAAAGCCACAAAATGTGCAGATTATTAGCCTACTAAAAAAACAAATTGTTATCTTCACGTAGTCTGTTGTCTCACATGGGGTCACATTTTTATTTTGACAGCAAACAGCAACTCAAAGGAAGTGTTGACACAGCAACCAGTTCACTACTATTGGTGTTTTTGCATAAACATGTGAAAGTACATTAAACAGATGCAAAATGTTTAGAGGAGGGTGGGGCTCATTGATTCTTTTGGACTCCTGTGGATAAATCTAGTCAGTATAATCATGTCAGAGTCGCTTCAGCATCAGTGGTTTTATAAGATGTTGACATTTGAATTGTATATTTCAGTTAACCATAAATATGATTATTTGACAGAAGTTGCACAGTTAGTTGTACTGTACATAATTTGATATAAAAACACAGATTTTTTTCAAAGGATGTTTTTGTTCATGAAACGTGTGTCTGTACCTGTGAAACTTAGTCAGCTAGTCTTCTGGCTGGCATGAGCATGACACCTGGTGGTGGTTCCATATTAGTTTTTTTCTTTGTCTGACATTTTTTACATTTGGCCCTTAATTATAGATGAATCAGATCTAGTAATAATTGTGCTGCTACAGTGAGAGTCAGTGGCACAAGTTGCTATGAGACACTAAAACATCCAACCTCATTCAGTTTCTGGAGCAAGCCTTTACACTACCTTGAACCTTGCCTTGATGACTGAAATATACACTTTCTCTTCTGCTTTGGTGCTGCAGCCAAAAAGTTGTCGTCTTCATACAGAACTAAAACTTGGAATGTGAAGAATTTATTATGCCCTTTGATGTCCTCCAGAGTGAATAATTAGACAACAAACTAAAGTTTTATATAATTTGAAAGGAGCACCTGGCTTTTTATATATCATCTAACCATGAGTGGATTACTGAACGGGCCTACCGGGCACAGGCCCAGGAGCCCAAAGTGTAAGGGCTCCCCTGACCTTCACCTGCAAAATGGTATGCAAATTAAAACATACCGACCAGGTAGAAACTCAGAATGACCCCAAAGAGTCACAAAAAGACGACAAAGAGATGCAGAGGAACTTTAAAGAGTCACAAAATAACTACAAAAATGACAAAAACAACCACATAAACACAAATGGACTACTAAGAGGCATAAAATAACCAAAAAAGACACAAAATAACCTCAAAAACACAGTACAAAAAAAAGAGACACAAATCAACAAAAAGATGCATAACAACTACAAAGAATGATACAAAACAACAAAAAAGAGACAATGCCAACACAAAGTTTGTGTGTCTTGCTTATTTGTGGGAGAGCTCGTGGGGCGTTTTGCATGTTTGTGCCCAGGCACGCATTGTCTCATAATCCACACATGCTCGATAACAAAGACAATGCGTTCATCAACCGTCCTTTTGGCAGAGGAAATCTATGCAACCCATGGCTCAGAAAAGGGGGCCCACTCGCATATTTTCATGCTGAATGGTCACATATTGGACACCATGAAAAGCCCATCCTTCGAGCCGGAGTTGAACCAGCGACCTAAGGATACCTGTTGTTATCATCCTACAGTCCTCCGCTCTACCAACTGAGCTATCGAAGGGAACAAACCAGTTAAAAATGTTCAGCCTTTGCACAGATGCTGGAACAGATGCTAAGTCCAAATATATTTTGCAACGACTCCGCATTACAACACTGCATTACTGCATTACAACACTGCATTACTGCATAGATGCAATTTAACCAAGATAATGCTTTTGACAAGTGTCCTTTATTCAGATGAAGTCAAGCAATACAACCCACAGCTCTGAAAGCAAGAATGAGTCACACCTGTTTATTTTGGATGATCACACATTGGACACCATGAAAAGTGCATCCTTCGAGCCGGAGTTGAACCAGCGATCTAAGGATACCTGCTATCATCAACCTACAGTACTCCGCTCTACCAACTGAGCTATTGAAGGGAGCAATGAACCCCCAAATGCTCAACTTCTGCATGGATGCTGGAAATGATGCAAAACCAAGTTAATTTTGCAAAGACACCACATAATAACATTCATAACAAATCTACAAAATACCTGAATAAAATGTGAACAACTAATTGCAATAACCAAGACAGTGCTTTTGACAAGTGTCCTTTTTTCAGATGAAGTCAAGCAATACAACCCACAGCTCTGAAAGCTATGACGAGTCTCATCTTTTTATTCTGAATAGCCACACATTGGACACCAATGAAAAGCCTGTCCTTCGAGCCGGAGTTGAACCAGCGACCTAAGGATACCTGCTATCATCTTCCTACAGTCCTCCGCTCTACCAACTGAGCTATCGAAGGGAACAAACCAGTTAAAAATGTTCAGCCTCTGCACAGATGCTGGAACGGATGCTAAGTCCAAATATATTTTGCAACGACTCCGCATTACAACACTGCATTACTGCATGGATGCAATTTAACCAAGATAATGCTTTTGACAAGTGTCCTTTATTCAGATGAAGTCAAGCAATACAACCCACAGCTCTGAAAGCAAGAATGAGTCACACCTGTTTATTTTGGATGATCACACATTGGACACCATGAAAAGTCCATCCTTCGAGCCGGAGTTGAACCAGCGACCTAAGGATACCTGCTATCATCAACCTACAGTCCTCCGCTCTACCAACTGAGCTATCGAAGGGAGCAATGAAATCCCAAATGCTCAACTTCTGCATGGATGCTGGAAATGATGCAAAACCAAGTTAATTTTGCAAAGACGCCACATCATAACATTCATAACAAATCTACAAAATACCTGAATAAAATGTGAACAACTAATTGCAATAACCTAAATAATGCTTTTGACAAGTCTCCTTTTTTCAAATGAAGTCAAGCAATACAACCCACAGCTCTGAAAGCAAGGATGAAACACATCTTTTTATTCTGGATGGTCATACATTGGACACCAATGAAAAGCCTGTCCTTCGAGCCGGAATTGAACCAGCGACCTAAGGATACCTGCTATCATCATCCTACAGTCCTCCGCTCTACCAACTGAGCTATCGAAGGGAACAAACCAGTTAAAAATGTTCAGCCTCTGCACAGATGCTGGAACGGATGCTAAGTCCAAATATATTTTGCAACGACTCCGCATTACAACCATGACAGCATGAAAATTCCATCCTTCGAGCCGGAATTGAACCAGCGACCTAAGGATACCTGCTATCATCATCCTACAGTCCTCCGCTCTACCAACTGAGCTATCGAAGGGAGCAATGAAACCCCAAATGCTCAACTTCTGCATGGATGCTGGAAATGATGCAAAACCAAGTTAATTTTGCAAAGACACCACATCATAACATTCATAACAAATCTACAAAATGTCTGAATAAAATGTGAACAACTAATTGCAATAACCAAGACAGTGCTTTTGACAAGTCTCCTTTTTTCAAATGAAGTCAAGCAATACAACCCACAGCTCTGAAAGCAAGGATGAAACACATCTTTTTATTCTGGATGGTCATACATTGGACACCAATGAAAAGCCTGTCCTTCGAGCCGGAATTGAACCAGCGACCTAAGGATACCTGCTATCATCATCCTACAGTCCTCCGCTCTACCAACTGAGCTATCGAAGGGAACAAACCAGTTAAAAATGTTCAGCCTCTGCACAGATGCTGGAACAGATGCTAAGTCCAAATATATTTTGCAACGACTCCGCATTACAACACTGCATTACTGCATGGATGCAATTTAACCAGCGACCTAAGGATACCTGCTATCATCATCCTACAGTCCTCTGCTCTACCAACTGAGCTATCGAAGGGAGCAATGAAACCTCAAATGCTCAACTTCTGCATGGATGCTGGAAATGATGCAAAACCAAGTTAATTTTGCAAAGACGCCACATCATAACATTCATAACAAATCTACAAAATGCCTGAATAAAATGTGAACAACTAATTGCAATAACCAAGACAGTGCTTTTGACAAGTCCGCTCCTCCGCTCTACCAACTGAGCTATCGAAGGGAGCAATGAAACCCCAAATGCTCAACTTCTGCATGGATGCTGGAAATGATGCAAAACCAAGTTAATTTTGCAAAGACACCACATAATAACATTCATAACAAATCTACAAAATACCTGAATAAAATGTGAACAACTAATTGCAATAACCAAGACAGTGCTTTTGACAAGTGTCCTTTTTTCAGATGAAGTCAAGCAATACAACCCACAGCTCTGAAAGCTATGACGAGTCTGATCTTTTTATTCTGAATAGCCACACATTGGACACCAATGAAAAGCCTGTCCTTTGAGCCAGAGTTGAACCAGCGACCTAAGGATACCTGCTATCATCATCCTACAGTCCTCCGCTCTACCAACTGAGCTATCGAAGGGAACAAACCAGTTAAAAATGTTCAGCCTCTGCACAGATGCTGGAACGGATGCTAAGTCCAAATATATTTTGCAACGACTCCGCATTACAACACTGCATTACTGCATGGATGCAATTTAACCAAGATAATGCTTTTGACAAGTGTCCTTTATTCAGATGAAGTCAAGCAATACAACCAACAGCTCTAAAAAGCAAGAATGAGTCACACCTTTTTATTTTGGATGATCACACATTGGACACCATGAAAAGTCCATCCTTCGAGCCGGAGTTGAAGCAGCGACCTAAGGATACCTGTTGTTATCATCCTACAGTCCTCCGCTCTACCAACTGAGCTATCGAAGGGAGCAATGAAACCCCAAATGCTCAACTTCTGCATGGATGCTGGAAATGATGCAAAACCAAGTTAATTTTGCAAAGACACCACATCATAACATTCATAACAAATCTACAAAATGTCTGAATAAAATGTGAACAACTAATTGCAATAACCAAGACAGTGCTTTTGACAAGTGTCCTTTTTTCAGATGAAGTCAAGCAATACAACCCACAGCTCTGAAAGCTATGACGAGTCTGATCTTTTTATTCTGAATAGCCACACATTGGACACCAATGAAAAGCCTGTCCTTTGAGCCAGAGTTGAACCAGCGACCTAAGGATACCTGCTATCATCATCCTACAGTCCTCCGCTCTACCAACTGAGCTATCGAAGGGAACAAACCAGTTAAAAATGTTCAGCCTCTGCACAGATGCTGGAACGGATGCTAAGTCCAAATATATTTTGCAACGACTCCGCATTACAACACTGCATTACTGCATGGATGCAATTTAACCAAGATAATGCTTTTGACAAGTGTCCTTTATTCAGATGAAGTCAAGCAATACAACCAACAGCTCTAAAAAGCAAGAATGAGTCACACCTTTTTATTTTGGATGATCACACATTGGACACCATGAAAAGTCCATCCTTCGAGCCGGAGTTGAAGCAGCGACCTAAGGATACCTGTTGTTATCATCCTACAGTCCTCCGCTCTACCAACTGAGCTATCGAAGGGAGCAATGAAACCCCAAATGCTCAACTTCTGCATGGATGCTGGAAATGATGCAAAACCAAGTTAATTTTGCAAAGACACCACATCATAACATTCATAACAAATCTACAAAATGTCTGAATAAAATGTGAACAACTAATTGCAATAACCAAGACAGTGCTTTTGACAAGTGTCCTTTTTTCAGATGAAGTCAAGCAATACAACCCACAGCTCTGAAAGCTATGACGAGTCTGATCTTTTTATTCTGAATAGCCACACATTGGACACCAATGAAAAGCCTGTCCTTCGAGCCGGAGTTGAACCAGCGACCTAAGGATACCTGCTATCATCATCCTACAGTCCTCCGCTCTACCAACTGAGCTATCGAAGGGAACAAACCAGTTAAAAATGTTCAGCCTCTGCACAGATGCTGGAACGGATGCTAAGTCCAAATATATTTTGCAACGACTCCGCATTACAACACTGCATTACTGCATGGATGCAATTTAACCAAGATAATGCTTTTGACAAGTGTCCTTTATTCAGATGAAGTCAAGCAATACAACCCACAGCTCTGAAAGCTATGACGAGTCTGATTTTTTTATTCTGAATAGCCACACATTGGACACCAATGAAAAGCCTGTCCTTCGAGCCGGAGTTGAACCAGCGACCTAAGGATACCTGCTATCATCAACCTACAGTCCTCTGCTCTACCAACTGAGCTATCGAAGGGAGCAATGAAACCGCAAATGCTCAACTTCTGCATGGATGCTGGAAATGATGCAAAACCAAGTTAATTTTGCAAAGACGCCACATCATAACATTCATAACAAATCTACAAAATGCCTGAATAAAATGTGAACAACTAATTGCAATAACCAAGACAGTGCTTTTGACAAGTCCGCTCCTCCACTCTACCAACTGAGCTATCGAAGGGAGCAATGAAACCCCAAATGCTCAACTTCTGCATGGATGCTGGAAATGATGCAAAACCAAGTTAATTTTGCAAAGACACCACATAATAACATTCATAACGAATCTACAAAATACCTGAATAAAATGTGAACAACTAATTGCAATAACCAAGACAGTGCTTTTGACAAGTGTCCTTTTTTCAGATGAAGTCAAGCAATACAACCCACAGCTCTGAAAGCTATGACGAGTCTCATCTTTTTATTCTGAATAGCCACACATTGGACACCAATGAAAAGCCCGTCCTTCGAGCCGGAGTTGAACCAGCGACCTAAGGATACCTGCTATCATCATCCTACAGTCCTCCGCTCTACCAACTGAGCTATCGAAGGGAACAAACCAGTTAAAAATGTTCAGCCTCTGCACAGATGCTGGAACGGATGCTAAGTCCAAATATATTTTGCAACGACTCCGCATTACAACACTGCATTACTGCATGGATGCAATTTAACCAAGATAATGCTTTTGACAAGTGTCCTTTATTCAAATGAAGTCAAGCAATACAACCCACAGCTCTGAAAGCTATGACGAGTCTGATTTTTTTATTCTGAATAGCCACACATTGGACACCAATGAAAAGTCTGTCCTTCGAGCCGGAGTTGAACCTGCGACCTAAGGATACCTGCTATCATCAACCTACAGTCCTCCGCTCTACCAACTGAGCTATCGAAGGGAGCAATGAAACCCCAAATGCTCAACTTCTGCATGGATGCTTGAAATGATGCAAAACCAAGTTAATTTTGCAAAGACGCCACATCATAACATTCATAACAAATCTACAAAATACCTGAATAAAATGTGAACAACTAATTGCAATAACCAAGACAGTGCTTTTGACAAGTGTCCTTTTTTCAGATGAAGTCAAGCAATACAACCCACAGCTCTGAAAGCTATGACGAGTCTGATCTTTTTATTCTGAATAGCCACACATTGGACACCAATGAAAAGCCTGTCCATCGAGCCGGAGTTGAACCAGCGACCTAAGGATAACTGCTATCATCAACCTACAGTCCTCCGCTCTACCATCTGAGCTATCGAAGGGGAACGACATATGTTGAAGTTTAGCCTGTCGATGGATGTTGAAGCAGCCATTTGACCAAACTTTTCAAAGACTTTAGGTTACAAGGACTTAAATGTGACAGTTACGTGTCTTTGTCTACATAAATGCTCATTTAATATGGTTAGGTTTTAACATTGATACATTCATGACAAAGACACTGATTATTATGTGTTCAACAGGCATTATTTTGTCTGAAGAAATCAAACAAAGAAACCTACAGCTCTGAAAACAAGGCCCATTCACACATTGTCATTGTGAATGGTCACACATTGGACACCAATAAAAAGACCATCCTTAGGGCCAGAACTGAACCCAAAACCTAAGTATAATTGCTATCATCAATCCACAGTTCTCTGCTCTTCTAACTGTGCTACTAAAGGGAGGGCGTTGTTCAGCCTCTGCATGAATGCTGAAACTGATACTTAACTGTTTATTTTGCCAAGACTAAAAGAATGTAACATTATGAACAGTTACAAGGCTTAGTCTACGTATAGAAACTATGCATGGATGCAGAATCTGATGCTTTGCTAAAGTTTATTTGGCAATGACTCCATGTTACATAGAATTTACTGTGACAGTCACGTGTCTTTGTCTACGTATGTGGTCACTGAACACTGGCACATTCATGACCAAAAGTACCTCAGAGACACAATAAAACCACAAGGAGACACAAATCCACAAAAAATGCATAATAACTACAATGAGGCACTAAACAACAAAAAAGAAACAAAGCCAACACAAAGTGTGTGTGTCTAGCTCCTCTTTAGGAGAGTGTGTGAGGCCTCCTGCATATCTGTGCCCAGGGGTGCACTGCCCATGCATTTAACGTCTCTGTATGTTTGTGACATTTGTCATTTAAATCAGCAGCTCTTACACTTTAAGAATATTATGTTAGCCAAAAAAGATACAGTGTTTAAAGATACAGTATTTAAGAGCTCTGGGGAAGCTGTAATGTGAAGTAATAGCCACTAGATGGCAGCAGCCAGCCTCACAATGCTAATGCCCACTGTCATCTAATCTTACTGAATCATAACCATCCATCAACACTAACAGTCTGATAATCAGAAATATCATATTCACATTTTATGTAGTCTTATTAAAAAGATAATCAAGTAAATGATCGGTCAAAAAGAAGAATTGTTGATAAAGTTAATTAAAGGTTTGTCATCAAACTTTGGGCTTAATTGAGGTGTGGACCAGTGAAAAATGTTGGTGTTCACCTTTTTGTGACCTTTACTACACAAGCCATTGTATTTGTTACACGGCTGTGATGGAAACTTCTATTAGAGGTGGTGTGATTCCAATGCCATGATGAACATGGACTGATAACATAGGAGGTGCATAATACATAACATGGCCAAGCGATGATGTAACCATGTATTCAAAACCAACTTTACAGTGAAACTCCACCCGAGACCACTCCTGCATTTGTGTTGGTACTCGGCAGAGTGCTAAGATGTGTATCAGCTTGTTGAAACCTCTGACGCGTACAATATGTCGTCATTGAAAGCGTTATTACTAGGCACAGCATTTTAGATATCACCAAGCTATATTCTGTGACATTTCCCATAAATATATTATAGGACCATGGGTCTTTCAGGGTCAAGGCTCAGTGCTTGTCAATGCTTTCAACACTCACACACACACACACACACACACACACACACACACACACTCCCTCCACCCGCTCTGAGCACTTCTCATCAGTATTCTCCCAGTGGTGCAGGATTAAACTGTGTCCGTAGCGCAGACAGCACAGGGACGGCCTCTCATTCCTCGGATTTCTGGGGCCCACCTCAAAGACCCAGAGGCTAACACTGGGGATTTCAGAACAACTGGAATCTTTATTCAATTATGTCTGTGGCCGCCAAGCCTGTCACCAGAGTGTTACCCCCCAGATCAAACCCCACAGTGCTGTCTTCTCAGGGGGAAGTCATGCAGGGGTGAAGCCAAATGAGGCTGTGCTGGTGTTTCTAATGAATATGTACAGGGAGCCTTTGCTGCTCTTGGAACAGCTCCTGTTACATTCATGTGAAACAACTGAAGGTCAGGTAAAACTATTCAATGAAGACTTTGTACACTGGCAAAGAAGAGTTTCAGGCAGCATAAAAGGCATTGTGAGTGTGGAAAATTTGATTTCTCATCAATGTTTTTCTACTTAAAAACAGTAAGATAACCATGCAGTGACATAGTAAGACATCTCACTTAAATCATCAATTGTTGACATGGCTTCTATGAATCTGATTGTTTGTCTGTATTCACTGTCAATGGCAGCCTTTAAGGGTGTTTGCCGGCCTTCGGCTCTTTCATTTCTAAGAAAAGGTCTAGTGTGTAGGATTTAGTTCTGGGGTACTGTAGAACAACATGGTGCACTCTGTAGAAGAGGACACACTCTGTATATAGATATAAACCTCTCATTCTAAGGTAGCAAAAACACAACAATTCTTATTTTCAGGTGACTATAAACTAATAAAAACATAGTTATGAATATTATATACAATTTCTACCAATAGATGCCCATAAATCCTACATACTGGACCTTTAACCTCCTGAGACCCGAGCTTTTGTTTGGTATGCATTTGTATTTCTCCTAGCTATTTGAGATTAGTGGGACCTGATGAATAAAAATTAAGCATTGTCTTTGAGCAGTATGTAGTTTTGGAAAAAAAATGCTTTCCTCATATGAGGACAATGGGTTTATTTTTGATAGTAACAAGTGTGTAATCAGGTAAAAAGCTATTTATTTCAATAACTGAACATTGTCGTGCAAAAACAAAATGCAAACAATGCAACATTTGTTCAGTGTTTTATATATCAGTTAGGGGTCACTGTTCATGTCTAAAACTGTTAAACTGTTCATTTCATGGCTGTGCAAAAGCAAAATTGCAAATAATGCAGCATATCTAAAAGCCTCGTGATTTGTTCATTCACTATATGAATTTTCCTTGCTCTATATTCCAAGTTAGGAATGTCCTTTTTGTCTGTAGGAACAATCCCTCACAGCTAACTGGCCTGTGTAAAATGCTGTGATAATACAAAAGTAATGTTTAAATGTCCTCAAACAAGATGATTATAAAGTCCAGATGTCCTCAAATGAGTAGCTACTTCCTATTAAACAGCGTCTCAGCTTGTTACTTTTTCTCAGATTGGTCAAAGTTGTATACCATATCAAACCACAAATGTCATTAGTCATTAATGAACATGTTTTAGCAATAAAATTTGGTCAGGTTTTGCACTTTGGCAGAATTGGCTGCCGCCTTGTTTTTACATGGATTAGTGTATTGGGCTTTTGCTACCACTAGATGGCACAAAAAAGTGTCAACGGCGGAGGGCAATGGTCAAAGTTAAGGTATAAGGTCAAACGTTGAGGTATATTGCAGCAAACCCAAAATGTGATGTACTTTTATGAGAATGCAGGGTTTCATGAGACTAAGCCAATGAGAGTGACTATAAAGTGTAAAATACAGGTGAAGCTAATTTTGGTAACATAATCTACATCCTGTATACTTATACGGGTCAATTTCTAGATTAAATGAAATTAATTCAGAAGACTGAGTTACTTTCTTTAGACAACAGTCAATTATTTTTCAGCTTTTTGTATATAGTCTGTTTAACCTGCATTAAGTGCTTTCTTTTCAGCCACTTGGGGGCAGCGCAGCGCAACACCGACATAGCGTCACTTCATAGTTGTTATGGTGGATGTGTTAGCAAACACTTGCCTATATATGCCTTCAGCAGTGACATGGAAACATAAGGTTTAATTTGAGTCATGATTTGTCTAACTGATGAATTTGAATCCAGTATTTACTCTGCTTCTAGCTCTGTTTGGTCTCCACCAACTGCTGATGGACATATCTGGCTCCTTGGTTGCCAAATGCTCCACTGTGGAAGACCAAAGTTGCCATCTAGTGGCTGCATCTGGCAACAATGATGACAATAACAGCAGTAAGACAGAACAAAAACAGTAGAAGCAAAACACCATGAGAAATCCCTTTACCACACTAACAGTCACTGGTCCTATTGTTAATATAAAAATATTGATTATAGCAGCTTGGAAGGATATGTCTTAGTATGTTAGACTGTATTAACAGCACAGAGGAGGGCTATGCAATTGTGTAAAATAAAGCCTTATTTTTATCATAATCTAACACACTATAGCTGTCAGAGGGGTCTCGCCTGTCTGTTGGATTGGGTTGCGATAGACAAAAGATGCATCATAATGCAACAATAGAACACACAGCCTTTTGTTTTTAGTGTTATTCTGAGGAAGAAAACATAGAGAGACAAAGGTGGAAGCAGACACAAGCCACACCTTATGAAAGATGACATAAAGAGAGAATGACTAATCAAGAATGTGCCACACAGCTGTTCTGATTACGCTGTTCAGGTGTTGTTCAAGTCCCGAAGTTCTTGTGGAATTCCCCTGAAATGTAACCTGGCTATGACACACAACTGGTCTTGAAAGACACGACATTATTACAGAAGATGAAACTGGCACATGAAGCTCTCTGCTGGTCTGCATGTTGTTGTGTAGCAACAGAGCGAATTCCTTGGTATGGTGAGCATGATGCAGTGTAGCAGCCCATTAATCAAACTGAACCACTGAGCGGATCCATTATTTGTGTGTTCGTGTGTGACTCTCTCTTTACTCTGCAGTAAATTACTTTCCAAGCAATATAAACTTGTAGGGACAGAATTTTTCCCATTGACACAAGCAGAAGGTCAGGGTCACAATCATGGTTTCACGTTTATTTGAACAATGAAAATACATTCGAGAATATAACCTTTGGTTTTTAAAACTTCTCGACAAAAGATGAAAAGACCAAAATGTGGCTTTAAGTGCCAGCGAAGCCTTCTTATTCATGTCCCATATTCAACCATAACCGAGCCTCCATCTGAGACTTGATGCTGAGATTGCTTCACAGCTGTGGCTGATTTCTCCTCCACCCGTTCTTGGACTCTTGTGAATCATTCATTCAAATGGCTTTTAATTATAGCTTGAAACCCTAATCTTCCTAAACTGCCTGTTTGTGTTTCTGCAAACAATTATTCTTCAAAGTTGAACCCTATTGTCGATGATGGATGAGTTCTTGACAAGAGCAAGACATTCAGTAAACGCATTTACAGCACATGAAAACATGTAGTTTAGTGTTTTGACAAAAGCATGATCCTGTAGTTCCCTGTTTGGGACAAATGAGCTTTTCTTCCTGAATAAAGTCAGTGTAAAATTGATGTTGAGCTCAGCATAAGCACTACCAGTGATGGAGAGGAATTAAGTAGATTTACTCAAGAACTGTGCTTGCACTTTACTTGAGTGCATTTTATGTAACTTTATTCCCTTTTATCACTTTTTTATTCTACATTTTACTTACATTACTTTGGTACTTGTACTTAGACTTTCACCTGTATGTAAAAGGACAGTTTTTTCCATCTTTTCTATAGTGCTGTTTTCTCAATCTAGATCATTTTGTTGCTAGTTGCCGAATGTTGGAGACACTGGCCGTAGAGATGGGCTGCCTTCTGTCCAATATAATGAAAGTAGATGGCACAGATGTGGTGCTACAAAAAAGCATTTGGAAAAACTCAAAAGCAATGTGTACAAAATTGACTCACTGCTTTCTAGAAGATTTCCATTTGATGCAATGGTGCTGCAATAAAAAAGGGGAGTTAGGTTCGAGAATATCACTCAGTGCAAACATCAAGTAGTGTCAATAACATCATCAGATGATTTCCAAAAGTCATGACCCAGTTACTCAAGATAATCCACAGACCTTGGTGTGAGCAGTTTCATGTAGGAACTATTTGTTTTCCACCAAACTACTAACCACTAACCACTAACCATATTGCCATGCCAAAGAAAGCGTGCGTCAACTCATGGACGAGGAGCTTGTGCTCGCCACAGTGCTTGGTGTCCTCTTTGGCTGACCTGCAGCATTAGCTTGCTCAGTGGTGCTAGGTGAGCTAGCAGTAGATGCACTTTCCCTTCAACGCAGTGATACAGTTGGTGGGTGTAGCTTAGTAGAAAGAAAATAGTTCCTACATGAAACTGTTCACAACAAAGTCTGTAGATCATCTTGAGTAACTGGGTCAAGGTTTCTGGAAAGAGACATTGCTGTTGAGTTTTTCAGATGTATTTTTTGGCGCTTTGAGCATCACAAGCCGAGTGCCATTTAGTTCCATTATATTAGAGAAAAGTCAGACATCTCTATGGCTGATATCTCCAGTACTCGACAGCTCTCACCAAAACAATCTAGACTGATATATCACACTACAGGTAAGAGGAGAAACATGTATTTTTGGTTTTGGGGTGAACTGTCCCTTTAATCGTTTATACATTGTGGCAGCTTAAAGTAAGTGTAAGGTGAGAGTATTTCTTCAGTTTCATCAGACTCTGCCTGTCTGCCCTGACTGGGAGAGCAAGGTAAACAATGTCACAGAGATTTGTTTACATAAACATCTATCGTAGACCTGGTGACTCAGGCGCTGTGACACATCACCTTCAAATGTTAATCCCCAGCAACACTGCTTAAAACAGAACCTAACCCTAAATTACCTTGGAACAACCACTGGAATTTTTGTGGTTAGCTAAATATGTCAAGTGATAGCGACGTGAAACCAGTCATATAGCGTTACAGCTGTTTGAAGAACATGGGTGGGGGTG
Source organism: Epinephelus lanceolatus (assembly GCF_041903045.1). Taxonomy (NCBI): domain Eukaryota; kingdom Metazoa; phylum Chordata; class Actinopteri; order Perciformes; family Serranidae; genus Epinephelus; species Epinephelus lanceolatus. The sequence continues at coordinate 16,324,336 of NC_135752.1, forward strand.
GTTATATTGGACCTTTACCTAGTTGTGTTTGGGTCTACTGAACTTTCTTTACACAAACACACAAGCAATTCCTGTTGGGATCAACTTCCAAGAAGAGGAATAACAACAACAATGTTCCAGCTATAAACACAAAGACACACAGCGTGATGATGCTTTGTTCACGTCAGCAGTGTGATGAACTCCTGAGGTTCCTCTCTGCCATGGGTCTCATGATCCAGCTTCCTCAGCAGACACAAAGAAGCTGGTCACACAAGGACTCTCTTGTCTGTATCCTTTGGACTGTGTTTATATAAAAACAGAAGTGCGGCCTGTGTAATGACTAAAAAGGTCAAAAGGTGGTCAGGATCAGTTCCCTCAAGTAATCCCACCGCTCCCCCGACACTCCTGCCCACATCCAGCTGAATAAAACAACAGCAACTAGTTTCAATCAGACAGTCAATGGTAACATTGACCTGGCTTGTATCAACATTGATTTCAGATGCTTAAAGTTAAAGTGTAAATGAGCAAACTCCATTCATGAGCTATAGCCACGAGCACTTAATCATTTCACTCACACTAATCAAACACAAGTATTGGATTTGTTTTTCAAAATAAAATAGCCAGTAGAGAAATGAATTAAGCCTCAGTCTGCTGTAGCAGAGTGTGTTAAACATCAATTACGAATACCATTTAAGCTAAAGAACCATAACATTAACATTATCTACGAAAATCTGCTTCATAAAGTGTCTTTATGAGCGTGATTTTACAGTAAATCTCTGCACTGCTCATTTACATTTCAGACATCCCCCATAATTATTTTCATGTGCGCTCAACATTATAGTAATCAGATAATATCATAATGTTGTATTCAGTCTTATCAGTCATTGCTTCAGTTGAAGCTTGTCTCTGACTGTGTTTACGAAGAAAAAGAGCAGCCACTGTACACTGACTGCATTAACAGAAGGCCTGACTATGCATTATGTATATGTGTGTGAGAAAACGTGGAGTGGGTGGCCACTCTGGACAATCCATGCAAATATACATGTAAACAGTCCATAGGGCAGTCCTGAGGAACGCATACTGTTTTGTCATCAAAAGAAGTAATCAGTGTAAAACTAAATGTATTAAAACAATATCACCAAAACAATAGTGCTGCATTGTGGATCAACTAACCATCAGACTGGAGGGAGTAAACATCAACCTTAAGATACTTACTTTGCTACGTGCCTAGCATCTAAACATTGCCAGACATAGTTCGCAATCAGCTGGGGAACTAATTGGAACATTTAGAGGCGAGAGCCAGATGTCTCCCTTTGAGGTTGGTGAGGACGAAAGCGCCCCAGTAGCTCACCTGCTAGAATGTGCGACCTAGCACCTAAATAGTCCTTGACAGTGGTTCGTGTTTGAGTCCAAGCTGCAGGCATTTTCTGCATTCTGTCCCCCCTCTCCCCCCTTTTTGGTTGCTATATAATAAAGGCAAAAAAGGCCAAGTTAAATCTTTAAATAATCTTTGAAAGAAGTTGGAGGAGACCAAAACAGAGTAAATATTTGACTTACTTTCATCAGGTGGACAGAAACATGACTCCAAATGTTGCTAATGTTGCTCCATGTGTGCAACATGGGTAAAGAGGCACTTTGCTAAGATTTTCTATATATCAGTGATAATAATTCATTCATTTTCTGTAACCGCTTGTCCTGTTGGGGGTCGCGGGGAGGCTGGAGCCTATGCCAGCTGACATTGGGCAAGAGGTGGGGTACAACCTGGACAGGTCACCAGACTACTGCAGGGCTGACACATAGAGACAGACAACCATTCATGCTCACATTCACACCTACGGGCAATTCAGAGTTACCAACCTGCATGTCTTTGGACTGTGGGAGGAAGCCGGAGTACTCAGAGAAAACCTACACTGACATGGGGAGAACATGCAAACTCTGCATGGAGGGGCTCCCCCACCTGTGAGGTGACAATGCTAACCACTGCACCACCATGCTGCCCTAATTATAATACCTATTAATGTTAATAATAATGAATTTTGATAATTACAGCATTATTTAAATTATTCAGATGGCTTAAATTTTTGTTTAATAAAAAAAATTGCACTGTCCAACTAAATATTTGTACAGTCTGTGTTATGCTTTCTAGAATATTTCCATTTGATCCATTTGATAGAATGGTGCAGCAATAAAATACACTGAGTCTTGGGTTTGAGTATATCTCTCAGTGCAAACATTATTTGTTTTCAATAACAAAATGATACATTATATTTATGATGCCATCAGACAGTGTGGAAAAAGATAATTTTAAAACCATGTAAATAGGAAGTTAAAGGAAACTGGATATTGGGCATGATGGGTACATCAACACTGATGTGCTATCAGCTGTATCAATATGATAGTCTGATTGATATACTACTGTAGTTCCCAATGCAGTAAATCATCTCACTGATTCAAGTTTTAGCCAGAAAAGTTGTTAAGTGACAAACGCCTGAAGTGTACCTCTCCCTGTGACTGTGACACATGGGACAATGTGGTCCACAGTAGATTAAATGTACATAGAGAGACAGTCAGTGAGTCAGATTGTTGTTTTCCGCCCCAGGAAACTAGATGTATGTGGGACATTGGCTGCCTCTGGGTCTGGCTGGAAAAACCTCTCACCCTCGAGACCTTTCCACAGGGCTCTCAGCTGCCAACTGCACACACACACACACACACACATACACACACATACACACACACACAAACAACTTGGACACATAAATGCGCTGAATTCTATCTACAGCATCCTCAACCAAGCTGGTGTGCTGGTGTGTGTCAGTGTGACCACACAGCGATGCAGGGAGTCGTGTGGCTGGCGTCACTCTGTGGTAAATTAGTAGTCATGTTATAAACAGATTATTTTAAGTCTCTGATTACGTGCGTACCAAATGATGGCTTAGCTTAAACACCAGTGACTCTGCCCAAGTGTCCTCTCTTTGATTACATAGAGGAGGTCTGAACGGTAATTATTATACTGAAGAAAGTTGGGCAGAATGATTTCCAAAAAGGATAAAGGTACCACTAAACCATCTACCACTGAGTCTTGTGTAAGTGCGATGACAAGGTTGTCAAATAGGATTACTAAAGCCGCTAATGTTGGAGAGAAATTCATAAAAATATACTCAAATAATGTACTTTTTCAAAACAGTACTTGCACTTTAATGTGATTTTATACCTCTTACTCACTACATTTCAAATGGAAACATTGTACTTTTTGCTACACTACATTGATTTAGCAGCTATAGTTACTGGTTACTTCTTAGATTTTGATTTAACGTGAAAAAACCCTGCAGAATATTTTATGAAACAGTGGTTCCCAACTGGTCCAGCCAAGTGGTCCAGATTGCTCCTTGGCTGTTAGTTCAAGGTCCACACAGTTTAATATATTCAGTGTCATACTTGCATTTAGACATGTCATCAAGCTAGTTTGCTGTTCCTATTATGTAGCTGTCCATTAGCCACTCACTCTACAGCAGGAAACAGCACTTTGAAATATAAACTCTGTGCTGGAAATTTCATGTGCTTCAAATTGAAGTGCGTTTTGTACGAACTTGACACATTCATGATGAGTCACTTGCGGTCCATTCAGAATGGACCCACAACCCACTTTTGGATTGGGACACCTCCCCCCCAGTTGGGAACCACTGCTATAAAATACTTCTAAAATGTAAAACATACAATACAAAATGAAACCAGTGTCTAGTTGGGGCTGCCATGTTATCTTTCCAGATGTCTTTGAGTTGTTCGTCGTTTCACCAAAAGAGACATCTCACATGGTTTCTTTCCAATAAATGTTTGAATCCCGAAATGGGAAAACTTTTGAAAATTTCACAAAAAAGCAAAGATTCAGTCCAAAGTCCAACAAATTTATACAAATTTGTTCTTCTTTTTTGTTCTTTGGATGTCCTTATGAGGGGGTCTGACCACTAAGTTGGGGACCACTGGACAAAACTGCCTAACTGTATATAAAGTAGTTAAATCCAGCTCCAAGTTGATCTGCTATCAAAATAAAAATGCTGCTTACACGTTGATGCATCAGTATGAGCAATCTAATAATGTTATATATTTTAACATATCGGTCAAAGGCACCATAGGTTTACATAATGAGTACTTTTACTTGTAGTGCAGTGTTGTCTTTGTAGTTTTACTTAAAGATATACATGCAAGACATTTCTAAAAATCAATACAGAATGAATCCCTTTCAATCATCACTTATGATCCACTGGAAGTGTGTGATGGTGTATTTTTCTGGATATTTACAGGTGTGTACCCCCACAGCACTCAGGTGAGGTCAGGGCTTTACATAAAGGTAGAGACCAGGTGCCAGACCGTAGGCAGCAGGCATGGAGACAGGAGACAGAGCGCTGAAAAAAAAAAACCCAACAAGAGTGAATCAAGGGCTGGTTTTTACTTTGCTTTTCGCTGGCTGCTTACACACAGTAACTGATAATTCCTGTGTATTGTGTACCTTTAAGTGAAGGGTCTGAGTGGCCTACTTTTTCCAGCATTAATGCAAGTAATATTTCAAGTGGCTATAATGGCTTTCTGATTAGTTTCCGGAGTGCACCGTCAGGCATTTTCAAGATTTCCCTGTCCATTTCCCTCTCCACCTTTCTCAGGATGCAGCCGATGTTTCCGTGTACCAACAGGAAATGAGGAGTGTTAAATGCTCCTGTGTGTCGCACTGGGGTAACGCTAAGGACTACATGCCTCAGTTTTTCTGCTGGACCCCGTCCAGCCATTAAAACAAATGAAATCACCTCTGCATGCATCATACACTCAGACACAGAGGGGAAAAGGGTGGAGGGTGAGCTACACCCTCTTTGCAAACCTCACCAGCCTCCTGAGTCTCATAAACACACGTGCACTTTCTCTTTGCTACCAGGCTACACCGTATCATTTTGGGAAGGCAAAATGTGGGTGTAGTCTGTCTCTGGTGCAACCACGGCACAGAGCTGGTTGGAGACATGGCTGTGGCAATGCCTTAATAGGAACTATGACTGTTTGTGTTAGTCAGAGAGAGTTCAGTGGAAAGAAAAGTGGCGATTAGAAAAAAAAATTGCATCACCAAAATTGCATGATGTATACTGTGGCGGGGGGGACTGGTGGATCACAGGGTAACAAAAAATACTGGAGGTTTAACTAGAAGACACATGTAAGAGTGAGAAAGCAGACATCATAAAACACGTGGAGATTATAGAGGTCAAGCCAGCATTGACCTTTCACGCTGACCTTTAACTAGTTGGCCATCAGTGAGAGAGGGTGACCCACAACTTTGACCCTGTATAGGCCATGCTGTTCCCATGACAGAGCCCCTGAGGTTATCCTAAATGATCCAAAACAGCACTTCATATAATGTAAATAGCCTATTTCACAGTTTAAAGATGAGAAAGTCACAGATTAGAGTCTACGTTTAACAGTATGTCCACATTCAGCCAATTAAATTTAAAAACACATCCCAGTCCGTCATCCTCACTAAACCTCTCACCCACAAATGGAGCTCACCCAAAACCAATGTGAATAAATCTGAAAAGTCTGGCTTCATGTTTCAGTGTGTTCTGAGGGAAAATAAAGCTTTTGCAAAATGCAGATCGAGGTTAAGAGGAACTTTCTGTTGTTTTAACCGTCATTTTCAATGTCAGTTAACATATATCAACTTTATCAGACGGCATTGCAATTAGAAAATGTTGATTTTATCACTGCAGCTCTGAAATTTGAGGTGGGGGAATTTTGTCATTATTTTTTTCTAATTGAATGGGCTGCTCAGCGGGCAGCAAGAGACAAAAAACAAAGAATATAGGGTTTACTTTTACCACACCAGAGTTGGTGTTTGTTGGAAGTGTGTTTTACCATGATTTAACAAGGCAATTAAGCTAAAGTTTCTTAGTTCGGTGCAAGAAAAATCTTGAATTCAGGAGGTGCACAGTTGTATTTTTCTGTTTAATAAGGAACTAAGCTAGGTTGTTTAGCTTTCAGTTTAACTGTGTGAAGAAAAACACATTTTTCAACTCTCTTTTGCTGCCACTGGTGTGATTCTCTTTCTCTCTCTGTCTGTGATTGTGTGGCGTATTCATTTGGACCATAGTCCAGTGATCAATCTCTCCCCTTTCTCCTAAAATCACCATTAACAGGGTGCCAGACTGCAGGTCAATTAAAACAGCTAAACCCACTGAGAGACTGCCAAAGGCTCTGCCCGCTCACTGTTTGCTTTTAACTGGGGAGGAAAAAGAAGTGTTTGTGTGTCAGTGTGTGCAAAGATCCACGGTGGGAAAACTGGTAGTGTTTTGCACTCAGTGAAAAGATATGGGCTTTCTGTGTGAAACTCAAGGCCAAGTCCCGACTAAAGGATGCCTCCTTAATCCTGAGTGACATAACATGTTTATGATTGATCGCAATAAACAACCTGTTCCATTATTTTCTTGAAGATACACACCACCCCTATGTCCTCAACATCATTTGGAGTTCTGCCTTTCGAAATGAACTTGAATTCACTATTTCTGCATTTCAAGACCCAGTAATTTCCCGTGCTGCTTCAGACAGACATTTAAATTAATCAAGCCTGACTTGAACAGTTGTCATGCTGAGGAGGAATGCTCCTCTTGACTCTCTTCGTGTTTGAGGATAATTGGTACTGATGACCGCCTCTTACTGTGTGTACTCACTGCTCACTGATGAGGAATGGCTCAAACACACAGATGCTCACAAACACATAGACACACTTTGTTGTCCCTAAAAGAAACACTCATTGTACAGACAAAGGCCCATGCGTGTTGATACACACAGTTCCCCCCATTATCTGCTCTGGCACATACCTGTAGAGGAGGAGGCTTGTTTATTTGAGCTGCTGTGTCTCTTAAAGACATTCCAGTGTGGTTTTCCCACGCTGAGGGTGGTGCTGGTAGCTGGTGAGGGTGGTGGAGGTGCTGGTGGTGGATGGGGCTTGGAGCAATGGCCTTTTGGACTTTGTGTTGATAGTCATTGCACGAAGGGCCGAAAAAAAGCCCCGTCTGTCCAGCACAATACGTAAGGCACATTCCTCTGAGACATGTCCAGACATGTTGAAAAAGATATGAAAGGACGCACTCACTTTCTCACTGATGGAGGTGTTCAGAGAGGGGAATGTGAGTTTAATGCAGGCATGCACATGAATGTATTTGAAAGAGGGGATTTTAAGGCCAAGTCCACATGTACACAGGTATTTTTTTTTTAAAAACAGGGTTTTTCTCTCCTTCGTTCCCACAAAAAAAGTGTGCAAGCACTGTTTTAAAAAATCTCCATGCAAAGGAAAATGCAAAAACACAACTGAAGTGCTGTCCAGACCCTACCAAATCAACAGGCAGCAATATAACCCTGATGTTGCCATCACACCAGCATGAATAAAACAATTAGTGTGAGTGAATTACATGTAAAGTCAATGTAAAGATGCAATTAGATGCAAATTCTCACCGGATAGTGCGATGGCTGTGATTCCTGCAATGCTAAATACCCCAAATTAGCGTCGCAAATGAAGTTAGTAGTGTGATTTCATGTAATTTGGTCATATGCTTTTTCACAAGAGTTGAAAAATCTGAACTTCAGCAACCAATTTTCACCGTGATAGCCAATCAGCATTTAGATCCCCCAGGGACATTTGACACAAAGGATGGACCAGTCGAAGTTCATTCGTTGATTCAGCAATTTCACAGGCGTATGACGCAAGTTATTTGCGCATAGGAAGCAAGTCAATACAAAATATCCTAGCGTTCAAACTTGAGCGAGTCGCATCAACATAATGCTAAACCCACGATGGACAGTCATGCAAAGAAGAGGAAGATGTTGGCCAATCAGAAGCCTGAAAAAATGCTATTACTGGAACGCTAAATGGCTGCAATTGACAGCGTTGCCAGGTGTACAATATACGATCAATAACACAAAAAAGTGTACTGTAATGTACAATAATTTGACCATTTTGTGACGCCTGTATATTAGAAATTTTTTAAGTCTGCACTGTCTCATTTTAATTCACATCCTGACATGATCCTGATAGCAACATATGGATCTTACATCTGTACTTACGCATCTCCTCTCACATGACATACACCAGTAAGCCAGTAAGTATTTGTTTCATTATCTTAGCCTAACTTTTTTTATGCAGATTATGAAAAGGCTTTCAGTTGTGTTGTTTTGTAATTTCATTCTGCAATAGTAGGCTATCACAAAATATCGGACTTAAGGATTCATACAGCCTTCCAAGCATCATAGCTACATCAGCTTGCTTTAGAAAATGACGTAGGTTGATTTATAGGCCTGTCATAAAGTCGTTCAACATTTATGCATATTTGTTCTTGTGGTTATGACTCATGTACAATAATTTTCCTTAAAATACAACAGTTTTGAGCCTCTGGTACCATAGTTTAACATTTCCTATCTGGCAACACTGTGCATCAAGAGATGTGTGAATCATGTGGACTGAGAGTAGAGTTATTCCTCAATATCACACTTGAAAGTAGTGAAAGTGTAACTGTACATTTATGTGTTAACCTGTATAAAGTAAAGCACTATTTTGGCCACATCTGCCACAGCACAAATTTTTGTCTCATTTGTGACGCCACACCCTTTACAAAGGGCAACACTGTGCATCAAGAGATGTGTGAATCATGTGGACTGAGAGTAGAGTTATTCCTCAATATCACACTTGAAAGTAGTGAAAGTGTAACTGTACATTTATGTGTTAACCTGTATAAAGTAAAGCACTATTTTGGCCACATCTGCCACAGCACAAATTTTTGTCTCATTTGTGACGCCACACCCTTTACAAAGGGTGAAGATCAGTTAGCTAAAACGCAGTTTGCACTCGGATTAAAAGGCCAAAATGCATTAAAAAAAAGAGCTGTTATATAAAACCTGTGTACGTGCAGATTTACTGTTGTTTCCCCTTTTGTGTCTCAAATCAACACGCTGCATCTAAACATGGATGGAGCTTAGCTGCGTTTGAAAAGAGGGCAGCAACAGTCAGGCTTTAAAAAGGACTGGATAATCCGGCTATCATTAGAAACAGTTAAAACAGAGAAGAAAAACACAAGTGTAGAGCTGCCCGTACGTAACTGTGTGGCTCCAAAATAGATCTTATCAGTGAGGCTCCTGTTGCCAGACAGGATCGAGGAAAGAAAACGGTTTACTGTCTATTTATGCATAGACATGCATGGGCATACACACACACACACACACACACAGAGTTCACAGTCAAGGCCCACTGCAGCATCCCCAAAGCCCCCATTGTCAATGTATATCAGCAGCATTTTGGTGAAACCAGACTCCCCAGACATCAGAGGGCTAAAGAAGCAAAACAGAAAAGAAGGACACCCCCCTTTTCTCTCTCACCCCCAGCTGCCAGGGAGGGGCTCTGTACCCTGATTTATACCCTGCAGGTGTCTGGCATGTTCATGTGCACGCATGCAAAAGTCCATGCACGTGCAATGTCAGAACAAATCGGCCCCTTGTATTTACCATTGAGATAAGGCGGTAAAGTGAAACACTGAGATGAATGCTTCACACTTTGAACCCGCTCCATTAATTCTGCACTGTAAAACTCTGCCTCTGAGAACCTCTTTCTGCTGTGCAATGGCAATCAGATTTAGTATGTGCTTGTAGCCACTCCACAATGCACATTATAAATTTCTTTAGAGGCCGTGCACCAATAGACATCAACTGTTATTTATCGGAACTAAGTGCTTTATAATATTTTGTCGTAAAAAGGTATAAATAAACAGCACGGCCACTGAGTTTTTGTTCATGTAATCGAAGATAATGGACTCCAAAAGCTATAAATGCCAACTGTAGTAATGTATTCTCAGATCAAACAATAGAGCCATCTATCTCCATTTGCACACTGAAAGGAACATAGGGAACAAGTATTCTCAGTTGTTTTCAAGTGCAGTTAAAGATTGTTTTATGTCTGAGTACATGCTCTATATATACATATATTGTCAATAAATACCAAGAGCATAGCAAATAATGAACTTAACCTGGTAACAAATAAACACTTTAATGAGCCACACTATTAACTGCATGACATGTTCTGTCAGTAACATGAACAGTGGCACTATAATTTACATTGAGTCAGTCCTATATAAACCGTCCTCCTGCTGTAAAATGTGTATCAATCCGCAACTGGAAATACTTCCCAATTTTGCTTCTTTTTGAGTAACGTTTCCGAAAAACTACAGCAGCCATGTTTTTGAAGTAATAACATTACCTTTTTAGAAAAGTAAAGTTACGATTATTCATTTATTCATCAATAATGGGCCAAGAGATGGACAACACATTGTTGGTTTTAGTCTTTTCACAGGATCTGAACACAACAAGAAAAATATGGAACGGTTGACTTTTCACTACTTTAGTTTCTACCGACATACAAATTGTTTATGCCATTTAATTGTGCTACATTAGGAATACTTGGCCCCCAAATGACCATTTGTATATAACCCTATATGACAATTATAACCCCGTGTTATGTTGAATTTGTGGGTTTCGCATGCCTCTGGTGAATGAAGAATCCAAAATTGAGAAAATTCCATTTTATAGTATAGTAATAGGTGGCTGTGTTTGCACATAGCAAAACTGTATTAAAAATTTGTTTGCAAACCCTCACACCACTCGTACAGTATAATTCAAGTCTCATTTAGCCAGCTGTATGTTAAGTACTTCCCAGACAGACGGCCCTTTCCAACAGGGAACTTAACTGAATCTCTTCAAAGCCAGACTCCATTGACAAAAGCAGTAATTTTACCTCACTGAACACGGGAGCTGCTGGTCTACCACTGCCGTGATCAGTTAGTTTGCATTATTGTGTAACTTTGGTGAATCCAAACTAACCCTATGAAACACCAAAGTCACACAAACAAACAAACTGATCCAGTCAGTGGTAGACTAACAGCTCCCATGTTCAGTGAGGTAAAATAGCTGTTTTTGTCAGTGGAGTCTGGTTTGAAGAGAGCGGAGATACGTTTCACTTCAGTTCAGTTCCCCGTCAGAAAGGGCTGTCTGTTTGGGAAGTTCTGAGCATATGAAATGAGACATGGATTATACTGCATGAGCTGTATGACGGTTTGTAAACAGGTGTTTAGTTATTGTTTTGATGTTGTTTAACATGGACCCCTATGACTTCAATTCATCAAGAAAGTTCTTCTTTTTTTGTATTCTTTGTTCACCAGAGGCATGCAAGAAAAACAAAGTTTTCTTAACAAATTTAATGTAACATGGGGTGAGTAAATGATATACAGATTATCATTTTGCAGGTGAGGTATTTCTTTAAAAACAGGACTTGGGCCTGGGTGTAAACACCTGAAACAAATTGCTGTATACAGGCTTGAGTCTCATCTGCTGAGGAATTACAGTCAGATTCTGCAAAGTACCTGTTTGCCTGCATGTCTGTGACATTCACAGGAAGCACAGACTGTGTGCTGTGGGTCTGTTGACACATGCCCACACAGATGATTGCACATAGAAATGTAAACAAACAGTATGTCTTTTCTTCGGAACGTGTTGACAAGATTACGACTATCAGATGCAGAGAGAACAGCGAGCAACAAAGGGAATGTTTTCACTTGTGAAAATCTGGGAAAGACTTTATCAATTGCATTGTTTTTATTTTTCAGCAATGCCTTGTTTCTTACAGCAGCACTCTCCTCTGTGTTTTGATGGCTGCCTGAACCAGCCCCTCCCTCCCTCTAAAACAATGACAGGGTCTCTTCTTTCATGTTCCCAGAGGGATAGTCTTGATAAAGGGTGTACTATTAGAAAGGATGGAGGGAAAAGTGATGGGGTGATAAGAAAGAACAGCAGTGTGGTTGGCAAAGGGGTGTTGGGGGGGTCAGGTCAGTGCACAGTGCTGATTCAGCTCTTCCTAACACCCATAACACGATCTATTCCAGAGTTTCCCCAGGGAGCAGTTACGTTCTCAAGGCCCCATGCTCTATATAACAGGAACATTCATTGGACAGCACTTAGTGACAGGGATCACATTACTGGGATGGGGTAGCTTCATGTAACTGTATGTAACAATGAGTCAAAGCAAAGCATGAGTCAAAGCATGAGAAAAATCTCAGCCCATGTGATTTCAAATATAAAGATCTGAACATCCTTGAGGGGAAATGTGCAAATGATGGCCCTGTGATAGCTGATGAGTTTCCATGTGAATGCCTGTGAGATAACAGGCCAGGCTGGTGGGATGTTGTTTTTAGCTGTGTCACCGTGCAGTGTTATTTCCATCCGTCCCAGAAGGATGGCATGAACTTAAGTCAAATACACTTAAATATAGTTTAATACCTTTCCACATCTGTCAAAACAGCACTGTTTGTCCTCGGCTCTGTCTTCCTCCCAGTGCCCCAGATTCAGCCCACTCAGTGCACCTCTACATTCAAACAACAGAGAGAAACCTGGAATAGGTCAAGGCTGTCAGAGACATCACTTAAAAACCAGCTGAGCTGACCAAGAAACTGATGCTCAGATACGACTCAGACGACCGTTTGTAATTGGCTAACAGGAAGGAAGCGGATGAATACCAGGAAGTGAGGTTCACTGGAAAGACCCAACGGCTGCACTGGCCTTGGCTGCCAGCGGTGTGAAACATGAAAAATTTCCTGAGTCTGCCCAAGTCTGCCTGCTGTTGCTTAGCAACCCTGATTAAGTTTAATCACAGAGAGACCTTTATCTGCTTGTGACTGCAAAGTATGCCCTGCCCTCTAGAGAGGTCATCTCTGATAGCGTGTGTGAAGTCATGATATGCTGATGTATCTGAGGATCACCACATCAGTTAATTATTCTATTCAACTCTAATCTGATATACAGATGGGTCATACTTCTTTACCTCTTACTTCTTCTAATTAGTTTAAAAGACTGAAGCTAAAGGTGCATGTCTCAAGCCAAAGTCAGCATCCTAATCTTAATGATTTATGTAGAAGACGAGGAAAAGATGCTGCATTATGACTGTATTGCAGTGAACAGGGGCAATATCTTCAGTCAGGCAACAAGCCTGGGAGGAAGGTAGAACTCTCCCAAAAAAGAAAAACAAAAGTTGATGCCCACACACCTTGCACAAAGTTATTGTACCGGCTTGTTAAAACTGGGGGTGAGCCAATCTGATACTGATGTCAGATATCAGGCAAATACTGACTTAAATAGCTGCATTGCGCTTACAGCGTCTTTTTATTGTTGCCAGGCAACCACCCTGTCATGTCCTAACAGTAACCTTATCGTGTAATCAACCTACCGTTTTTTTAAGTTTCACAGTAATAGTAGTAGCTAGTTCTTAAAATGTTCAGGCAGAGGGTTGCTGTTGCTCTGGTTGAGGGTGAGAGGCTGTCAGCAAATAGTTTGTTGGGCACAGGGGAATAGAGATCTGTGTGGGCACATGAGACCTTAAAAAAAAGAGGGTGGATCACAGGGAGTACCACCAGTTGGTTCAGGAGCTTCACCTCGATGATGGCTGTTTGCAGGTGTATTTTAGGATGACTCAGGTGCAGTTTGACAACCTGCTGTCTATCATCCGGCCGTATAGCTCTGGGTATCCAGCAACTGCGACCACTAGTTTCCCCTCCATTGTTTACCATCTGTAAACTTGTTGTGACCACCACAGAAGTCTCAAATCATCCAATTGGACAATGGGAAAAAGAGATGACGTGGGGCGCTTTTCAGCTCTAAGCTGAAGTTTTTTCAACTTCAGGAGTTCAGAGTGCTTCGGCAAAAATGCCAGGTGCCTAGAGCACAGAAATGCAAAGCGCGTTGCAATGCAAGAACAGGGAACAAAAGCATCATCTCATTAAAAACAATTACAAAAAGCTGCCTCCAGCTGCTAAACAATTTCTGGAGGTGGATGCGGGTGGTGGATGGGTCACAAAACATAGGACTTTCTCCAGGAGACCATTGTTTGGAACCCTGTGAACTTTGAGTGAACTCTAAGTCCTCTTTATGTTTTTATTTACCTAAACCTTACCGCTGTAACTTTACATAAGTTAGGTATCTCAACGCTAAGGACATAATGTCATTTGTGGGGCGGTAATTCTGAGGATATCATTCGTACTGTTGTGTGTGTATTTTTGTAGGATATCATTCAAACTGCTGCATGAGGATAATAATCTAAAAAAAAAAAAAACCTAATTACACATGCGCATGTATTGTTCTATATGGGAAATTTAATTCCTGTTATAAGTTTATAAGTTTTACCAATTTGTTGCTGCAGTTAAAAGTTTTATACTTGAATTCTAAATCCCTTTAATTTTGAAGATTTCTTTTTATAAAGTTTCTTTTTTAATAATAAATATCAATTTGGTTGATTTATAACTATGTATTTATTTGTAAGATTTTGTTTTGTTAAGTTAGTAAAGCAATGTTTAAGTCAAGGCTGATGTTGCCTTACACATAACAGAATGATCCCAGTCCCTTTCACGCAGTGAGGCTTACAGCTTATCAATAAAACACTGGTATTGGATCTGCACTCACTATCGGCCGATCCTTAGAGCACTGATATTGGTATTGGGACTGAAAAAGTTTGATTGGCGCATCCCCAGAAACGATCAAACACTAAGTATTTGTGTATTTTCAGTACCCGCAGCTACATGTTGGACGTTCAGTGAAACACAGAACACAGTACCTGGAGCGACAATGACCATGTGCCAAACCCTAACTCGGCAGCAGTTGGAGTTGCTAAGCTATGATTAGACAATCAAATCAATTGTTTGATGGAGGGGTTAATTCACAAAAATGTATCTAAGTTATTTTTAATATCACAGAAGCCAAAAATAAAACTGAACACAAAACAATGCACACACTCGCTTGTATAGTAAGTAGATAAGAACAAGTAAATCTTCTCCCTCGGGCAGTGTTTTCATTATCTGTTTATCAGAAACACATTTCTTTCTGTTAGACCGTCTACGTCTCCACAACACGTTTCTCACAATCAGCACTACACCTCAGTTTTCTTTCTCTCACACTCTCCCTTTATCTTTGTGCTCCTATCTCCTGTTCAATCTGCTTTCCCCTGCTCTGCCTCTCATTGTTTGTGTGTGTGTGTGTGTGTATGTGTGTGTGTGCCTCACCTTCCTCCTCAGTCTCATTCTCCATCCTTATATGGAAACAACAGGTAAAAGCTTTTCTTACAAGGTTCCCTGGTCCTACAAAGAGGGGCGAGACAGGAGGGAGAGAGAGAGAGAGCAGCTATCTTGTACATATAGAGGCCATAAATGATTTATTACAGGTCTGAGATGTGTTCATTTCATATTCATATCTCCCACAGGGTTTTTCTTTCTCTTGTACATCTAATGTAGAAGTGGAGGAACAAAGGAGATGGAGGGAAAGAAAAGAGGACACAGAGTTTCCATTTTTCATGAGTTATATAGAGACACAAAAAGTTGTGCAGTGTAATCAAATGCCAAGATTATGAATTAACATTTAAGACAGGGTTTTCTAAATGCTCCTCCTTCATTACTCTCCATTGATTACATTAAAACATATTTTTAGGCTTTGGGTACCTTATTCTGAAGGTGTCTCAGTTGTACAAAGCGCTGTAACCTCAGGCACCTCATTTATCAACTTCACTTATCCACATTTTGCTCTATGTCATCAAAAGCATTCTTGTTTCTAGATTTTTCCAACACAGCCTGAGTGCAGCACAACTATGTGAGCCAACAGCGTTTTCTGTGTTTCTGCTTTAACAGGCAGAACGACACTCACAGACATATACTGTATAAACACACTGTGCCAAGAGACAGCTACCAAAACCACCGTAGTTATTAATCAAACCACTGATACGAGGAGACAGATGGCAGGATGTACGTGTGTGTGTAAGACAGCTGTGGCTGTCATACTTCCTTGACGTAGACCTTCCCAGGTGTTGCCTCCTGGGCTTCGCAAAGGGAGGCACAGTGGGCACTGCATTTTTCTGTGTGAGTGTGTGTGTTTGTCTAGATGTGCGTCTGTCTGAGGGCAAAGTAACGCTTTCATGAGTGTGTGTTTTTCTACACTCAGGTTTCGGTGCCAGTGTACAAGTGTACGTGTCATGTCATGCCTTCGTCAAAGCGAGTGTTTGCAGTAAATCTCATGCTGTGCCTCAAAGCAGTTGGCAGGGAGAGAGACAAAAAACCTTTCTTAAAGCTGAGGCAGCCCTCACGTGTGCATTCCTCTCATACCAAGAGTCGGCCAACGCCAAGATTAAACAAAAGAAAGATATCTTCAGGAAGTCCAAGCGAGACCAAAGTTAATGAGACAAGGGAAAAAAAGCAATCAATCATGCAGTTTAATGCTTTTGAAAAACTGTTTATGACATGTATGCATGCTCACTCGATTATCTAATAACAATAGAATATATTGTATTGAAATATTCTTAAAGGTCAAGTGTGTAGGATTTTGTGGCATCTAGCAGGGAGGGTTCAGAACTATAACTTTCCCTGTATGCCAAGCGAGTAAGAGAACTATGGTGGCTGATGTAAAAATGTGAATGGCCCTATCTAGAGCCAGTGTTTGTTTTGGCTTCACTCTGTGGGAGAGGACCTGCTCCGTATGTGGATATAAACAGCTCATTCTAAGGTAACGAAAACACAAGAATTCTTTTTTTTAGGTGATTAGAAACTAATGAAAACAAAGTTCTGAATGTTAAAAACCATTACTGCCAATAGATGCCTATAAACCCGACACATCCGACCTTTAAGTTGCTTCATTTTTATGACATGTGCTCTCAATTTTTGCATCATTTTGGTGAATTTGATCGCAGTTTGTCAAATTTATACATGAAAAGAGCACTCCATTGATTTAGCTGTCCTCATTCACTGTCAGACTCACAATGGACATTATTCTTAAAGTATCAAAGTAGATGCAGCAGACCAGGCCCCCAGGAAGTGTGCCAGGCTTTGAAGCCAATTTTTGTAGTTGCCAAATGGTGGAATGTCATCCATCACATGATCCCAAAGCACGGTCCCACTCCGAAGTTGTCAAAATCCGGCACTGCAGTGACTTGCAGCATCAAAAGGCATCCTTTAATGTCAGCATGATACGCGGCCAGTTGCCGTTATAGTTTAATGCCGTCCAGCGGCGTCAGGGGGAAACACAGCAGGACAAGAACAAAAGTTAAGGTGGTGAAAGTCCAAGGCCATGTTCACAAGAAAACGATCCACTGAAAACAGAATCGTTTCTCATTTTCGTTTTGAAAAAAGTTTTGTGTTTAGACAACAACGTTTTGATAACAATCGCTGTGCACAGGGATCTGCAAAAATGACCAAAAACGCTGCAGTATACATGCCAGGCCAGTAGTTGGCGGTGTGACGCTTACGCTTCCTCCTACAGAGTGGCGATGTAAAAACAAACAAAATGGTAAATGCATTAACGTTTGTCGGGACGTACGACAAGGTGGAGTTGCTACAGTAAATTACAGTAAAGTAATCTTGAAAGAAGAGAACTTGACACGGTGTCCCAGATCATCAACAACCAACACACCCAGGGTACCTTGCACGTCGTATGTGGACGCAGAAAGTCCATGACCAAAAACATCAATATGTGACGAGAATCCCACAGACTTACATTGTGACAGAGACGTCTGTAAATCAGTGGATACATTTTCTAAGCATCACAACCCTCCTGAAAGGAATTGTTTTACCATTAGACTTTGATCCATTATGTCCAGTAACATTTGGAAAGTCCCCATTCAAGTTAGCGGAGTGGTAAACTGGAAGTAGACGGCTAAGGCCAACCGAAGTGTCTGGTGTGGGTGCTGCACAGGCCACACAATGTGGAAGCAGAACCAATCATCCAGGTAATTTTATATGCGCCCATTTTATTTATTTTTTTTTTTTGGCTTCATGCTTCACTGAGCAACTTTCATGAGAAATGAACAGGGCCCAGTCTCCAATGTTGTATCCAGTTCTCTTTACACATCCATGCAGCATCCAATTTATTTGGAAAGAAATGTCAGTGATGATCTGTTATTTTATGCATATAAAATGCAAACGTACAGTCATCTGACTTTAATTAGTCATACATATAACCCATAAGCAATTTGAAAAGCCCTGAGTTGGTGCTCATGTGAGTCATTTTAGACACTAGCTCATAAAGCCAAAAGGTGCCGTGTCATTCATTTGCGTTTTTGTCATCACCACATTCTGGTAAATGGCTGATCATGACCAAACACTTGAACAATGAGGCAAGTGTGTGCATCTATGTGTGTGTGTGTGTGTGTGTGTGTGTGTGGGGGGGGGGGGGGGGGGGGGGGGGGGGCAATGGGTTTTCGACTCTGGGCTAAAGGTTCCTGTGGACATGATCTAACCGGACCTCAAAGAGAAGTAACTGTCACTTGCTGGCATCACGCATACAGGAAGCAGATCACTGACTGATCTCGTTTCAGTTCTCCTCTCAGCTCAAAAGCAGGAAGTCACGCTGATAAGCAAGAATGGCCACAGACACTGAGCACCTTTAAAACATATCAGTAAAGAGGACCACATGCTGACACACGCAGACATATGCACACTACACAACTAGCCTGGACTGTGTGCATGATTATGAAACATGATTTATGACCAAAAAAAAGCTTGCACTGTTTTCCTTTGAGCGCAGCACCCTAAATGAGCTTATTGTTTCACTATCTGCAGGAAAAAAAACACACTCGGCAGATTCCTCATTATGACCAAAATTTATCACATTTCCCAGAAAAAAGCGTGATGGAAACAAAGGGCCATATTCTGTGCTTGCAGTTGGAGCTGAACTGCAACATTGCTGTTTGGAAATAATAATGCACACATTTGGATAATTCAAAGATTAATCAAAAGGAAGCACCGGGAAAACTGCTGCAGTAGAAACCTCAGTGGCCTAATTTAGGCTCTCACATGTCTATGTGCGACTTTGGAAAAAAAAGGTAAACCTGTAAACTGCTGAACAAAGTGAGTAACCATCACTAATCTTATACAGCAGGGTGGTAGCTGAGTATTTTCATGCAACAGGAGGCTCTTCCTGTCCTTCTGTTGCATTCCTGAGCTGTGGGTTTGGATGACACACAGCTCAGGATGTCCTGCTGGTAGTAATCCTCATAAAGGAAAGAAGGAGATGAAAGGTCAGCACGTGATGGTATTTTTGAGCAACAGAGACGGGAAGTTAGCATCTTGCGTGTTTCTGTGTGTTTGTGAGAAGTTCTGGGTGCCACTCTGAAACCCTTTCTCCACCAAATTAACCCCTTTTTTCAACCAGTTCCATTCAGGACTTTTGGATCCTTGGCACTATCAAGCAAACCAGCCAGTGTTTCCACCAGTTTTGTGCGGAACCATTATAATCAAGGTTGTGTCATCAATGGAGGATGTTGCACAATACACAGCAGTAGTAAAAACTGTTGCCAACAAGATGCCAGATTGTATTGATTACCTGCAAGTTTTGTTCTGTTATTACAGGTATTTGTTTTTATCCAAAAAACATGCATGGACCAACTATTAATGGTAAAATCACGTAGAAGACTATTACGTGTAAGACTCGTTTAGTGAAGTCATCATAGTTTGCACCTCTAGTCAAGGAAAACCTACTTCTCTAGTTCTGAACCAATTTATTCTTCGTCCAAATCCTCCGAATGGTTCAAATTAGGTGGAACAGAACCCATGTTGGTGGAAAAGGGGCATAAATGAACTTGAAACCAACCACTTGATAAATCCCTCCTCTGAATATTGATTATACAATCATAGCCTTGCAACCATAACTTAGCATGGCAGACCTTTCAGTTTGGGTTGACCTATTGGACTAACTATGGCATTACAGCTTGCAGGACTGTCATGTGATGCCCTTGGGCTTAAAAAGACTTTTTCCCATAGACTTACATTGTGAAAGAAACGTCTGTAAATCACTGGACACATTTTTTGAGCCTCACAACCCCATGAAATAACTCTGACTATCAGAACTGGATCAGCGCAGTAACATTTCGAAATTCTAGAAAAGCAGCAGGATTAAATAATTTTATCCCCATTCAAGTTAGCACAGGGTTAAAACAGAAGTTAGCCGCTCAGCCGGCGGAAGTCTCTAGTTAGATTTCTCTATGGAGCCTGGCCTTACTTCAAAGTTGTCGAAATGTGACCAACGAAAAAAGGTATCTTGTGACATCGGCATGATACGCGGCCGGTTGCTGGTTGGCGCCTGTCAGCGTCAGGGGGAAACGGAGCCGGACAAGGGTGAAAGTTAAGGCAGCAAAAGCCAGAATGGGGCGGGCAGGAGGGAAGGTGGATGGGTCCAACAAACGCCGACTTTCACCCAAGAGAACAATGTTTATGTCCCGTCAAATTCTAAAGCCAAACCCTGTTCTTTTTTCCTAAACCTAACCACTTCCTTTTGTTGCCTAAACCTAACCGTGTTTTTGTTGCCTAAACCCAAGCATGAGTTTGTTGTTGATGGGAAAAAAAAGTGAATTCGCAGTAGTACCGAAGTAGTGTGTTTATTTTGATAGAGAGACTGTATAAATGTTAAATTTCCTGTGAAAACAGAAGTGTATCTTGAAAGAACACAACTTGACTTGACAACCAGGAGTGAGAATGTGTTGCTCTATGGACCCAATGATACGCCCAGGAAGTCGAACTTTTTTGGCTTCGTGCACCACTGAGCAAGTTTAATTGGAATTAACAGGACCACCTCCAATGCTGCATCCAGTTCTCTTAATACATCCATGGACTTATGGAGCAAATGTTATCTTAATTAGCAAGCCAGCTATAGCTAGTGAAATCTGCAAGTGGCAGTTAATTTCAGCCAAAACTGTTTTAAAATACAGTGCAATAATTTCAAGTGGTGAATCTGCCACCATTATCACTGTCAACTGCATTGTAAATGTGATCTGGGAAAAACAGAAAGCTTGACTAGATTTCCCAAAACACAAATGCATATGCGTATGCACAAAAATATTTCCTGTGCTGTTGACACTCCAGTGAAGTGCACCTCAAGTTCAAGGATTTCAAAGAGACCCAAATAGTTCTGCACCCTCAACCAGCGCTCTGCAGCGGTGACAAGCCTAATGACTAATCCGATGGTCATCTCTCTCCCCACTCTCTCTTTCTCTCTCTCTCTCACACACACACACACACACACACACACACACACACACACACTCCCCTCAACACCACAAACAGAGCATAGCCAATTAAATAAGATGAGCAGCAAAGCTTGGGGTTACTGGAAGCACACAAAAGGCTTTTGTAGAGCTGCCCCAAACTGACACACACTGGTTGAATGTATGGGAAAAGATTAACCATGCATACATTACAATGTGTCCAGCAACCATTGTGGGCTCGTGTGATTCACACAGATTGTGCCTCCTTTCTATATCTTTGCACTGCTTTACAGTAACATCCCCTGGACCAATTATTTTGAGAACTGAAGCATGTGAAAAAATGTGCCTCAAACCCACCCCCCCGGAGGTCGAACGTTTCCATGTATATTCAAATGCCTCAAATGATTTTGCCAAACTTTTGAATGTTTCTTTCTTTCATTCATAAAGCGAAGGTGGAGAGAAAATGGAGGAGATTAAGCAGCGTCGGGGAAATAGTGGGAGAGAGGCTTGGACAAAGACTGACCCTCACACTGCAAAAAAAAAAAATCATTGTTCAGGCAAAAAAGAATCATTATTAAATGAGACAAAGAAGAGGAAAAGAAAAGGAAAACAGAAAGAAAAGAGAGACAGGACAGAGGAGCAGGCATGTCTTGACTCATTCAGACAGACAATAGTTGAATGACACAGTGTCTAACCCGGTGATAATTCAACATATTGTGTTATTGTTGGTAAAGAAAAGCAGAGAGGACGAGTGTGAAGCAAGTGATTATGGTTGGATTTTTTTTATTGTATGTCTGTGGGAATTATTGTTTATTAAAATGTCTTGTATACTGAGAGGATTTGTATATGTATAAGTGTGCAAGGGAATGTGA
Organism: Epinephelus lanceolatus; assembly: GCF_041903045.1. Taxonomy (NCBI): domain Eukaryota; kingdom Metazoa; phylum Chordata; class Actinopteri; order Perciformes; family Serranidae; genus Epinephelus; species Epinephelus lanceolatus. The sequence continues at coordinate 16,346,257 of NC_135752.1, forward strand.
GGTAGACAATGAATAGACAATACCTTTTGCGCATACTGTGAATATTTAGGTCTTCTGGTGTATTGCAAATAGCTTCAGTTAAGATTCAGTTATGTTCTTTATTAAGTGTTATATTCAGTACCCACCCTCCTACTTATTAAGTTACTTTATCTTTTATCCCGGACACCCCCCTGCTCACAAAATACATACCTGTATTCCAACAGATGCTGACATGCATTCAAATGAAGACAGTTGTTTTGATTGCTTCACACACCCCCATCCGATATCATGCTTCAATCTGCAGAGCTGTATGAATTTGAATAATTCAGTAGCAGGGAGAGTTGCTTTTCACCGCCCTTCTAAAACACACACGCAGACACACACAAACGTACAGTATGTAGCCAATGACTCCATGCCTTCATGCAATTCCCAAGGGCAAACCTATCTCTATTTGATGAAGACTTCAAGAGATTTATAAAAAGAACTGTTTGAGAGCTGCGAGATGGTTCAAAGGCTTACTCACCTTTCAAGAAAAGCTATTTATCTTCTCTGTATAAACTAATTGACCATCTAAAAATGACCTTACTTAAAGGAAGAATCCGACATTTTGGGAAAAAACATTTTCATTTCAGAGTTAGATGAGGAGATTAATACCACTCACACGTCTGTTCACTGAATGTGAAGCTACAGCCGGCAACCTTAGCTTAGCTTAGTGTAACTATTGCAAAAAGGAGGAGGAAACAACTAGCCTGGCTCTTTTTAATTTAAACATAAATCAAGTGTACTTCTAAAGCTCAGTAACTGACATGTTATGTCTCATTTGTTTTAAATGGTTAACTGTGATTTAACAGAGTTTACGTACTTGACAAATCCCAAACTTGAAAGTACTGCTGCTACACTTGGGTTCAAGTTCAACACACCAAAACCAAAAGTCATGAGGGTTAATAACAGGAACACTGCATCAATAATCATAGATCATACCCAACTAGAGGAGGTAGACAGCTTTACATCTGGAGCATAATTACTATGGACAGAGGCATATCTGAAGGAAGTCAAAGCCAGACCAGGAAAGGCATTAACAGCATTTAACATCCTAAACAGGTTCTGGAAAATGAAGAAACTTGGCACTTATAATTCAAATATCAAATCCATTCTGTTATATGGATCTGTGACATGGAAATATAATGACAAACATAGTCAACAAACTACAGACATTCAGCAACCACTGCCTCTGACACCTCCTAGCCTGACACCATCACCAGCACCAACCTTTGGGAGTTGCACCAAGCAAGTACCCATAGAACTTAATATTAGCAGGAGGAAGTGTACCTGGATAGGCCACACTCTCAGAAAACAAAATAAATCAATCACTAGGCAGGCAGTGACATGAAACCCACAAGGCAAGAGAAAGAGACGAAGACCTAGAACCTCCTGGAGAAGAAGATCAGAACAAGAGATTAGCACTGAGGGGACCGTCATGGCAACTGGCTCGAAAGGCACAAGACTGGAAATGAATGGAGAGCTTTCGTCGATTGCCTATTTTCCTTTGGGAATACAAAGACCTAAGTAAGTAAGAATGTACCAGACCAGGCTACCAGCCAGCATTTCCCCCTGTCTCTTGACTCCTTGCGAAGCTTAGCTAACCATGTCGTGGCTGCAGCTTCATATTTAAGGGATTCTCAAAGTCAGCTTCTGGCCTGTTGTTGCTATGCAACTAGCCTATGCCGTGAGAGAAAGATCCCTTCCAGTACAATTTAAGAGCAGAAAACTGCCCGGAAAAGCAGCAAATTAAGATCATGACATCAACACACCAACATGCCAAAGAGCTGCTGCGTTATTGGTTGTAAGACTAAAAAGTCTGCAGTTTAATATCATAGCTACCAGTTGAGAAATCGCAAAGTAAAAAGAGGGTGGTGGCAGCCATTAAGAGGGCTCACGTAAACACAGACCCTGGTCCTCTGAGTTAAATCACACTTATGTCTGCTCTTCCAATTTTCAGGTGACAATAAACAAATATCACACTAATAAGGCATAAAATAGTCATGTAACATTACTTGAAACCTGAGTGTTTGGTCTTGTATTTTGGTGGCAATTACAGGGCCCAGGCTTGGCTAGTTTTAAGTATTTTACTCATGTCCGGAGTTTACTCATTTTTTAAGCTAGCACAAAGGTAGCGGTGTCATTTAAACCTAGACAGCCTAAGGCAGTCAGCAGTTATGATGAGTTTTCTCGCACATTTAGCCTTAGAATCAATAGAAATGTGTTCAGAATAGTAAAACGCCATGCTGGCCTCAATGTTTTTTAATCACAATGCAACTCAAGGTTGTAAATTAAACAGAAAGGACGAAAAACTGTAGCTCACTCAAGATTTTGCAGTGTCAAACCAAAGAATACGCATCCCCTTTTCTACCAAGAAAGATGGCGGTGATCTTGTGATGTTATGTTGACTTCAGTAAAAGACTGGTATCAATCTTCTCATCTAACTCTTGGCAAGAAAGCACATACCCTAAATGTTGATAAAAGAGGAGGTTGATGTTTGATTCAGTTGTTTACTTCTTTGGCATGTTGTATGTAATTATCATACACAGTATAAAACACAGCAAAACACACATCTGTCATTCATCTGCAATCAGTATTTTATAGATTTCTTTCTCTCACATATTCAAACATGAAGTGCATTTTTAATGTGAAGCATCAATGATAACACATTAATTCTCTTGGTCTCTGTGTAAACTTGCCCATAATCCTGAACACCATGCGAAACAGGAATCAGTGTGAAGAGTTCAAGAAAACATAGGAGGAGACATGTGTTCATATCCCCTCTGAGATTTATGTGACATTTACAGGGGAATGTTCCGTCCGTGCCCTTAACAGAGCTGTGAGTGCCATCAGATTCTTCAAGTTCCTTCCCTGTTCAGAGCAGGATAAAGGGGAAAAAATCTTTGAGGCTCGTTGGTTCGTTTTCTGTCTCCTCTTTGACGGTGACAGCGTCAGTGTGGAATGTAGATCTAATCATCACCGTTGGGAGAAAATGTTAGGGACAAAATAGTCATTACACTTTCCACTTTCCCCTCGCTGGAGATAGTTTCCACACTGAGAGAAAGAGTGTGTGTGAGTGTGTGTAGCAGGTGTTTTTCTCTCTGCTAAACTGCGGATTTGAACAAGACTTAAGTCCAACAGGACGAAAGTCTCTTCTGAGACCACTGATCAAGCAAAACAGGATTATGATATAACTGTCCTTTGAGTTTTTTTTACCACTGCAGAGTTCTTCCGCTTCGGGCTAAAAATTGAATATTCAAATAAGGGTTTCGGTACAGATGTAGTTTGAGGCTTTTCCTTTGAATAATTTACTCATTAGTGAGATGCTGATCTTCCGAAGTGGCTCAAAGGTCTTTCACATTATGGCTTCATATGTATCTAGTGGGATACTAATCCAGGAGTCACTGTTTGTGACTCTTTTAGTAGTATTTAGTAATTAAATATATGAATTCTGCATTTCAGTACACTTCTCCTTTGTTTTTAATGTATTTGAATAAGAATTATAGCAGCTGTTTTTTCCCTGTTAAGGGTTTTTCCTTATCCACTGTGAGGGTCCAAGGGCAGAGGGATGTCATATGCGTCATATGTGATATTGTGCTTTATAAATACAATTGAATAAAACTGAATTGAATTTTGGTTTTTTGAAAGAGGAATGTTTGTATTAAATAAAATCTCCTTGAACTGTCTGATAGTGCACAGACCTCGTGTATGTCCTTGTTTTCATACAAGTTTTCCTCCACAATCAGTGACAAAGTGCTCAAGTGCTGTTTCTTTATTCTGCTGAAGTCATTATTTCTGCACAACACACCAACAGTTTATTGTGTTTAAGGAGGACTCTTTGAAGGACTCTTTTGGAAAGACATTTTGCTGTGGCTTTTTTTTTTTTCATTTCATGTAAATACTGCCACCGAATGAACTTCTAACTGAGTGAAATGACAGGAAATATGAACGGTTTAATCTATTCTTCAACATCTATTGTCCTTGAGAAGCTGAGCATGTCACAGTTGATAACAGTTGTTTGGGATTTGCATCTTTACAGTTACATTCAATTTATGAAACAGAATACTGATGGTTTCCAGTGCACTATATTATTTGTAGATATAAACTCTTAGTGACTACAATTAAAATTCTAATGAATGCTAAACACTAACAAGCATTTTATTCCTCTTTTAATGCTGCAGTAAAAGCAATATTTTCTTTGCTGCTCAGCTCTGGAAGATCACTGAAATCCCTGCATAACTTCCAACAGCAACAGCAGCCTGGTCAGTGGCCCCAGGCTTCAAACTGTGACCTTCTAGGTACCTCTCTAGGATCAGTTTCAGATGTGTCAGTTTCCATGTTTACTTCCATTCTTAACATGCTGCAGTGTCCTCTTAGAAAAAAACTTCCATGTTTACAGGAAACAGGTTTCATCACCAAAACTACTTTAGTTTTAGGGAACACAACAACCAGGTTAAAGAAAACAGATCATGGTTTAGGTTAAAATAACTATGTTTTTTTATGTAACTTTAGTTACTTAGTATGCCAAGTGATGTGTGTGGCGTAGCATACGTATGTCACGTGATATACATCATGCCACATATGCCAGGTGAGGGTTTTTTTTGTGTGTGTTTTTTTTTTTTTTTAGATTTTAGATTATTTTTTTGGCTTCTGCCATTATTGGATAGGACAGTGTTTAAGCATGAAAGGGGGAGAGACAAGGGGATGACAACAGGGACACTGCCACTGCGCATGGGATGCCTGCTCCACCCATCGAGCCACTGAATGCCCCCAAGTGTTTTTTTTAATCATGTTACATAGTTTAAAAAAAAAAAATTCAATGTTGACTTTTGGTTTCACATGGGACACAAACAGCAGTCTCTTAGGTGAAAGTCCCATGATTCTCAGTCTATATGACATCATTGCTGCAAACAGGGGCGGACTGGGACTAAAAAACAGCCCTGGACTTTGACTCGGCCCAGCCCACAACAACCGGTGCGCATACGGTATGCGCTTCCTTCTTCTTCAATTTGATTGGCGGCCGGCCGGCTCATAGATATCTATGGGTCGGCTGGGATCCACCTAGCAGCCTGGATGTGGAACAGTAGATTATCAGGGAGAAAAAGAAAAAAAAAAAAAAAAAATGGTGATGACTGCGTGGCGGCCGCCAGCTGTCCTGGAGTACCGGCCGTTCTGTGATTCTCCAGAACCTCCAGATGGCCAGTCCGCCCCTGGCTGCAAATAGGTTAACTTAACACTCACTTTTGATGACACAGTTGCTGTTACAACAGTGACTGCTTCCTGAAAAACAACCAGTATTGTTGTTTGTTGGTCTGTGGTTTGCAGCTTGGCAGCCGTCTCGCCTCAGTGTCATGCCATCCACCATCCCCTTGACCTCCCAGTGACAAAGTCATCATACACAGTATACATGTATGCAGAACTACGTCACTTTAGAAATATTGATATCATATGCATGAGACGTACAAATGTAACATTTCTTCTGGTTTGCAGAAATGTAACATGCCAACATTTTCCTCTGCCGACTTAGCTACATACAGACTCTAAAGGGTGCCTTGTGCTTTGGTAGCAGACTCCAAGGACCACTGACCAAGCTGCCTGATTTGGGAACAAGAATGAGTTGTGAATTCCTATAAAATTCATGATCATTCACAGTTGCTGATCTCTGTGGTGCACTGGTGTCCGTTTTAAGTGATAACTGAATAATAATAAGTTTTAAAAGAGCATCACACGCCCCAAAGTAAGATGGTAATAGGAGGACACTGTCTGAAGGCAAATGTTGGACATGCTAATTATCCATCATGTTGCTTGCACTCATAAAAGTTTGTAAATCTGGGACCTAAGCCAAGATCTGTCCTGTCATATACCGAGGTCATGGAAAGCTAATAAATGAAGAAAAAAATAATGGAAATGTCAATATGTTCCCTCATCCATGAGTTGTTAAAACAATTAAGGAGAGAGTTTTCTGCCCTCTTCCAAACGGCAGAGTCAGTCTCTTTGTCTCTGGATCATCTATTATTGCTGGAGGCTGGTGTAATTTCACAGAGCACCATTTTCTGATTCAGCACTTCCACCGTGTAAGAAAAGCAATCAGGATTGTCCCACAGCGATCGGCTTTATTGCTCCGCTCACTCCGTCTTATTTCAGATGATGTGGACTAAAACACAGCACAATGTTCAGTTGTGCTCTGAGGCCAAATTAGGCGGAAGTTTTTCTCCATCTTGTCAAATCATTGTGTGTGTGTGCACACGTGTGTGTGTGTATGTGTGTGTGTGTAGAAGGGACATCCTCACTGCTGAGGTTTGCACAACAGGAAGATCTTGTCTATTGTCTCATAGCTCAGGATTTTCTTCATCCTTCTTTGCCTTCTTCTCCTTGCTACCTCCTCACTCTGCCCTGCTTTCTATCTTCCTCTTCTTTCCTTTCATTTATTTGTATATTATAGTTGTTTACTCTTAAACATATTCTCTCATTTTTTTGTATATAAACCTGCTAAATTAAATATCTTGGAAGGATGGAGTGTCCACAGAACAGGTTCAGTCTCTGCTTGTGGTTCATTGTTACAAAAGAGAACTAATAAGTCATAGTGTGAAAATATCAATATTGCATTCATTAAATAACTATTAGAAATGTATTCCATCACATTTGAGACTTATTGGGCATGTCTGATACAGAGGGCTCATTTTATTGATTACAGCATGAGAGCAAATTCACCTCCAGAATACAAATCAGACCTCTGTGTGTTTAAGCCCACAATCACAGACAACTGATCAATTAGGAGCGTTTCTATTAATACGTGACTCCGGTATAGAGATCAGCATTAAGGCCAGAAAGTGGCATAGCAAATATTCTTTGACACGTGTAGCCGTCAGACCATAGAGTTACTCAGATGGCCGCTAACATGTTATCCAGCCAGGCTAGCGCTTGTCAGTCACAATATTTCACTGAGCTTCTATCGTTTTTCTTACTTACTACTGCATTTTGGACTCCCCGTCTCCTTATCTCCTCAACGGTCATTACAGTCAAGATGGCTCGCCAGTAGTCAACTGCACACATTCTTTTTTTCAAAGTTCATTAGAGTTGAACTTGATGCAAAAAAATGTGAGGATTTACTTCACCCTCGTTAATTAGAAATCACAAAATTAATCCAAAAAGCCCCCACCACTCCTGCACCTCTCTATCTTTTTAATTCAGTCTAAAGACCTTAAGACTCAAACCATGATCATTTCGTAACACATCTGCACACACACAAACAAGTTTCACCATGTCTGTCAGTTTCTGGTATTTATCCTAACTGTCTCACAAATAACTTTATCCTCTACACTCATTAACCAATTCTCACCAGTGCACAGTGAAAATGCAGTGTGGAATACCGAAATATGAATACAAATTTTCTGCATGATAACAATGCACGCTGGGTTGAGAGCAAATTTTCCACGTCGCCCTGTTCCATTTTTGTCAAACAAAAAAAAAAAAAGATTTTCCTTCCAGTGCCCATGTCCAGTCCACACAACAAAAACCTACCCAGACAGAGAATGACTAAGGGGCTTACTAAAAGGTCAAGTGTGTAGGCTTTAGTGACATTTAGCAGCAGGGTTGCTGAACTGCAACAACCAAGTGTGCCAAGTGTGTAGGAGAGTGACGGAGGATGATGAAAAAATGCAAAATGGCCTTGTAGAGCTAGTGTTTGTTTTGTCTATTCTGGGCTCCTGTAGAAATAATATGGTGGACTCAGTGGAGGAGGTATGTTCTGAATTAACATATAAACGGCCCATTCTAAGGTAATGAGAACACAACAGTTCTTTCTTTTAGGTGATTATAAACAAATGAAAACATAGTTATGAATATTATGTATGATTTTTGCCAATAGATGCTCCTAAATCCTACACACTAGACCAGCAGTAATTTCATTGAGGAAAACTATGACAACATTTTTTGTCAACGACACTTTTGCCAAGATGACGAGCTAGAAATACATCTTGATAATAAAAACTACGATGAAATCTATGTTTCATTTTCGTTGACGAGATGAGACGTGACGAAAATGTTAGTGGGGCACTATCGGACATTAAAAGCTGAGTACAGCGGTGCTTGCAGTTATCTTCAAATGCTGCATGAGCAACAGGCTGGTAAATTCCAGTAAATAGTCTGCGCCAGGATGTTTCACTAGCTAACAAAAACCCAACACTCACATCGGAGCATCGTCAGCCATTGGTGCGAGTTGTGAACTGTAATTCAGCAGTAAATAATCAGCCTTTTGTGTCTGGCCTCATTCAGTAACCAACACTTAATGTCAGCAAGTGGAGATCAGCTAAGTTTCCATTTTCACTGTATCCTAGCTGACACATAAAACCAAATTAATCATTTTGGTTGCAAGCTAGCAATGACCTGGACATGTGACATTAGTTGTAACTAAGGATTTCTTTGGTCAAGCATTTATGTTTACAATCAGATATCTGTTAAAAAGAAATAAATTTCCATGCACATTGTTTAGATGGAAATACGTGCTTGGTGTAAAATGGCCTTTAAACTGTCATTTGTTCCTGTGTTTAATTTTTGAACCACTTTGCAGCATCATGTGAGGAGAGGAGAGAGAAAGACTGAAGACGTTGAGTGGGTACACAAAGAATCAACTGTTGCCAAACATTTGCCCGCAAATGGGCCACGGCTGAAACTCCAAACTGAGCACGCTCCGAAAAAGAGTAATAGAGCAGGAAAAACCTGCACCTGTGGCTATTCTGTCAACAAATGACAAGCGATCAGTGGTCACCGTTGTGATGGGGCTTACAAGACACACACACACACAAAGACACACACAGAAACCAGACAGGAATTTCTCTCCCCCGCACCCCCAGACAGGTGCTTATTAAGACAGCAAAGCCCTTCTTTTCTTCCTCTTCTTGTGCCCTACTTGGCTGAGGTCAAGAGACTGAATATGAGAGGAAAAAGCAAGATAGAGAGAGAGATGAAGATTTCTTGTCAGACCCCCCACCACCATCCTCAAGATCTCCTCTGCCTCTTTATTGCGCTCACACATGAAAGCAGAAAAGTGGGACATGTTGCCAGATTCTGTCCTGTCTCACCAAGTGTTTGTACTGCAAACGCTGTACAGCTCTGTTTGGGATAAATAAGCAATGAATGTAGTTTTCTATTTACAAGCTGACAGCAGATAAAACCGAGGCTTTGTCAAGTCACAAAGTTTCCTGGGAAGCTGTTTTGGAATTCCCAAACAGATGGAAGGAAATCCATTTAATTCATAGCGCCTTTGAAACCAGCTTAGAGGATCTAAAAATGTTTTGTTTAGCTACTTTCTGTCCTCTATCCTCTTTTAGATGAGGCTGCATTTTATATTGTAAACATTTTTAAGTTCTCGCTGCTACATTTCATGACCGAGTGATTTGACTCTCATTCTCAGTGATAATAACTCTGGACAATCCTCCGTTCTGCTGAGCGCAGCAGTTTGAGACAAACCCTGCTTTTAATATTCCTGCTATTGTTGTGGCTTTCCTCGCCCTGTTGTTAATCTGGAAGCTGTTTGATATGCCAAGCCAAAGCGCTCTGGGGTTTCTTGCAGTGGTTATTGGTGGAGAATGGTATGCTCTTTATGATTCAAGGATCAGTGAGATTGTGTGGGAGCAAGGACAGAACTTCCTCTGTGGGTAAATAGGATGTTTCTGGTCGGGATTTTTTTTTTTTTTTTTTCTTTTTCTCCTTAAGCAAGCAGAGTTTGTGCAACAATGGATCTGACATGACAGCTGCCAAAAAAAAGTCGTTTTTTATATTTTACATGTGTGTTACATTACATTGTGTGTGTATGTGTGCGACTCGCATGCTTCAGAGGAAAGCTTGTGTGTCTTTGGTACAGTACTTTGCAGCACTCATTAAGCTTGGTTGGATGGTTACTGCAACTCATTAAATCCTAGTTTGGCATGGCCCAGTGCGTGTGTATGGACCCATACAGGGATACGATTTACTTGGAACCAACTGAGGAGATGAGCACTGAACAGAAGGTAGATTATACGAGATATTTTGCTCACTTATGGGGCTGCACTTCATAGAAACCACTTGACATTTTGGAAATTCAACTGATTAGCTTTTTTAAGCGAGTTAGTTGTGAAGATCGATACCACTCTCAGGTAACAGTAGTATTGATCTTCTCATCTTAAGGCCTGGACACACCAAACTGACACCAAAGAACAATCGGCAATGAAGACTGAAGGCCTTTGTATACTGAGCTCATTTTTTTGTCCAAAATTGTCGCACATCTAAAAATAAATATGACCTCAATCATGTTTGCACACTGAGTCTGAAACTTTCGACTGTCGTAAAAAATTTCGGAACAGGTTCGGTTTCCTGCATTTTTCACATTCGTCAGACGCCTTTAGAGACATTTGACCAAGAATCAGTAAGGAAAATGTAGCAGCTGGACACATTTGCAACAAGATAGAGGTCAGATTATAATATTCAGGTGGATGATGACGAAGAGGAGGATGTGGCCCACACACACAGAATGTGGAGACAGACAGGAAGGACAGCTCCGCCCCTTCATGCAGCTGTGTTGTCAAATGCAAGACAGGGAGGGAGTGATGGCAGCCAGAAAGGTTTGAATTTTCGCACCAAATAGAACAATAAAACACATTGGACTAAGTGTGTAAGGTTTCTGTTTGTAACGATTTTTGTCGGATGATGGATTAAAAAGTGTGCAAAGGCCTTGACTGTTGCCCAAAAAGTTGTACTTGAACACACTGTAAAGACTACAGCCAATGGCCAATTAGCACGTACGTTCTGTGCCTGCGTGAGAGGAAATAACTCTCCATATCAGCAGGCAGCGGTAGTCTGTATTCGTCATTCAAAAAGGGAAACCGGAAGACCTACAGGATGGATTCAAGATGCTAGTTAGCCAGTTAGAACATTAACAAAACAACCCAGTGTTAAAAGAACAAAGGATATTTACTGCAAACTAGCGAACGATAGCAAAAACAATTACTTACCTTTCCTGTTAAAGAGCTTAACGGCTAAAAAAAAATCCAGTCTTATCTCATATAACAACTTTTTTCAATCTCTCTCCCTCTTGACGTAGGTTTTTTGTTTACTTTCCTCACTTCCGTTTCTCTTCTCATGAACTGAGCTGCCAATCAAAATTATTTCATTCACTTAGCTGTCCCTGACACTGCTTCAACATGCTGAATTGGCTTGGAATCGACAGTGCCAGACACACTGCAGAAACTAGAATGATGGATGCTCACCAAAGGTCCAACACTGACCAACAGCCAACTGTTGGCTTGGAGTATTAGCGCACTTTACAAGTAAGCAAATATTTCCTAAAATGTCAAATTATTCCTTTAAACTGAGTATTTTTCTCCTCAATCAGCACAACAAAAGACTGTTCCGCTTTTATACCATGGATTTGTTACCATCATCATCATCATAATCATCATCATCATCACCACCAGTATTGTTATTATTATTATTATTATTATTATTAACAGCAGTAGCAGAAGTAGTAGCACTACTAGTAGTAGTGGTGGTGCTGGTTGTGGTTGTTGTCATTATTCACAGTGTATGAAACTGTAATTATTCTGATGCCTCCGTCCAATCTGAGTTTCCTTCTATTAGAGCTTAATCTCACTCCTCATCTCTTTCTCCCTCTCCACACATAATTATTATTCACCACATTTTAATTTAGCACAATAAACTCTGACCTCCTTTTTGTGTCTGATAATAACGATGAAAGTGAGCAGGTGCTCTCATCATCCTAATGCACTGGCTGGTAATGCGATCTCCCGGGTAGACGGGTTGTAAGCGAGCAGTTTTCCCCTGTCATCTCTTCAAATCCCATGGGGCAAAAATTATTCTCATCTGAATTATTAAAATGGACTCAAGTCTGAATGATTTATCATCAGGACATTTTCATTTCACTGTAGATTACCTGTTTGTAACAAGTCACTTTTCTTTATTTTTCTACATCTGTGTGAAGAAACTTTCCTTCACATAATTCTTCCTCCCAGTGCCCAACATGACTAACAGGCTGTATAAAACCACAAACCACTGTAAGTGCCAAAGAACCGCTCCACCTCCTGCTCCATAGGCCTCTGCCAGCAGTAACAAAACATGGCAGATAAGAATGCTTCTTATCTGCCGCCTCTTGTGTCCAAGTCTGCAAGATTATCCGTGCATGTGTGTGGTCAACCATCAGCAGTATAATGGCACTGAGTGCCAGATGTGCCCCTGTTACATTATAGATGATAGTGGCAAACATACGGTCTGCATGGGGTTTCCACATCAATGTCCTTTCTTTGTCCGTCTCTGAGATCTGCTGCATATAGTGGCTGTTTAATGTGTTTCATGTGCCAGTTTATTCATGCTTTGTATTTTCTGTACAAGGTTTGTCTTACAACTTACAGTTTTGTTCAGACTCTAAATTTTTCTGTGTGGCACGGCACCCATTTGTAGTCATTATCATTAATTTTTAAATTTCCTTTACAGTTATGTCTTCCCCGCGCTGACTCAGCTGACCGAGCATTCATGAATTTGAGATATTAACAAATGGCACCTTATGATGGAGTCAGTGTAATTTTGCTTTTCTCGAGGGAGGGTGAAATCCATTTGATGCCTGAAAGCTGGTGTAGAACATGGTTAAGTCATGCATTGTGAAACTGGTTTGAATATGTGCAGATGTGTGCATTGAAAAGTCTTAAAAGTCCAGCTGAAATTCTAATTTGTCATCCCTTTTTGCAGTCCTGTCAAAGGTTTTTGTAATGTATTGTTAGTAACTTAATTATATTTACAAACTTCCTCTGTAGCTCACAAGCCATGGACCACAGACCGAATAAAATAATAACTTTAGCCACTGTGACATCACCCATCGGTTTGTAGACTATTTTGAAGTCTAGAGTTAGGCATTTTGGCTGTCTCCATCTTGGATTTGTGGAGCCAGACGTGACCATAATTTGGACAAGAGGCTGGACTGTGATAATATTGATTCGAACACTAATTTTAGCCAACCCCGCCCCCCCCCAAGAAAAACAGGCTTAACATCATGAAAACAAAATGTAGCAGATAAACTGAATATCCGACTCCTCAGAGGAACTTTTAGTTCTAAACAAGACTTTTAGGTGACCAAAAGGTTACCATTAACTTTCATGAACTAAAAGCACACTGATATAGTGAAAGCTAGAGCTATGCCTATATTTCGTGAATTACCTAACAACGTTGTCGCTGTGGGAATGGCTTATCAATGGACAGCACCCACCTGTCACTCATAGCGGCCACACCCTTAATTTTGTGTGAGCCTGAACAGAGTTTAAACAGGGAAGTTATGTGGTAAAGTTAGCTATAGAGAACAAAGCCATCTGTTGTACCAGGCTGTAAACATGTTTATTTCTGCTGTAAAGTTGGACATTTTAACATCGGTGTCTATGAGGACTGACTTGCTTCTGGAGCCAGCCTCAAGTGGCCATTCAAGGAACTGCAGCTTTTGGCACTTCTGCGTTGGCTTCATTTCTATTCATTCATGGCTCAATTTTTGAAAACCTGCAGCCAACCATACCCACAAACCTCAGTACCAGAACTAACCTAACATTATGTCTAAGTCAAAGCCCTGCCCACACCCGTGAATAAAAGTCCCGCAACCTGCTCACACCTGTTTGTTTTTTTCCCCCATTAAAGGGGTTTTTTTGGGGAGTTTTTCCTTATCCGTCCAAAGGACAGAGGGATGTCACATGCTGTAAAGCCCTGTGAGACAAATTGTGATTTGTGATATTGGGCTTTATAAATAAAAATTGATTGACTGATTGGTTGATTGTCCTGTGATTCCACATGCACAGGCTACAGTCACTCACATTAAGCTTGGTTCTCCATTCTTGAATCACTAATCCAGCACAGGAAAAGTCTCTTTCACTGGCTGCGCTAGATGCTGGGATGGTAAAGAAATTCTGCGCAATCCCTGCCAGGTTAAGAAACATTTTAGCAGGCTCCTTTCAGCACCATAAAACCTAATAAGAACCTTCTTTGGGTGTCTTGAACTCAATTTAGGCTGCCACCTCATTCAGCTAAAGTTTAATCGCTGGAGTCCTCCACGTTGCTGATGAGAGTGATTTCAAAATAAAAGAAATTGCAGCTTGATAACTGTGATACAGATGTCAAAATATTACACATTCATTTGTTTTATTCTGAAAAATAAAAGATATATTTTTGTTCTCACCCGCTGCATGCCTGCGTGTTGTTAATTTTTACCCTTGCCCTGACCTGTGAATTTATATATATATATATACATATTTTTACCTGTTTAACAGCTTATTGCGGGTTACCTGCAGGTACCCGACCCAGTGCAGGACCGCTTGGTAAGGATCATACCAGTATCTAAATGACTGAAGTGATATTTGCAAGTACATTAATGTTGTATCCAGCTAATTAGCCAACTAGCCTGCAAAGTGATGTTAGCAGTGCACTTTTTCCTCATTTGTCTGTCAGTCTTTCAACAAGCTTAAGTGCAGGACAAGACCTGTGTTCATGTTTGTACGTCAGACAAGAAGGAGAAGTTAGCAAGAAAGCTGATGTGGGTTGTTGTCTAAAGTCTGTGGTTATTTTGTTGTGCTGCAGGCTCCTGTCTGGCTGTTAGTCAGTGTGACTAACGACAGTGACATTACTGACTTATGCAAATATGGTTTAAAATTTAGCAACTCTCCGTAGACGGAAAACAAACAGCTCTCAAGTTTCCCCCTTTTTGGTTTCTCATTTTTTCTCAAAGGAGAACACAGGACATGTGATATACAATATATACAGCAGATATGTACGCTGTAGCAGACACAAAAAACTGCTGATCCTTTCATCCTCTCCCCTGTGCTATCCTTTCTTAGTCTCCTATCCTCTGTCTCTTTAAATTGGTGGGGCAGGTGTTTGGGTGCAGCAGAGGTTAATGCATCATTCTGCCATCTCCTCTGAGACCCGTGTCCACCGCCCTGTTTCATGGCATTAAAAAGTAATTGTGATTAATGCACTTACACCCACACACACACACACACACACACACACACACACACACACACTGTGAAATCATATCATGTACATTTAATTAGACTATAGAGGAGTATGTTCCTTCACAATATTGAATATGATCTATTTCACTCATAACATATTATTTCACTGTTTCATAACTACTGAAACAGTGTCATCCACATTTGGTTGATCAAAGCTATTCAATCACTTTTTATAAACATTTAAAACACAGCAAAGCTGCACCTTTGGGAAATATAAACAGCTGACAGTGGGATGATTACTACCTGGATGTTGTTTGTCTGTAGTGACTGGAGTAATTGTTTGTGTGGCTTACAGCTTCCCACAACTGCCTCGGGTTATTATATGAAAAACATTGATTATATTTCATATCTCTGACTCAGTGTTGGAAGATAAAGAAGAGGACCAGATAAATCTAACACGGAAATTGAAGAGTATGGTATATAGAATACATGTATATGTATTTTATTTTAAGAACATTTTTAGAACGGCACACATATTCAGTGTTGATCATGGTGATTATATTAATCATTATAATGACGATCATTATCGCAATCGTGATACTACTATCACAGCTGTTCATAAGCAAGATGCAGGGAAATGTGACGGCTGATTTGAATGCAGATGAGACAGCCTACTGAGAGGGAGGGAAGGCTTGGAGACGCTTCTCTCTGTGTGAAACTTGGAAATGCAAATCAAGTTTACCAATCAGGATGACAGGATTACCGGAAGGAAACACGGCTCGTCTTCAGATGCTTTTGCTCTGGTGCTTCATTAAAAGTCTATTCTGGTTTACGCTGTGAATGTATTTGTTTTGCCTGGTCTAAAAATGTTTCATTGCAGCACGCTGCTGCACTGTAATAACCCTCACATATTGATTTCCCTTGAATTTATTTAATATTAATGCCACCAGGGCTGCAGTTTCTCTCTCATAGGCAGAATTTTAAGACAGCAGTGTAGATCTGCAGTGAGGCAAACTGTATCAGTTAGATGTTAATGACTATATCCTGCTGTTGCAAAAGTTCCGCATTCATTTTATGTATATTTTTGTATTTGGAAAAGTCTCCTCTTTCATTGCATTCTGTATTCTGTTTGTTACATATTTCAGAGCACACATGTTTAGTTAATTTGACTCCAAAGACCGTGCTAAATGTTTCCCCTCTATTTGACTCCCTGTTTCCTGGTTTCAGCACTGGCATTATTGTTCTTAAAAAGAGGCATGTAAACAAAGACTCTGGTACAGAGCCACATGCATGCCTGACTAAGCCCAGGCCTTTTGTCTCTGGTTCTGGTTCAACACTATGTGAGTGAGTGAGAGAGGAATCACTGGACTGACAGGTTCCCTGCAACTCGAGCTGACTTTCTAACCTGTTTGGAATTTCAAAGTTTTGAGATCTAGTTGCATTCGAGAGGTTCACAAGATATGAAATGTTGCACATACCTCAGACTGATCTCAGAAGTATAAAGGGGTTATATACAGTTTATGATGGAGCAACCTAAAGTAATATATGAGTGTTAAAGGGAAACTTTGGTATTTTTTAACCCCAATCCCATTTTCACATGTTTTTGTGTCTAAGTGACTAATGGAGACAACAATTTTTGAAAGTGGACTACAGCCAGCGGCAAAACAGGCTGCAAAGTAACCATTTGGGGCATTTGTGCACTGTCATTACGTTCCTTTTAAAGTGCTTGTTTTTGCTGCTGACAGGCTCAGATTGTTTTTCTAAGTGCCTGTTAACATTATGGTATGAATTCCTACAGAGGTAAACCTTTTTGTAAGGGTAAGATCCTTTTTCTTTAACCAGAAACAGCCCCTAAATCGCTGTCAGCAATCCCACCAGACTCCATTTAAATAAACAGCAATTTTAGTGTCTATAGAGTGAGCATGTTTTCATTTGTATCTGGGTGGATTAAAGGTTTAATTCAACCAAACCAGAGCTGGTTATTGTTGGAGCAAGGGAAAAACCAACCAAGACGTAGTTTGTGTTTTGTTTTGTTTCTGTTGACTTTAAATGAGGTGTGTTTTACGGTGATAAAATTACTGTTTATTTAAATGGAGTCTGGTGGGTTTGGTGATAGCAATTTCAGAGCTGTTTCTGGTTAAACAAAATGGATCTTACTCTTAAACACAAAGGTCTGTCTCTAGGTATCCTTTCCATAATGTTGTCAGACACTTGTGAAGACAATCTGAGCCCATTAGTGGCAAAAAAACAAGCACTATTGGTGGACTTAAATTGACAGTGCACAATTGCCCATTAACATTACATTGCAGTCTGTTTCGTTGCTGTCAGCTGCAGTGATCTTGTTCAGTACTAGACCAGTTTCAAAAGATGTTGTCTCCATTAGTCACTTAGACAAAAAAAACATGGGAAAATAGGGTCCAGATTGCAAAATACTGAAGTTACCCTTTAATAGAAGATGACCATTTCACATTTTCAGATGATTTCAGTAACTCAGTAATATTCAAAACGATCTGGTCCAGAGATCAAATCTAGCTGTGACTAAGTGGAAGTTCCCTTTAATGCAGCACAGTCGATCACATTTACACTGATGTATATGTCAATTTAGCAAGGCTGGCAAAAAAACAAAACAGGTCACTGTAAGGACGAAAAAAACTCTGCTGAACTCAGAATAACAGCCAAACTTAAAGCATGCTGATACAGATATAAAGTTGTGATATAAACACAGTGCTAAACCGCAGCCTCTAAATAAAATGAGAAGTAAACCCATCCAAATCTGCTGTTTTCATCTCAGTTCCCCAGACAGACAAAAAGTTATTTCTGAAAACATGACTGGCTATTTTTACATGCTGAAAATGTCACCGTCTTGTTTACTGATTCTCTGTCCCACTTAACGGCACACCCTCTCCTCTCTTTTTCTACTTCTCTATCCCACTCTGTCTGTCGGTGCATTTTAAACCACAGATTTAACAAGCAAAGATTAAGATGGAAGCAGTTCACACCCAGTTTGTGACTTTATAAGATGTGTGTTTTTCACATCTGCTGTTACAATTGCACAGCAATCTGCCTCTCCTCCCACTAACTGTCCTCTGTTTTTTTCTCATTACCCTCAATTTTCATCTCTGTGTAAATTCTCCAACATTGTGTTCTTCCATCACCTTATGTCTACATCCCCATCTCTGCTCTTAATGTCCTCACAATCCACCTTAATGCACTGCACTGAAAAATCTGACCGTTTAATAATCCACTTTTTCTTTTAGCAGAGATACTGTATGTGCATGTGTCTGGTAAAATTGGACTTCTGCTAAACTTGGCAACCATTTAATCCACCATGATTGTTGGTGGAAGAAACCTGGGGAAATGGCCAGGGAGCTAATAAAAAAAAGATGAAGTTGTGTAACTTGTTATTGAATCATTTGCATGCTAAATTTACTTTTACATGCTGCAAAAATAAATGTGCTTCCACGCTTCACAGTTTAAGACTCGACAACTGAAATTAAAGTGCTTTATAAAAGGCCACATGAATCACTTCCCTGCTCATCTCTTCACCATTCTCTAAATTATATTGAGGTCCATTAAGCTTTTCTTTAACATCCTGCTTTCTCCCTAAAAAACTGAAGCAGAAGTGAACATAAAACCACACTGGTGAAAGTTAATTTACCTTTGTGAGAACCATAAAGATAAAAATAAAAGTCAATACAGAAGCACGAGCCCTCCCCCACCTCACTGCTCACTGTGTCTGGGTGACACAGGTGTAGCCTACAAATGACTTCTGCACCAAATATGAAGTAACTTGCAGTTGCATTACAGCTGCAGAACATGTGTACACATGTGAATGTTTTCTGGTGAAATATTTCAACATTTCTAAATGCTCAAATATTTACTTAAAGCAATACTGTCATAAAATGATCTAGAACATTTTGTACTCACAACATCCACCCAAGCCACCTCCCTACAACTACATGAAGTAAACAAACATATGCCCTGAACACTGGGAAAACCCCCTCTAACTGAACAAAATCTTGACAGGTATTATGTTTCCCTCAAAACACAATTACAACTACACTACAGAATAATTCAGATGCATGTAAAGGTAATTTTGAGTAGATAGTGTCAGGTGGAAGCAGTGCA
This sequence comes from Epinephelus lanceolatus, assembly GCF_041903045.1. Classification (NCBI taxonomy): domain Eukaryota; kingdom Metazoa; phylum Chordata; class Actinopteri; order Perciformes; family Serranidae; genus Epinephelus; species Epinephelus lanceolatus. Next base: position 16,365,378 of record NC_135752.1, read on the forward strand.
AGCAACATTTTACCAGGCAGTGGCTTCAATATGGTGCACAGGAAAGGAGGTGCCCCTGCAATAGCCTGTTACTCCATAAAGTTTATATTTTTTGGAAAGATAGAGAAAAACGCTCTGAAAAAATCATCATCCTTGAGAAGTAAGTAGTGATAGAAAATAATAAAGTGGGAGTGAGAATTTAAAAGGGACCTATTGTGCTAATTTTCAGGTTCATACTTGTACTCTGGGTTTCTACTAGAACATGTTTCCATTCTTTAGTGTTCAAAAAGTGCTTTATTTTCCTCATACTGTCTGTGCTGAAACATGTATTCACACTCTGAAACACTCCATTTTAGCACCTGTCTCTGTAAGCTACCTTCTCAAAAAAAAACCCAGTCTGCTCTGATTGGTCAGCTTTTCCAGGTCTTCTGTATCTTGGGGTCTCTGCACCATGGTTTTAGCCGAGGTGTAACCCGTGGACTCTAGTGTTGTCTGCGTTGTATTGATATGAAGAGACCATGACCGTAGATATTTTTGGAGGCGATCTCTGTTTATTCCTGACAATTGACAGCAACAGGTAAAAACAAAATCGTCCATTACTTACAACCATATAACTCGTACCCCTGCACAGATTAACAGGATATGTTAGCATCCATCCATCCATTTTCATCCGCTATCCGAGGCCAGATCGTGGGGGCAACAGGCCGAGCAAAGCACCCTAGATGTCCCTCTCCTCAGCAATGCTTTCCAGCTCCTCCTGGGGGACCCCAAGGTGTTCCCATGCCAGATGAGATATGTAATCCCTCCAGTGTGTTCTGGGTCTTCCCCAAGGCCTCCTACCAGTGGGACATGCCTGAAACACCACCAGCGGGAGGCACCCAGGAGACATTCTGATCAGATGCCTGAACCACCTCAACTGACCCCTTTCGACGTGAAGGAGCAGCAGCTCTACTCCGAGCTCCCTCCCAGCATATTATACAATAAGTTTAGGCTGGAAAATGAATTAATAAACATAGGTTAACAGCGCTAAAACACAGAAACTGCTATGAAAGCGATGTCGCTTACCTCTTTCATGGAGTACAGCAGCAAAAGGGAAGAGGTGAGGTGGGAGACCCCTTTATTATAGGTGGGGTACCCCCAAAGATGAGTATCAAACATTCCACATACTGACAATGGAGGCCTAAGCATGTCAGGTAATAACAACTGAAATAAATCTGTGTAATTCTAATACTTAATATTACAAATGTACATTTGACTTTGTTACACATATTATTGCTATATAATTGACCCTGTTACAGCGGGAATGACTGTAATGGAGTATAGCTGGACTTTCTGCTGTGAAAAATCACCAACCGGACAGTTCCAGCAGGAACATGATCCGAAATTGGGGAGAAATTAACAACATCAGCAACCAAGACACATGTTTCTCTGACGTTAGCATGTAGCTACATTCAGTGTTGGGTGCATGTAAACACATGCAGTGGCGTGCCTGTAGCAGATGACCATATAAAGAAATCTTATCTTGTCTCAAAAGTAGAAAACAAAACATGGGAAACAGATAACTCAGAACTGTGAGAAGCCTGAGGTTTTGGTTACAGGGATTACTTTTACATATGTTTACCTCATTATTTGATTTTTTGGCCTTGTTTATATAAATATCTAAGATTGTAACATTATAAATATGACAGAAAATAAGGAAAAGCATAAAGGGGCACTTTTGATTAATGATAACAATTCATCAGTGTGCATATGCAAACACAAAACAAGCATTCACACACATAAAACACATGCTCAGTCAGCACTAAAAGAATCCACTGCGTGTGTTGTACACATGAAGAGCAAGAAGCCTGTTAACGACGCCCTCACGGCTTTGGTGTTTGACATGATATAAAGACATGTGACCTCCAGGAGGTCATCAGAGGGTGGAGAGACGAGGCAAAGGGGGGGGGGGGTTGAAGTCTGGAGCGAACGTGCGTCTGGGAACCAAGTGTGATTCACACGCTACTCATCCCCATACAGCTCTGTTCTATACAGAGCCTCAGGCACTTCACTGAGAGGGGGGCTTTGTTAGGAGCCCTCTGAGTGTTTGTGAGGGAGGTATAAAGACCTCCTGTGAATCAACAAATGTACATTTCATTTGTCTGTTTCTGACTAATCAAGAGTTCATCGTTCATTCATTTACTCTTTTGTTTCGAAGAATCACCCCCCTCCCCCACCCCGGAGATAGAGGCAAGTCAAAGAGAAGTCAGCGGGTCAGGCCAGGAGGTGATCGGAGCAAGACAATGCTGCGTGATTTCAGCTTTCCCTCTCAAACTGGTTTGATTTAACAGGCGCACAGCTAGTGAGTTGTTCACTTGTGATGTTTCACTACACACGTGGCAGTAAGTGGATAAGTATAACAAGTTGAAGAGGGTTGTTATTATCCACAAAAGAGCCAATTAGAGCCCGGGGACTAAACCTCTTTGTTGAGGATCTGAAAGTGACAACAGAGTGGTCACAAAGCTCACAACTCCATGCCAACTACATCAGTCACACTTCTTAAATCCTTGTTATAGGTGAGCCATTTTAAATTTTACAAAGACAGAAAACTGGGTTGGTGGGTTGATTTGTCTCTTCTTTGTGGTATATTTATCCCCTTGTTATGTGTTTGTCCATGTTTTTGTATTGTTCTGAACTCTTTGTTTCATCCCAAGCTAATTTTAAACGTATCATTTGCCTTTGACCCTCATAATCGTGCATAAGAGTGCAGCTTTCATTATTCATTTATCATTCAGACAAAAGACACAGATAGTTCTTTGATAATAGGCCACTTAAAGGGATAGTTCAGATCTTTTAAAAGGGGTGTATGAGGTACTTCGTAGTCAGTATATTACCTACATTAGATGACTATCAACACGTCTCCAGTCTGGAGAAGCAGACAGGAGTACCAGCATGGAAGGTAAGCAATGTAATGCTGTGGACGGGGTCTAAACAAAAATGTAATTAAGCCACCTAAAAAAGTCCCATCAAAGCAAAAAAAAGAGTTTAAGTGTATGCATTATTTAGAATATTTTTACTGCTTTGGCTTATTGTCAGACAGTGATTTCCAACAGGACACTGAAGCCGTTATATCACTCTCTTCAAAGCCAGACTCCATTGAGAGAAACAGTCAATTTTAGCTCGCTAACCAGGGGAGCTGCTACCTTGATGTGTGACTTTGGCACTTTAAAGAGTTAGTTCAAATTCACCAAACTAACTGATCGAGGCAGTGGTAGATCAGCAGCTCCTGTGTTCAGCGAGCTAAAATTGCTGTGTTTGTTAATGAAGTCTGGAGGCTTTGACGAGAGATAGGGAACTAAAGGGAACTAAAGCCTTCAGAAAGGGCTGTCTGTGGCAAAGTACAGCAGTGGAATTATGCTCAATATAGCATATACTTAAACTGATTTCTTTAGGCGGACCTTCTCTTAAGTGGTTTAAATACATTGTGCAGGTGTCCCTGTTGACCGCAGTACATTGCTTACCTTCAGTGTTGGTACTCCTGCCTGCTTCTCCAAACTGGGGGCTTGCCAACAGCCATCTAATGTTGGTAATACACTGACTATGATTAAGTACCTCATACAACCCCCCTTCAAAAGATCTGAACTATCCCTTTAGTGGGTGAGTGTATGTGAGAGAGTAATGAAGTGACATTGACAGACTGAGAGGGTTCACACATGTCAGTCAAAGTCAGTCACATTGGCTTGACTAACTGTAATCACAGCACCGAGGATGATCAATCTTCTGGTAAACACTGCACAGCAGACAAGAGACGACTGCAGGGCCAGACGATGTTGCAATGCTTATGATATGTCGAAATTAGAGATGCCTTCTGGTAGTCACAATTTGATGTCTACTGGCACATACCTCACTAGAAACATCTGAACAGGTAGGACAGTAGTGCATTGTACAGAACTGGGAGGACTACCTGTGTTGCCTTGAGGGAAATTGTTTTTTTTTTAGTAATTATGGGTTCATTCTCTTCGCTTGTAGAATGGTGGGATAAATACCTGAAGGTTGGGTTAGTACATAGCACATTATTTGACTTATTGCATTTGTTTTTTATGAACTGTATTGTCTGTGTTCTTATGGTTTGTCCCATCACCAGCAGCAAGAGTCCCTAAATGCCCGACTACCTCATGTGACTTGTGGTTTCTCTTTGTTTCCTTCTGTTTTATTTTGTATTCTGTTTACAGTGTATTGCATCACTGTATTTGCAGTCGTTATTTTGATTTAGGTTGGCTTGTTGTTTCTGTAAAGTAAATTTGACAAGATGTTGTGATGAAGCTGTGGCAATAAGCCTGGCTTGACTTAAAAAGAGTTTCAGGGGCTGGAGCTGCTCATGTCCTCACTACTAATGATGGGGTTTGATGACTTGGCCTTGCAGCTGAGGGGGACAGAAAAAGGGATGGCAATGAGTCTAATCATGATGTCAGACTCAGTTGGGAAGCAGAGGTCTTAATCACTTGTATGCATAGAAAAACAGATCAGCACAGAATCAGAGCTACAAGCTAATATGTTTTATTCCTGTTACAGAAACCCACCAACATAGATGCATTCTCATTTAAAGACCAAACATCTTTTCCTTGCATTTATCTGTTTGGCCTTACTTCACCACTCTTTGTTTTGGCCTTGTCTTCCACTGATGCATTCTGGGAAATGCTCCAGCACCTTGTCACAAGAAAAAGCAGGTAAAAAAATGAAATGAAATATGTGCTTTGTGGTTACATAAAGAGTGACAACATTTATAAGGACTCATGTTGTACCTTGGAGTACATGAGTTATAGTTTAACCTGTCAAATTGTGTTTGTGTGTGACATGTGGAACATCATGTTCCCTTTACGACAAATTCATGAGTTTTTAACAGAAGTAAAATATGACATTGCTATTGATATCATACGTTAGAAGATATTTTACTTCCTAAATGAATTTATTCTAATATTTTTCTTTCAGATTTTAACTTTTGCATTTTAAAACTAGTGATTTTTTTTTGTTATCTTCTCCATTATAGCCCATAATCTGTTTCTACCATACCAGTGAGACATCAAATCAGCCAGATCTTGTCAACTTTATTGCATGCTGCTGAGAGGCATAAATCTGGAGAGCAGATCTAGTGCACGGTCAGATTTGTTTCACTTAATATGCTTCCTCTGCGGGTTTTTGAATCAAACCATATATTAAATTTTACACAGATAGTAGTATCTGTAGCATGAAGACAAAACAATTATAGTGCAATGTATGTCTCTCTCTGTGATTTGTGCTTGAGAGGCTGGGTTAAACTCACAAAACACTTAAAAAGTGATAGATTCTTGTAACCACAGTGGCAAAGTTCATGTAAGTAGTAGGTATCTGATGAGTGTTAAACCACTAGATTTTTGCAGATGATCAGTGCTCTCTCTCTCTCCATCTGTGTGTGTGTGGGAGGGAAGAACCCCCACTGAGAAAGTAGGCCTTTGGCTGACTAGTTAAAATTATCTGTGCCTCCCATGAACCCATGAACTCGCACACTCCCGGTGCCCTGCTATGATAGCTGAGGCATGGCCTGACCTGGGCATCTGTAGACGGCTAATGCATCTGGCAGATGGCTCGGTGTGTGTGTGTGTGTGTGTGTGTGTGTGTGTGTGTGTGTGTGTGTGTGTACTGGCGTGTGTGCGCATCTGTGAAAACTATGCTAACATTCCTGTTTATGTGTGTTAAGTATTCAAGCAGAGCGGCAGCCCCGTCCCAGGACAAACAGGTCAATGGTGTGCAATAGGTATTAGTGCGGTTTGAGTGTGAGCCAGATGAGCAGCCAATCACAAACTGACCAGCTGCTATGTGTTTGTGTCACTGCCTGACAGGCATGTCTGCCTGGTAGCAAAAATCTATCAGCTTTGGTCCTGCGGATTGTGATGAGATTTTACCTTCTGACTGGACATGTTCACTGTTAAACCATGGCTGCAGAAAATAACCTGTTCTGGTTGGTCAGCAGGTGGGACACCTCACACACAGCTCCAGTCTCAATTCACAAGTCTACTGTACAAAATCAATATGAAAGGTGTAGAGAATTGCAAAAAGTAAGGAGGTTTATTATTTGAATGATATTCTCAGTGTTCCTGATGAGTAATTTAAGAATACTATATGTATATGTCATGTCAGTCAGTCTCAGTTATTTCAGATTTGTGAAAAATCCTGATTTTGTTTCTGTCATGTATAGAGCTGGAGCCAGGGGGCGATTAGCAGAGGTTGGCATAAAGACAGGTAGCAGGGGAAACCACAAGCCAGACTCTGTTCCAACAGCCCTAAAGCTCACCAATAAACACATTTAACCTCCTTTGTTCAGAAACAAAATTGTGAAAACCAAGCCTGAATAAAAATAATTGCTGTCACCACCATTACATCACCCATTGGTTTGTGGAATCCAATTTTAAAGCCTCAATTTTAGCATTTTGGAGTCAGAAGTGACCATATTTGGACGAGAGGGTGGAACTAACTCTAATGCTAGCTGCTAGCTTGGTTAGTGCAGTGCATTTACAGCTAGGCTTAACAGTGATAATGCTAATGCTAACATTTGCCAGTGAGATATAGGCTTAAAACCATAAAAACAAAAACCCTTAGGGGTTCTTTTAGCACATTGAAATACCGAACAAGACTTTTTTTACGCAGCCAAAACATTACAATTACATGAACTGAAAACACACTGAAATAGCGACACCTGTGGCTACGTTACCTGACCAATGTTGTTGCCAAGGTAGCAACTTGTCATTAGAATGCACTCACCTGTGATTAAGAGCAGCCACAGGCTTAATTATGCATAACTTTAAGCCTTAATAGCATTTAAAGATGTGAGTTATATAAAAATTAACCACATACAGAGTTGTCATGATCATTTAATTACAGATGACAACCAAAACGTTTTTTTTTGTATTAGGCTATAAACGTGTTTATTTCTGCTGTCAAGTTGGGCATTTTAACATGAGGGTCCATGGGGATTATCTTGCTTTTGGAAATAGCCTCAAGTGGCCATTCAAGGAACTGCAGGGTTTTTTTTTTTGCTCCTACATTGGCTTCATTCTTCAACCTTGGAAGTTGTCGTTTGGTAAAAACATCAACTTAGGCTTTTGGAAGTTACCCATTGTATAACATAACTTTTTTCTTGATGGAGAGGAAGTTACTGTGCCTGGCAGCTGTTTGTGCATGCTAAGCTAATTACCTCCTGTCTCTGGCTCTGTGTTGTATGACAAATGAGTTGTATCGACTTTCCCATCTAACTCCGTAAGAAAGCAAATAAGCAAATTTGCCAAAATGACAAACTATTGCTTTAATGTTTATGTACACAGACTTTAAACCTTCCACTTCTTATCTAAGAACCTTTTACTTTCGAAAGCAGATGTTCATCGTTTTGTACTTGTAAGTGACATGTCCTTTCAAGCCTTCAAAGTCTTGGAAATAAACAGGACTTTTAACTTGAAACCATCTATTAAGGCTGTATTAGACGTCACGTAACCATAGCAACAATACTTATTTTTCTCACTATATTGCCAGTTAACTCCTAACTGAACTATGGGCTGCAAGAAGAATTTCAAACATTGGATGATGACTTAAACACAGCCTGTCGTTGAGGTATAAGTGTGATAACACACTGTGAGGTGTCTGGAGGTGAGGTTTACATAGAACATCATGGATTGCCTTTACCTCTGTAAAGTTTTGAAATAGGATAGCTCTTGATCTAACTGTGAGACATGCCGTATCTTATAAGTAATCTGGGTAAATTAAAGTGAGATTACGTAAGTAAATCTTTCAATCTCCATAAACAAATGATGTGTCTATTGATGGTGAGGCTTTCTGTGTGCGTTTCATAATCAGAGGCAATGAGCCTGTAGGGGCAGGTACAGGAATGCAGCGATGGAGGCAGTGGAGAAATATCGTCATCGGAGGCTGTGGAGGTGATAGAAGGTATACAGGGTGGGTTTGTGTGTGTGCTGTTTGACTTTGTGCGTAAATGTGTCTGTGTGTGTGAGGTGCGGCTTTGCCTTGCCTTATCTTTGCATTCCTAACTACACAAACTCCTCTACACGACTGCCATGGCAACCCAGGAGGGGAAAGGCACTAAATCTGACACCCACCTCTCCCTTTGACACACACACACACACACACACACACACACACACAATTAATTCCTGGTGCCTGGCTCTCAGAGGCATACAGTTACACGAGGGGGTTACCTTTGAATGTTGAGGTTTTAAGAGGGACGACCTGTGGAGAAGAAAGTGAGTCCCGAGGGAGCTGGTGTACATTCTGCCCCTCTCGCTCTTTGTAATGTTTCCGACAAGCAGTAAACAGACCGACTGCAAACAGAGGTTCCTTCCGTCTTTCATCTTTGATTTCAAACACCTGTTGAAAATGTTCAAATTTCACTTGAACTTTTAAAAGTTGAGCTTTTTTTTTTTTTTCTCCAGCGGAGGAGAATCTGAGGGACGCATTGAGTTTCCAGTGAGTCCGATATCTCCAGTAAATGACTAAGGAGTATTCTTCACATGCAGGCCAAATGCAAACAAAGACCTTTTGGTGTCGTGACAGGATATCTTTTATGGGGCCTCCTGTGGTAATGGGAAGTGACACACAGAAACAGACAGAAACCTGAGCACTACAATACCTGGTTTGTCAATTAGCCCAAACAAACACAGTAAGGGGGCAAAACTCTGAACTTTTCCTTTTATGGAAGAGAAATCTCTTACAATAGAAACCTCCATGCTCGAAATGTCTCGAATAAAACACGTGATGTGACAAAAACAAAATGAATGTAAATGTGTGAGTTACATGATAATATTTCTGCTTTAAAGTCAGGCATTTTAACAAGGGGCGTCTATGAGGATTGACTTGCTTTTGGAGCCAGCCTCAAGTGGCCATTCAAGGAACTGCAGTTTTTGGCACTTCGGCATTGGCTTCATTTTCAGACCTAGAGGTTACTGCTTGATGAAACCAAAAGTCAGTTTTGTTTCTTTTTTTAAACTAATGTTAACATCTCCTAACAAACATATATAATGTGAAATGCATGACACACGTGGCATGACATACTCTTTAAGTTACATTAGAGGAACTGCAGTTTTTGGCACTTCTGCGTTGACTTTCAGCTGCGACTTGGTTTACACACAAATAACATTTACTGTTATAAAAAAGAATACGGTTTTGCTTAAAATAACCGATTTTGTTGGCATGATCCCAACTGGAAATGCAGTAAAAGGTTACTTTAAATTAATTAACCAATTTTGTTGTTCATAGGTCTCAAATAATGGTCTGCAGCTTGGCAGGTGTTTCACCAAGGTGTCACATTATCACACCATATCCTCCTCCTCCAGATGTCAGCTTATATAATATGTCACTTTAGATACGTTACATTTGTTTGTATGAAATGTACGTATGTAATGTGGACATGGTTTGCAAAAATGCACAACGTCTACATTTTCTTCTGGTGACTGGGCTGACAGCTAAGTGCATTATCCCGATATGAACTTACAGAAGAGCCCTCCTGAATTAATATACTGTAGGAAGAAAAGGTACCTTCCTTATATTCAGATTCATTCAAACGCTGATATATTCAGAGAACCATTCTCAGCAGTATTGTTACCCTACTCACAGTGACTGACAGCAGACTCAGAGGGAGATATAGTGTCCTATCTGACCTGGGTAATACCTTCAATCACCAGGAGAAGCCTATTTCTTGCTACTTTGCATTAAAACCCGCTTCTCTCCTCGCTGAATTTAATTTGAGATGATTGTCCCTTTAATAATTCATTCATGCTGGGAAAAAAGAGAACAGGTACAGTGGTCTGAAAGCTGGCGAAGCATGTGGACACGTGTACGTAGGCGTGCAGCGCATAAATCTTTCTATTTAAAAGTGGATCAATGTATATCATCAAACATTAATATTCTGTCTTTTCACTGACTTATTCTGCACCTGTGTGATGGTGGTCATGGTGCAGAGGTGCAGGGGCATCAGGAGATAGCATACATCATACAGGGCTGTCAAAGTGCTGATCATATTTCAGCATACTGATGTCGTATCTGGGACCTGGGCAGATTGTGATTGGCTCCTCTCCAACAGCATCTTCATGTTGCAGTGTAGAGAGTACAGAGAGGTTGCCTCTATTCCAGTCTCCCTCTCTCTCACACACAAACTCACAGCTGCCTGCAGCAAGTCAACAAACTGCTAATTCATCAGTGTGCTCAGTGTGGCAGAGGCTCCCATGGCCAGATTAACGTTAAGTGGCTCTGATTCCCTTCATAATTTAAGGAAGTGCTATAAAAGATGAGCAGATCCAAATGTTTTATGGGACACGCTGTACACAGCCTGACAACTCCAGCCTCATGCCAGCACAGGCAAGAGCTGCGGCATGCAATACATGCAGGGGAATGACATCTTTAATTCATCTGTGATCATTTATAGATATTATAAGGTAAATGGTTTGGTGGATATGACATGACATGTGAATCTATTCAAAAAAGTTGTATTTCCCACACTTTTCTCTTTCTTTTTCTCCAATCATCCTTGTGATTTTCCTCACTATGCAATTTCTCCTGAGGAAATGATGTGGGAAAAACTCTTCCAACACTGCAGAATCCATAAGTGATTCCACCCCCCTGCCGCGCTCCTCTAATTTGGATGTTCCCACAACATCTCAGCACTAAAATCCCAGCTTGTAACGGAAGATTTATCTCACTGTGTCTCGTGAAACAGTTTTATTTCCTCTGAGCACAGAGTGACACCACATACAGCTGACGAGAAGAACAGAACAGAAAGAACAGGATATGCTACTTCCTGCATGAATTTAATGTAAGATGAATAATAATTTGCAATTCGCAGGCCAAGCTTAAATAGCAGAATGTGCCTTGAAGCTTTTCCATATTTTTATGCAAAGCGCAGGCCATTTGAAAATACCCCATTAGCAGAATTATTACATGCTCCGTGCTGCCAAAAATAGATGCAGTGCAACAAACTCTTAATCCTCTTGAGAGGATTGTGACTCTGTCCAAATTCAACAGGTGGTCTTGTAAAAGATATCACTTTTCCTGGATCCAGTCTCTGCTGTGCCACTTATGCTGATTGTCTCAGCTCCGCTATAAATCCTCGCATGAGGTTCAGGAAACTGGCAGGTTCTGTGTCCAATCGATTCGTGTACATGAATGTGTCCCTTTGCAGGAAGTAGAGGAGGAATTGGATCCTCAGGGTGAAGGGAAGGGCTGCTTGGTTTGGGGGTTAACAGATCTGCTGCTGTGTTGTTTCAGCCATTACCCATCTCTTCAGGGCCTTTTTGGCCTCATTATGACAAACAAAAGAAACCCAACCAGCACAAACTAGAGCAGATCCTGTTTAAATAATCAAAAAGCCAACAGATAACACTTTGTCTCAGTGTTATTTCTCAGTGAGACAAAAGAAAAGATGCTTAGTTAAAAGGTTAATCTCTCCGGATGACCGCCTTCATCAGACACAGCGGCTGCGTTTGTCACTCTGTGGGCTCTGCCTCTCCTTTTGCTGCCTGTAATGGAAAGCAGCAGGGGTCCGGCCTGGTTCAGTAACAGCGCCAGTGTTTTTTCTATCACTCTGTCACCCCCAGCCATGATGAACAGAAGCAGGAGCAGCCCAGGGGGGTAGCAGGAGGGAAAAGGGTGAGCAAAAACCCAGGGAAGCTTGTATACATCCACCTCCACCACATCAAAGTTATGTGTGATCAAGATGGATTGCTTGCAGAGTAAACCTGCACAGCCCAGTGGGGGGTTTCAACCAAAAAAAATGTTGCTTTTGTGACACCCTTTGCCTCAAGCTGCAACTTGGTGCAATTTTCTGCAAATCAAACAGCAGCTGGGTTGTAAAAATCATAATCCTTATGACAGCTAATAGAACAAAAGCCCTAATGAGAATCTGAGTGGCCACTGACCAGACTGCATGCTTGGTTGGGAGCTCCTCCCACCTCCTTGTGCTCTCTCCACGCTGCTGCAGAGGACTCCTGCTCCGCCTCAACACTCCACCTCTGCACAGTGCAACAGCAGCAGTAACAGAAGCAGGAGCTGTAACCAGCCTGCAGCAGCAGCAGCAGCAGCACAAGCACAGTCTCTTGGGTCATTAACCTGTCGCGTGTGGGATAACTAAAAGAAGACGGATATCGGCTTCTGTGGGAATTAAAACAGCAGATACGACACAGCTGTGATTATTTTTCTTTTTTTTTTGGGAGAGCTTTTGTGTTGCCAGGCAAGAGAAAGTCCGAGCAGGTAAGCAGCCAGTCATTAGACACTAACCTTGGCTACTTTCCTTACATTATAGCTTTCCTTTTCCCCCTTTTAGGCACCCATGATGTGGTCCAGCGACACAGCTTGAGCCTTACATTTCCTCTTTATGTGTTATATTAATACAGGTAATAAAAACAGCCATTTTTGCCAGTTCCTTTAGCGCGCGAGGACATTTTTCAGCTACAATAACCTGCCGTAAACCAAACTTAGCTACAAGCGAGTCAAGTGTTTCAGCCCCAATGTTCCTTTATCAAATCTTAAACCGCCACCTTAAAGGGAAACACTCAGGGTGTGTAAGATACGCCGAATTTGTGTTAACTAAACATGCTTACAAGTCATACCAATGAGTAGTCTCAAGGTGGAAGTTTGGGGATATTTGGCAGAAGTTGTCAAGTTTTGGCGGAAATCCCTACCGAGTTTGGAAGAAACAGGTTGTACCCCCCCCCCCCCCCCCCCCCCCTTCTATATTAATGAATGGGCTGTGTGAGTGAGGCAGGCGTGACAAATGTTGCTCGTGAAAGCATTTGTATTCAAAGTGGGTGACTAACAAGCTGATGTGACCTGGTTATCAGACCGAAACATGGACTATAGGTTGTTTAATTATTTGGATTATGAATGACTGGGATTCAATGGGCATCCCATTCATTTAAAGACTTGTAGGCATGGCACAGCACTTAAGTAAAAAGCAGCCAGCAGGGTAATGCAGTGAAGTATTTTACAGAATAATAACCATCACATATGCTTCATTAAGGCTGCCCCTCTGCTTGCTCGTGCTCGTGCGCGTGCGTCAGTGCTGGTGTGTGTCTGCTGCTGCTGGTGCCTGCATGTTGGCTGCTGTTGCAGGATTCAGACAAAGTGCACTTTTACCAGCTGTTCAGTGTTGATAAGCCCTCTAACCTTTACCTTAATGACTCCCCTTGCTCACCGTATCTCTAGGCTATTTAAACTGTAGCCATCCAGTCTGACATGGCATCTTTACTACATTCTTCAGTGCAGTACAGCCTGCTCGCTCAAAGCAAACACCTAGTTTGGTATTTCCCACGGAAAGCCATGTGCAATTTTGGCTTTTAGGATGTTGGAGCAGTGGGTTTAAATTCTCAGCAAAATTCAGTGTGTGTTTTGAGACATCTAGTGGCCAAGAGTCTGTGTGTGATGCACAGAGGTCATGGGTACATGTTGCTGTAGACTTCAAGGCTCGTGTCTTTATTAGAAGGCCCGAAACTGTAAATTCCACAGCAAACTAACATCCAGCCTCAAGTCATTTTTCTTCGCCCTCATCTTATTTTTACAGCCCCCGTCTTCTGGCGTGTCCATGAGATATTTTTCATACTTTTTTTAATTGATGGCAGGCCTTGGATTTTATCATATGGCTGGACTTCTCGCGGTTGTGTGCTCTCTGTGTGTGTTTTTACAAGAGGAAGTGAGAAATATTGGACCTTGAGCTTGAGAAGGTGTGGGGAATGTAGACAGCGGGGTCTATCTCTGTTCAAACAAGCAGGGATGGAACATGTAAACAGGAGGTGGGCTAAGCTGAGGTGAGGTGGATCTGTTTTCTTTGGAAATACAGAAAATGTTTTAAAGAATCCCCGTCTGTTGTTTTCTTTAATTTCCCTGTAAAGAAAGTGGAACAACAGCAGACTAAATTGTCCCTGACAGTTTGGTTTCAACTTACAAAACACATCATGACAGTGCTCCGTCTGTGTTTGCCTTGTCATTGCCTTATCGTCCCATGAAACCCCCCTAGTCATGGTCTTGATTGGCAGTCAGCCTGTTCTCTACAGCGGCAGGCCCAGTGGCCTACTGATCAGTCATCGCTTCATATGACTCATGCACAATGCCATAAGATGTTAGGCAAGGCTCCGTTTCCTCTGTTGTCGCAGGAACGGTTAAACAAACAGTGTGCTAGCGGGCGCTTTCCTGCTCAAACTGAGTCAGACAGAACAAAGAAAAATGTAAACATGCATTATCTTTACCAGCAGGAAAACTCTTCATTCCTATAGGATTAGTCGATGGCAAGGTCGTTATACTGGAGCCATGAATTACCAGGAGTCTTAACAAGCTTCAAGCGTTCCTTATCTTTTGTTGGGGAATTTTATCTTTGATAAAAAGTTGTAGATATCAAGAATCACTGTGGCTGAAAGAATGTCGAATATCGCAGTCATATTTAGGCTACCTGAGTGTATTTATAGAGCTCTGTTTATTGTCTTAGGGGAGTCACTGCTTCCTCTGTTTTCTGGATAATGAGTCTAGATGGTGGGCTAATGTTGCCATGTGTCACTGCAGCACCTTGTTGAGAGGCAATTAAAGCTGTGCAAAGAACATAAAGAGGGACACCCAGATGCAGGGACAACAAATGATGTCTCTGAAATGGGTGTTGATCTTCTCACTGTCAGCCCGGTTAAACAGGACACACAGAAGAAGGAGAGGAAGGAGGTGTGTGTGTGGGTCAGTTTGTTTGTGAGAGAAGCAGGACTCACATGGGGAGGTTTGTGTGTGTGTGTAAGGGGGGATGGGAGGTGGTCGTGGGTGTGAGATTCACCCTGGTGAGACTTTAGACATTCCTGGCATTCCGACCTCCGGGATGCTTGAGGCTCCTCCGTCTTCTTCTAGCATGTCGGGGGCTGCAGAGGACTCTGGAGGGCTTTTATGTCGCTGGGCTCACACCGTCAGGGCCCTTCTGGTTGAACAGAAACCACATACCCTCTAATTTCGGAGGCCATGGGAACAAGCAGCGCAGCACCCACCAGGTCTTCTTAAGTTACATCTGCGGATGACACTTAAAGCCTAAAGGAGGTCTTTAATGAGCTTTGGGACACTTGTCAGCTCGGACTCCCTCGTCACTCACACTTTCCAATAGATGCTTGAACTTTTTTCCAACTTTCACTTTTTTGTGGAAACAGAATTTTATCTGACTTTTGTAAAGAAAGTGTCTTATTGTGGATCGGCCATGTCATTGTCTAAACCTGATCAGATTAATAGGGTCTGTATCTAAGCCGAAACTGATGAGCACAATGGATTGGTGCATTCCTAGTAGAGCTGCAACAATTAATCAGTTAGTTTGACCATTAAATAAATCGCCAACTAATGTGATAATCAATTGAATATGAAAAAAAGCAAAGTCAAGATATTCGTATTACAGCTTCTTGAATTTGAAAATTATCTGGATTTCTTACCCCTCTATGACACTAAACTGAATATCTTTGGGTTGTGGACAATTGAGGACGTCATCTTGGGCTTTGGGAAACAATGATTGACATTTTTCACTATACTTTGACAATTTATAGACATAATCTCCATTTATCTCCGGGAAAAATGAGCATCCTGTTAAATAGTTCAATGCTCTGAAAATGAGTTCTGTTATTTGTAAAGTGTGGAAGATGATAAACAGGATTTTTACACAGTTCTTACAATACAAGCAGTTTTTCTTGGTCAAAAAGACAAGAGATTCTAATTGTGATACAACCAATGGGCAAAAAAGAGTGATGACATAGACATTGTGGCTTCATTTAACAATGAATCTCTTCTTTTCTGTCTCTCTCCTCTACATGTTGCCTTGTGACCAACATCTTGTGACGCTGCAACCTTCTTTGGTCCAGCCATGATGGTTCATCCGATATCTGCCACATCACTCAGCTGCTTCTGACCGAACCCGATTTAGCAAACCGAAGATGTCAGCGTGCAGTGACTTTGCAGAACACGTGTGGAAACCGGGCTCTTGTAAGAACTGCTTCCACCCGTTCAGTGCACACCACAAGACTGTCGGCGGCCTGGGTGGCAGTGTGCCAGCCGCTTGTTTGAAGAGCACCCCAGGAGGCGATGAAGAAGCTGGAGTGACCTCGCCTTCACCCTACAGCAAGCCAACCATCGCTGTCAAACCTACTGTGATGAACATTGACACCAACGAGTTGGTGACTGACGTCAACATGAACATAGAGCAGGTGGTTCTCTTAAATTTAATTTTCCTGTAACAATCCTCAGAGTCTGTTACCGTCCAGACTTGTGTATCTGTTCTTTAATGTGTGCTCATGTGTCTGTTTCAGGAGAACACAAAGAGCCCAGTTGAGCGTTTGGGCCTGAAGAAGCTCTTGGACCTGTCGTCTCTTTACATTGACAATAACGGCTGCAACAAGGCCCACCGAGATGCAGTTCTTCAGAGTCCTGAAGCCAAGATGGACTACAACAACTGCTACTCTCTGTCTTCTCTATCCCCCAACATCCTGCCTAAAGACTCCATGATTATTAGCAACATCTTCGTCACCCAGGAAGACGGTAGAGGTTCTCAGAGTTTAAAGAAGAACGCCAATGGGGACGCTTGTAGGCAGCAGAATACAACCCCCACCAGAACCAAGAGCACTTACAATGGAATTGGTGTGACCACCAGAGCAAATTGTCAGGAGTCCAATCAGGCGTCTGTGGAGATACCTTTTTCTGTGGATATTGTCCCGTCCAGTCCTCCCACGGTTAATAGCAATGGTATCAGCAGTGGAAGTACTGCTGCTGTTACAGCAAAGACATCCAGCACTTCCCCTGCCACAGCTTTAAGTGTGGACACTAATAGTCATAATCCCCCACCATCCCTTCACTCTCCTCCCGTCTTGTCTGCACAGACCAGCTTATCGGATTCCTCTTGTTCTTATCGTAGTAGTACAGATTCACTTCCTGGGGCAGAAGGGTCAGGAGGAAGACGAGATAGGTCAGGGAGCCCCCAAAGCCCACCAGCTTTGGGTAGCCCGCAATCAGCTCCCAACTCTCCCAATGGAAAGTCAGACTCGGAACCCATTTATGCAGAGAGCACCAAGAAAAAGCGCAGGCAGCAAGGAAATGGGGTGCAATCCCATCCTGTGTCGCCAAACCAGACTAAGAACTCCTCCCAGGGCTCTGATCCCTCAGGAGAGAGTCAACGGACCACCATCACTGTAATGGCCACTCACACAGAGCAGAACAACAGAACTTTCTACCTGAGCAGTCCAGATTCAGCCATCAGCACCCAATGCCACTTCAGTCCCACAGCACGTAAAGACCCCAGCAGCCCGGCCTTCCGCTGGCCCAGCCCCAGCCACAGCGCCCCCTCTTTGGTGACAGAAGCCAGCCCAACTCTTCACCCCAAGCCTCAGTCTAGCCCACCCATTCCCCCCAAAAGGACCACCCGTTCCCCCAAACTTGGCACCTCTAGCCTCTCACCGTCCATCTCCTCTCCAGTGCCTCTTCCTGATCTCCCTAGACTGGGCACCTCCAGCCTCTCACCGTCCATTTCATCCCCCGTCCCTCTCCCCGAACTCCCCATGCTTTTCCTCGTCTCTGCTAGAGAGGGCCACTTCAAGGTCCACACAGACAACCACAGCGCAGCGGCGTCCGAACGCTGGCACAAGCCCCACCACCACAGCTCCGGCTGGAACTGTCGCATCGAGGAAGAAGAGGAGGAGGACGAGAGGGAGCGGAAAGAGGGGGAGAATAAGAAGTTGGCCGCCGACCCAGGGCCAACCTCTCGGGAGACAGGCCTGGTCAATGGTGCCGCTGTCTGGAAGGAGGCCAGGGACTGGAAGGCCCACAGCAGCCCCCCTCTGATGACAGAGCCAGGCACGGCCCCCCCGGCTGCCCCCAACAATGGTGCCTGTCAGGGGGAGACTGAGGGCACCGGTGCAGAGGAGGAGGCCAAGCATAACGGGAGCATGCCGTCCAAGCAACCGGTGCATGGCGGCTCATCAGAGCTGCTGGCAGCAGGGAAGGGAGCCAACAATGAGTCCAATCCACCGCCTCCCCCACCTAAGAAACTGCACAGGTAGGAATAACAAAGACATTTTTGTTTGGCATTTACACATTCAATCATTAACCTGCAAACAGCATAGAGCACTAGCACTGTATCTGTGTAGGTCTGTGTTTGATGAATCTCAGAACAAAATCATTATTGATTTACAATTTTCAGTCCGCCATGTTCGTGAAATGTCAGAAGTAATTGCACAATGCCACTTTCAAGGTGAGGTGTGAGGCCATAACATTGCTTTCTCAGTTTGACTAACACACATTCATCATCATGGTTTTCACTTTCGTATGTGAAGCAATGAAAAGTAAGCAGTTCTTGAGAATTGGGAAGCTGTGACCACCAGATGATAAGTATTTTCTCAAGATATAGGACTTAAATGATAAAGCAAGAATTAAATGCATTCTGCCATCATCATTCAGCTTCCTAAGTCTTTTTTATACTTCATGTTTTATATTTTATTTAGTGCAGCTGAAAAAAACTTTTGTTCACATGTCGTTTCCAACAATTTACAGATTATAAATTTCTCATATATGCTGAATAAGGGCAAAGCAGCAGCCATCTAGAGGGAAGGTTGGTGTTAAATACTGTTTTCTATAAGACAGCTATGTGAAAGAAAAAATCTAATAGAGGGTTAATTGCACACTTGTGTACTAAACACTTGCTGTAAGATGAATGCTATGCATTTATCAAACCTGGGCTGCCCATTATAGCACACATTTGCGTGTCTATCCTTCAGTCTCCTACCTGAGACTTGCACTGAACTAATGGGACTGTAATTCAGCTGCGGCACTATGGTTTCATTATATTCCATAATTTAGCACTTAACATCGTGCACTTAGTCTAAATGCATAAACACTCTCTGATGGTATGGTATAGTATTGGTGCTGCTTATAGGATATAAGTGTATAGCCTGTGACAATGCACATGCATGCATCTTACTGTGCCCTCTCCTTTCACTGCATCGTCATTCAGCCTTGAATCAGCCTCCATTCTTGCAGCCTGTGATCATTCAAACTGTTCCGGCATACTCCTCAATGCATGCCTTGTTCTATTCATGCTAGTAATGTGACTTTTTCAATTCTAATTAACACACAAAGTGGGTCTGTTAAATTGTCCCCCGCTGTGTCACATTGCTGTAAATTTGTTTTGGCTGCAGCACAATAGACAGAACTGTAAAAAAAAAAAGGTCTTTTTGCATTCATATTCTCATCCAGGGACAAAGTTGTTTCTAGGAGGCATTCAATGCATCTGTGGGCAAAAAATTGTCTTGTTTGCACTGTTGCCTCGTGCTTAAAATCTGGTTATTTTTAATGCTTAGTAACAATATTTATTCCATGCTCCTGGCTTACATAGCCATTTATTAGCAGTAACATTTGCACACGTGCTTTACCCAGAGTCTGCATGAGGCTAAGAATACACTCCGCTGTCTGAGTCAGCTACGCCAAAGCAGAAACAGAGAAGTGGCCTTGTGTTGCACATATTAGAGCATCAAATGATCTCCTCAAAATAAACTTTGCTTTGTCCTGAACAGTGGCAGGATGAGGTGCAGCGCGCGACTGTGACTTCTTCAAGACAAACAGATGTTCGGTCATCTTGAGCTGCTAGAGTCAGCAAAAGCTGAGCGGGAGTGTTTTACTGTCTAAAACACAGATTGCCGATCACGTTTCAAGGGCCCTTATGTTTGTGGTAATCCTAGTAGGGACACATCTCTCCTGTTATGACATTGCCGACATTCTGCACTGATAAAAATACACCTTGTTGAGACACATGTGGGAACGACTTGAGCCAGGCGGCGACAGTTGAGGCTTTCTGCGGGTTTAGTGTATTTAATCAGCAAGTGTGACTGCAGGGAATCTAAATATTGTCTGCAAAGCAATCAAAACTTCATAGAAAGATTTATAATTGACAAAAAAAGTGAATCTTGTGTGTGGCATGAATGGAAAACATTCATTATACAAAGACGTGTACATGCACCCCATGAAGCAGCATTTTGGTGTGCTGAATCATTTAAGAGTCACAGATGGCTCGAAAAATCTGCCTCCCAGAGCCTTTGATCACAGTTGAAAACACCAAATTTTCCCTTTTATTCCTCATAAAAGGTCATCGTACATGTCATGTGGTGTGTCAACCAGAGGCATGTGTGTTTGTACGTGTGCCAATGTCATGCATGAGTGTGTATATAAGTACTCTTTAACGGGGAAGGCGTGTCCACCGGTCAGTGAAGGTTGCCAAAGGGAGGGGCTTTAGTGAACAGATTGTTGCCCCTGGCAACTCCCAGACTGTCCCAGCCTGGCGGTCTGTTGCCACAAGTAGAAGTAGAATTTATAGATCAGACGTGGATTCAAGCTCGCTGAGTTTGAATTGCCTTTTGCTCTCTAAACTATGGTTCCAGGACGTGCTGCCCCTCCCTTCACAGAGGCGTCCTGATCCCTTCTGTGCAGCAGAACAGATAGCATCTTGTTGCCGTCTGAAGTGAACTGCTAGGTCAATGAGTGAATGCTATATATGAGATGTGAGTGCTTAAATTTTGCGCATCTAATGGTGCTGTTGCCTTGCTTGCTGACTTTAAATACACATATGACTCGCGTGGAGACAGGGTTGTGTTACTACACATGGCGGGGCTTTAGGGAGCCACCGGTCTGATCCAGGGGCATTTTGTGCCCGCCAGCCGGACAAGGACCTGTGCCTCTCCAGCATGAGGTAGGCACCTGAAGGCATCTTTTTCTCATATGGGTCCTCTGTAAGTATTGATGGCGCACTTTTCATTAGACATGTGAAGAGAGGTAGTGGTGTTCTTGTCGCACAGGAAGACAGTTGCAGAGTTTCAGTAGGAAACCACACAGGCTAATATTCACACCTCTCTCCAGGACTCGGTAGTCAAAACTCAGAGGTGGCTTCGAAGGCACAGATAGCATGACAGATAGCATGTGGTCAACTTTTTGCGTATTCTGTATTTCCTCTGTTTCACACCCTGCCTTTTGCTCCTCTTCTTAACTCATCTAATACTTTACTACCTGAATAATGTCATTATTTTATTTGAGCCCTTCCTGTTGGTAAGATTGAAGCACTGTTAAGCTTGAGAGGAAGAGAAGTGAAATCAATTCAAGAGCAAAGTGTGTTGCTTTATATGATGCTGGGCCAATAAATGCAAGTTGCTCGGACTGGATAAGGGAAGGAGATAGCTGACAGAGACGATAACAAGACAAGGCTGGAGCAGTTTGCAGAAGATAACAAGGATTGGTGTCAAACATTAATGGATCTTTGTTTCAAAGACTTGGTTTATATGGCTGTATAGCCATGGTTACTATCCTACCATCATGGGAAAGAAACAACACATTCTTCTCTGTGCTGTGTGTTGTGACATACAGAGGTTGCATACAAAGTGAAAACACATGCACGATATAATGTGATTTAATCTAACAGCAATGCAATTAATACTACCTTTTGTGAGTTTATATAATGAACAGTTGAATCAGATCCTCTCCGTCTCATTAAAATGTCAACATTGGAAGCCACTTAAAGGTTGTGTGTATAACATGGCTGTTGCAGGGGGATTGCATTACATTGTACAGGTGTTCATGATACCACCTACACCTGAGTACAATCTGATTCAGACTGTTACTCAAAGGATATTGTCTCTAGGAGAGCGAATGTGTTTGTGTATTTGCACATCCAAAAGATGCAACGACATGCAGCGCTTGGTCGTCATTATATATATTAATGACAGAGAAGGCCCCTAAATAGAAGTCAGGAAGTGAAACCAGTTGTGTGAACTTGATCCTCAACAACAACAACAACACTGCTGCAGTTTAGTTTGGGTCTCATTTTACACTGTCACACCACTATCTGTAGCCACTTTGCTGTAACCCCAGTCTGATTCCTTTTTAAAAAACTCCCCCAGCTCCTGTCGCACAGCTTTATTAATACCACACACACACAAATACACACACACACACACACACACACACACACACACACACATCAGGGTAGCATGTGTGTCAGCAGATCCAGTGTGTTCCTCACTGTAGCGTGATTGTTTACATTCTAAATCTGGGTTACTGTCGTTGCCGGGCTGATTGCAGAAGTCAGACCCTGTGTGACAGGTTTGCTGGGGTGATTGTATCTCTCACACACTTTGTTTTAGCTACGGAAGTGATTAAATCTCCTCTGAGGAAATAAGCAGTTAAGATCTTTATTAATAGATGTTTAGACTAAAACGGTGCATTCCACGTAGAGTGATAAAATCCTGATGATTGCTGCTTTTTTGTGTCTTGATGACATGATTTTGGTAATTGGAGATCAGTTAAATCATTAATTTTAATGCTGTCTCTGTCAGGTTGTAAGTAAGGGATTGTCAGTCAGTCAACATAGTATTAATTGCAAATATTATGGTAATTGATTGATCGATTATCATAATTATTTAACCAACAGTCGAGGCGTTACATGTAAATGTGTTAAGTCTTTAAAGTTTTGGCACTTTCTTCATGACACTCTGATACATAGATTATGCTGCTTGCCACACAAAACTTCTCCTCAATGCATCACCAGTCACAATGTACAAGTTAACATTAATTAAGATAAAATATTAATTTAAATGCACTGATCCCTCGTGTATGTAGGTAGGCTATGTACGCTCAATAGGATGCTACAGAATGTCACCCACCCACCAATCAGTCCTTCTTTGAGGGGCAAGTAGCAGACTTCACACTTACATCCACAGCATTGTGCTGCATTTATGTGGTGTTGAAAAAATGAGTTCCCAATCATATTTCATAAGTCACCTGGACCGCTTTGTAGCGTCCATGTTGTTTCCACATTACAACTTAAAGCTCATGAACACACCACAGTTGGAAGAATGGCCATCAGAGGAGCACCTGAATGCACCATTGGCTTTGAGTCTGATTTAATCAGTCCTCCCTCGTTCATTTAGTGTTGTTGCTGCACTATTTTACGACACTTTAGGGAATCATGAGCACCCGGATGTTCAACAGGCTGACCTGGTACATCCCGGACACTAAAAAGGGTCGTTCAGAAAGATTTGATCGTTCATTTTTGCCAATGGTGATACTGTAAGTAAGGCGATATATTGCAATTTCTTTAAATCCAACTTTAGGAAAACTGTCAAAGTATAAAGAACACACCAGCATACGCATAAAACAATATTTTTTTTAATGCAATCAGAGCAGTGTCATCTGCATGTGTATTTATAACAGCCCCTGTAACATCATCACAACATAGCACTACTTTTTGTGCAGTCTGAGAATTAAAGGAATTATAATCGGGTTTTGAATCATTCAGATAAAAGCAGTCATTTGAAGACATCACCTTGGACTGATGGGCATTTTTTTTTTACTATTTTCTGACATTTCATAGGCCAAGCAATTAGTCAGTAAACAAAGAAAATACTCTAATGAAAAATAACTGTTAGTCGCAGCCCCTAAATGCTTGTATAATTTTACACAGCCCTAATCTAAGTCAAGGTCTTCCTGCATGCCCTTGCTCAGAAGGCTCATTCATTCATGCACATCCTCCCGCAGGACATAAGCAGTGACATTCTTTTACCAAGGAAAATCTCATGTTTTGGATACAAATCTGAGAGATCTGGAGTGAGACATGCATAGGCGCACAAATGCACGTACACTCATAACTCCCGCACCCATTACCATTTCTCTTTCTGCCTCAGCATTTCCACTGCCTTTCATCACCGTCCTTTTGTCTGTAAACCGATAGCGGATCCTTTAGCTAAATGCCCACGGAGAATACCTAACCCTTTGTCTCCCCCCTGCGCTCCTCGCCTTTTCTCCTCCTCGTCTGTTTGTTGTGCTGATTTATGGTGGAATTGAAGTCGGGGGGCGAGCAGATAAACGGATAGAGGAGTCATTTTGTGATGGAAGAGAGATGAAGGGATGAGATGGGACCCGCTTTCCCCGAGCCATTAGCGGGCATAATGAGACAAGTGAATGGCTGTCACTCAGCCTAATTGGTCACCTTGATTAGGAAGTCTGCTCATGCACAGTTTTCATTGGTATTATAAGTGGCCATCATGATAGTCAGGCGAGCTGCACGAGAAGAATGCAAAGCTGCTTTCTGGCAGGTAAAAAGACATGAAGCAAGGCTGTGTCACTTTTGACAGTTTAAATATCTGTTTTTCCTTCACAAATGAAAAGTTGAACTCATAAGCAGTAAACACACTCAATTCAGAACACTCAAGGGTTTGCTGCTATAGCTTTTAGAAGTATTTTTGTGGTATTTTAGGCCTTTATTTATAGGAGAGAGATGACAGGAAACAAAGGAAGAGAAAGAAATTACATGCAATAAACGTCCCCAGCTGGCTGAGAACCGAGGCCACCCATCGACCATCAGGGTGCCCTGCTGGCACAGCTTTACTCGGTCTGGTATGACCAGTAGGTATCGGTGGCTAATGTTAGCTCTCAGGTTACCTTTAGACTTCATGGACTGCAACTCAACCACTGACAATCTGGTCGGAGATCCAGATGTGTTATGCAGTGCTGGCCTCAAAGCACTTACCTCCAGCAGAGATGAGGGGCTTGGCACAGAGGTCTGTTCCAGTGTTTTTCCGCAAGTGCATGCAATGTCCAGCTGGGTGAAGAGGAGTAGCCAGCTGCACTTTCTACTGTTTTGTTGGATGATGAAGAAAGTACTCTGAATATATCACATCAGAACACTTCACAGTAATGCCAAACTGTTTCTGCTACTGAAGTTAAGAGTGGAACTTGATGAGATCTAGCAGACCAAATATTGCATTTCTAATCACGGGAGCCAATAAACAGCGTGGATATGTTGTCTAACAAAAGATAATCTTTTGTTTTATTCCAGTGATCATCATGTACTGTAGGTGTCTCGTGTTATTCTGAGCCGCAGTGATGGAATCAGAGTGTCTAAAATGATCTTCAGCCTATGTGTTTAGTGTCATTATCAGTGTCTCTGTTTGTTAAAAGTTTCTGCTTTAAAACCAGAATGTGAATAGAAAATCGGGTACAACGACA